>NC_059138.1:12386159-13008217 GCF_020740605.2 Lemur catta | reverse complement strand
GCACATCCAGCCAGACACCAGCTCAGCTCTGAACCTGCTACTCTCTTACCCTCAGTTTTCCCAGCTGACTTGAAATTTGGGCTGGCTTTTTACGAGCTAAGGAGTCCCCGGTAATTAGGTAACAATCAAAAATCTTTGAAATACGCCCAACCTCAATGAGAAACCCAAACCTTAGTGTGCATACAAATCACGTGGAGATGGTTTTTTGTTTTGCTTTGTTTTTTTGAGACAGGGTCTCCCTCTGTCACCCAGGATGCAGTGCAGTGGTGCAATCATAGCTCACTGTAACCTCAAACTCCTGGGTTCCAGTGATCCTCCTGCCTCAGCCACCCAAGTGGCTAGGACTAGGCATGCGCCACCATGCCCAGCTAATTTTTTAATGTTTTGTAGAGATGGGGTCTCGCTCTGTTGCCCAGGCTGGTCTCGAACTCCTGGCCTCCACCTCCCAAAGCACTGGGATTACAGGTGTGAGCCACCACACTGGCCTGGAGATGTGTTCGAAAGGTCAATTCCGCAGGTCGGGGGCAGGACCTGATATTGTGCATTTCTAACAAGCCCTCAGGATGCTGAGGCTGCTGATCTGCAGCCCACGCTTGGAGCAGCAAAGACCTAGCAACATCCCACCAGTTCATACCTGCCTCCTGGGCTCTGCCCAAGTTCCCCTGGAAGCTGGCTCTGTAAGAGCATTTGTTTTGTATGTTTGGGGCCTTTCCCTTTGAAAGCAACCCAGCAATATATTTACCCAGTGTTTTTAAAGCAGCT
Source organism: Lemur catta (assembly GCF_020740605.2). NCBI lineage: Eukaryota > Metazoa > Chordata > Mammalia > Primates > Lemuridae > Lemur > Lemur catta. Next base: position 13,007,455 of record NC_059138.1, on the reverse strand, counting down.
CTTCAGACTGTCTGGCTCCAAAATTAATCCTAGCACCCAAAACAGAGAGTGGTGAGTGCTTCCTTCACAGGCCCAAACAAGAGACAGGAGAACAAAGAAGAAAGCAGCGGCAAGGAGAGTTTCCAGGTGACTCCCCAGGGCTGTGAACCACTGGCCAAGCACAGGGGCGAGGAGCCTTCCCAACCGCCCTGCCCCGGACAGCCCAGGGCCACCGTGGCCTGCTCACTTCCCACCAAGATTCTGGGCCATCCAGGGCTGCTGGAGCAGCAAGCGGAGCGCCCGCCTGGCCTGCCACCAAGACGGGCCTTCCAGCTGCACCAGGGCCCTTGCCGCTGCCTGGCAATTCTTTCACACGTCTCTTCTCCATCTCCTCTGGAAGCCGGCTATATTTTCTCAAGCACCCGACACTCCTCTCCACAGATATCCTCGCCTACAACCTCCGCGAACAGCCACCTGCTCCTCCATGGATCTCTGTCCCCAGAACGAGCCACCTGTTTCTCCTTCTGTTTCCCTCCTCTCTAAAATGAATCCCTGCACCCCTGCCCTGGATCCCATCCCTTCCGAGCCCCGAGAGACTTCCCTCCTGCCCTCCCTGCCTCCCTGTCCAGCCACACTTGTCTCCAGCCCCACCCCAGACGGGCCGATTCCTATTCCTCACCTGCACAGGTGGCCTCTACCGCATCGCTGCCCCTTCCCTCTCCTAATGTCCTACCTTATTTCACTCTTCAAACGCGGCACCCCCAAGGCAGCAGATGCTGACCCCCAAGGGGCTGGGCCCTATGCAGCTGTCTGTTATCACAAAACCAAGCCGCTGGGGTTGAGACTCCATCTCTCTGCTGCTGGACCTCAACCTAGGGAGGGCAAAACTCATCTTCAAATCACCTCATGTCACCTCTCCTGCTGGAAGGATCTTGTTGGCCCCTTTTAGCACCAACATTCTGAACACTCGCACCCACTGTGTCTGTTTTCTTACATCCTGGATCCCTCCACCATGTGGGCAGCACCTGAGAGCACGGCTTTGACTCAGACTGGGAGCCCCGGGCCATGGCCCAGTGCCGGTCTGTGGCCTGTTAGGAACCAGCTGAGCATCACCCTGAGCTCCGCCTCCCTCCCCACCCCACTCCCAGTCTGTCCATAGAAAAATTGTCTTCCATGAAACCCGTCCCTGGTGCCAAATAGGTTGGGGACCGCTGCTGAAAACCACAGGGTGCCACTATAGATGTTCCAGCAAGAAGGAAGTGACATGACCAGATTTGTTCTGGGAGGTCTCTCCAGCTGAAGGCGGAGGATGAACTGGATGGAGCGAGAACTGACGTGGAGGCCACCACAGCAGCCCGGAGAATAGACGATTGGTGACTGAGCGAGGACAGTGGCAGCGTGATGGCAGAGAAGAGCAGACAGACTCAAGAGAGCTCTCCTCCCCCGACCACGCATAGTCTTCTGGTCACTTCCCTCCATTCATGGAGAATTCTGTGCCCGGCTCACAGTCCTTTCTGCCTCATCTGGCAAGTTCAACCTCCAGAGATTATTCCTCCAAAATCCTTTCTCCACACTCCACTTCGACAACTGACTCCCTATCCTGGGTCATCGCCCAAGAGCAAAACTAGAGGAGATCCCCTTCCAAAACTGCACACCAGCACACCTCCCCCCCAGCACGCCTGCCCCGGGACCCCAGCCACACCCCCTTCTCCCGGTCCCTGCTTCGTCCATGCTCACTTCCTTCCTCATCCAGCCCATCTCTGGCCACCCCCCTCAGTTCCCCTCGGCTCTTCACGCCTGCCCTGTGGTTCCCCAGCCCTGACTCAAGCCAAGGGCTCACCTTTCCTGGCCACACTGGAATGTCAAATGCTACAGGACAAAAAATCACATAGCATGTGGCCTGGCATCACGACAGAGGTCTCCCATCACCTTAGACATCACTCCCAACCTTCCACCAGTCCCCTCCAATTCCCCCTCCCAATACTACTTCTTCCCAACCCTTCCTAGGGCGACCCTGCTGCCCACATGAACTTCTCACTTCTCCACCTTTGAATCATCCATTAGTACCTTCTACCCTTTCTTAAATTTTCAACCACTGGATTTTTACTGATTCTTTCTTGAAACCCACAAACATGATCAAGTCTATAACATGGCATAAAACTTCCATCGACCTCCTGCCACCATTAAGCAAGAGGAAGTAACGGAAACCTCACCATGCATAAGAGAAACTTAAAGAGTTTGTTGAACATTTCAAAAATACAAATCCTCAGGCATCACTTGTTGCAGTAGAGCTAGCCTGCCCATAACATAAGTTTGGGTTTTTAACAGGTACCCCAGGTGAACCTGATCAGGTGCCCCTCACCCCGTCCCTCAAAAAACAGTTACAGCAGCGTTTGACATGATGGATCTATCACCTATATAAAAACCCTCCGCCCTCTCCTGGCTCTCACAACACTATCTTGTTGTGATGGTCAGTTTTGTTCGTGGGCTACTCTTTCTCTCTCCTTAACAGTAGTTTCTGGGGCCTCTGTCCTTGGCCACCTTCCCTCCTAACGCTCCATGGTCTCCCTCAGCAGTGTCTTCCTTCCAGGTCTGTGACTTCAACTACCATCAAATACACCAACAAACTTTTTTACAGTGTTGTATCTGGGCTGGAGGAATACAGGAAGGAATGTACAGGTGACACTCAATACAGTTAACAATAGATGGAGCATGAGCACGGGACCAATCAGACAGGAGCTGTTCTAAATTTATGGGCAAAGGACTTGAACAGACATTTCTCAAAAAAGATACTGAAATGGTCAACAGGTACAAGAAAAAAATGCTCAGCATCACTAATCATTTGGGAAATGCAAACTAAAACTACAGTGATGCTGGGTGCAGTGGCTCATGCCTGTAATCCCAGCACTTGGGGAGGCTGAGGAAGGAGGATGGCTTGAGGCCAGGAGTTTGAGACCAGCTGCGCAACACAATGAGACCCCATCTCTACAAAACATAAGAAAAAAAATTAACCGGGTGTGGTAGTGCACGCCTGTAATACCAGCTACTCGGGAGGCTGAGGTCGAAGGATCACTTTGAGCCTCGGAGTTGGAGGATGCAGTGAGCTATGACCACATCGCTGCACTCCAGCTTGGGCAACAGAGCAAGATCCTGTCTCCAAATAAATAAAACCACAATGAGATATGACCTTACACCTGACAGAATGGCTTTTATCAAAAAGACTAAAGCAGATTTCTGGAGGGGAATGCTGTGCCGAGCATTCACCTTTCAGCTGCCGGATCCTGGTGGGGTAGGCGGAGTGGGTCCTTGGAAGAAGAGTCCTGCAGGAGGGGAGGGACGCCCAGGGCACTTGGATGTAGGGAGGAAAGGATGTTTGGTACAGCAGCTATTTCCCAACTGTTATGGTAGTACTCAGCATTTTAACATTGTTCACAATGAATGAATAGGGCAGGTCTAGACAACCATTCTACTCTGAAGTGGCCTGATCAGATGGAATAGGGCTCTCACACACTACTCACATGGATTCAGTCCCAAAGGCAGCATGTCTCAGGGTCTCTGAGGATCTGGCTTAGCTCCAGAGTTAGTCCAGGCTGACTCAGCCTTCAACGGTTGGACACTACTTAGTCCCAGAGGCTGGAACAGGAAGCACTACTGCCTAGCTCAGTGATTATCCAACTTCAACAGTGTGTGTGAAATCACCCCCAGGGTCTTGTTAAATGCAGATTATGATTCAGAAGGTCTGGGCTGGAACCTGAGATTCTGCATTTTCTAACACGCCACAAGGCAAGGATGATGTGGGCCACACTTTGGATAGCAAGATTAGATTTTCACTAATGAGGAGAAGTAATGCCTGAATCCATAAGCCAGGCCACAGCACTAGCACACCTAAAGCATTATCAAAGGAGATGGGAAAAAGGAAGACACAAGGAGAAAAAATAAGGGAAGCAAAGTATGTGTCCAGGGTGTGGGGAAAAGAGAACTTAGAGCTAATCTCATTATTCCCTGCTTACACTGATGAAGAAACCCAAGACAAGCTAACTTGTCCACAGTCACAAAGTAAGTTATGGGCAGAAATGCACATACCCAGGTTTTCTAAGTCACCTTTCAACAAATCTTGATGCCTAAGCACAAGAAAGAGAAATCACATCATTCTGAGCTCCAGATGAAAGGTGGGGGTGGTCACAACTTGAAAACAAATTAGATCAGTTAGAACAGCATCTTCCTATCTGGGAAAATCAACCTGGTGTAATTAGAATGACAGTAATTAGCTGCCTCTATTACTCAGGGCACTGATAAAAAAAACCTGTGGCTCTCAGGTCCCTGGTGACTTTAAACAACGCCCTGGCTGGGTTCTGTTTTCAGGATTAAGCAAGTCATCTCCTGACAAGGACTGCAGCAGCTGTTCCCAAGTGGCCAGGGGAGAGAATTTAAAATGCAGTCCTCTCTGCCCTCTTACCCCCAACCCAAACAAAACCAAGCAAATAAGATATTACAGAAAGTGGTTTCAAAGTAGCAATTTCAAATCAACTGTTGTAACAGTGAAAAGCCAACTGCAAGATATTAAATGGTATACAGTAGTGCCCCCTCATCTGAGGTTTCACTTACCTGAGGTCAACCTCCATCCAAAAATATTACAGTACTTTGAAAGACCACATTCACGTAACTTTTATTAAATAGGTTTTATAATTGTTCTATTTTTAGTTATTATTGTAAATCTCTTACCGTGCCTCATTTATAAATTCAACTTTATCATATGTATACATACAAAAAATGTACGGGTATATACACGGTTTGGTACTATGTGCAGTTTCAGGTATCCACTGGGGGTCTTGGAACATACGCCCTGAATACAAGGACTACTGTATCTCAAAAACAGTATTCATTTTCAGTTATTGGATATACAGTATCTAGATCTGTGGTTCCAAGTGTAAACCTAAAAATGAGCTGTGAACTTATTGAAATGAAGATTCCCAGGCACTCATCATCAAAGATTCTAATTTAGGTGAAAGGTGAGCCCCAGAAACCTAAATTCTTAACAAGCATCCCCACATCCTCAAATGATATTGATGCCGGAGGTCTAGGGACCACAACTTTGAAACATTTACTTAAGACTTTATAGGATACTAAACCGCTTCCAAATTATAACAAACATTCACCTGGAAATGGCCAACAGTGAAACAGCACATTAAGTAGATAAAAATTTAACATGCCTTAAGCATAAAAACAATGAAAAAGATTACCAAAAAAAAATGGCAGATTTTGCTAATCAAAATAACCATAAACTTCTGAATTTTAAAATTATGTAAAATTTTTTTAGAATCCTTTGAAGGGGAAAATGCAACAAATAGAAGGAAGAATGGTTGCTATCTTATATAATATATAAAGATTTAACTATATATATACCACAGCAGATAAATGAACAAAAATACAGGAAAATTCACAGAATACAAATACAAAAATAAAAAAATACTCAACTCTAAAAAGTGTAAGTTAAAACAATATCTTAAAAATTTATTTAACAAAGTTTTTAAAAATAATATTCGATGTGAGTGATCATGAAGTGAAATACCATTCAATGCAAATGATAATGGAGGGCAAACGCATAAAGTTCAGTGTTACAACTTTCAAAAAATTGATTCATTCAACAACCACATACTGAGCACCTACTAGGTGCCCAGCACTCTGAACAAAAGAGGCAGAAATCCAGCCTCGTGGGCCTTACATTTTACTCACATTCTAATTCCCCTTCTACAAATGTATATTTAAAAAACCACACACAGAGAAAGAAATATAAAGCCTTATCTGTGTAGCTATTCATCAGAGCATTATTTATAGCACCAAAAAAAGCTGAAAATAAAAATAATTAATTAGGATAGAAAATTGTTTTCAAATAACATTTAATGAGTGGGAAAATGCTTAAGTTAAATACTGAGTGAAAACAGTAGTAAATACAATTGTGTATATAATTCTATTCTCATTTTTTTAATGTTAACAATTAAAAAAGACAAAACTATCTAGTGTTATCTACATGCTGTGGGATTATGAGTGACTGTTTTCTGTACCTTTCAGTAATTTCCAGATTCTCTGCAAGGCTACCAATTTCAAAATAACTATTATTTTTAAAACACCCCAAGAGTTATCTCTCAATGGGGTGAAGAAATGGGTCACGACTCTCTTTTTCCATTGTGGATGGTGGATCCCCTAAAAGCACTGCATTCAAAAGTCAGTCCAAAGGATTATAAGTTTTTTCCACAATAGTGAACAGTCAACACCAAACTTATGTTTCTTTTTTTAAAAAGCATATTCAACATGCGGAATGAAACAGAAATAGGCAAGAAATCAATACAGCATAGAAAGTTAACTAAACACTGTAATAAGGGCACCATCTGGAAGGTGGACTCTACTGAACAGAAGTTAACCAGAAAAGGGAAACCTGCCGGAGGAGGAGGAGGTAGTTTTCAGACAGCCCCAGAAGGAACTGCTTCCTCACATAGGAAATCCAAACCACGGTTAAGACATGCCATTTTCTCACTAGCTCTGCTGTAGAGGGAGAACCACCCACCATGGCAGTGTTCAGCAAAGCCCCCGCCCACTCTGCTGGTGAAAATACAACACTCAGGCCTAGGGGAGGAGGGTCCTGGGGACACAGAGAGGAGACGTGGGCCAAACAACTGAAATGCAACTTCTTTCCAGAATCAACAGCTACTGCCCAGGCATCCTGCAAGCAGCCCAGCTACATGAGGAAGATTGTTCCTCACACCTTCAAGAAGTGGATCGGGGGCCACCTTCCACAGGTCACCCCTGAGGCACACCTACCTTTCCTGCCCATGAACGGGCTGTGCAACCGTCTGTACTTGCTTACCCACTGCTCTGTGTTTCTGTCTGAACTCTTGAGGACAAGGCCATACCCTCTACTTCTTAGTTCCTAGTCTATCACCCAGCCTGGAGACAGCTGTGCAAACCAGAGGAGCCTAATATACAAATTAGGGAAAGGATGAAGTCTCTGCTTCCATGATGTCAGCACTAGAATGGAAATATAGTTCATTTCACGTCTCCAGGTTGAATGTTTGTATTGGAAGTTGAGGGGAAACAGGAAAGGACTTCTAAAGAAGAGAAAGTTCAGCAGGGATAGCACAAACAGCTCCACTATTTATTTTAAATTGATTAAAAGAAGCACTTATATTCTCCACAACCTCTGCAGTATATCCAGATGGCCACATCGTAACAGAAAGCTGTCAAGCACAGAGGTTACACACAGCATAGAGTCTGGAGCCAAACCAGCCTAAACTCCCGAAGCCTCAGTTTCTTCACCTGCAAAATGGAGATAAGGATGTCTAATTCTTAATGTGATTAGATCATCTATATAAAATGCAGCACCTGCCACACAGAAGTACTCAGGAAATGGAAATGATCAGTCTGCTGTGTCTTATAACAGGGGAACTCATTAATATAACAGCGGCTTTCTTTGTTGACTTTAGTCAGCCAAGAGACCCTGCACGATTATCCCATCCTCTGGACACACAGGGCTGGAACTCTCAAGGAGCAAGACTGAAACCTAAGGTGTCAGGTTTAGGCGAAGTCGTCTGCAGGAGCTGTATACCGCCTAAAACCGACTCCTTCTGTCAACGGCAGCTACTCAGCTATGGGGAAGCTTTGTGGAGGCTTCGGGTGTGTATATGTCTACAGGTTAACAGCAGTAGGGGGAATGGTAAAGTGACAACTGTGACCTTGAGCAAGGCACTTCTCTGCCTTAGTTTCCTCTTTAGCAAGTGGAGTGGTCCCATTCTATGATCCCTGAAGACAATCCCTTACGTGGCACTGGTTGCTGTAATTCAAACAGCAAGGTCCAAGGGACACCTTCAAATGTGTTCCGATTCCTTCCAAAGCCACTTGGCAGCCCTTTGGCCCTCCTCCCACGAGAAAGGAGGATTCTGAGTAGCTTTCATGACTGTTTTTTGTTCAGTGTGCAGCAGCAGCTCTCCACCCCAAGCTCCTCGTTCCACCTTTCCTTTTCCACCCTCAGAGTGGTCAAGTGCATATGCTGGGGCAATCACTGGCTTGCAGTGTGTCAGCTCAGAGATGGTTTCCAGACCAGCCTGTGTGTATGCTCAGGGTGAACAAATAAACATTTTAGAGAAGCAATAGGAATTAAATCATTTCCTCAACAACAAAACGCACTCACATGCTGCTTCATAAATCATGCCTCTTAATTCCATGCTGATGAACAGTCACTAAATTGCATCATTATAAAATCAACCCTTTCTCCTTTCATGTCCTGACACTTAAGAATCAAAATATTTCCACACTCCATTGTACTAATAATGCCTTTGCAGATGTAATACCAATAGCTATTTCCCTGGAAAGATCCACGGCCAGGGAGCTTTCCAAGAGGTTTTCTTTGAATGTTCTTTGTGTCCTGGTGCACTGGGGGACACGGCCGGCCTGCATCTGGGGGACGCTGGGCTACTCAAGGTAACGCAATACTGTTTTAAAGCACACACCGAATGTACCTTTACCCCGACAATAAAGTATTCCAAAACATTCGATATGCCACATCATACACCCTTGCACGAATACCATTCCAGTGCCTGCATTTTGCAGGAAAAATAAAGCATATTCGGAAATGAAGCCACCAGACCCGCCTCAGGTTCCATGGATAACAAGAGACCAGCTTTGCAGACCTTTAGCAAGATTGGCCAGAAGCCGCTCGCTTTTCCGTTTTATTTATTTATTTCCTCCGTGCCTTTATTTGCTGGGCCCAAGAAGAATGGAAAAGCATCTCCAAAAGGAGGGCGAGGGAGCCGTGGAGAATAAAAGAAGCTGGGCGGGGAAAGCCAGGGTTTTGAAAATAACGGCAATAAAGGCAGGCAGGGTCGCGGCCGCGTCCCGAGGGTCTCGGCGGGGCTTACCTGGGGCGCACGAGGCCGGCCGGGCCAGCAGCAGCAGCCAGAGCCCGGGGAGCAGCAGCCCCGGGCGGCGGCGGCGGGCGCGGCGAGCGGAAGGCCCGCGGCCGCTCGGCCCCAGGACCAGCGCGACCCCGGCGCGGGGCTTCCCCTCCATGGCCGCGCTCGGCGTCGGCGCCGCGCCCCCGGCAGTCCCGGCCGGCGCCCCGGCCCGGCCTCGCGGCTCGGCGCTCTCAGGCCCGGAGGGGCGGCCGCTGCGGCTGCGGCTGGGACGGGGCGTCGCGCACCGGCGCGGAGGGAGGCCGGCGAGGCGGGGGCGGGCCGGGGGCCGGAACCGCGGACAGGGGCGCCAGCCGCACGCCGGCCTCGCCGCTCCGCCCCCTTCGGAGCCTCGAGCCGCTGCCCGGCAACGCGCGGGCCCGGGCGCGGGGAGGCGAGCACCCCCTCCCGGCCGGCCGGCGCCTGCCTGCGGGGCGGCCCAGGCGGCGGGCGCGGGGCGCGGGGCGCGGGCGCGGCGGCGGCGGCGGCGGGGCCGGTGCCCAGCCCTTCCCCGGGACCCGCCCCCGGGAGGGGACGTGGGGGACGCGGCTGGCGCCGCCCCAGCCCCGCACCTAACGCGGGGTCCCGCCGCCCTGGGGCCCCTGCGCCTTCGCCCAGGGCGCCCGGAGCGGGGAGGCCCGCTAGGAGGGGCCCGAGCCGGGGAGCCTGGCCAGCGGGGAGGGCGGCGGGCCTCTGACTCCGTGCGGGCAGCAGGTGTGTGTGGAGCGCCTGCGTTCGTAGGACAGCCTTGGGGCTGCGGAGGGGACAAAGCAGGAGAAAGTCGGGCTCATTTCCCCAGAGCCCGGCATGCAGTACAGGGCTGAGGAAAGCGCGCGCGCAGCTCTGCCCATCCTTTATGCTTCTGGAGGTCCCGCCACCTCTGCGGTCTTTGGGAAGCGCCCCGCAGGACCCCGCGCGTAGTAGGCCCTCGGCAGGCGGCTGCTGGCCCGAACGGGAGCGGAGCTGAAGAGATCCCCGCACCACCAGGCCCCTCTTCAGGGAGAGCAGCGCTCGTGGGCGGTGGAGACAATGCCCGAGGCAGTTTGAGGCTGGAGTCCCAGGAGAAATGAGGACCGTAAAGAAGAAAGTTGACATGTGTCGAGTACCTACTATGTGCAAGGCATGTAACTCTGAAGATGCCAGATGGTTTTAAGGTCTTGGAAGGCGGAATTGGTCGTTTTGAATCATTGCATCCCGCTGGTGTGCTAAAGATGTGTATGGGGGCAATGTCTTATTGTCCAAAAAACGGTGGATGGTGGAAGATGTGAATCATCTACACTCACCAAAGAAAGGATCCTGGTTAGCTTTCAGTCGGGTCCCCCTACCAGGCCCAGCCTTGCAGCTCCAACCCAACTGGGCTGCTTGCACTGGTGAGATTATTAGAGAATCAATAACACTTCCTTCTGTAAGTACCTACCTGTTAGTTTCAAGGAAAATGAGAATAAAAGTTAAAGATAGTTTTTGTTAATGGTCCTAATTTTTTTATAATTATGCCCCCCATCATAAACAGCCCCTATTTTTAGCAATTGCTCCCCACCCCATACCCCCACCTCCTACCCTGAACAGAGCTCTGCATTCCTTGTCGGGAGCTCACTTACACACTCAGGTAAGTACCTAAGTGGATACTGCTCACTGGGGCATGTTTGATCCCTGGATTACTATGGCCCTAGATCTGGGACTTCTTATTCACACATTTTACTTCATTCTCTGAACTTCTTGTATAAACAGCACATCGGACCACAAACCACTGTCTTGGAGTGATTCTTGAATTGTCCTATTGTGTTATTTTATCTTTTATGAATTTATGCTTTGTTTCCCCCACCAAATTAATATGAAGTTCAAATACGGTGTCATCTTGCTTAGGATTTCCCATAGCACCAGCAAACCCTCATGATACATTTATTGATTTGAACCAGAGCATCCACTCCCCCAGTGAAGAGGTTCAACCTTGCACATTTCCATCTATGCTGACTCCATTCTCAGCCAACTCAAGGACAATGAAATGTTTGCCCCACCATTTAGAAGGGATTGACATCAGTTGGAAATTAAAATAAAAATCGGAACTTTGAGATAATGGAAATGACTCATGGGCACCAACTCTCTAAGGCGAGTGAGATCCCTAGGGTCCCTTAGTCTCCCAGCTCTGAAGGCATAAAACTAAATGTTACTCCATTAGGATTTAGAGCATTCTGCCTCAGCGTCTAGGGAACTGTCTCCCAGACTCTAACAGTCCAGCTGGTAGGTGGTGTGACTACAGCCTGAGAGGGACGAATGGTACAAGGCACGTGGGGTGAGGGGGCGTGCGAGCAGTGTGCACGCACACATACATGACCCTACATGTATATATAAATACACACGCCTACACACATTTGTGTCTGTGAAAAAAGATTAAGACAAAGCCTTAGGGCATTTGTACCAAATTATGCAACAAATAAATCTAGCGAATGCTTCTGAGCACCTACTGTAAACTCTTAGTGCTGTGGGGGACTATAAAAGAAGGATCTTTTATAATGAATTTTAGAGATTGTGTCATCCAATTCTCATTTATAGATAAAGAAACAAGCCAGAGAGCTTGGTTTATTTCCATAAGACTCAGCCCCAACTAGAATTCTCATCTCCTGCTTTCCAGTTAACCACACACACTCTAGGGGAGGAGGAGAATCAGCCTGGGTCCTCGGCAGGCTTACAGTGTTGTGTGGGGAGGGGGAGGTAGGGTCAGTACCACCCTTACACCTAGGCAAAATGGGGCCCAGCTTTAGAGGGCCCACTCTGGGCCTGCTCCAACTGCACCTCTCCCCACAGGACAAAGAGTCTGGGAAGCCAGGAAAACCACCCCAACCAGGAGCCCATTTTGCCCCATGTTTGAGTGCCCAGGACTGCAGAATTCCCTGCCCATTCGGTCCCAGACTCACTTCCAGGCCCATGTGGGCTCTTCTTCAAGTTTGTCCTCTCAAGGTTGGACCAACAGCAGATATATATATGGTCCCAAGGGGTGGCCAAGGGGTAGTTGTTTGCAGGAGAGTGGTGGAACTTGGACCTATAAGAAGGATGTCTGTAGATGTGTGTGTGAAGCCTACAGGAAGGAGGCAGAGAGCCAGGGCTGGGAAGAGAAGGTCGGGAAAGCTCCATATTCATATGGCAACCTGGCTGCCACGTTCCTGCTCACAGCTCCAAGGAGTCTGAGAATTCTGCCTTTGAACCCAGCCTACCAGGTCATGATGAAGGTGTATATGTGTTAAAGGAGGAGAATAGACATGTTTAATAGTTTGCTTGCTTGACTCATAACTTGCTGATACTTTGATGTAAGGTGCGTGAGCCCCCATTTGCACTGTCAACCTGTGTCCCTCAGTTCTGAGGGGTGGGTCTGGGTAAGGATAGGAAGGAAGGACTGACAGACCAAACAGCGAGAGGATGGCTGGAAGGAGGAGGGCAGAGCTGAGAGCTCTGGACTATGAATCAGGACACTGAGTTCTGTGCTCTGCTCTGTCACATAAAAGTTGATAAATTTGGACAAAATGCTTAACCCTACTCTCAAACCTCGAACGTTCTTACCTGATGATGAACTTGACATGCCTACCTTGCCTAACTGTGGTTTGTGGAGAGAATTATACAAAATAAGGTAAATGTCCTTAAAGTTCATTCATTAAATTCAATGATTGTTCCTTGAGCAGGTACTATAGGCAGGCAGTGCAGTGGGCTCTGGCGGTACAACAGCAAATAAAACAGAGGCCCTTCCCCATGGGCTTACATGCCAGGGAGAGGAGACAGGTGATACATGAGCGCATATTCAGCTGATGACAGCAGTTTGGAGACTAGTAAAGGGGGTAAAGGGGTGTGGGAAGGGACAGTGTTACTGTGTTATTAATAAACAGAGTAGTCAGGGATGATCACGCTAATAAGGTAACACTGATCCATGGGGATATCTGGAGAAGAGGATGCCAGGCAGAGGGAACAACTGTGCGAACTGAAGAAGTGGCGAGAATAAACATTCAAAAAATATTTACTCAGAGCCACTACTAAGTAAGTGCCCTACAGAGTAGTGTGCTAAGTGATCGGTAAGATTAATTAGGTAGTGTTTTCAAAGAGCTTAAAATCTTATAGGAAAACAATAAGTAAAAAAAAAAAACTATATTACAAAACAGAACATGATAAAGTCAGAAGGAAGTTTATAAAAAACGTTCAAAGGGAGAAATCCTATTTGGGCAGAGGGATGAAGCAAAGGATCTGTGTGGAGTTGCATGAGCTGAGCCTTCGGGAGTCCTTAAAGGATGAGGAGGGCCTGGGCCGCTAAAGAGAACAGGACAGTATTCCAGAAGGGAATGAACCGGTACAAAGACATAAAAGCAGGAATGCGTGAGATCTATCTAGCTAATGTGCCAGATCAGCTGGAGCAGCGCTTCCCAACTCTAGCTGCAAATTAAAATCACCTAGACTCCAAAAACAAAACAAAACAAAACAGACCACCCCCAGGCCACACCTCAGACCAATTAGATCCAAATCTCTACAGAAAAGGCCTGGGCAACCATGTCTTTTTAAAGCTCCCCAGGATTCTGACGTGCAGTCAGGAGTAAGAACCATTGAACTTGGTGTTTAAGAGTCATCCTTTCTAATCACTTACTAAAAGGGATGAGACAGATACTTGACGTAGAGAAGTATGGTAGAGAAGAGAGAAAGAGGATGCTGGGGTAGAACAAGGAGGACTTCATGATCTGCCTAAAGAGTCTGGACTTAATTTTGTAGGTGACGGTGGATCATTAAAGATTTTTTGAGATATTATTAGAACTAAGTACGAGAAGGATTACTCTATTAACACTATATTAGATGATTTGGAGGGAGAAAAGACTGCAAATGGAGAGACCAATTAGGACAAGATTTTAATGGCACATGCATGAAGTATCAGGGAACATAACATTTTTCACCATCAAATAGATAATGCTTTTAAAATTTTGATGATATCCGTTTGTTCAAGAGTCTTGGGAAGTAGGCACTCTCAAATTCTACTGGTGGGAGTGCAAACTGGTATAGCCATTTTGGGGGACAATTTGGCCTTATCTGTCAAAATTTAAAATCAGCTTTCTACTTGGCCCGGAAAGTCCACTTCAAATGCGTGTGGTTTTTCTTTTTATTTTCTTTTAGGTTTAATTCAGCCAGGTAAATTCAGGCAGTTAATGCAATCAGATAAAATTCACCTTTTTAAGTATTCAATGAGTTTTAATAAATACATGAAATCCTATAACCAATGCAACATTCAAAGTATGGGACATTTCCATCACGCTAACAAGTTCCCTTGTGCCAGCTTGCAGTCTATCCTCTACCCTACCCCCGATTCCTGATAACCATTGATCTGATTTCTGGTTCTACAACTTTGCCTTTTCCAGAATTTCTTATAAATGGAATCATATAGTGTGTAGCCATTTGTGTCTTATTTCTTTTACTTCGCTTAATGTCTTAGATTCATCCAAGTTATTCCATGTATCAGTAATTTGTTCCTTTCTATTGCTTAGCAGTATTCCACTGAATGGATATACCACATTTGTTTATCCATTCACCAATTGATGAACATTTGGGTTGTTTCCAGTTTTTTGACTATTATGAATAGTGTTACTAAAAACATTTATTTCCAAGTTTTTTTGTGAACATATGTTTTAATTTCTCTTGGATAAATACCTAGGAGTGGAATTGCTGGATCAAGTGGTAAATGTAAATTTAACTTTATAAGAAACTGCCAAACTGTCTTCCAAAGTGGGATATATTTTACATTCCCACCAGCCAGGTATGAAAGTGTCAGTTGCTCCACATCTTGTTGGCACTTGATTTTGTTAGATTTTTTTATTTCAACCATTCTAGTAGGTGTGTAATGATATCTCACTGTGGTCTTAATTTGCATTTGCTTCAAGACTAATGGTGTTGAACATCTTTTCTTGTGTTTATTTGCCATTGATATGTCTTCTTTGATGAAGTGCCTATTCAAATCTTTTACCCATTTTATATTGGGTTATTTGTCTTCTTATTACCAAGTTGTAGGTATCTTTGTGTTTTGCAAATATTTTCTCCTAGCCCATAGCTTATCTTTTCATTCTCTTTATATCAAAGAGCATAGTTTCATATATTTTATTTCAAAGAGCATAGCCTAGGTATATTTCAAAGAGCAGAAGTTTTTAACTTTAGTGAAATCCAATTTTTAAATTTTTTTTTCTTTTTTGGCTCATGCTTTTTGTGTCCTATCTAAGAAATGTTTGCCTAACCCAAGATTACAAATATTTTCTCCTATGTTTCCTTCTAGAAATTTAATATTTTAGTTCTTATGTTTATGTCTAGGACCCATTTGAGTCAACTTTTATATATTTTGTGAAATTGAAAACTTAATTTTTTTGTATGCAATGTCCAGTTGTTATATTACCATGTGTTACAAAGACTATCTTTTTGCCATTGAATTGACCTTATACTTTCTCAAAATGTGTGGATCCATTTCTGGACTTTCTATTCCCTTCCATGGAAGACTCACATATTACATGGGGGTAGTGGCAGTAAGATACTGTATCGTATAATTCTATTAATGGAAAAACATGTGATTGTGATTGTAAATCCACTTTTTAAAAGAAGTATGAGTGTAAACAGTAGTTGCCACTGGGAAAAGAAATAGAATTTGGACAGGAATTAGGAAGTCAATGTATAAAGAAAAATGTTCACTTTCTACTCTATATTAAGAATACATCTGATTATAATAATATCACCTGTGATTAATACAAATTATATGCTTTGAATTTAAAATCAGCATATACTGCTTTTGTATTTCAAATTTTTTTTTTTTTTTTTTTTTTTTTGAGACAGAGTGTCACTTTGTTGCCCTGGCTAGAGTGAGTGCCGTGGCGTCAGCCTAGCTCACAGCAACCTCAAACTCCTGGGCTTAAGCGATCCTACTGCCTCAGCCTCCCGAGTAGCTGGGACTACAGGCATGCACCACCATGCCCGGCTAATTTTTTCTATATATATTTTTAGTTGGCCAGATAATTTATTTCTATTTTCAGTAGAGATGGGGTCTCGCTCAGGCTGGTCTCGAACTCCTGACCTGGAGCGATCCACCCGCCTCGGCCTCCCAGAGGGCTAGGATTACAGGCGTGAGCCACCGCACCTGGCCTATTTCAAAGTTTTTTAAATAAAAACTTTGTGGGATTGAATGGAAATTATAAAATGGATGAGCCACATTCTGGATGCTAAATCAACTGGTGAGATATGGAGAGAGAAAAGGATAAAAGATGATTCAGAGGGTTTGAGGATAGGTAAAAGGAAAGAAGGATAGGTAGAAAGGAAATCTGCTGCAGAGGCTGGGTGAGGAGAAAAGATGGGGCACTGGGGAGCCAGGGTGCTGGCTGTGGGTCCGGGCTGGCACCAGGGAGCTGTGCTGACGCCAGGGATGGTGAAGGTGCAGCGAGGGCTGGGGAGACACGGCCACAGAGGTGGAAATCATTCGCACAGAGTTATTAGCTGAAGATGTGAGAGTGAGTGACCATGCCTAGAAAGAGAGGAGGGAAAGAAAGAAAAGAGGGCCAAGGAGAGCCCTGGAGAAAGACCTTCCTTCTGCAAAGGCTGAAGAGGAGTCGATGAAAAAGGCACAGAAAGATCCAGAGAGAAAGCTGAGAAACACAATGGAAGTGTGGTGTCACCAGCAGCCTGAGAAGGAAGCTTCAAAATAAAGGGAATGGTCAGTGTCAGAGACAACAGGGCTGAGAAGACCTCTTTGGATTTAAAGACCACATGGTCATTAAAAAGAGACTTTCTGTGCCTGGCTTATTTTGCTTTATATAATGTCCTCCAGGTACATCCATGTTGTCACAGATGACAGGATTTCCTTCTTTTTAAGGCTGAATAGTACTCCATTGTGTACGTACACCACATTTTCTTTATCTATTCATCTGTCGGTGGACATTTGGGTTGACTCTCTACCTTGGCTATTGTAAACAGTGCTTCAAGAACATGGGGCTGCAGATATCTCTTTGACAGACTGACTTCATTCTCTTTGGGTCTATACCCGGAAGTGGGATTGCTGGATCACATGATCATCCCATTCTCAATTTTTCGAGGGACGTTCCTACTGTGCTGAAATGGTGGAGGGGTGGCCTGGGGGAGGCAAATAGCAAGGGGTGAAAAAGTGAGCGACTGAGAAATGGCAGAGGCCACGAGAATGGTAGGTAGCAGAGCAGAGATATTTTTTAGGATAGACCAGACTGAACATCCTTGTACATTTAAGAGGTGTCCGAAGATAGTTAAGAGAATACAATGCAAGAGAGGGATCACTGATAGAGCAAATTCTCAGAGCTAAGAGGAGATGGGATCACGAGAAACATGTAATTGTTTTCAAAGGGCAGAGGCAGTAACCCAATGTTCAGCATCAGGAGAGTGTTTTGATGAAGTTATAGTACAGTACAATAACAGCGGGCAATGTTATACTTCTGTTACCATAACTGTGAAAAAAAAAACATAGGAAGTGTTTGAGTTATAATGTTAAGTGAAGGGGGGAAACTAAATATAAAATGGTTTATGAACTGATATAAAACAATATGTAGGACTGGGAAGGAATTATGCAGCACTCAAAATTGTTGTATTAAGATAATGGGATTAAGGGCATTCTTTTCTTTGGTAATGCTGTTATATTTATCTTTTCAATAAAAAAATGTTTAGAAGGTAACGTCTTCCTCCAAGAGAAGACAGAAATGACAGATGAATCACAGGAGAGGCTTTAGGTGGTCTCTAAAATGATTTCTCCTCCTTCAATATTATCAGTCTCAGTGTTAGATGGCAGGATTTGGACTAAAATATGAAAATCCCAAAAAGGAAGAGAGCAGCGTGAGCTAGAGTAGGCAGGGAAGGTTCCACAGAGTACATGGGGCTTGAACAATGGAAACAATGGGTAACATCTGTTAAAGGAAGGAAAAAGAGGAGAAGAAGAGATGGTATTGTACAGAAAAGCAAAGGCAAGAAGGTAGAAAAGAACAGAACATGGCGTAGGACGGAGCCACTGGCTTAACCAGATGAAAAGCTGTTTGGAGGAATTTGGAGACAAAAGAGCAAATAAGTAGGATAAGATGAGATTTATATCTGCCATGATTTAGACCATGCCCAAGAGTTTAGACCAGCCATGATCTAAACTATGAAATAACTCCTCAATTTACCTCAGTCACTAGGAAGGACTTTCTGCCTATTGGAAGGGAAGCCGGTGGAGGGAGAAACTCTCTCAGATCGCCCGTGAGCACAGGTACCACGTTTAAACCAAGATCCTTGCCTTGTATGGGTTGGGCTGGAGGTATCCGTCCCTCGTGCACAATTTGGCAACAATAATGGCAAGTAAGAATGTTCTTGAGGCAGATTCCAGGCCTTGCCTCTCTGCAGCAGTTTCCCTCACCCCCTCTCCCTCCAAGCCCCCACCCCCCAACACACAAGCTGCCACAGATCAACCGACTTGATCCCTGCCCACACTCTCCATGGTCATTTCCTGCTATAGCCCCAAACCCACGGGCAGCTCTCCTGAGGCCTGCCAGAAATCCACATTAGAATCCCGGCAACAGTTGGTGAAAGCTATTTTTAGACTCACCCTCATTCTCTGGCATTATACTAACTCCAACTCACATATGACTATGTTCTAAAACTCATCGACTCTGGCTAAAACTCAAAATGAGAATAATGATAATAGTCCAGTTCTGTTCCTTGGTCTTCCATCTTGTCATGAGTTTGGATCAATTACATGAATAACCAAAGCCAAACCCACACGAACTGCCCCACTTCTCTAGAAAAGTCCTTTCCCACTCAAATCCCTAGATGCACACCCTCCTAGGATAGAGACCCCTGCTTTCCAGCCTCCTGGAGTTGGGGGCATCACCTCTCCAGGAGGCCTTCCCTGATCTCCCCAGACTAATCTCCCCTCCTGGCTCCCCAGAGGTAGTGAACTAACCTGAAGGGAGACTGAGCTTGTCCATAGTTCTTTGGTACCAGGGACAGAAGGGAGGAACTGTGGCACCTACTTATCCATCCTTCCACTGACGGAGTAACTGCTCAAACTTCAAGTATGTCAAGAAATGCTGGATTCCTCTGCTACACACTATGAAACACCCAGGGAAGATTGCTTGAGAGACATAAAAGGCCGCTGCAGACATGACATTGGTTTGGCCTTGTGTGGAATTCATTAAGCTATGGTAATTGGCACCAGCAAACTCTTATTAAATTTAGTGGTCTAAGGCTCTTCAATGAAATAGAGGAAGAACACAACAATCTCTGCCTTTTAGGAAATGACAATCTCCACACAATAAAGTATGTTTACCAAAATTGAATTTTATAGGCTCTGGATAAAAATTGTGAGAAGCTGAATGATAAAATCATCTGCCTACAAACAACTCTTCGTGGAGGTCATCCACTATTTTAAAGAGGAAATTAAGAAACTTCTAGGTCACCATTGTCCAGAAGAACTTTCTGAGATAATGGAACTGTTCTACAAATATGTGCTGTCCAATAAAGTAGCCACTAGTCACAAATGGCTTTTGGGCACTCTCTGTATGGCGAGTGTAACTGAAGAATTGAATTTTTAATGTTAGTTCATTTTAATTAATTTTAATTTAAATATCCACATGTGGGCAGCAGCTACCATATTGGACAGCATAGCTCTAGACCATGAAAATAAACAAATATGATGGCTGCCTTGTGGTAAACTAAAAACAGAAATTGCCAACTCATAACACACTCTTCAGATCCAATCATAAATGCTGCACATGTTTCATGGTATGGCAAACATAACTCTGGACCTGTGTTTTTTCATCTGTAAAATGATAATAACTAAAAATAACAGTAACTACCTCATACCATCAGCTTGACTAGCACTGTGTCCCCGTAACCTTCTGAGCATCAGTGTGAAATTCACGGTTTGGGTTTGCTGGCAGCCTCTGCCTGAGACTCAGGGCAGGCTCAAACTCAGCCACCATCACCTGTGACCAAAGCAGATACGTGTGAGGGAGTCCCATATACAGACTGGTCACTGAGTGAATAAAAATAAAAGATATCTGCAGATAAAACATCTGCAGTGAAAATAAACACTTCATAAATGTGAAAAGAAACTTCCAAAGCTCCCCCACCACTCTTCCAATAAAATGCAATGCTTAGCATGCCGGGCCAAGGTTCTCAGATTCTGCATGGAAGTCCAGGCAGCGCGGCTCTCCAGGCACCGCCCCCGGGCCACTTCACACACCCACCCACTGTCCTTTGCCCTTCACCCCCCCTTCACCTGGTGGGCTCTTCCTCAGTTCAGCCTGCCCCGACTGCCTGCCCCCATCTAAATATGTCATTCTCGTCGGTCTCTTCTTTCTTAGCACTTACTAGAATTTGAAATTGTATATTTAATTCTATGTTTGTTTTCATGTCTGTCTTCACCACTACAACATAACCTCCATGAGGACAGAGACCATTACTTTCTGTTTGGAGAGGAGTAGATCCATGACGTTAACTGCTCAGACCCTTGGGCCAAGGCTATTTGCGTTTGTCTCACAGCTCCACTGACACAGTGCCTCAGTTTCCACATCTATGAAATGGAACAACAATAATAGTAACTACCTCATGAGGCTGTATGACAATTAAGTGAATTGGTAGACATAAAGTACTTAGAAAGAAGCATAGCACATAGCAAGCTCTATGTAAGTGTTAGCTATTATTGTCCTTCGTCACTATACACCCAGTGCCTAGCTCATAGTAGGGTCTCAGTAAATACTTAATGAATGGTTGAATTTCTAACCACTTGTTGTCATCTTAAAGTAATGATTATAATCTCTAAAAGTGTTCTAAAAAATCATGATAGGGACTGATTGATTTATAATTAATATGATGTTGACTTTTGTTTTTAATGATGTAGACACCAAATTAACAAAGCATCTACCTGCTTGTAACTTCTGAGAGTCTTTTAAATATTATGCAATGCCTTTGCAGTGTCTATAAAGTAGTCTTCCAATGTTCATTCTTCATTCTGTTGACATGATGTAATACATTCAAAGTTTTGCTGGGTGCGGTGAAGGCTGAGGCAGGAGGATCACTTCGGGCCAGAAGTTCAAGACCAGCCTGGGAAACATAGCTAGACCCCATCTCTAAAAAAATTTGTTTTAAACCTAGCCAGGTGTAGTGGTATATGCCTGCAGTACAGCTACTCAGGAGGCTAACACAGGAGGATGGCTTGAGCCCAGGTGTTCTAGGCTGCAATGCGCTATGATCATGCCACTGCATTCCAGCCCCGGCAACAGAGTGAGACCTCATCTCTGGAAAACACACACACACACACACACACACACACATACACACTCAAAGTTTTCTTTGTGATCTGCTAGCCTTGTATTTAGAGATAAGTTCTACTTAGTCATGGTGTGATATATAAGTGTAATGGTTGAGAACGTTGGGTTTAGATGAAGACAGACCTGACTTTGAATACAATTTTACCATTTAGTGACCATTTAATTTTAAGCATTGTTTTTCTAAGCCTTGATTTCCTCATCTAAAAATGGAAATGTTAATACCTTCTTCCTCCAGTTGTATGAAAATAAGTTAATCAGGTAAGTTAATATAGTAATTGGCATCTAGTTAAATATACAGTGATATTATTATTGCTCAATTCTTTGCAGAAATTTTATATAAGGCTTTTGTAAATAGTTACAAAAATGTTTACAAGTTTTCATAAATGAAAGTGGCTTCTAATAGAACTTTTAAGGAATCTTATCAGTGTTAAGAATAGCACCTATTTAACTAACAGAATTAATTTGGCCATCTCTCATTTTTCTAAAAAGAACTTTAATTTTTTTATTACCCACTGTAGAAAAAGTAGAATATGAAGAGAAGCAAAATTATGAATATTAAGTTTATCTGTAATCTCACCACCCCAAAAGAAGCAATGATTAGACCATATATTCTTCTAGACACTTTAAATGTATAAATTCATACACACACACAATACTGATAGAAAACTGGGATCAGACTATACATAAAATTTTGTTTCACTCAATAATATATTAATATGAACATCTTTTCACCTTAATAAATATTGCTTCCAAAACTTAAATTTTAGTGGTGGCATGTATTCCAAGATATGACAAGTTGTTCAGCAAATTCCCTAATGCTGGACACTCAAGTGGTTTCCAATATTTTACTATTATAAGCAATGTTACATCAAACATTGTGCTAAATCTTTTTATTAGCCCTCAGTCCATCCTCTACCCTTCTCTACTATGCAATTTGCTGACCATCAAAATCACTGGGCTGACCTTTGCACCCTTGGGCTTCCTCGGGCTTCCTCATCCTCTGGCTTCCTGTGGGTTTGGCCAATGGGAGGCAATAGCAAGAAATGCAAGGATGGAACAAAAGAGAGATCAACATATTTATTCCCCCAGTTCCCTTCCCAAACGGCTACTGGTTGGCTGTGTCCTTGAACTAGAGCCCACCATACATGCTTAGAGGTTCCTTCCTGTAGCCACTCTCCTGGGACTCCTGTTATAGCTCCCTCCCCTTCACCTTCATGCTTGGGGTGGTAAGGTTGCTAGCCCCCAAGTTCACTACCATCCTCGTTTTCCCTTAACCATGCCCATGCCTTTATACATAGTCCTTCATTAAATTCTCCCTGCTTTTCCAGTTTAAGTGACCCTCACAAATGTAAACAACTTTGTAAATAAATTCCTCTACATATTTTTTCCTGCTATCATATGGTACATTTCTGCATCTGGAATTATTCAATCACAAGCGTGTGTCCTTTAAAAACCTTTTATAATATAGCCAACTTGTTTTCCAATATACCCTTCCTCCAGCAGCATGTGACAGCACCAGCCTTCAGGCTTTTGTCCAGTTGGATATTATTTCTTTTCATCTTTTTCTGTGTTCATAAACAGTTCTATAACATGGGGATCATCTCATCTTTGAAAGTATGTGTGGGGGTGGTGGGGAAGATTAGCTATTAATGACTGCAGTCTATTTGTTTTGGTGGTTCTTGCATAACTTTCTCAGTATTTTCTTCTGCTATTAGCTATTACAAATTGACATGTTGGCCTACACTTGACCTTTAAGAATTCATTAAAATTTTAGCTGATTTCATTTTACTCATTTGTACTGGGGCCTTCTTGTTCCCCTACTCTCTGCCAAAGGTGAAACTGACTTTATGTCACATCTCTCCTTGCAGGGCTGTATCATTGTTTGGATTTCAGTTCACTTGGTTGCCTTGTGACCACAGGTCTTTTATGGACTCAAAGAAAAGTTATAATTTGTAGATTTTCTAACTTTTTCTTGTGACTTCCTACATCCTCAGCTAAAGTGAAACTCCTCATTTAATTTTTTGAAAATTTAATTAAATCTTAACATTTTCATAAAAATAAAACACAAAGCTATATTCAATTCTACATTCAATATGCATGTAATTACTAATGGAAGAAATTGATATCCTGCCTCTCACTTACATAGAAAACTACTTATATAAATATTGAAATTCAACATACAAATCGTTTCATAGGGCAAAATGTTCCCACTTGCAGCAAATACTATTCAATTTGTGACTACTTCCAGAACTACTTATTCGAACGCAAAGAAAAGGAGGGATAATGGACATTATAAATGACCAGGGAAATATATTTCATTTTGCCAGAATCCATTGCATCTGTGCTATCTGAAAGGCATGACTTGATGCATTAATTTGCTTTTTCTGACCTGCATGTTTCTACCCCCAAAATCCTCTGCAAAGTCCAAACCCATGTCTGTTTCCAATGTTGGCAGTGGCACAGCCCACAGACCTACAGAGTGTCCAGAAGCAATCACCTTTGGATTCGAGGACATGGGATACGGGATGTGGAGCGGCATTTTCCTGGGGCTTGAATGGCGCAAGTCTGGAGCCCTCCAAAGCAGAGGCCAAGTTGTAGCCTCTCTTGCCCTGGACCAAGGGCAGTATTGATCCAGCTCATCTCTGTTCTGATCACCGAATGAGGTAGTATATAAAAAGCACTTCACGTAGTACTTGTCTCACAGTAAAGCTACAATAAATGGAAGCTATTATAATTATCACTATTTCTCATCACTGATGAGAAGTATTAGCTTTAAGTATCTTAAAGATATTGATTTCAGTTCCTCTGGCTTTTTCTTTGGATTCCAAGGTCTAAAAACATTCTATTTGGTATTTCTTTAAAGGTTACCAACCCCTTCTTAGTCATACAAAGTATTCTTTACTGTCAAAATTCAAAAATTGAAAATATTCATTCAGATTTCTTCTTTTAAATGATTTACCTTTTACACTGTTGAATTTCAGGCTCAGCAGATTTTTTGTTTCCAATTCTAGGAAATGCTCCTCTATTTCAACCCTAATTAAGCTGTTGCTGCTTTCTTGGAAATTCCTTTAAATGTACAGTTGGATTTCTGTGCTCTGTTGCCTAGGTCAATAATTTTGCTTGCAATATTATAATCCTGTCACTCAATCCATCTGTATCTTGAATTTATTTTTTCAATTAATCTTCGGCATTCCTGACTGGCTATACTGTGATTTGACTATATGGTTTTAGACTTTTATTGAGCATAAAACAATTAAGTATTATCTAATCCTTATAGCACGTACAAATGCATTGAAATAGTTTCCTTCCTAATCTGTTTTTCCTCTAATATTCTCATGAGCTCCCAAGCAGTGTGAAAATTCTGCTTAGAATTTTTATTTCTACAATTGGTTTTGTTCTTTTTATACTATAACTTTTTCAATTGTCTTAGGCTGTTTTTTCCCCTTTCCTGATTATTCTTTGAGTGTTTTTCTCCTGATTTTTAATGGTGGAGTTTTTGTTTCAGATAATCTCATTGACATTTTAGAGGATTTTGTCAGTTCCAGAACATATCACGCACACAGAAAAATGTGTTTGCTTTTTACAGGCCATTGATTATATCTCGGAGGTAAGCTGAGGAAATGCAAATTTATTTATATCAGGGCATCAACCATGCTAGAAACCCTCAACACGCATGCATAGCCTTGAGATTTAAAAAAAATACATGTGGTTTTTTTTTTTTTAAATCACAGACCCACAAGCCTTTAACAAACACACCAACTCTTAATACTCTATAATTGTTTTAAGGCTGTTCCGAGTGTCAGGACAGTGAGGAGCAGTCTTTAGCACCCCCACTGATTTTCATCAGCTAGATTGCCAAAATAATCTGATCAAAGCTTTTCCGATTAAGCCACGGCCCACTTCTATTAATATGTTACAATATCAACAATTAGGATTGTCAGTCCAAAGTTATTTGAGCAATTTCCAACCCTATTATTATTTCATTTGATTCACATGGGTTTTCTACATATAGAAAGTATTTCTATTCCATGTGATTTTACATATTTATAGATTTCCCAACCATGAAAATAAATTTTCATAAATATTCACCATCAATTTCTTATTATTAGGGTCTACTCAAAGTGTCATTGTTTTCCCTTAACCTCTCTCTCCCTCCTCTTTTACATAATGAGTTTACCTTTTTGCTGATACTTCTGACTCTGATATTTAGTTAACATTTCTTCTATTCCGGAGGGTCCACCCCTCCGGAATAGAAGAAGTCACTTTGGACTGACAATCCTAATTATTGATATGATTTTGCTGATCATGCTAGCAAAATCATTAATTTATTGGTCTTCCCAAAAACATAATAATTATGTCTTCCCAATAACATAATAATTATGTCAGTATCTTTATAAAATATTTAAACTTAAAATATGAACCAAGAATCAAAATTTAGCAGTTAGCTTCATTTGAGTGAGGCAAATGTTAAGGAATGTGTTTTGTTTCATTTCTTTTTAAGAAAAGTCTTAGTTTCCTAAGTAAGGTGGCAAATGAGAACTGGCTTCTTGTGCCACCTGCTTGCACAGGGTTCTTCTACAGAGGACTTCCGCCAGCCATTGGTCCGCTGTCGGATTGCTGTGTCCTGTTTGTGAATTTCTAGTTCAACATGCTCACTAGACAGTGACCGCCAGCATAACCAGAATTGTTTTGTTTTTTTCAATTTCGTGTAATTAAAAAATGTTTTTGTCTGTTGATCAAAGCAATCCATGAGTCCATACTCATAGTGGAAAGTCAACCAATAAAAGCAGAATAAATTATGGAATCAGAAAATTACCCCTTGGTAGCCATCATCATCGTAGTTGATGTGGGCAGGAATCATCAGTAGATGCTAAAACGAGTGGGTGAAAGTTGAAAGAGTAACAGAATTTTACATTGCCTAAAGCATTACCCCAGAAGATAGTTTTTAAATGTGTCCTTGAACCACTTGATTTTCTGAAAAAGGAATATGGAAATCTCTAAAAGGCCCTATGGACTAGGCCAGATGGGCAATGACACTGACAGTATCCTTTCTCGGGACTAGGGACGTGACAGAGGGTAGCAGGTAAAGAAATGGAACCGGAGTCTGTTGAGGGCAACTGGACCTCAGGTCTCACTGGTAATAGCAGAACAGCAGAAAAAGATAAGAAACAGGCACTGAGGTTAGCCTTCCGTGAGCCCACCTCTACCTACCACTCATGAGGTATGTGACCTTGTATTTGTTACTTAAGGACCCTGTGCCTCAGTTTTACCATTTGTAAAATGGGGATAATGCCAATAATAGCACCTATCATATCAGGTGGGCTCTCATGTCTAAATAAGTTATATATCAGTTTTTGCTGTGTAACAAACCACCCCAAAACTCAGTGGCTCAAATCAATTAGCCCTTATCATTGCTTGCAAATCCGCAGGTCACCTGCTCAACAGCTCTTTTGGTCTCGGATGGCCTTGCTCATGCACTGATGGCCAAGTGCAGCCTCAGTAGGCAACTCTGCTAATCTCGGCTACTCTCGCATGCGTTAGGGGACAGCAGGCAAGAGGCTGGTATAGGATGACCTCAGCTGGGACAACTGGACTCCCCTCCGTGAGATCTCTCCTCCCAACAGCAGGCTCATCTGGGCTTCGTCACACGGGATTCGAGAGAATGAGCAGAAGTGTGCGAGGCCTCCCAGAGAGGCTTGGAACCAGCATACCTTCAGTGCCCCTGCGTTCTGTCTGTCAAAACAAGCCATGTGGCCAGCCCAGATTCAGAATGGAGAGAGGGAGTTCATCTTTTAAGGAAGAAGCTGCAAAGTCACCTTGGATATAGGGAAAGGTAGAGTATGGAGCCATTTTTGCTCCCTACTCTATAATCTACCACTACAGATGCCTGATAGAAAAGGATGACCAGACCGCAAATCTGCAGCGAAGTGAGCACCATCTATCACCTAGTACTGGATTTGGGCAGATAGCAAACGCTAAGCCTTGCCCGTGAAGGGTTGAGGTATTTAAAATACTGAATTAATCACATTTTCTAGTTTCTTATCTGAGATTTTGACCCTTGCTGACTGGAGAGGGACTGCCCCTCCTAGGGTTATTGGATTCCTGACGACAGAAAATGACCTTTCATATGCAAACTAACCAAGCAGAGCCCACAGCCCCTTCCAGCCTGCATCACTGGGCTGTTAACTCTGCGGGACACTATTTCCCTGCCCGAATCACTGCAGGGCTAGGCAGCAGGCAAGGAGGGACAGCCCCACACCCCAGAAATCATTCAAACTAACCAATCCTAAACCTGCACAGCCGCTTACCTGACATGTCCATTCCTCCCCTGGAACCAATGATAAAGGCTTCCTGCAGCCTGCCTCTCCCTCCCTCCCTCCCCTTCTCTCTCTTTCTCCTTCTCTCTCTCTCTTTCTCTCTTTCACTGTTTCTTTCTCTCTCTCTCTCTCTCTCTCTCTCTCTCTCTCTCTCTCCCCCCACCCCTGGCCTGTGACCTGTGACCCACCCCAGTGTTCTCTTGTGTGGCTCTGTGTGGCACACGGCATAACCCCCCTCTTCTGGGTACCGTAATAAACTATCTTTTCAATGGCAATTGTCTCCTGACCTTTTGGCCTCACCATACCTGAATCAAAACAAAACGCACATTTTAAAACGAACACTGTCTGCCTTGTACGCAGGAACTGCAATAGGGCAGGTTGACCTCAGCCGTGGTAACTGGAAGAGGTTGTCATTGCCAACACGACAGGGGCCGAGCAGAGAGGGCTCTCACTTGGGAAACGAGAGAGGGAGTTTGACCCATGGGCAGAGTCCAGAGTGACAGGAAGAAACACTGACAGGAGTTAACCAGTAGCCACTAGTCCCGACAAAAGTCATCAAAAGCCGAAAGTAGGAATGAAGCTTGGGACCCAGCTCCAGCGTGTTCTATGGCATCAGGACAGAGTAACTCGGGTTTCGTCATGAGGCAGTTTAACCTGCTCTGGCTTGTTGCTTCCTTCTCCTCTGAGACTTCTGAAAACTGGGTAATGCTGCCAGCAAATTCTACCATGATCTCAAAAGCTGTCAGACTTAGAAAAGTCTGGTCAACAGGAACAGAGGCAAAAATATGAGGGGTTGGCAGGTGAGCAAAGCTGTGAACAGTTTTTAGCATTAGAAGAATCCAAGATAATCCAGAGAGCAGGGCATATTTACGTGTTGTATTTCTAACGCCTCCAACTTAGGCTACAACTGCTCCAATGACAGAACTGAGAACATGGCTCCACCAATGTTGAGTACCTTTAATACACTTACGCGTTTGTTTATGGATCAATACCTGCTTGCCAAGGAGGCCGTGGGACAGAGAAACGTAGAATGAATATGTTCAATACCCACTAATCCCACAAGGTCAGGTAAAAATAAAGATAAGACGTTTCTGAATGTGGGAAAATGGACTTTGATTGTCCTAACACCCAACCTGCACAGTTACTTCGTGCTGTACAGTCATCAGTGAGGGGAGCAGGGAGGGCTGGACGGTCTCTGACTGCTGAATGGGTGAAATACTCAGATGGTTATGGGACATATAATCTTTGTTTTGTCTTCCTACTTGCAAATGTTTCGAAGCAGATATCAGCCTTTCCTCTGTCAAAGATACAGATTGCATAGAACAAAAATCTTGTGCCTCTTGCCAGAGATAAAAAAGGGAACAGAGCTCACAAGTTAACTGATGACTTCGTTTCCCCTCCTCCCAGCCCGACATATGGGATGCTCCCGGATATAAGCCACCATGGTCGGAACTCATCCCCTCAGGAGGGTTGACCTAGCTTGGTGCAGCCCACGGAGCTGGAGCAACTGTCTTCTTCCAAGCTGAGAGGAGAGTCGAGGCAATGGCGAACACGTTCCCAGAGGGAGAAGTGCCAGCTTTTGCTATTCACAAACTCCAATATGGATTGGTGAGAGACGGACAAACCTACTCTCTTATCTGGAGAATGTGTGGCGGCAGCAGTTCACCTCTAAAATTCAGCTAACATTCTCCTTCTTGCCATAGAAGGATGGGCAGGGCCAGGTGGACCAGAATGCAAACAGTCAGGACAAGGTGGTTAGGAAGTCCTTGGAAGTGGAAACCTCGAGAAGCTGAATGGCAGTGGCTGGTGCATGTGGGGGTTCAGGGCAGGGGGTGGATGAGAATGTTTACCACGAAGCTGGTAGAGAAGGGGCTGGCACACAGGTCCATGATGAAGTCCTTGGTGGTAAAGCATTGGCACTCAGTGGGGACAAAGAAGTTGGTGTCTCTGGAACCTCGGATTTTGATCTGCCACCTGCCAGCTGTCCCTGCCCTATTTTTTTACCCAGAGATAAGAACATATGGTTGGCACAGTGGCTCATGCCTATAATCCCAGCACTTTGGGAGGCCAAGCCAGGAGGGTTGCTTGAGGCCAGGAGTTCGAGGCTGCAGTGAGCTATGACCAGCCACTGCAAGACTTTCTAAAAAATAAATTAGCCAGGTGTGGTGGCACACTCCTGTAGTCCCAGAGACTCAGGAGGCTGAGGTGGGAGGACCGCTTGAGCCCAGGAGTTTGAGGTTACAGTGAGCTATGA
Organism: Lemur catta; assembly: GCF_020740605.2. Lineage (NCBI taxonomy): Eukaryota > Metazoa > Chordata > Mammalia > Primates > Lemuridae > Lemur > Lemur catta. Next base: position 12,977,646 of record NC_059138.1, on the reverse strand, counting down.
TCACACCACTGCACTCCAGCCTGGGCGACAGAGCAAGACTCCGTCTCTAAAAAAATAAATAAAAATTTTTAAAAGATAAAGAAATAGGAACATATGCCTATAAGGAACCACAATGTGGAGGACGGGCAATGCCACTTCCTCAATGTGGGATGGCATTGACCATCCACCCTATTATGGTTCCTTATACGACGTGTCTGTTTCAGTCTGGATTTCCTGTGATTTAGAACGTAGCATCTATTTCCTTATTAGCCTCATCATATGAATAAGTAATATCCATTCCCATAGGAGGCAGGTGACATCTTTCCTGAGAAGTAGGCACTAGGACATAGATCAACATGCAGGTAGATCTTAGGACAGGATAGTCTCCAACATAGCATTGGAGACATCAGTCTCAACAAGGTAAAGTCAGGTTGGATTGAAGAATGCCAAGAATAGGGCATAATTTGTCTACTTTTGTTTAGGGCATTTTTATTATGTTTTGAGTGTTTTTTTTTCCTAGTAAAAATAATGCATGCTCATTGAAGAAAATCTGCAAAGTTCAGAAGGGTGTGAAAAAACACTACCTAGAAGTAAACACTGTTAACATTTTTCCTATTCAACTATTCTTTTTTATATCTGAAGTTATATATATGAAGATATGGTTTATTTGGTTTACTTTGACCCATTTAAAAATATTGTAAGAGTGTTCAGAAGATCTCCTATTTCTTTCTTAAAGTAGGAATGGGAAAAATGGTATAACGATGTTAGGATGCCAAAGTAATGGAATGCAGTAGGCACTTGTCATTCTAAATCCTCATAATGTTGGATACGATCACTTTGTTTGAGGTGGACCTTATGTCCCACTACAGAAGATGGAGTTCCAGATGCTCACTTTCCCATCCTCCCTTGCAGCTAGGGCACAGACACATGACATAGATTCCACCCCCTGATGCTGGACTCCAGACTGTCTCACTTTGAATCAGAAGCTGGTAACCCAGAGAAACAAAGCCTGCACAGAATCCATTTGGATGGTGGGTGGCAGCAGTTCAGCTTTCGGGATCTAGCATCATTGTTGCCGGCAGTGCCAGCTGCAGCATCCTGTGCCTGGGGTGGTGGTGGTGTCTTAATGGGCTGGTTCCCAAGCAGTTTTGGGTGTGGTTCCTGGTAGCACAGCCTCCGAGCTTCCTTCTGCAGCTCTTCCAGAAAGTGTGAACTACTCAATATTCTTATAATAAGTTCCTTTATTTACTTGCACCAGCATTGCTTTCTACAGCTTGCAACTAAAAACAGACTAAGTGTACAGTTGGTATGTTTGTCCCTATTTCTGTAACTTTGTTTTGGACAGTCTGTTTGGTTTTGCTGTTCTTGGTTTTGTCGTTGTTTGCTTGCTTGTTTTTTGCTTCATTAGACAAATTGCATTTTATTTTATTGATTTTCTGTAATCATTTAGGCAGTGGCATGCTGTTTTTAATTATTACTAAGGTTATCAAGTATACTCTTAAACATACATTTTTCTAGTTATTAAAGCCAAATGAATATTTTAAAAATTCCTCTCTATGTACAATGAAAAAATGTTATGAGTGTTTCCTTTCCCAACACACATACACTCTTCCCAGGCTTTGGTAATTCAATCAGGGATTATACTTTCCACAGTGCATCAACCTACTTCCTCCACCCTGCTTCACAGGGAGCCTCTGCTGCTGAAGAAATGAGGCAGCACAAAGAGTGTCTAAGCTGTGCCCCACACTGTCCCAGGAACCTGCCTCAGGCCTGGGCACACAGGGATAGTTGGTCACCCTAGCCTAAGCCATACCTCAGTCCAAAGGATTTGTCCACTATGCCTCTCATCTATGCCTGACCTCCATGGTCAACATATTGGCATTGTTTGCCACATCTTGGTTCAGGCAATAAAAGTTACCAATATCAGAAATTCTACAGCATCCTTAAGGAAGCTGCTAGGGCAGCACAAGAAAGGCCACTTATGTGAGCTTCCTACTGTGGTTGACTGTATTATGTTAAAAATATTCACTGTCCCCTCCTGAAGGCACATTATCATCATTGTCCATTGACGTTAAGTTTGGCCACGTAACCTGCAGTGCCCTGTAGGATTATATATCCCCACCGAATCGAACACAGGGTGGCCACACCACTTACTTTGAATAATGCAAGGAGAGTAGAAGCTTGAAGAGCCAGCTTGTGGTCTCTCCTGCTAGGACACCAGCACTGGTCCAGATGGTGGCTCCTCTGTCAACCTGGGTCCCAAAGTGGAAACAACATGGAACAGAGCTGAAATTGACCATGATGAACAAAAGTGAGAAATACATCTTTGCTGTTGTAAGCCACGAGATCTGGGAGTGTTACTGTTGCAGCATAACCTAACCTACCTGGATGATCCATCTCTATACTATGCATAAGCCCTGATTGTTCCCGTATCTTTGACTTGGGAAGGCCTAGACACCCAGTGGACTCTCTTCAGAGTCTTAACTGGAGGAAATGGTAGGCTATACTGTCAAAGGAGGACTAGAGTCGAGTCCCCATCACCCAGACAACTGACAAAGCGATTTGCCCATGTTTTCTGGCTTGATTTTATGAACCTGTAGATGAGTGAGAGCCAAAGGAAGCTTTTACCTGAGACATTTCCAAGTTTTCTAAGTTTACACTGAAAGTGGGTATAGTCAACTCAAGTTAGCAGACACTTCTTCATTAAACTGAGAGCTTGCTATGTATGCCGTACAGAGGCAGTATCTCTCCTGAATAAATTGAAAATTTATCTAGGAGATAAATATCTGAGAATGAGCACCTATGAGGCGCTGTGTGAATAAAATATTGCCTTTATAAGGCGAATGCATGATCGGTTCACAGAAAAACTGACAATGCAAATGTAAAGCAAAAAAGAAATCTCATTAAAGATAAAACATCAGAAAATATACATAATTTAATCACTTTATTCTATAATGAATACATTAAAATATAAGCCTTGGATACGTAATTAAGTAGAAATCATTATAATGTATTTTTCTAAAAACCTGCCCAGAAGAATCCCTTAGGACACAGAATGTGTTCTGTGCCTTTCATCAGAATATGCTTTATAACACATGCTACGGAGGGTGTGCTGAGACAGGCAATTCCCCTTGCTGACGATGAGTGTAATCTGGTATGGCTACTCTGGAAGACAATTTTGAAATACTTTTTGAGTCTTTATAATATTCATATCTTCTGGCACAATATGTTCACATCTAGAAATCTGTTCTAAGAAAATAATCAGAAATTCAGACAAAGATTTATATACTAAAATGTTGCAAACAATAAATATCCAACAATAGAACTATAATTAAATAAATAATACATAAAAATACAATGGAACCATCAAATGTAATTGTGATTACTTTCAATTACGTAGAAAAATGCTTACAAAATAATATCAATCCCGAACAGCATAATATAAAATTGTATGTCTAGTATAACATCAATATTTAGGAATGTATGCATAAAAAAGACTGGAAAAAATACCCTAAAGTATTAACAGTGAATATCTTTATATAGTGGTATCATGGGTGCTTATTACTTCCTTCTTAATACATTCCTCTATTCTCCAAATTTCTACAATGATATATTATTATATTTTCCAAAAAATTATTTTAGAAAAATATTCCTAAATAATAACAGTAATTCAATAATACATTATTTTTTAAATAAAAATGACATTATAGGCCGGGTGCAGTGGCTCATGCAGTAATCCTAGCACTTTGGGAGGCTGAGTGGGGAGGATCTCTTAGGCCAAAAGTTCAAGACCAGCCTGAGCAACATATCACCAGCCTGACCCCGTATCTACAAAAAATAGAGAAATTGGCCGGGTGTGTGTTAGCATGCACCTATAGTCCCAGCTACTCAGGAGGCTGAGGCAGGAGAATCACCTGCAGTGAGCTATGATGACACAGACACCACTACACTCTAGCCCAGCCCAGCAAGACCCTGCCTCAAAAAAAAAAAAAAAAAAAAGAGAGACATTACAAATCAATTTATGAAAACTCCAAAGAATACTTAGAATAAAATTTATACCTTGACTACATGCCAGTAAAAATAAAAAGGAAATTACTATACACACACATAAAATATAAATGAATTTTATTTATGAATGTATAGATGTATAACAAATAGGAAAAATAATACATTAAAGGAACATATGCCATAATCAGGTAGAGTTTATCTCAGGAATTTAAGGATGTTTTAATATAATGAAAACCTTAAGTATAATCATATTAGGTGATTTAAATGATAAAAATATGATTATATCAAAAGATACCAATTCTTTTTATCAAGGCTTTAGCTTCTAACAAACAAGAAGAGATGTTATTTCTCTTATCTGAATAAAGAACATTTGTTTAAAACCAACAATTAATTTCATATTTAATGAAGAAATATAAAAAGAACTTTTCACAATTTTTACTAAATGCTAAAATAAAATAGAGATACCTAAGAAAACAGGTATTTTTGCAAGTATGATTTTATAGTTGGAAAAAAACAAATAGGCCACCTAAAACTGTTAGAACAAAGACAATTCATCAAAAGATAAATATTTTTTAAATTAAGTTTTCTAATGATACAGACTCCCATGCTGAGTAGCAATACAGATATAAAACACCCAAGAAAGAACTGGTTTAATAAGGTATATATAAGACCTAGACAAAAATAAGAACAAAGTGTAATGAAAGAAATCAAGAAACATGACAATAATGGAGAGACTTAAACACTCAATGGAAAGATTTAGTATCATAAACATAAGCCTTAAAGAGTTAATTTTAGACCCAGACAATTCAAATTTAAGCACTAAAAAGATGATTACCTTATATAACACATTCCTTAGGGGGAAAAAAGATTTTTGAATATTAGAAAAATACAAGTGAGGGAAGAACAATGGAGACCAATATATTGATTCAAACAGATTCAAATAATGTTTAATTCATTATATGGCAAAAAATATGTCTTAACTACCAAGTGTTAGAATTACCAAGAATAAATAATGTTTTTGCTCAAAACCAACGGATAAAAACACAAAGCATTGCAATGCAACGTACTAAGTATGATGCCAGCACTCTAAGAACGCTGCAAGAGCTGCCTCTCTTGAGGTCAGGAGAGGCCAATCTGGCATTTTGAAGAATCGAATTTTGGCAGGTTTTGAAGCAGGAGGAAGGAAGAAGGAAAGGCACTTGTGAAGAGGGAACATCACTGACAAATACAGAGAATCACAAGATAAAATGGCACATCCCAAAAATTCGAAGCAGGTCAAGTACACACAATATTGGCCTGCATCTCAAAAAGTCAAAAGTCAATATTTATTAATAAAAATCAGAGAATGTCTCATAAAAATCTAGATTTCCAGCTTCTTTTTAAAAAATGGGACAATATGAGAAACTGGGCCCACTTTCCCACACAGAAACCAGAGGCAGGTGCCCCTTTCAGATGGGACCAATTGCCACAGCACTTCCTCCCTTGTCCCATTCCTCTGGCATCCAATCCACTTCATCCTTTCAACTCACCCTTCTGGTCCTCGAAAGCATCTGAGTTTGTGACTTCCACCCTACATGATGGGGATCAATGAAGGTTTTAGCCAAAAAAAGAGCAATATCATTAGGTCTGTTTTCAAACGTCCAACCAGGCAGCCAGGTGGAAAGCAAGAGAAGAGTGGTCAGGAGACCAGTGAAATCCACAAAATCCTATTATGTTAAAAATTAAAACAGGGCTACCATCATTGAAGTGGGACAGGGCACTTCCTACAATAAACCTGGCACCTCCTACAACAACTCCCACAACACAACTTGAAAACCACTGAGTTCTGCATCCTTGGAATACACGCAGGCTGTGATGAGGGTTTGAAACTAGGCGCTGTGTAGGGGATGGAAAGAAAAGGGCAGAGAGGGATAAACATTGAGAGGTTTTTGAGGGGAAAAAACCTCTCCCGCTGGGTAATCAATTTGATACAGGGAACAAGGAGAAAGAACAGTATAGGAAAATTTGCAGTTTTTTTTGGTTTATGTCATTAGGTAGACGGTAATGACATTAAAAAATAAGGAAATAAAAGGAAGAACAAGACTGGAGGAAAATGAATAATTCAATTTAGGATATGTTGAATTTGGGGAGTCTATAGACATGTGGCTTTACCTCATAAATACCAATAAATTACCAAAGAAAACTCATCTCCAACTGTAATGTGATGAAAACTCTCTAACAGCTGAATCCTGTTCATCCTGAGATGAAAATAAGAGAGACAGGTATAATGATGTAAAATATTTTTACAGAATGAATACCAACATAACTAAGATTAAAATGGAATATTATAGAATTGAATAAAATATTGCAACCAAGATTACAGAGGGTCAACAACTTCATATATAAAAGCATAATTATAAGATATATAAAAGAACACAAAACTGTAAACATCTACCAAGTTTCTCAATGTAAGGGGTATGCATTTATACCCTGCTCTGTTTCCATTAAGGATTTAAGATGGCTTACTACAAAAATATACATAGTAAAATAATAAAGTGTAAATAACAATAATAATTAAATGTAAAAATATTTTTTTAAGAAATTAGCACCAGGAGAAATCAGAGCTAGAAAAAAAGAAACAAAATATGCAGAAAATAAGGGCTTTCAGAAATACTATTGTTGACAACCAAAGTAAAAAGATTAACACAAGTTACATGACTGTTGTCCATTAGGAGAAAACACAGCATTTTCTCACTTTAAAAAGGACATTTTTGCATTCCCCCCAATCAAAAGATAGCATTTCATGATTTTTAAAAAAAACTTTTCTAAGTTAATTTAGCTTTATGAAAACTCATTACATTGTCCCTACTTCTCAAATGTGGTGTTACTGCAGAACAGTTAAATTAAAAAAAAACCAACTTTACACCATGACATTTGGGAATATTACTACAATAAACACAGCAAAGGATTCCATAAAGCTGCTTCTTTGTGGTACCCCTTGAAGAAAACAAAGAAGAAAATCTTGCAGTGTAGCTTGAGGAGGACAGCTGGGTGGGTGGAGAGCAGAGAGGAGGAGAGAAGGGAGACAGGGGAGAGTCCACACGAAATGGACGAGGTAGACAGACCTCCAGTGGCCCATCCTGATCCATAGAAAGAACGCGTTCGATTTAGAGGAATGGAAAAACCACACATCCTTCAAACTATAGCATTCGGGCTTTGGTAAAAGTTCAATAAGAGATGAAAAGTAGAGACAGTGAGGTAGAAATCGCTGGTGAGAACCCGAAGGTTATATGCTCTGTAGTGTCGGCTGAGATGGATCTACAGAAATTGGATATCCTCTGAGCACAGTATGGCTGACATCCTTTTATGAAAATTAAGGAGCCTCCTTAAAGGCCACCTACATCTGCATACAGAAGGTCCCCATTAATAAAAGGCCATGTATAAAATGACAAAGACATACAGAAAGCAGATACACAGAAAACTACTCACTCACATATATATTTTTAAAAACGCAGAAGACAATGTCATTTAGCACCTATAAGCTAAGCAAATGTAAAGAATAACTTTAAAAATTCAATATTGTACAGATTTTAAGAAATGAATTATATTCAAACTTTGTTAGAAAGAACTGAAACATCCCAGAATAAGTAGTTAAATAAACTATGATATATTAATGTATCTGTGTGAAAAAAGATTATATACGATAATGTGAATAAATATGGAAAGATGCTTGTGAAACAAACATTAAGTAAAAAAAAATTGTGTACAAAGTGTACATACTCTATGATTACCACTATGTAAACTGTGTTTATGGGCACATAGAAAACCACTGGCTGGACCACAGAAGTCAGGAAAAACTCCCCTGAAAAGCTCTATCGGCCCAGTCCGGGGCAAGCGCTCAGAACTGCAGGCGAAGCTGCCATGTCCAGGACTTGCCCTGGACTGACCCCATCTGCACCCAGCCTTCCCCTCCCTTTGCCAGCTCAAGGTCCAACCTCATCCCCAACCACCCATCCCCAACATTATGCTCCAAGTCTGACATTTGTTCCCTTCCCATCTTCTTTACTTCTCACAACACGCTGTGAGGTAGATATTATTATGACCACTATGAATAAATGATTAAAGGAATGAATGGTTACAAATTAAAGCTCAAAAGAAGGCTTGTTTTCAGATCTTCCAAGTTGGACAAGCTTCTTGTTAGTTCACTGACCCTCTTTAAGGTTTACCTGGGGAGGGCTTCTTGGCTGCCTGAGCAGGGGCAGAAGCCAGAGGGCTGGCTGCTGCAGCCCGGGCTGCGTGTGCACCTGGTTTCTCAAGGCCCTGTGCGTGCTCAGTGGGAGATGCTGAGTTATCTAAAAAGAAGAAGAAAGGGATAAGTTTTCCTAAGGCACCCCAAGTTTCATTTTATGTTGGGAGCAATAGCCCAGCTAACCAGATCTCAGACAAGACTCCCAACACCCTGGATTTGGGGAGTTTATGTCCTCTGGATTAAAAAATATAAATATATATATATATAAAATATATATAATATATATGTGTATGCATATATACATATATGTGTATGGAGAGAGCGATTTAGATATATGTATGTATGTATGTGTGTATATCAATAGCAAGCAGAAAGTCACTATTTCATAGTTAGGAGAGACTCACTAAACAAGACCAGATGAAGATAGCGACAGGCCCTGGACATAGCATAGAGTAGAAGGTCCCTGCCACCACTCAGGGTTCCCTGGACAGCCTCTAACATTGGTATATGCAGAACCTCCCTATCTGCAAACTGATTCAGTCTGATACTAACATCTCAACATATAAAAACTCCATGTTAAAATCTTAGAGACTCTGCCTCTGGTAATTTGGTTTTCCCAACAGTAATCCTAAGCCCACCACCCACTGACTTTCAGCTACAAACAAATCTAATAGAATAAGGAACATGAATGCATTAAAATTAAAAGAACACCCAACCACACTTTGCAGACTTTTTAAAATGTTCAAAAGACTATGCAGTAATATGGGAAGATATTTATGATATTGTATAAAGTAAAAATGTAAAGTACTAAAGTGTACTTTGAGCACAACTGGATTAGTATTTGTATATAACAGAATCGAAAGGCCTGTTAAAAAATGTTGATAAGTATTGTAGACTGGAGTGAGCAAAAGCATAGGCAATTTTTATTTCTAGTCTATTTTCCAAATTGTCCTGTAATATGGTTAAAATTACTTAAAAAATTAAAAAAGAAAAACGTTTAATTCCATTTAATAAAAGGAAGCCATCCCTACATTACCCTTGCTTTTCCAGTCACGGGCCCATCTCTCTCCACTTTTTCATAACCAACCTGTTAAGATTGTTCTTTCAACTTCCTGATCCCAACTTACCAAGAAGCTACACTTGGGCAGATTCTATTTGCTGGCAGTGGAGTGATGAAAAGAAATCCTTCCCTCTTTTGATTAGAATCGCAGTTCTATATCCTAAGATTGTGACTGCTCTAAGCTTTCCCAAGGACAATGCCATAATTAACATATGAAGTGATTTTTCCCCACACTCACTTTCATGTGACTGTTCTCATTGTTCTTATTTCTTTACAGTGAGGAATCTCAAAACTATATCCTTCATTGACAGTGTTTTGTCTACCTCTGATACCCCTACCTTTATTTTCAAGCATCTTGTGCAACTTCATGTGCTTGTAGGTAGAGATTATCTGAAAATTAACAACACTTGGAATATTCAGTCCTTGGTCCTGCAGCAACTTCAAGGCTGCAGCATGAATGAGCTGATGGGATCGTTTGCAGGTCTGAAGTTTGCACTCTCCCCTGACAAAGGATTTGCACACGTGAAACTTGTTGCATTTATCCTTGAGGTTGCAGTATCCATAGAGGGCTTCGCCTTTGTTGTAGAGCAAACAGACCTGGTACAGGAAAGAGGCAACATTTGAAATATTAGTTTTCACTGTATCTTTGAAGCTAATATACCACAGCTTCTCTAGCTAAACTGAAGATTAAATGGCATCCTCTGATCATCGATGGCTGTTGAAAGTTTGGGGTGAAAGCCTGACAGGGAGTGTGGTAGGGCGGAGCATGCCCCAGCTGCTGTGAGTGCTGGCTGCTACCGACTCACAGCCACCCCTCTCTTACCTTATATGCTCAGCTGACCTGCCCTCCTCCCCAAAGCCTATGGCCACTATGGCCTTAGGTGCAGATACAAAAGGCTGGCCCCCTTGCGTCAACGCTAGAAAAATTCTGCAGTGTAATTTTGGTTCCACAGCCCCCGACGCATCAAGTTAAGACTGGACTTTACCTTGCTTGTAGCTTTCCCTTCCTTATGTCCTGCTTCCCTCTCTCCCTTACCGGGTTTTCCCAAAAAGCCCACCCTCAATAAATCACATGCACCTGAGTCTCTACCACAGGTTCTGCTTTCAGGGAAACCAACCTCAACAGGCAGCACAAATACATAACTTGTGATCCAGACAAGAGCATCTTTTAGGGTACAAGGGAGCACTATTAATAGTTACATTGGGACAACTAATGAAAAATGGGTCTGTCCCAGAACCAAGATCACACTGATGGGGAGCTTTCTAATGATGGATCAGGCTGGCAACCCTGAAACCCCTCATCAGTGTTAACCACACATGCACAAAAAGATGACAAGACATTACATGCCTCCTGATGTGCTGCAACAGGAAATACAACTGTCCAGGTTTGACCATGGAAGTCTGACAGCCCAGGACACCCCTCAGTCCCAGGTAGATGGGGATGGTTAGTCACTCTAACATGCATCACACAATAAAAAGAAAGAAAAAAGTCTTGTTAGTAAAATCAATCCTAAATTTGATCAAATCTCCAGATCTAACTGTTTACAGAAAATTCAGGGAATAGAAGATGTTAAACAATAAGACTGTAATCAGTCAAATCGAAAATGTGGGGAATGCTACTGGATACCGCTGACCTGGTTTAAAACAATAAAGCATTCTAATTGTGCTGCCAATTTTCCAAAATGAATTCATAATTTTAATGCAATCCCTACCCCCCTCAAAGAATTCCTATAAAATAGTTTTAGAAATTTAAATAATTCTAAAGCTTATCTGAAAAAGGAAACAAGGATTAATCAAAAAAAATGAAAAAAAAAAGTAATGGGCATAGAGACTTGAATTATCATATATTAAAATATAGGCTGGGTACAGTGGCTCACATCTGTAATCCTAGCACTTTGGGAGGCCGAGGCAGGAGTATTGCTTGAGGACACGAGTTCAAGACCAGCCTGAGCAACACAGCAAGACCCCTGTCTCTACAAAGGATAGAAAAAAGTTAGCTGGGCGTGGTGGTGCATGCCTGTAGTCTCAGCTACTGGGGAAGCTGAGGCAGAAGGATCACTTAAACCCAGGAGTTTGAGGTTGCAGTGAGCTATGATGGCACCACTGCACTCTAGCCTGGGTGACAGAGACCCCATCTCTAAAAAAAATAATAAAAATAAAAATAAAAGGCAAATGGCAGTTGCATTACGCCTTCTCTCTGAGAGAGAAAGGACTGGACCCAGCCTCAGAGCTGCTGCCATCCTCCTCACCTTTCCTGCCAAGAACCTGCACCAGCTGCCGCTTGGATCTACTTTCAGCAACATAGCTGGTTGGAATGCGTTTGGCTCACAACCATGACATACCGGACCTGGCTTCAGAGCTTAAGGAATGAAAAAGGAGATGGATGTCAGGAAGAATCCTGCTGGCTCCTAAGACCAACTCCAGGACTGCCTTCTGGGTACAGATTCTGCTGCCTCGAGGGTGGCCTCTGCCATCTGCACCAAAGCTCATACCTCCAGCCTTGTGACTTTTTCCCTCCTAGACCCTGAAATATCTTACAGTTAAAATTGGGCCACAATTATGAACTGCCCTCTGTCTTCCCAACATCCTCCCTTCTCTCTGACCCTTTTCTGGCAAAGTAGGAGTGTCTATGATAGAATCTTTGTGCTAGATTAGCAAATTCTGCTTTTAATAGTTGTTCTTATAATATTTTCTCTTGGCATTCCTACTATTGTGTATAAAAAAATTCTTTGTGTATTGCTAAACTGAAACACACATGATAATTTCTCCATAACAGCAATAGGTACTTTTTAAGTATTTGAAACTGAATCATGTTGATGTAGCAATTAAAGCCAAAAAAGTACATAGGGAACAATGCTTGTAATGAATGTGACAATATGAGGGTGACTCTTTGGTAACTCACCTCTGGTAAAAGGCAGGGGTCATTCTGCAAAAGCAAGATCCGAAGCTGGGCTTCATTGAGGCCAAAAAGTCCGTGGTTTTTCAGCACTTGGATGTTGACAGGCGTGTGGATATCATGGGAAAGGGTACAGGTAGACCTAGGAGAACAGAGCTCTAGGTCAGAAACCCAGGTGAAAGGCCAGACTGTCAAATTCCTTGCCTTGGGCAGCTTTCAACTTACATGTGAAATTAAGCAATTTTTGAGAAGCCATGGATACTACAGCCTAATAGGCACTGATAAATAATAAGAAAGCTGGGTTGAAGCAACTCCCCTCAGGGTCATTTTCAGTGAGGCTGCTTAAAGCCAAGGACACCCCTCCCCCAGTCACGGCCTTGACCAAGCATGAGCGTCTGGCTGTAGGTGGCTGCACTTGGCCTGCTCTCTACTCCGAACAGCTGTGCAGCCCCACAGTCTGCCAATGTGAAAAAGAGCCCAAGCCCAGCCTCGCTTTGTGGGGGGGGGCGGGTGGCTAGAATCAGCCAAGGACGATGTGGAGCCCAGCAGACGGTCAGGAGGCAGCCTCACACCCCAGCCTGGCAGTCACCAGCCCCAAGACCTCGCCCACACCATCCAGACCTCAGTTTCCCGGGGGTCAGCCTAGCTCAGGGTGGTTAAACCTAGAGGGCACAGACCCGCTTCGGGAGAACCGTGTGGTTATGTGGAAACAGGCAGTTGCCCCTTAAAGGGTCCATGGATCTCATGGGATCCTCAGATGTCCCCAAAGGACCACTGGAGTAAGTGAACCCAAAAGTCCCAACCCCGATTTAACCGGCCGCGGTGTGGAGGATCCGGGGACAGGGGTAGCAGCGTTTCTGGCGGCGGATGGTGGTTAAGGGGACCTCCCGCCTCATTCCGCCATGGCTGGGGGCGGGGGGGCCCGGACGCGCGGTCCCCCTTCCTGTCCCGTCGCTCCCGCCCTCGGCCCGAGGCCAGGCCCGCGCGCCCCGCGCCGCCGCCCCGCCCGCCCCGCGGCCGCCTCACCAGCAGTCCCGGTGGGGGCACCTGCCCAGCATGTGCCGGCGGCAGAGGTGCAGCTGGTCGCAGGCCCGGCACTCGCCGCGCTGGTAGCGGGCGCAGAGGCGCGCGGAGGACACGGCCACCACCCTCCAAGCCGAGGCGCCTCCGCTCCCGCCCGCGCCGCCCGCGCCGGCCGCCGCCTCGGCCTCGGCGTCCCAGAGGCCCTCCTTCATCTCCACCTCCTGCAGCAGGAAGCGGTCGGGCCCGGCCCGCTGCAGCACGTCCCGCAGCCTGGCCTCCGACAGCTCCACGTGGCCGCGCAGGTCCTGCAGGAACATGCGGCCGCCGTTGGCGCACAGCACCTTGGTGAGGAAGGAGCACACCGTGGGCTCCGCCATGGTCGGTGGCCGGGCCTGCGCGCGCGGCGCGGAGGGGGCGGCCTGACTCCTCCCCGTCACGTCCACGGTTTCCAGCCGACATCCCGGGGACGGGCCTGGGGAAGGCAGGGCCAGGGGCCGCCCCGCGGTGGGAGCGAGGCCCCGGCCTGCGGTTGCGCGCTGGACGTGGCAGGGGCAGCATTTACGGAGCGCCTGGTCGTGCCGGGCACCGTTCGAAGTTAGCCCAGGACTTGAGGGGCTTGTGTGGTGGGGAATCGCAAAAGACCCCCTAGCAAATAAGATAATTGGAAGTACCGGTAGGCGCTGCCAAGAAGAGAAAATAGGGGAGGTGGTAGGAGGTGAATGGCCGGGCTGCTTTAGGTGGTTGCCAGGGGACGTCTCTGAGGAGGTGGCCACTAGCACTTGCAAAATGTGGCTAGTCCAAACTGAGAGGTGATGTAAGTGTGAAATACGCACAGGGGATTTCGAGGATTGAGAATGAAAAAAATATATAAAATATCTCATTAATAATTTTATATGAATCCCATGTTAAACTGGTAATATTTTGAATATATTTGGTTAAATAAAATGTTATGACAATTTCATCTGTTGCTTTTACTTTCCTAACGTAGCTATGAGAAAACTTTAAATTACAGATGTGGTTTATCTTATATTTCTGTTGAACAGCACCAGCCTAGACCTGTACATCTGTTAAGCATCTATGTTTTTTGCCCAACACCTTGCTCCTTTAATGAACATTTATTGAGCCAACTGCTAATTCACTGACAGTACAAAGATGAATGAGACCATTGGGGGAACTCAGCCAGCCTGGGTGCTATCTTACAAGGTGCTTGTGAGCATTAAATGCATTAAGGTCATCTCATTGGAGAGGAAGGCAACTGGCCAGATGCCGAAGACCTTCTCTGTCATGCTAAGAATTTTGGACTTATATCCTGAGGACTTTGAGAAGCCACTGCAGGATTTTCAGCTGGGGAGTGACATGTTCCCTCTGTCTAGAAGACTTTCCCCCTGATCTTTGCTTGGACGTCTTCTCTGTGTCACTCAGCCCTGAGCTTCAATGTCTTCTTTTCAGCAAGGCCTTTCCTGACCTCCCTAGCTTCCCCATCTCTGCATGGAACTTATCACTGATAGTTTTCTTCTTTCTTGTTTGTTTATATATTTACTTGTAGAACTCAGTCTCATGAAAGCAGGAATCTTGTTTTCTTGGTCATTGCTGTATCCTCACCACCTAAAACAGTGCCTGGCCATATTGTAGGGTAGGTATTTTAGAAAAATCCCTGGCAGCAATAAAAATAATGGATTTCTAGGAAAGCAAGACAATATAGGGAATAACAGAAGAGAAGCAGGATTTGAGAGATTATAATCTCAATTTTTGTTGTGTTGTATTGATTTTGCAGTGGACAATCCCAGGTGAGATGCTCAATAGATAGTTGTGTTATATGTTCAGGTCTAGACCTTAAGGGAGATGAGAAGGGAAAGGATATAGGTTTGAATGACATCAGAGTATTAGGTAACTGACACTGTGAGAGTTGATAATGTCACCTTATCAACAGTGAAGAGTATGAAAAGCAGAGGTGGAAGGACAGAACCTTGGGGATACCAACATTAAAGAAGGAGGTGGAAGAAGAAAACAATCTGAAGGAAACTGTTGGTGGCCTATGTCCCCTTGGCACTCAGCATCTGTACCTGGACTCTCTGCCTAAGGTCTTTTTCCAGCAGAAGGAGCGAGCAGGCCAGCAATAGAGGCAGGCCTGAATGACCAAGGAGTTAACACCTCCAGGAAGAGCCCTCAACCAGTAATGTTGGGGACATGGCAGTGTGGGGATCCACTCAGACCTCTATAGTTGATATGAGGATTATTTTAAACCAAAGATACTTAAGATTCAACAGATGCAGAAAGAAGCTGCCTTGGAGCTTCCTTTATTTCACTAAAGCAGAAGCCATACATCCCCTCTCTAGGGGTTTATGGCCATAAAATAAAAATGGAGAAGACCACTAGCGCCTGCATAAACAACATTGTCACAAACTTCTCTTTTTTTTTTTTTTTGATCCTTTTTTTTTTTTTTGAGACAGAGTCTCACTCTGTTGCCCAGGCTAGAGTGCTGTGGCATCAGGCTAGCTCACAGCAACCTCAAACTCCTGGGCTCAAGCAATCCTCCTGCCTCAGCCTCCCAAGTAGCTGGGACTACAGGCATGCGCTGCCATGCCTGGCTAATTTTTTCTATATTTTTAGTTGTCCAGTTGATTTCTTTCTATTTTTTAGTAGAGACGGGGTCTCACTCTTGTTCAGGCTGGTCTTGAACTCCTGACCTCGAGCGATTCTCCCGCCTCAGCTTCCCAGAGTGCTAGGATTACAGGCGTACGTGAGCCACCGCGCCCAGCCGTCACAACCCTTCTTATCTCCCATTTGTTCCCCTGAAAACCCATTTGTTCTTTCCACAGAAGGCTTTTTGCCCCTTTCCCTCTTCCCTGGCAAGTTAGGTATAGAAATCGTCATCTTTACCTGTTTAGAGAGTTGCTTCTTTTATACACTCCCATGTGCATGTGAATAAACTTGGTTTTTTTTGTCCTATTGTCAGCTGAATTTGCAGGCCCCAGACACTGAACCTAAGAGGGCACAGGAAAAGTGTTGCCTCCCCAAGAGTAGATAAATATCCCAGCTCATTATTCCTCAGGTGAGACAACTTGGAGGGTACAGTCCATGGTCTCCCAGAGGTTCCTTGGTGGAACTGAACGACAGTGCCCAACCTGCTCACCAGCACACCCTGTACTGTCTTCCTTATTTTCCCCATTTTGCCTCCCCACTCCTCTACCAGTGTTTCTTGGGATTACCTCCCAGATAAACTGCTTGCATTCAATCCTTGTCTGTCTGCTTCTGAGGGAAGCCAGCCTAAGATATAACTTATAAAGAGAGGTTAGAGGAAAATGAGAGTCATTCCTGGACACACAGAGGGGAGAGTTTCAAAGAGGCACTGGTTAGCATGCTTAACACATTGACTGCCCCACTAGAAAGAAAACTTTTTTCCTTGGGGCTTTGGTGTTTTATTACAAAAATAAAATAAAAACTTCAAAAACAAAAATGATCCTTTCTAATTTAATGAAAAATTTCTTATTTTTTATTGTTTTCTGTGCGTGAGTTATATGCAATTAAATTGTCAATATTAATTGTAACAATGAGAACGTCAACAAGTATCATGAACCAACTGCAGGGTTTTGCCGGGGGCCACCCATCACGTAACATGTGTGCTACCACATGGCACCAGGAGTTGCCTGCACACCACTCGGCTCCCAAGGTAAAGAGACGTGTGAGTTACATATGCTTCACGAGGTCCCGGGCTCAAAACTAGCGTGAGTTAAATACAACTCACATGGCAGTTAATGTGTTAAAGACTACAGGGAGGAGTTGTCCTACAAGGCCATTGATGACCTTGGCAGAGGGATAATGAGGAAAGGCAGATTTCTGTAGGTTAAAAAAAAGATGAAGAATGGAAAAGTCCAGGGATTACAGGCTACTTTTTAAAATCAGTAAGGTGATGATAAAATGATAATTAGAGGAAGACACAAGACGCAGGGAGGTATGTTATAATATTATAGGAAAGACGAGCATAGTTAGATGCTGAGTAGAAAGAGCCAATAGGAAGGAAAGCTGAAAATATAGGAAAGAAGAATGGTAATTTGGTGGAGGAGGTCCGCAAAGCAGTGGGAGAGAAAGGGACACAGTGGAGGACTTAACCCCAGGCAGGAGAGACACCTCGTCCACTCAGACAAGAGGAAAGGAGGCAAGGATGAGAATGTGTAAAGACAAGTTTGTAGCCTTAAGATCAAGGACTAGAAAAGATTCCTCCCAATAAGTTTTGTTTTGTCTTTTTAAGTGTAAGAGCCAGGATGGGTAGGGGGAATCACTTCAGGGGACCAGACAGGTTTGAGGTGGGAGAATGCTGACAGGCAGGACCGATCCAATGGGCATGGGGGGACCTTGCCACCGTCAAAGGCCACGGATTTGTAGTGGCATTCATCCAAACAGCACTGCAATTCTCCCTAAAATGTGAGAAATTCTCTCAATGTGTAGGGACAGAATTTGATTAGTCCACTTTTAGGTTTTGCCAAGTGGATGAGACTTAAAGTCCAAGGTTCTGGGTGATTGAAAGTGTTAATTGAAAGAACGGTCAGGGGCTGAGGCTAGATAAGGGAGGAGTGAAGACGAGAAGGGCTGAATGTGAGAGGAGAAAGTAGATGTAGCAGATGCAAGACAGTAAAAGGCAGGCTGTGGTCACAGGTAGAATAGAGAAGTTCAAGATTTTGGAAAGAAGCCTGGTGGGGTGGCTCACACGGGTAATCCTAGCACTTTGGGAGGCCAAGGAGGGAGGATCACTTGAGCCCAGGAGTTTGAGACAAGCCTGGGCAATGTAGCAAGACCCTGTCTCTAAAAAAAAAAATGCTGGGTGTGGTGAGGTGCACCTGTAGTCCCAGCTCCTTGGGAGGCTGAGGTGGGAAGGTCGCTTGGACCCTGGAGTTCGAGGTGCAGTTAGCTATGATGATACCACTGCACTCCAGCCTGAGTAATAGAGCAAGACTCTGTCTCTTAAGAAAAAAAAAAAAAAAAAGATTTCAGAAGGAGCAGTTCTGGAGCAAGTGTGACTGATGACAGTAGAGTAATGGGTGTGGATGCCTGGAATAGTGAGATGATGAAGAGGCTAAAAGCATGTAAGTCTAGGGGCGTTGGTTGCCCTGTCCGTGACGAATGCTGAAGGAAGAGTGGGTGGGGATTTAGAGTGGAGAGGAAGGCTGAGCCAGAGTGGAGGAGAGACCAGGAGTTATGCAGGAGTCCACAGGGTACTGGCAGGGAGGGGAGTGGAGAGGTGACTGTCCCCACAGACATGTGCTGAACCTGCGGGCTCTGCAGCTGGGCTCCGGAGTTCATAGTCTTGGTTCTGTTACTCATTAGCCATGACACCCTGTGCAAGTTATTTGACTCCTTAGCGGAGGTATAGAGCCTGAAATCAGAAGCGTGTGATACCTGAGGTCTGGGAATAAATGAGCCCTTTCATCGGGAAGGGTGTAGAGGGGAAAAAGGAAAGATCCCAGGTTGAGAAATGTGGAGTTTCAGGAAGAATAGGGAGATATTAGATGTCAGGCAGGTTCACAAAGGAATGGAAAAGAGCAATAGGAGGTTGAAACTGGGGTATTTTAGGACTGGAGCTTTTAGGACTCAAGCAGTTCCTAGAAAGTTCTGACATGTTCTCCCACTTGGATTCTGAAGCTCATTCTCAAGCTGATGGCCGCTCAGGCACATGGCTGTGGCACAAGCTTTTGAACAAGTCACTCCAGGGACATACACTGTTATCACTGTTATAAATTCATCCACTCTGTTCTTAACCCCCTAAATGAAACCTGCCTGTTATCCCCTGCACCCTTTCCAAGCCATGTCCCAGAAATGGCTCTGGTGGCCCTAGCCACACACTTAGTCCTCAACTAAGCGTCGCCTTTCATGGTCGTTATCTTTACAGTAGCTAAGGGAAGACTGGGAAGTGGCTGCTATCTAGCTTTGCTCCCACCAAATGCTGGACTGAGGGGTCACCCTAGAAACCGGATAATGGCAGGTTTTCTTGGGAGCATTAAGACAAAATAAACACATAGAAAAAATAACCAAAACCTCAAATATCTTGGTTTGATAGCATTTTCGTGTATTCGAATGGGAATGCCTTGGCACCCCTCGGGTTTGCTATACCTCACGTTATTTATTAGTATGTTGAGGTCCACATCAAAAGCCGTTTTACCTTCACTTTATCAAGTCTGCCTGCTGCCACATGCAGCTCTGCTCTCTCTCCTTTTCCCTCTCCTTCTCCCCTCACTCTCTCTCCACCCAAACCTTTGTGATTAAAAAGAACAATTGAGTCAAGAAGGCCTTTTGAAGGACTGGCTGATGGGATAATTCTGCTGATAACTATTTACATTTTTAATTTTTGTGCCTTAGCCTGACCCTCTTTCCACCCATGGGACCAGAGGAAGAAAGGTGTGAGCAGCTTCAACTTCCAGCCCTTCCCTACCCGAGTCCCCAGACAAAAGATGTGCCAACCGACTGTGGGCATCTCCGTCACCACCACCCTGCCGTGCCCTGGCGCTCTGCTTAAAAGACTACTTGGTCATGGAACCTTGGAATGATAAAGCCGGATGGGGGAAACACATCATCCTATCCCTGCTGAACACACTGGTGTCTGCAGTTGATGATCTTTTTGGAGATACCTAGAAATAGAGCAAATAAAGGAGGCAGAACAAAATTCATTCTTTCTTTTTATTAGAAGGTTCAAATTCAGCTGAAGAACAAGAAGCAATACAACTCAACTGAAATATACATAGTTGAGCTTAATTTATTCAGCAGAATTAGCCAAGGGATCAGCTAGGCTGGGCATCAGGCAGGGCAATTTATTCAACAGACTTAGCCAACAGATCAGCTAGGCTGGGCATCAGGCGTGGCACAGTGAACAAGATAGATTTGGTCCTTGGGGAGCTTACGTTCCAATGCACACAGCAGAAAATTTCAAGTTGGATAGACACTTAAAATGAACAAAGTAAGGCATAAAGTAAAGGAAACAAAGGTCTAAGCTTTCCTATTTCTTCGCAGATAACAGTTGGCCTAATCTGAGGGTGGTACACATCAACTAGGTCAGTGGTTCTCCCTGTGGTATTTAGGAGATTGGTGGGTTGTTGGTGGTCTCATTATAGTGGAGGACTATTACCGGCATTGAGCGGATGCAGGCAGGGACAAGAGATGTCCTGAAGAGGGGTCTATCCCACACAACGAAGAATTATTCTGAACCCCGTACGACTTTCTAATGTCCTGCTGGACATTTATGTAGGACCCTACAGCTTGTCTGAGAGAGTTTAATTCATTCGTTTCCTCTGAGACAACCTGTAATTTGTTTTGTCCTACTATTCTTATTTCAAGTAAGGAAATTTTCTTATTTCCTTTGCCATATACAGACAAGGTATATGGTATGTTCTGATTTATCCTAACAACTAGTTTTCATTCTAGTGTCCCCCGTACCTCTAACCTTTCCTATTCCTGTACTTCTTCACAGGAGAAAGCCTCTGATCGGCTCTTAAATCCAAACCTATTCATTATAAGTAAGAGTAAACAATCTATTTCATGTCTTATATGGCATAGTCATGCCTGTGCATTTACATATTGAAATTCATTTTATTTTCATTACAAATTTCTTGCCTTCTATTTCTCTATTATAACAGAGTTAGGGCATTAAATTGATTTTTAAAGCAATTCATGTAGATTGTAGCATCTATGAATCATCTCAGGACAGCAAAGAGGATGTTACAAAATATCTGCTCTACAAAGGATGAATAGGTCTGACAGTGTTTGTGGTTGTCACCATGATTGGGGGTGGGGACGGGGGTGCTACTGGCATTTAGTATGTGAGAGCCAAGTATCTGAACATCTTGCAATACATTGGACAGTTCCTCACAATAAGATATCATTTTGCACCCTATACGAATTTTGAATGTCTCACTAGACATTCGTGTATGACGACAGCTCGTCTGCAAGAAAGAACATAATATTTCCTCATTTTCTCCACTTCGGCAATCTGTAAATCTTCTTGCATACTATCTTTATTTCAATTAAGGTAACTTCGTTCTGTCTCTTATCATATACAAATAAATATTATCATATGCAAGTAAGTTGTTATATCCCTAGTTTTTATTCTGATGTCCACTCATATCTCTGTTTTTTCATTTTCTCATGCTTCTTTGCACAAACTAGTTTCTGATCTCCTACCTTCTTTTAAGTTCAAATTTATTGATTATAACTAGGTGTAAACATCTGACTACTTCATTAGGTCTTCTAGGATAGTTGTCCCCAAGTTATATATACATGCCTTTTCTTTCCCTTTTATGTTAACATTAGTTTTATTTAATTTTTAACTTAATTCTAAAATTGTGCGTAGGTAGAGCATATTACCTCTGAAGTGGAGTTGGAGGATAATAAAGAAGACGTATTTATATTTGTCCTTAAAAAAAAAAGGCAAAGGTGCTAATTGAGAACCACTGAACTAGGTGAAAATAGGAGCCACATGGCAGAAAGAAAGCCAGAGTGGCTTGTGTAGAAGAACAACTTAGAAGGTAACAGAGACATTTAAGAGGTAAAAGTGGATTTGGGAACTGCTTAGATGTGTATTGGGAGGGACAGCAAGGAATTAAGGGTGACTTCTGGATTTCTGCTTGAGCGGATGGGTGGATGGTGGCACCATTTACCTATATACAGAATATAGGTAATGATACGTGTGAGGGAGGCAGATTGAGAGTTTTGTCTCAGATGTGTAAAGTCAATGATGTCTGTGAAATATCCACCTACAGGTGCTTAATGATGATGTCTGTGAAATATCCACCTACAAGTGTCTGACAGGCAGCTGGAAAGAGTTGGATAGAATGCACCTCTACAATGTGAGGGTCAAGGTCAGGAAATGAACACTCCAAAATGGATGATACCATGAAAAAATATGTGAATGAGAATAACCATTTGTGGCAAGGCTCCCAGAAGGTAACCCTACTCTAAAAAAATCTGTATACATTTGTTACTGGTAGAGCCCTTTAAACCAAGAATTGTGGAGATCTTTGTACTGGTCCAAAATCTGACTAATATAAAATCAACTCTAATGCTAATTAATAAACTGTGATGTATCTGCTGGAAGGAACTATAACAGGAAATGTTGACGACTGGTAAGGAATGTTAAAAAAGGAAAACTGGAAGAAAAAAGCTGATTCATTATAAGGAAAGAGATATTGGTCCAAGCACCTCCCCTGCTCTAAAACCTGTACTACAATTCCATACGATCTGCTACATTTAGAAATCCGTTATATTAAATAAAAGATATTTAGTAGGCACAAGGTTTGGGACATTGTTCTCTTAGTTCTGATTCTATCCTCAACCGGAATCAAATCTCATCTCCTTAGGAGGCCCGTCCTTCAGTAGGGATGGCAATGCTACTAATTTCTTGGTGAGGCTCATCTGCTGCAGCGAACAACTATAAAAGCACTAGTATTTATCAGTTATGCTTGTGTGAATTTGGTTACTGCAATTCTATTCCCTCAAAATACAGACAATTTCATGAAAGCCTGACCTGATAAAAGCCTTCTCTGTAATCACATCAATTACAACAAAATGTCAACTTTGCCATAATTATATAAAGAGCCCAAATGGGCAACTAACTCTAGTTGGTTGCTTCTCTCTGAGCCACATGTGGCATTCCGGAAGGAGTCAACCTGGATGGAGTTTGTCCCACAAATAATTGTAGCAATAAAGAAATGTGTGACCCAAATCAGTTTCATCACAAAGATAAGGTATAGTACTGCAGCCATGTCTGCAACAACATTTAAATTTCACTTTCCACTTTTTTTCCCTAGCATGTGCCCAAACATTTTCTCCCCAGTTTTTCACAATCTTTCATTCAAGGATGAAAGACATTTCTTATGTCCTTATTTCAATAGGCATTGTTAGATTTCTGTCAAATTTCCCAAATTAATTTTCTTTCAATTTAACCAAAACAAAAAACCACGCCACACTGTACACTAAATGAGTAGATGGGAGGCATGTAGCTGCAATTATAGAAAATCTAGAAATCAGCCTTTATCAGTTACATCTAAAACAATGCAAACTTTCCAACACATTGGAATCATCAGCAGAGCTTTAAAAAATACCACCCACCCTCAGAAATAGTAATTTAATTGGCACGGGGTACAACCTGGGCACTGGAATTTTTTAAAGCTTCCCAGATACATTCCCAGATGATTCCAATGTGTAACAAAGTTTGGGAATCACTGATCTAAGACACCAGATAACAGGGCAAGGAAATATAAAAGTTTACTATCTGTGAAAATTTGGTTATGTAAGAGAATAGAATGGTTATGGCATCCTTAGGACACTGTATTCATCAGTTCTAACTGATCACGCAGGCTTTGTCTGTTTCAGTATATTCAATCACATATTCTGGGTAAATCTGGTCTTTCTCAAATATGACAAAAACGGAGGGATTGAAAGTAAAGTCCACATAGCTGTCGTATGGCAGTGAAGGGCTTGTGTACATCTTCTCTCCTTTAGTAAAATTTCCAACCAGGACGCGGGCTACAAACATAATGATGTGTCTGGCATCATACGGGCAATTTTTGTGTGAATAGAAGGCATCTTTTGCGAAGTAATTTCCTAGAAATAATCACAAAAAAGGTTAAGAATTATTATAAAAGAGGGTATCTAGTTTATAAGATTATTTACACATAATCAGATGAAGGGCATGAACTAAGCATATCAATATCTTACTGATATGCATAAACTTTCCTTTGGACTTCAAAAAATGTTCATAATACAGTGCAGGGCTCACACTGATGGGGTGAGCCATCAGGGTAAATAAGCAAGTGGTGATGACAGATACAGTGGCCCATCTATGCAACTCATGCAGGATGAGTTGAATGAACCGAGTTGGAACCCATGAGCCAAAGATAACTCAGAGCAGAGGCCACTTTATATTGTGTACATTTTAAGGAACAAAAGTCATTCACTACCGATGGGAAGGTCTTGGAAAAGGTCAAAGGCAGGGGTGTAGCATGGGCAAGGAATTGACCCTGACAAAGCTTTTCAAGACAGTTGATGCATCGTTCCCAGTCTTTGGCCACAGCTAGTTTTGGCAGTGACACGCATACCTAACAGCACCCATACGTGTCACTGCCAAAACTAGCTATGACCAAAGACTGGAAACATATATATAACATATTCCATTTTTTAGGATAAATGTTTGAGTTCTGACATAGGATAGACCCATGAGAAACCGATGGGTTTAAATTTCACCCGTGTTATACGTCACTCAAGACGGCTATTACACTTCCTCTAAACATTTCTAGGTAAGTTTCAGTGATGCATTTAAACTTAATAAACTTATGAAATTCTCATCAAGTCACTCCCCAGCTTGAAACCTTTCATGAGCTTCCCATGCCCTTGCAGTCAAGTCTAAACTCTTTACTGTATGGCTATATCTTGTACCACTCATCACGTACTCTCTACACGCTGATTCTACTAGGCAGGTGAATGCTACTATACGCCTTTCCTTGAGAACATCTCTATAGCCAGGTTAGGCGGCCACAGCGCCTGCAGCAGCCCCACACTTGCAATCATTTAATTATTTATATAAATAATTTGTTTGTGGCCATGTCTCACTTGTTCACTACTGTGACCTCGGTGTCTACAGTATAGAAGACACTCAAAAATACTTGCTGACTCACTGGTTGACTTCTTGCTTTTTGCAGTTGTGTGTGAATTTAATCTTAGTTGTATGAGTTGAGCCCACTTTGAAACTGTGATAAACTATTTCTGGTTCCCTAAAGATGGGTGATTCTTTGGCTTTTGTTTGTTTGTTTGTTTGTTTGTTTTAAAGAATTGGATGCAGGAGCTTAGGAGCAAAAAGAAATAGCTATAAAGACTCTGTGTGTGGGCAGACCTGTGATCCATCAGGCCCCAGGTGACCCAGTGACGCCTGAGATGGGGACAGGCCTCTTCTTCCCATCTTTAATTAGAACTCATCTGTGGCAACATTTGAAGGCTACGTCCAATGGCTTCGCAAGCCTGGGCCTGGATCAGGTAGAGCCATAGCCAGAACTGAGTAGTAACAGTAGACAATGTGGCCAATAGATGGAGTAGTTTACAAACCTGTATGAGACTCTGGTCACTCCCCCCAAAAAAACAGAAGACAGGAGCAGAACTAAGGTCCAGCAATCAAGCCTGAAGTCAGTTGAACCACTCTAATTTGGACATTTAAGAAACTGTGAGCTTCTTTTCCTTCCACGACTACTACTGGTTAATACAAAATAACTACATATACCTCATAACAGAAGTGTGTATTAAGCCTGAGTTATGACTAGTTAGGCTTCTCTCTTCCAGCACAAACCTGTTCCATATTTGGGTTCATGAGTTTCATGGACGGTCCAGTTAAAATTCTTCGCACAGATAGACTCCACATGGGTGTGCCTTGTTGCATAAAATAGGAGTTTTTCGTCTTTCTTCTGCATCTGCTGTTTCTTCCTAATATAGGAAATGGGAGACTTAACACCGAGAACTTCCTTCCTTCACTCTAGTTAGTAACATTAATCCCAATTAAAGTCTAATCATTTTAAAGTTGATTCCAGCAGTTTTTAGAATGGATCTACTAACTTTAAGGCAGCAGCCATAAAATAATAAACTTAGGAAAACTTTTAAATGATAGACACATGAAATCATTGAATTGCAAAATTGTAAAAGTTGAAAGAGAGAAGCTCAAGTTTATACAATGAAAAAACAACTAGAGCCTGAAGAAACTGTTGACTACTAAAACAAACCAGTGAATATAAATCTTAAAGGACAGATCTTAACTAATCTCTACCAGTTTTCTATAAGGAAATCTGATCATGTGACTACCAACCTCATAAAATTAGCCAAGAGCTCTGGATTCTGGATCTTCTTTATCTTTTCAATCTTGAAATTTTTCATGGAAGCTCTAAAATGCTCACTTATTTGGACATATTCCGGATGCTGGTTATTGAGCTCTAACAACTAAAAAATTTTAAAAATACGTAAGTGTGAAACAGGAAACATTTAAAGCATGGTGCATCGATATGTACGCCCCCTAATGCCATGAAGGATCATTGCCAGGGTTCTGACTGCAGGTGGGACCAGCAGGCTTAGGCTTTCCACATCTGGCAGCTCACTGCAGTAACGAACCAGAGAGGCAGTGGGCCTGTCTGCTCAGGCCAATTTAAGGCTAGCAAAACATTATGATTATGGGCAAAGAAAGGTCCCCTTTGGTGTCCGATTTAGTCCGGTGACCTGGCAAGTTCCTTGCCTAATGCCCTGAAAGCAGTGCAGGGACAGAGGACTTGGAAGCGCCTGTGGAGTCCAGGCAGACCCGCCTGCACAAAAGCCAAAGCTAGCAGGCAGATCTAGGAAGAGTCTTGCCCCCACCTGGCTAGGTTGACGGTGACACACAGTTTGTTTGATTCCCACAGAAACCTTTTAACTTTCTAACTGTAACTAACAGACAAGTCACCTTTGCTCTGTGAGTTCCAGTTTTATCATCTGTAAAATAGAGATACTAGTATCTCTCTCACAAGGTTGCTATGCAGATCTGCTTAAATGAGATTGTGTGTGGCTGAACTCCAGAAACAATGAAGTGCCTTATACACGTAAACTCTGGGAAAGAGAACCATTAGATGTCTGCCTTTGAATCTTGATCCAAGTTTTGCAGGAGCAATTCATTCATTCAAACAACAAACATATACACTTGTAGCAAAGGACACTTTCCCACCTTTATATGATTCACCCACCAAACAAGTAAAAACCAAGTACCTTAAACCCATTCGAGGGTTGGAAGCCAAGGTCCTGCTGAGGAAGAAATGTCGGGGTTAAAGGCTCTGACGGGGTCTGCACCAGGTGAGGGCTACAAATAAAGACAGATTGAGAATTCTCTTAGCTCCCTGTTCCATATGCCCAAGTGACTTTTTATCTTAATTGCCTGCCACTAAGCCAAGGTTCCTAGAGAAATACACAGTGTGTTTATTTCTGTATTTTTCTTTGGACTACATCCTTGCAGATTTCTTTGTTTTTTTTTTTTTTTTTGAGACAGAGTCTCGCTTTGTTGCCCGGGCTAGAGTGCCGTGGTGTCAGCCTAGCTCACAGCAACCTCAGACTCCTGGGCTCAAGCGATCCTACTGCCTCAGCCTCCTGGGTAGCTGGGACTACAGGAATGTACCACCATGCCCAGCTAATTTTTTTCTATATATATTTCAGTTGGCCAGATAATTTCTTTCTACTTTTAGTAGAGACGAGGTCTCACTCTTGCTCAGGCTAGTCTCAAACTCCTGACCTCGAGCGATCCACCCGCCTTGGCCTCCCAGAGTGCTAGGATTACAGGCGTGAGCCATCGCACCCAGCCTAGATTTCTGATATGGATGTACCAGTAAGCACACTTTTAAAAACTACAGTAACTATTCATAATCAGTAAATTAAATGCTATTTTCCCACTGATTTAAAATGCACAAGCATTGATTCTTTTTCATATTTCTGTTCAACCTTCAAAGGTCTTAATGTGTTAGCAGTAAAAAAATGTGTCTAACAGCATCAAATGATAAAACATTTAAAGGATTTAAGGCAAAGAATTCTGTCTTTCTTGTATGAACTATCAATATATTTTAGGGTAACCATACAGAAGGAAAAATTCTTCTTTATAGATGTTAAGAAATTAAAATTACTTGTTTTTTTTTTCTTTAAAGCATATAGTTTTGCAGCTTTAAGGAAATACCGTTCAAACAAACTTTTGCCAAGACATCCTGCCAGAACCATTTTAATGAATAGGAAGCACCAGCCTGAGCAAGAGTGAGACCTCGTCTCTACCGAAAATAGAAAAATTAGCTGGGCATCATGGCACGTGCCTGTAGTCCCAGCTACTCAGGAGGCTAAGACATGAGGATCACTTGAGCCCAGGAGTTTTGAGGTTGCTGTGAGCTATAAATGACATCACTGTACTCTACCCGGAGCAACAGAGGGAGACTCTGTCTCAAAAAAAAAAAGAATAGGAAGCAGCTACGATGACCTCATTAGTTGCTTGAATGCAAGTAGCATCTCCCCATCCTCCTAGTCTTCTTCCCCAGCTAACACTTGTCAGGAACTGAAATAGTTACACATTGCTTCATCCACCAGAATGCAAGCTCCATGAGAGCATGAACTTTACTCCTCTCCACTCCCCAAACCCTGCAATATTTTTTACTTTATTAATTTGAATATTAAAAATCCTGGGCCGGGCATGGTGGCTCATGCCTGTAATCCTAGCACTCTGGGAGGCAAAGGTGGATGGATCATTTGAGCTCAGGAGTTCAAGACCAGCCTGAGCAACAGCAAGACCTTGTCTCTACTAAAAAAATAGAAAGAAATTAGCTGGACAACTAAAAAAAAAAAAAATATATATATATATATATATATATATAAATGTATATATATATATAAAAAATTAGCCGGGTATGGTGGCGCATGCCTGTAGTCCCAGCTACTCAGGATGCTGAGGCAGGAGAATCGCTTGAGCCCAGGAGTCTGAGGTTGCAGTGAGCTAGGCTGACGCCACAGCACTCTAGCCTGGGCAACAGAGTGAGACTCTCTCTCAAAAAAAAAAAAAAAAATCCTGGAAGGGACTTTAGATAGCTAGACCAATCAGACTTAATTTCTTGGGAAATCGAATTAAGAAATTCAGAGAAAATTAGGCAGTTAGTGGCAGAAGGTAAGGCTGAGGGAATATGCAGATCGGAATTCCAAATTAAAATTAAGTCAACTTATATACAGTTGCTGAGTCTGTTCATAGCAGGGAAATAAAAATAATATTAGCAAGAGCAATTAACATTCACTGAACACCCTGATGAATTAGCTACTGTTCTGAATGTCTGGAATGTATCACTCAAGTAACCTCGAGGAAGGCACTATTATTAAGCCCATTTTATAGATGAGGAGGTGCAGGGTGATTAATTTGTCCAAATCCACATAGCTAATGAGTAGCAGGGTAGAATTTGAACCTAGGCGATCCAGATCCAGGCTGTTAGCCTGGCCACAGGCAAGGATCCGTCACTCCAGGCTGCTCCAATTCTAAAGCCAAACTGGAACTTGTTCCCATTCCTGAGACCCTGATACAGCTCAGGTCCCGTTCTTGGATTTTTTTTTTTTTTTTTTTTTTTGAGACAGAGTCTGGCTCTGTCACCCAGGTTAGAGTGCTGTGGCGTCAGCCTAGCTCACAGCAACCTCAAACTCCTGGGCTCAAGCGATCCTCCTGCCTCAGCCTCCCGAGTAGCTTGGAATAGGCACACGCCACCATGCCCGGCTAATTTTTTTCTGTTTTTAGTTGCCCAGCTAATTTTTTCTATCTTTAGTAGAGACAGGGTCTCGCTCCTGCTCAGGCTGATCTCAAACTCCTGAGCTCAAGCTATCCTCCTGCCTCGGCCTCCCAGAGTACTAGGAGCCACCGTGCCTGTTCTTGGATTCTTGAGAGTTGTTTTCCACATTACTTCACAGTTATTTATCCTTTTAGTAATTTCCCTTTTTCATGAAATACCTTGAATTCTTACAGACAAGAGAACTGAATTAGGACACCTTGATTTTATACCTGTCTTGAAGCCTGTTTTACATGATCACACATAACTCAGGAAAATCCAACTCCAAAAGTTGTTCATGAACAATGTAGATTTTACTGAGAGTTTCACGAGAAGAGTTACGACAAATCCCCATAGCAAAATTTCCTTTAAAAAATCTCCTTTGGCCGGGCGCGGTGGCTCACGCCTGTAATCCTAGCACTCTGGGAGCCCAAGGCGAGTGGATCGTTTGAGCTCAGGAGTTCGAGACTAGCCTGAGCAAGAGCGAGACCCCGTCTCTACTAAAAATAGAAAGAAATTATCTGGCCAACTAAAATATATATAGAAAAAATTAGCCGGGCATGGTGGCACATGCCTGTAGTCCCAGCTACTCGGGAGGCTGAGGCAGTAGGATCGCTTAAGCCCAGGAGTTTGAGGTTGCTGTGAGCTAGGCTGACGCCACGGCACTCACTCTAGCCCGGGCAACAAAGTGAGACTCTGTCTCAAAAAAAAAAAAAAAAAAATCTCCTTTAATCAATGTTCTCTTTATCTAAAGCCCTTTCTCACACACCTACTTCATTCCTTTTTTTCTCTCTGTGTCTCAGCCTCCCATCCTCTGTAAATCACACAGCAAAACTAAAGGCACATGAAAGAATCCACAGCAAACAGAACCCCAGTGCATTTGGTTATTTCTTAGACACCCCACATTTATCCAACCATTCACAGCTGGAGAAGCTGTCATGCAGGGTATTTAAGAGATCTGCCCAAAGTCCCCTGTGAATAAGAGGGAAAAACTAGTTTCCTGGGCTAGTATTCTTTCAGTCACACCATGCTGCTTAACGAGCACCTTATTAATATAGATAACGCAAAAGGAAATTGCAGTGCAATGCAAGCAGGAACTTTTCAGGAAACCAGGGGCCAGGGGCCAGGTTCATGAGTGACTTGATGAGCCCAAGGCATGAACATCCCAAGCACCTCCCAGCAAACAGTGCTTCAGAACACTTACTCGGGCCGTCTTCCCTTATGTTTCACAGCCCACGGAGATACAAACCTTGGCCTTCGGATGACGTCCTTTTGAGTCTTGGAAGCTCTGTTTGTCTGAACCATCCCTTTAGACAGAAAACATAAAACCAACCAGCATCAAGAATTAGTCCTAGAAAATGACTTCTTGTTATTTTCCAGAGGCTATTTGCACAACAAATATTCATGACTGAACTGTATGTGTATGAAACGAGAAAATCCTTTTGAGTGAAAATTGCTCATGATAAAAAACGTGTATCCTTCACCGCCCTTATCAGAAGACTCAGAAAGCAAAGAGGCGAATGGACATTGAGGAATTAATCTAATCTTTAAATCAAAGTCAGATGGTAAAAGAGGAGAGCTGGGGCAGCCAGATAACGAGACGTCATCCACGCAAGCCGCCCTCCACCAGACATCAGTGATAACGGGTTGGAATTCGGTAGCTATGTCTTGAAGGCTTTTTTTGACATCAAGTGTGAAACATCATTTTCAACTCACACATGTTGTAGACCTAGGTCCCAACTGTAAAGGTGATCCCTTTAAAAAGTAAATCACCATACATTGCTAGTGAGAGAGTAAAATGGCACAACCACTTGGGGGAACACGTTCGGTAGTTTCTTATAAAGTTACACATGCGCAGCGATATGATGCAGCAATCCCACTCCTAGGCATTTACCCAAGAGAAATGAAAACCTATACGCACACAAAGACTTGCAAATGAATGTTCACAGTAGCATTATTATAATAACCAAAAGCTGGAAACAACCTAAATGTCCATCAGCTGGTGAATGGATAAACTATGGTATATCCTTACAATGGACATTACTCAGCAATAAAAGGGGAAGAACTACTACATATGCAATAACACAGACGAATCTAAAAAAAATTATCCTGAGTGAAAGAACTCAGCCACATGCAGTGCATATACCGCAAAAGTTTATTAAGATGAAGTTCTAGAATAGGTAAAACTAATCTATATGGACAGAAAGCAAACCAGCAATGGTCTGTGATGGGGAAAGAGGGGGTGTGAGTGATGGGGGTGGAGGTGGAGAGACGGATTGCAAAGAGGCAGGAGGAAACTTTTGGGGTTGATGGAAATGTTCTATGTCTTGATTAGCGTGGTGGGGTTACATGCATATGTCAATACTCATCCAACTGAATGCTAAAAATCGATGCATGTTACTGGGCTAATTATGCCTCAACGAAGGTGATGTAATACAAAATGGACATAAACAAAAAGACAAATCAGATCATGCACAATGATCTTCCCACGGCTTCTGTCTAATAAAATATCCAAGTTTCTATCTCTGCTCTCATCTCGTACAGACCTTCTTCCTGTCCTGCGAGACTTCAGGCTTGCCTGCACCTTCCAGCATTAGCCCCGGCTCTTCCTTCCCCTGGAGAACCCTCCGGCCCATGTGCACATGCTGCTCCCTGCATGCCTAAGCGCCTCCCAGTGACTCCTCCTTCCTCTGCTTCATGACATGGTTTCATTTTCTCCACAGCTGTTATCAGTTTCTAAAATGGCCTGATTTGCTTCTTTGTTCGTTGTCACTTGCCACCCTCTTGAATGTAGGCTCCAAAAAAACAACTTCATTACAGTGTCCCCGGTACCTACAACAGTGCCCGGCACATAGCTGGCACTCAGAGAGGAGCTTGATGAACAAGAGCATGCACTTGCAGTCTAGTTTAGAAATAGAAAAAAACATCTGGAACACTGCGAACTGCTCTGAACTGGTTTCTATGAACCAAGTGAACAAAAGTAGCTGGCCAAATTGCTCCAGATTCAGGAACAAAGTATATTGGCTCTCATTTTTCCACCAATCTTTTAAACTGAAAAAAACAATATAGTATCATCAAAGAATTTTTCTAAAAATTGAAGTCATTTTTAATTCCACCACCCAATAAAACAGATTTTTATTTTTCTCTATTACCTTCCAGTCTTGGCCCACATGCATACATTGGGCCAATTTGCACACTGAAATTATTTTTAAGAAAATTTTCCCATTTTAAATATAACACACAAACAGGAAAAGGCATAAACATAAATTGGGAGTTCTACCTTTGTCATTTAACAATATCAAATTTTGCTTTTACTACCTAGTTTTCATAAAATAACCACCAAATACTCCACTGAAATTTAATACCTTAATTTATTTAATCACTACCCTACTAGTAAACAGGCTGTTCCTATATTTTAGTATAGATAAGGCTTCAATAAAGATAATGCCTATAGCTTTTTTTTTTTTTGAGATAGAGTCTCGCTCTGTTGCCCGGGCTACAGTGCCGTGGCATCAGCCTAGCTCACAGCAACCTCAAACTCCCGGGCTCAAGTGATCCTTCTGCCTCAGCCTCCCGAGTAGCTGAGACTTACAGGAATGTGCCACCATGCCCGGCTAATTTTTTCTGTATATATTTTTAGTTGTCCAGATAATGTATTTCTATTTTTAGTAGAAATGGGGTCTCGCTCTTGCTCAGGCTGGTCTCAAAATCCTGACCTTAAGCGATCCTCCCACCTTGGCCTCCCAGAAGCCTATAGCTTTTTATCCTTCTTCTTCTAGTGGATTATTAATATTTCCCAAGAAAGATTCCTGAGGAAATGAAAAAGCAAGCATATTTTAATGTTGCTTGACAAGTATTCCCAGGTTGCTTTTCAGAATAGTTCATGTAATGGTCCTTTTAAAAGCTACATTACCTAACACACACTAAGTGGTACAGGACCCAAGTACTGAGATTTGTCTCAGGTACCACCTGGGGGAATTCCAGGACCTGAGAAATTCTCCTTTACCTCTTCCAAAGCACCTGAAAGGTGCTGAAAGGGCAAATATTTGACCACATGCAGGAAGTTCCTGGGCTGTGCCCAGGGGGCAGTACATTCAGAGGAAGGGCAGTTTCTGCTCTGATTTCTAACTAAGCACAGCAGATAGACTGGTAGCAGCTAACCGGAAGACCTTTCCATAGTGGCCGAAATAAACATGGTGGAAGGCAAAGTGTCTTAATCAATGTAATGGATGAAACCATTGACCTAGATGATGAAGCCCAGGAGAAGCAGCAAGTTTCTAAAACCCTGAAGGCACCCAAAGGCCAGAGGCCTCTACTGCAGTCATCATCACCTGAAAACTCTGCCTCAGCCTGGGAGGTTGCCCACCCAGCATCAAAAACTTATAATGGCAGAGCTGAAAGTACCCCCAAGACCACTTAGTTCAATCCCCTGATTTTACGGTTGGGAGAACTGGGCCCGGAGAGGCCAGATGTCCTTCCCAGGGTTGCAGAGCCAGAGCTATAGAGCGTGCGTCTTCTGATGTCCACTGGCTTCCTCTCCACGGTACTGCTTGTCTTGCCCCAAAGAACCCTGCCCACAGGCGTAGCAATGCAAATCTGCTCTGCTCCCACTCCCACGTGTATACCACGTGCCAGATTTCAACGACACTGCCAGACACAAAAACTCACCTTGGAAACTCAGCTCATAGTTCCGTGAATCCGCCTGAAACGCCACAATTCCCCTTGGGCATTGTTGATAGATAGACTCCAGGTATGAAGAGTCAATGTTCGAACCTTTCTGGTTGTCTTTCTAATTAAAAAAAAAATGAAAAAAAAAAGGTAAAGATTTCAGGGAAGGCTTTTAGGACACCTCTACTGTTTTATCTCATATGCTCTTATTTTAGCAAAGGGATTTGAACAGAAGTGCATCTTGCTCCCCAAACCAGACTGTAAGGCTTCCAGGATGGGGCCATGTCACAACCTTTTGTGGTCCTCTTCATCATGGTGCCTAAGAGAGTAGTTTATCCTGCAGAAACCGACTAAACACTTTGTGGATGCCTGAAGAATGTAGCTTTTTGCAATACCCTTTTTGCACTATCCATAAAATATGAGCCAAGTGTACACAGCAACTTGCACCCCCTCTCCTGTAAAGCCGTGACTGCACTTGCTACCTAACAGAATCTGACATTTGAGGCTTGCATGAAATAGAGCATTGTGGGCTATTCCAGCATAGCACAGTCTAGAGTTGTAGTAAAAGCAAGTAAAGGAAGACCTCCTGCTCCTTGTCCAAGCTCCAACAGATGTACTGGTGTCCAAATAGAAATGATCTAACCCTCCCTTCTGCCTTCAACCAGAGTAAGTACCTAAAATTGACCAAGCCAGTCACCTACACTGAAAATGCACTTGGATTTGCCATGGACTGGAGCTATAATGAAAGGAGTGAATAATAAATATCCCCTAAATGTAAAGATATAATCTCTGGTCTCAAGGCATACAAAAAGCGTCCAAACAACACAATGGGTGGTAAAATAGAAGTGTGTTGATTCTAGCAAGGGGGCAGGCTAGGCCACTGTTCCACTGTCCTCACTCTATGGCCAGAGCAGCTGACCAGGGCAGACTAGATGTAAGCCCTGAAGAGTAGGGGTTCCCAATATTTAATGGTGAGAAGACATTGTTTCTTGTGATCTAGAATGGAGGAAGTAATGACAGCAAAATCCTGCTGGCAGCCTTTTAATGGCATTCCAGACTCCGGCTTTCAGCTATACCTACCCTCCTTCCCCTTCCCTAATGGAAATGCGTGCTGGATATAGAGGAGGGCACCAGAATGAAAGCACCCAGGGACAATGTCCTAGATGGGGAAGGGCCTGAGCTGGGTCTCTTTAGCCTGGAGCAGAGCATGGTTGGAGCAGAAAGCTGTGTTCAAATATCTGCATACAGCCCAAAGCAGGAATAAACTTGGACGTATTTCAGGAAGTGGAACCAGAGAAAGGGTAGAAGGGACAAGGAGGTAGACTTTAGCAGAACTTTCTAACCTACAGCATCCAACAATTAAGTCATACCATGAAGATGTTTGCTACAACAGCTTCAGGGACAGTATCTCCCAGAGTGATTGTAAAAGAGATCGCTGCCACGATTAGACGCCTGGTAAGCCATATGCCCTCCTCGGGCCCCAACAGCAGCTGAAGTGGGCAAACATCTTTGGGCACAGGGTGGGGTGGGGCAGCTCTGTCACCTCTGTATACCCTGTTTGACCCCTAGCTGAATCCCCGCCCCCAATTTCCCACCCCTATAACTGAAGTCCTGTGTCCATCAGCTGCCTGCTCAGGTCTGTAGAACCCATCCTGTTCCTGGCTTAAAAGGCCAGAGACTTTCAAATTTTGACATGCATGTGAGTCACCCAGGGATCTTAGTAAAGTACAGACATGATTCGGGGAAACGGGGGAAGGATTTTAGATTCTGTGCTTCAACCAGCTCCCGGGCGATGCTCATGCTGCTGCTCTGTGAACCTCACTTTGACTAGCAAGGCTTGAAGTCTGGACCAGAGCTGTTCGCTAGAACGTTCCATGATGACGGAAATGTTCTCTGTGCTATCCTATGTGGTAGTGTAGGGGAGGCAAAGTTTTACCTCTACCCTTTTAGAGCTTTTTGGCTGGGCCTTAGAATTAAACTGACAGAAGACAGATCAACAGGAAAAAAGCATACAGATTTATTGAATACATAAGGAAATGAAGACTCAAAGATGAAGTTAGAGATGAACACTTACACTGAATTAGACTTAAGTAGTAAATTATAAAAATGTCACGAGGGAAAGGGGCTTGGGCTAAGGTTGTTACATTGGGTAGAAGAATAAGGATTAGTCTAACAAAGTTTGTTTGTACATATTTCCCTAGAAGTTCAACAGAACTTGTATAAATTTAAATTTAAATACCATCTATTCCCTAGTGATAGTTCTTTCTGGTTCCTGGAACCCTGATGTCACTAGAATGCAAACGTTTTCCAACCCTTCTCCCTTATCTTACTGAAAATTGCAAATATTTGATGTAAGAACCATTGAGATCTATATTTTCATATTAACCAAGGCTAATTAATTTAGGCTTATTACTTCTATTTCCACAGGTGTCTCACAAGACCACTTAGTCTATATCATCCTTGGCTTAAAAATAAGAATCTGTGCAAAGTTCAACAACACAGGAGTTGTCACACACTGTTCAACAGAACTCTGTTCTGCAGAGATGCTACATGGGCCACTAAGGGCGAGAGGTGAGACCAAGGAAGGGGACCAGGAGATTGGGCTCAGCCCCCATCCTATTGCAACAGGGCAGCTCTGCTTTACTCTAGTTTGCTCGTTTAGGTTCTTTGAAAGATTGTTTGACAAAACGTAGCTGCTGCTAACACAGGTGGGAACCACTATGCCACTGAATTGATGGCAGGGCTGTTTATTGTCGAGGACCCCACTCACCAGCACGTACGTTGGAGGTGTTTTTCTCAAGCCCCACCAACAGAAAAAAGCTGCTCTCCTGAGCAGCTGGTGTGTTTTTGCCATAGAAGCGCAGAGGATCTTGTAACAGACTGTGTTTCTTTGTTTGCTTTGGCAGCTAGGCAGCTCAGAGCCACATTTATAGCCTATTGACTTGTAACTATGCAGAACCTCATGTGGGCATTCCCTTGTCCCTACTTTATCTTTGACTTCATTTCCATCTATTGCTTTTATTTTCTCTTTGTCATCTGATTTCATTACCTACTTTAAGCGCTTTCTCTCTCTCTCTCTTTCCCTCCTTCCCTCTTTAATCCTATGAATCAAAGGGAGGCAGGGACACTTAGAATGGCAGAAGCTCTGCTTATCTAAACTTCTATCCCCTGTTACTCTGTCCCCTCTGTGGGTCAGCCTAGAGTCTTCTAGTTCTAATCCTTTAAATCCATCTGAACCCAGACCCTGACTGAATACTGGTGACCACCTGTATCAGATGTGGTTTCATTGCTTGAGTGAATTAACACATCCCCTAGTACAATTAACCATCCCATCACCTATACGGTATTATAACTTCTCACTCTCGCCCTCTTTCGTGGCTCAAAGCAGGAGCCTCTATACATTTATGTCTTAATACACAGAAAACTATCCCAGGCTCCACCTCCATCTCTGATGGTGAAGAAAGAGGCATATACCGCTGACTCATGTCTCAAAGTTTACTTAAAAATAATTCATACATGTTCTTGTTTGTGATTGCAATTGGAGTGAATGCTTGCTGTAAAATACAAATATGGCTGTGTGTAAAGTAAAAAAACATCATTTCCTCCACTACATCCACACACGACGGGCAACCATGGAGGCTTCAGACATTTTATCAATAGTTTTCTTTTTAAATTGGCAAGTTTAAACAAGAGCCTCCCACAAGGAGGAATGATACTCACCTCTTCCCCGTAGGGAATCCACTTGCCATATTCATTCTTCCAATACCAGATCCATTTGGTGGTAAAGACAGAGTCAACTGGCTTTGTGACAGATGCGGGAGTGGACATGCGTCGGATGCGCATGGAACCACACATCATTTCCTGGAAATTGATTGTGCCTTCTGCTACAGAAAAGCTGAAGGAGGAAAGTATAAAGTTAACACAATGTTTCATCGGCCTTTGTTTTCTACTATCTGGTCTTCCCGAAGGAGACTTTAGGGCTAACAAGCATCTTCCGATTTTCTTTATGCAGCTCCAAGTCTTACACAGAAAAGAAAAACTGAAAGACGGAGAGACAAGTGACTCGCCAGCGCTGCATCTTTCGCAGTGTCACAAAATGTATTCTTCCCTCAAAAAAAAAAAAAAAAAAAACTCAAAATAAAACTGTGCCCACGAAACAACTGATTGACTCAATGTCAGAAAGTGACTTAGACAGTCACAGTAGGTCAGGTTTAATAATTATTTATTAATATGTAATAGTTATCAAAATGTTTTCCAAGACCCTTTCAGAGAATCAACAAGGTCAAAGTTATTTTCATGATAATATTATTTGCCTTTTTCATTTTCATTCTCTCATGAGTGCACAATGGCATTTTCCTGAGGCTACATGCTATATGATTTCACAACAGATTGAATAAAGGAGCAGATTTGAGAATCTAGTTGTCTTCTATTAAGGCCGGTTAAAGAGATTCGCAAAAATATAAAACAATGTCTCAATAAATTTTTTGTTTTGGAAAACAGTTATTTTATAGTTCCCTATATGTAGAGAAAGAGTTATATACATGAGTATGTATATTAAATGGATATACACGAATAGGTACACAGTATTAAATATAGTTATATAAAATATGTTATTTATGTTAACATATAACAAGTTTATTATTTTTATTTTTAGAGGAATCAATATGTAAATTTTCAGTTTTAATTTTTAATATGGTAAATATCGACAGCTATAATCCACATAAACAGAAATTCTTTGGGATCCTCAATACATTTTGAGGTGTTGAGGTACCCTGATACCAAAAAGTTTGAGAATTGCTGCTCTAACAAAGACCTATTAGATCAGTGGTTCTCAGTGAGGAATGATTTTGCCCCAGGGGACGTGTGACAACATCTGAAGACATTTTTGGTTACCACAACAACTTGGCAGGGGCCCATAGGGGAATAGTGCTTCCTGGCATCTAGGGGACAGAGGCCAGGAATACTGCTAAACAGCCCCACAACAAACAATGATCTGGCCCCACATGTCAATGTGCTGAGGCTGAGAAACACTGCTCTACATTTACCTGGGTAGGGTGAGGGAACTATATACCTAGAAACAAAAAAATAGCTCATGTCACCCTCTAGTGGCAAAACGCAGCAACACAGAATCTTCACCAAAAATTCACTAAGTTCACATATGATGAAAAATATGTAAATTTCCCCCTAAAGAAATTCCTTGTAAAATTAGGTTGCATTTTTTAAGAGACAGCATGTCCCTGTGTTGCCCAAGCTGGAGTGCAGCGGCTATCAGCACAGGAGTTTTGACCTCCATTTCCAACCTGGGCTGGTTCATCCCTCCTTAGGCAACCTGATGGTCCCCCGCTCCCCAGAGGTCACCATATTGATGCAGAACTTAGCACAGACACCCATCGGCATAGCGGGCTATAGCCCAAACTCCTAGGCTCAAGTGATTCTTCCACCTTAGCCTCCCTAGTAGCTGGGACTACAGCCATGTGTTGCCACACTTGGCTAATTTTATTTTTTAATTTTTTGTAGAGATGGGGTCTTGCTATGTTGCCCAGTCTGGTCTACAACTCCTGGCCTCAAGCAATCCTGCCACGGCCTCTGAAAGTACTGGGATTACAAGCATCAGCCACTGCGCCTGGCTCATGCCTGAAATGCATCTTGTATCCCTACACATCATAGGTAAAAATGGTCTTGTGGTATCACCCATTTCAGCTCTACCAGAAGCAGAAATGTAAGGTATCCTCTTAAATGCCTCCAGGATACAGAAAAATAGCAAACATAAGGAAGGTATAAAATGCTAAACTATACAACAAAATTCTGCACTAGAACTATATGAAATTACTCGAATCATGTTCTAAAATTATGAGGTTAAGCCAAAGGCTCTTTTGTCCTAAATCATTCAGTACTTTTAACAGTTCTGTGATGAACTGATAAGAATACAAACCGATCTCTGCGTTGTGTTTTTCTGCAGGACACACTGACATATATCAAATAAACAATCACGGCACTATTTATTTCCTTTGAGTCGGCAAATATCCCCAGAATCCCTAGTATTAGCCAGGTTCAGTGCAACTGCAGTTAGCAACTGCAAACCAGCCCAGCTGTGTTTTTTCTTCATTAACTCAGTAGGAATTTGTCATTTTCATCTCAAGAGCTGTCATACTTGAATGGGATTCTGAAACAAAAGTGTATTTTCTTTTCACATAAGCCTAGCACTATGCTCTCTTTTGATGATGATGTGGATCTCAAAAGCTAGAGTACAGCCATCAACTTACACATGGTTTTGGGGGTCACAATAGGCCTCCTCAATCTTCTCCATGGACTCGAAGTCTTCCCACTTCTTTTCTCTGAGCTTCTGCCACCGGTAAGGCAGGTGGAAGTGGTCTTTATCGCAGCTCCCTACAAAGACAGAGGGATCTGAGGGCCCTTTCCTCGAGGATTCTAATCAATTCAACCAAGTTCACTGCCAGCTTTCCCCATCCTGGCCTATCTTCCCCGCCCTGCCAGACAGCTCCTATCTCTACCTTCGCTCATGCTCCCCTCCCCCATATCTACTGTCCAGGTTCCCTTAGTACCCTCGGACACTCATCAGAAAACTAAAATTCCCCACTCCCCAAAAAGTCACTTTACCAACATGGAAATCCGAGGTCATTAGAGATTTACAGTTATCCTTTCTGCACCCCTCAAGTGTATATATTAAGATAAAATGCTCTGCGGCATAGGCAGCAGCCTGTATTTCTTTGAAGCCCTGGCCTATAATTCATCTTTTCCAGAAAGATTCCCCCAACTAACCTCACTCCACTCTCATTAGACTTGTATTTTGTATTCTCTTAGCCAAGACCCAACACCCAGCGTGGGCTTTGTTACTTATGTTTTTGCTTTATGCAGTTTTCTCATTTGCAGATGTTTTGATGCCTCACCTTAATTACAAACTCACTAACGAAAAGGGTGCATCGTTGTTTAGCTTACATCCCCCTTGCATATCTGGCATAGGGCCGGGCACATAAAAGATGGTCATTACAGAAATGCTGGCTGAATAGCAAATTAATGTCATAAGCCCATAATACAGGAAGACAGAAAGTAGTTTTGTTTTTCAACATTTGTGTTATATTTAAATCGCTTAGAGATTTTCAAAAAGATATGTGATTACTTTAAAACATAAACAGGCAGGTTCAGAGACCACGGCGAAACCCACAGAGTGGCACTGCTTAAAACTTGGCTGATTCAAAAGTACACAACCACGCATCATAGTCCATACCTCACACTCACTAGAATGGCTGCTGTCAAAAATAAACAAATACAGAAAAATAACAAGTGTTGATGAGTATGGGGAGAAATTCGAACTCTTCAGCATTGCCGGTGGGAATGAAAAGTGGTACAGCCACTACGGAAAACAGTTCCTCAAAAAATGAATCATAGAAGTACTATACGATCCAGCGATTCCACCTCTGGGTATATACCCAAAACAACTGAAAGCACAGTTTTGAGCAGACATCTGCACACACATGTTCATAGCAACATCTTTATATATATATATATATTTTTTAAGAGACAGGGTCTCACTCTGTTCCCCAGACTGGAATGCAGTGGTGCAATCACAGCTCACTGCAGCCTCAAACTCCTGGGCTCAAGCGATCTTCCTGCCTCAGTCTCCCCAGGAGCTGGAACTACAGGTGCGAGCCTCCACACCCGGCCAACTATTAAAATTTTTTTTTCTTTTTTAGAGAAGGAGTCTTCCTATGTTGCCCAGGCTGGTCTCATACTCTTGGCCTTAAGCAATCCTCCTATCTCAGCCTCCCAAAGTGCTGGGATTACAGGCATGAGCCACCACACCTGGCCTATAGCAGCATTATTTAAATGGTCAAAAGGTAGAAACTTATAGAAAAATCCTTATTTTACTCACCATTGAGTTGACATCTCCCATGCAGATGGTCAAGACAAATGTTCTCTAAGCTAGGATCATGCACCCTAGAAGACTTGGTATCTGCAACATCAGATATGGAATCTATAAGACAGAAGCAGATGCATGTAAGATGATATTAATGTTTAAACCCAAAATCAAGACACCTGGTCTCACAGTGGGAAAGACTATCTGAAACAGGGCCCATGTGCAAGACAACACCTGTGATTCATGCTCCTGAGTGTCTAGACAGCCTTTCCCTGAGATGAAATACGGACATTAGAGTCATGTGACAGCTATGTTTCTTTCTTAAACCATAGTCAAACTATTCCTACTGTCAATAAATGTAGCAACTTATTCCATGTGTGGTTCTACTGGTTGGTCCTTTCCCGTCTTCACAAGTCAGCCTCCTCTCCGGCACCATCCCTTAACCAGAACCCTCTAACTCTATGCCCTTTAAGAGCTGCAGTGGAACATCCAAGGAGAAACCACCAGCCACAGCCACCCTGCTGCACACTCA
The DNA here is from genome assembly GCF_020740605.2 of Lemur catta. NCBI lineage: Eukaryota > Metazoa > Chordata > Mammalia > Primates > Lemuridae > Lemur > Lemur catta. The sequence continues at coordinate 12,935,063 of NC_059138.1, read as the reverse complement.
AGTCTCTCCTTGACTTACGCTGAGCAGAGCCTGGGGTCCTCCTTGTGGACTCACTGGCAGGGGGAACAGGGACTTGGGTGGAGTTCTGGCCAAGGGTCCCACAGGCTGCAGCTCTGTTGTTTGAGGAAGGTGACTGAAGCAGGGTGCTGACTAGTGCAGGGGCAGTGGTTTCTCCACGTGTGGCCGGGACCTGGCTTCTCAGACTCTGACTTCCAGAGCATAATACATCTTTTTCCCCAATGACTGCTGTTTTTAAGCCAAAACCAGTGGCACCAGTTTTTTCTATTACTATATTAGTAGTTTTATCCGTAATTTCACTAGAGCCATTTGGTGCATTGTGGACAGTTTTACCAGCCGAAAACGTCTTCCCTCCGTATTTACCGTTAACAAATGCCACTCCTACATTATCACCTTCTGTAATTTTGCCAGTGGTCTGGAGATCCCGGAAAGTAGGTCCAGTGTCCCGATTCCTAGGTAGTGATGTTTCTCTCTGACCGTTGGTTGTGCTGTTGTAATTGAAATATCTTGCAGAAGTTACACCAGTGGCCCCTCCATCAGCATTATTATTAAAAAGAGGAACGTGCTGCATATGTTGAGTTCCACTTCTGCCCTCGACGTCCCTCAGGTCGGAGTAAAGCATGCCTGTGCTCTTTCCGGTGGTCACAGATTCAGGCGTTTGTGCAGAACCGAGAGGAGAGCGGGTGGCAGTTAGAATTGGAGAAAACACACTCTCGTTCCCAGTGCCTTGGTCCTTCGGCCAGGGTGTGGAGTCCTTCCAGTTGGAGGCTGGTGTTGAATCAGAAACAAGGTAAGTGTTGCCTTGATTCCCATAAAAGAGGCCTTTGGGACTACCATTCTCTGAAAACCTCTGGCTTGCCCCGCCCTTACCTGCTCCTCCAAGATCGGTAGCCTTAGCGGAGGCTGAGGAGGGCTGAGCGCAATCCCGAGTCCCCAGATAGGTGAACTTGTGGGTGAGACCATCCACAGGCACGTCATCCCCGGGAGCCCTGCGGCCCATCGGCTCTGGACTGGGCGTGGAGGACCTTTCAGCAGAAGCTGCAGCAGATGGCAGAAATTCCTGGCTGCCCTGAAAGAATCGCTCTCTACTTTTGCTTCTAGCTCTGTATGGCCCAGCTCTACGATGTGAGGAAGGAGCTAGGAAAAAAAAAAAAAAGAAAATCAAAACGAAAGGAAATAATGCAAATTAGACTTAACGTGATTGAGTTCCTACCACCATTCTTCCTCTTAGCCTTTCCACCTTTGCTACTCAAGTTCTACCAAATTACTTGTCCTAACCTGGTGTGTGAAAAATCTTGAGGATGGGTGGTTACTCCCATGACAGAATCTTGACATTCTGCTAGCAAAGCAGAGAACATCATTCCATGGCCTAGGGTAAGAGTTGGACCCTGGTTCTCTTCTAGCTTCTTCTCTAGGACTGCGATGTAGTCCCCAAACCCCAAAACTCTTAGGTGGGGGTGTCCACTATCCCCCGTTCCAAGTCAACGTTCACCACTATGGTGAATGGAGAGACAGACTAGGGCAAATCAGGGAAGATTTTCCAAAAATCATTTCAATTTTGCCTGTATTGTAATATGGGTACCTGACAATTTAAGGATTCACAATACTTAAACAGAAAATGAAACTACATTCTAAAGGTCTGATTGTATTTAAGCTAGAAATTTTTCCAGATTTCTTTCTCTAGCCCTCCCCCCAGCCCCAATTCTCAAGTGTAATATCAAGAGTCAAAAGCGACAAAGCAGTGGCCTGGAGGGAATTGGCTTCTGGCTAGAAACTCGATGAGTCACACCCTCCCGGAAGCAGGGTGGAAGGAAGAGGCAAGGGTGTGTGTGTGCGTGTGTGTGAGGAGTGTGTGCAATGTTGTATGTGTGTGTGTGTGTGTGTGTGTGTGCACGTACACTGAGGGTATGTGTGGAAGGTGCTGTAAAGGAAAAATAAAATCTCGGGACCCTCAAAACTCATAATGCCAAAAGGAAGACCAAGCCTGAGAACTGAATCACGTAGCACTGCCATCCTCTGCCCAAAACGAATAGCTGTGCTTCACGTACAAGCCGGTCCCACAACAGCAAAGGTCCTTTGCCCCCCAGGAACTGCCTTGTTAGCCCTAAAACCTTTCAGGGCATATGGCCTCTATAAAACGCACATGCCAATTACAACCTTACAGCTACAACCCAAATAAATCCTTGCTCCTGAGTTCTAAGTTTTACACTGACCAAGTCATCGCAAGTTTATCTCCACAGATGTGAACGAAGGACAGATTCGACCAGCCACTCCTCTGCCGACTGTGAAGGCTGCAGCATTGACTTTCTTTCCCTCTGCTCCCTTTTTGAATGTTCACCTTATCTTATGTAGATTGTAGATGCACTGAGCACTCATTAGAGCCTCCCAAGAATGTAACCACTTGCCTCACTGCCTACCTCTCCCTGGTCCCCTTCTCTTCTGTGTGCCCTCTCCTTTCAATGCCCCAGGGCCTTGTGGCCTGTGTAGAAGATGTGAAGAATTTTATGAAGCAGAAAGATTCATTCTTGGCCTGTGCTTATCCTGGGTGCGTCCTTAGACTGTGACATAATAAACCCCATCTGAGCAGGACTCTAGGTTTCAGTCACTTACTATTTAAGTTATCAATGTGCATGTCTGTGTGTAAGACATGTGTGCATATGTGGTGTGTGCATGTGAAGTGTGCCTCTGCTCATGTGTGTGTGTGTGTGTGTGTGTGTGAGTTGTGCTACTGTGTGTAGAAGAGAAATCTTTTCTCTTGCAAACCCAGGCAGCAGTGGTACTATAACAGACGACACCCTCCTTTGTTTTTGTTTTTGTTTTTGAGATAGAGTCTCACTCTGTTACCTGGGCTAGAGTGCTGTAGCATCAGCCTAGCTTACAGCAACCTCAAACTCCCAGGCTCAAGCGATCCTCCTGCCTCAGCCTCCCGAGTAGCTGGGACTACAGGCATGCACCACCATGCCCAGCTAATTTTTTCTATATATTTTTAGTTGTCCAGCTAATTTCTTTCTATTTTTAGTAGAGACGGGGTCTCGCTTCTTGCTCAGGCTGGTCTCGAACTCCTGTCCTCGAGCAATCCTCCCGCCTCGGCCTCCCAGAGTGCTAGGATTACAGGCGTGAGCCACCTCGCCCGGCTGGATCTCTCTCATACATAATGCATTGACATTGAGAAACTACACCAAAACCCATCCCTCCAGACGCTCCCCTGTTCAGAGACCACTGTGGTGTGGAGAAAAAACATTAGCTATGGAATCAGAACGTGTGAGTTCTGCTACTTTCTGGGGGGAGGGGGGAATGAGGAGTTAGTGTTTAATAGGTATGGAGTTTCAATTTGAGAAGATGAAAAAGTTCTGAAGATGGATGATGATGATGGTAGTACAACAATGTGAATGCACTTAATGCCACTGAATTTTTACACTTAAAAATGGTTGAAATGGTAAATTTTATGCTATGTATATTTTATCACTTTTGTACCATTTACCATTAATTTAAGAAATAATTTCTTAAAGAAATGGCACTGAGGACTATAAATTAAATTGTATACAGTTTTGCATTAATGCTAAATTTTGTGTATTAATTGTATTATGGTTATGTAAGAGACAGCCTTGTTCTTCGGAGATGCATGCTGATATATTCAGGTGTGAAGTGTCATGATGTCTGCATGCATCAAATGCTTTAAGCACAAATATGTCACATGTGTGCATGTATATAAATACAGAAAAAAGAGAGAAAGCAATTGAGACAAAATGTTAGCAATTGGGGAATCTAAAAAAATTTTATGTTTCTTTCCCTCAAAAAAAAAAGCCTTATCAATTAGCTGTTAGAAAAATGATAAACATTTTTTTTTAATCTGGGAGGAAATAGTGCTAAGTATGAAGATCGAATTGTAGAGTGACATATATGCTCTGATTATGATAACATAAAATGGTCTATGCTTATGGGCAAGGTTTGGAAGGGAAAATGAAGACAGTTTTATGTGATAAAGTAGAGCGATTATAGGTCAAGTTTTTCTTTCCTTGTAATTTCTGTTTATTTGAAAGTTCACACAATTAAAAAGGAAAAAGCATTTACCTCTCGACCCGGGGCGATTCTTCCGCATGTGCTTGTTGTTGCAGATGTCTTGGATGCTTTGGACCACGTCTGCGTCCAGCCCGTGTTCCCTCATGATCGTCAGCACCTTTCTGTCCATCAGGTTGTGGGACTTGAGACAGTTGAGGTAACCACAATTCCCTCGGGTGAAGTGGTCACAGATGTGGAGTCTGTCACACCCAGGCTGCTGGCTACAAATCTGCCTCCGACCCTCTCCCTTATAACTTTTGCATATCTGCAGGAGGGAGCAACGATAGCCAAAGACAAAACACTTTTTATACCTGGCAAAAATTCATTAAGGACGGCTCGAGTGCACAAAAATTTCTGAAGCTAGCAGAGATACACCGAAGGAAAAAAAAATACACATATATCCCACAATCTCTGATGAGTTGTATTCAATTGGTGATTTATTAGAGGCAGAAGAGGCCTGCAGACTGACTAAAAGATACTGAAGAATTTGATAACTCTTGGAAAATCAAAATAAGATGGCTATCTACAAACGGGACCCAAAGTGAGCCCTACATTATAAAGGAACTCAAAAAAAGAAGACTTATTTTTGGATATCAACTCACTTAGCAATTACAAGAACATGTGGGTCTGACCTACAACTGTTTGGAAATCCAGAATTTAGACTCTGCTAGGCAGAATGTGAAGTTTCTCAAAAGATCAATGAAAGAAGATGATTTTCATATCTCTATCTAAATAGATACATCTACATATCTAGCTCTACGTATATGTAGTTCCTAGTGAAAAGAGGGCAGAAGGAATACTGTCATGGAGGTCAGGCCATATGAGGCAGGACTGGAAGATGCTGGTTTTACAGTCTGAGGGCCTGGAAGCAGCTATGTGACCTCAGGGGACCCACTTACCTACTCCCTGCCTCTTTTTCATTTGATGTAACAGGATGAAAATATTTGCTCTGTTTACCTAAACAAAGCTGTTCAGCAGACCAAATAACAAAATACGTGAATGTTTTGTGCAAAATATAAAGTGTGATGCAAATATCTGAACCAAGAAATGAGGAAATCAATATAATTAGTAAGAAACTTGAATTTCAGATTTTAAAGATTAAAACATTTATAAGCTGTTTCAATAGATTCTGAGAAAACCAGATCAACGTGGTTCACGGCGATGTGTCTAGATGGCAAAGCTATGGATTCAGACTCCAGTAACAATGATTTAGCTACGTAGACACCTTCCAAAACCCGATTCAAATAGATAGTCGTAATTGCTATAGAGTCTGTCGTCCAGATTCTAGACCAGCACCATCCATGGCACCACCTGGAAACTTAGAAACACAACTCCTCAGGCCCTTCCCGGTATCTAGAGTCGGAACCACCAGAGGTGGCCCCAACAATCTGTATTTTAACAAACCCTCCAGGTGATTCTGAAGCACCTCCTAGAGGCTGTAGCAAAAAACAACAATTAGCAACTCCATAAATGATGCTTTGGTAACATTAACATTCCTATTACTATACCCATGTTTAAGCAAGAATGTTCCTGCCTTAATTGGGCCAGAATAAATGAAAGCACTTTTTCCTTTAATAAGTACACTGCAATTTTACAAGTTTATATACCAGGAAGTCAGGTTTACCTGATGTTTTTATGTTCTCATAGGTCAAAGCAAAGTGAAAAAGTGTGAATATTTTAAGTGTTTTAGGGCAGAGAGTGTATCTGGCCCACGGCTGCCTCCAGTATTTAACACGGTGCCTAACATTTGCAGATACTCCTAAATCTTAGCTGAAGGAATGCAAAGCAACCAACGAAGTGACTGAGAACATTCCACTGTGGCCCTCCGTTCCCTGTCCACCGTCCGCCTGCAGCTGTTTCTCTACATGCCCCCCTACACTTAACTTAGCCCCACCCTCCCTCCTCACCCCTTTTGATAAAGTCCAAATTACCCAAACAACGGCTGCTAATCTGCAGGGATAATTCCTCCCTCTGTGGAAAGCCACCCTGAGCAACTGTTCTTAAAACTAGCTGAACTCTGGCTGACCCCCTCCTGCTAAAGCCCCACGAAAAAAATACCGTCCTACTCCCCAAGTTAAAACACTCCTTTAGGGACTTTTCTTGCCCAGAAACTTATGCCAACAATACTAACTCCAGAAACCAGCTCCTCAGACCTCTATAGATTGCTGACCCCTGAGCTAGACTATCAAGTGATAGAGAAATAAAATTATCTTTTATTTGAATCACTGTATTTTGGGGGTCTCTGTTACAACAGCTTAGCCTGTACCATCATCTTCCCTGTCACCTTCCAAACCTCAATTCAAAGCTCACCTCTTCCAAGAAGCCACCCTGATGTAAAGCATCAATTCGTCCTACTACTGTTACCTCTTCAGCTCATACCTGCTCACACAGGACTCCACAGCAGCCTGGTGGAGACATTCCAGACTCAAATTATTATGAAACCTCAAATAGGAGAGAAATTGCTGGGCTCTCTTAGGTCACTCAGCAACAGCCCTAACTGCCACCTACAAAGCCCTGACGCTAACTTTTGAGTTTTTTGGTTCCTACTCCAACATGTTCATGCCACAACATTGCCAATATTTTCTCCCTGCTTCTTAAACTGAAAAATCGTAACTTACCTCAGGCATAAAAAAAGGATCACTTTGTCGGAGGAGCACTGCTAATTCCTCTTGGTTAAGTCCAGAGAGCTCATGCATTTTGAGGATTCTGAAGTTCTCTGCTGAGAGAACCTCATGAGAATATTTGCATAAATTCCTGGAAGAAAACATGACAATTGTCAGTGTTTCTACTTCACAGAAGTAAAGAAAAAGAAATCATCCATAAAACTGTCAGTCAATAAAGAATGATGCCTACATCCTTTGGTAACTAACACAGGTCAGTTCTGCTTAGAGAATACACTTTAATAAAATAAATTTATGAAACAGTTAGGTGGGGGTGTTTTTGCAGTGTATTTTCTTCACAAATTATATACATAACTGACTTTAAATTATTATAATACTTATTTAAACAGTATCTCCCCTAATATACATTAAGTTATAATTTGTATATAGCTCAGAAAGGTCAGAAGAGGAAAAATTTGGCAAAGAAACTGAAGCCAATCTATTAAAAATGATTGTGTATTGATAAACAAAGAACGAATTATTATAACACACCCAGGGACTGACAATGAAGTCAGGAGAATTCCAATTGTTGAATAATCAGAGCTTTCCAATATGTAAGCCATATGTGGTGACTGAACGCTTGATTGAATCACATTAAAGTCTAAGAAGTATTGATTTAGATCATTGAGAAACCCAAAGATCACTGACACTCTCGTTAGACAAATATAACCTGACAGTTATCAACAGCCGCATAACAAACTCATTCCACTTTTTAACTTACATATGCTACATATGATATTGTCAAAGTCCTTAGATTTATGGCTTTAGTAGTTATTAATATGATAACATGTTAATATGTTCCAGTTTGCACCACAATGATCAAGTTGTCAGGTAGTTGGTAATGGCTAGAATTTTACTACTTAAATAGCGTGGCTACAATTATCTTTGTACAAATAACCTTTCTTCTTTTACATTATTTTCCTGAGAGTTACTCCTTTGGGAGTATTGCCACAAAGAACAGAATAATTTTCCTGAGAACTTGTATTTCATTTTCATCTACTGCTCTCCAGAAAACATACCAACAACCTGGGAGTGTGTGTATTTCCCCACAAGCACTTTAACATTGAGTTTTGTCACTTTACTACCTCAATAAGTATGAAATAGACTTATACTTTCATTTGTTCACACTTTTATTATTAGCAAGACTGAAAATATTCCCAAATGTTGGCTTGATGCTTACATTTCCTCTTATATATACTATTTGTTCATATCGTTTAACTGTTTATCTAGTAGAGAATGGGTACTAACCTACAGATTTGTAATTGTTCTTTATATTTTTAATATTAATTTTTACCAGCTTTGTTCATTTCAAGGAGATTTGCATTTCTTCCTTTTTATTAAGAATTGATTAAGATTGTTACTGATGAATTTTTATATGATCAGGTCCTCCCACTCTGCCATTCATAATTTAGCCTACTGCTTTAACACCTGCAAAGTTAATTCATCCACCACAGCTGGATAACTATAATACATCATTTTGTTTTACTTTTAATAGTGATATTTTCAACATTAATTCTTTAAAACGCCTGGAACTTATTATGACAAATGATGTCACGGGAGGACATAAGTGTTGAATATCCACCCATATAACATCTATTAAATATAATTCCTTTCTTATTATTTTGTCATCCTAGATCATTGTATGCTAACCTTTTACCAAGTTTAGAACTATTAGAATCCCTACTCTGTTTTTAAATCTATTGTTCTGCTTTGACTCCAATACCACAGAATTTAAATGTCCTTTCCATCATATTCTACATATAAACAGAGTAATTTATCATATCATTGGCTTATTCCTTTTTAAAAAAACTCTTTAGTGTGCTCACCTTATTTTCTTTATAGAAATTTTATTAGAGTTTTGTCAATTTCCATAAAATAATATATTGGGAATCTAAATTCTATTAACTCCATAAATTAGATTGGATATTAAGTATGTCATCTTAACTTCATTACATCTTCTGATTCTGGAACAGAAAATATCTATTTATTCAAGTCTTGTTCTGTTTTTTTCTAATGTGAATTAAAAATTTTCTTTTAATAGTTCTCTTTCATTTCCCAAATATTAAATATTTTCTGTTGACACTATTTTTGTTTGTTTGTTTGTCACTGGTAAACATAAAAGCAAAATGATCTTAACGAAATTGATGATTTCTTGAAAATGTAAACTTCTAGGTAAAAGTTATTCTCTAAGAATTAATCTTTAAAAGTCACTTATTCAAATGCTGTTGTCTGTGTGTAGAACATTTCTGAAACTCTCCGGACTGCCTTCAGATCTAGCAGTGGAACCTCACGAGAAAATTCACAGAATCAATGACTGTCAGCCACAGGCCGAGCCCTTGAAACCTGGCCAGCCTTCCCAGGTACCTCCCTTCCTGGAGAGGTCAGGGGCAGCTGTCTTCCAGCCATTTTCCCAGGCAAGCCCTCTCCTTGCTTTCTCCAATCAGTGACCGCAGCTTTTAGCATGTTTCTAGTGCTCCTTGATAAGGCCGACCTCAGCTCTCTGCTGGCTTTTGGGTTCTGCACTACAGTTTCAGATGACTGCTTCCAACAGCCCCCACCATCCAGAACCCTCAGCAGCTGGGCTAAGACTCCACCTTATCACTCCACCTCCCCATGGGAGGAGGAACCTGAAGAGTCTCTTACAGCCGGGAGGGCCTTCTAAAGGTAATCTTCTCCAGCCCAAAGCAGAATCCACCCCGCTAACCCTGCCACCATCATAGCTTGCCCAGATGCATGTGCCTCACTACCTCATCTCACTTCATTGTTTAGACAGCCATTGCCATTAATGTTCTTGATATTGAGCTGAAAATGACCATGCTGAAACACCCCACTGCTGGACAGGTTCTGCCCTCTGGCTCTGAGACATTTTACGACTGTTAGTCAGAAGGAATTAAGAATCTTTGCTTTCCCTTTAGTTCCAGTCCAGGTACCCTGAACTTGTAGCCAAGTCTACAGCACCTTGGCAGGTCACTGGGAAATGCAGGATTGGTCGTTTTTACCCTGAGCCTGTCCTGTCCTAGCCGAGAAGTGTGGCACTTCCAAGGTCCCTGAGGTCAGCACTTCTTCTAAATAACTAAAGGCAGCCAGGTGGCTGGGGACCCCTCCGCCTGGAACCCCAAGTGTCCAGACTTTGCCAAGCCTTTCCAAGACACTCATGTCCATAGGAAGAGTCATACCTAGCACACGCTGAGCCCATCTGAGGGCCTAGTTCCATATACTTCTCATTTCTCATCTCCATCCTCAAGCACACTACTTATTCCTCTAGATTCCATGATATTCACTTTGAACCCAGTTTCAATTTGCAACATCTGTGTCTAGCCTTGGTCTGACCTGTGGCCCCTTCCCTGGCAAGCCCTGATCCGTTTCCCCGAATTCTCCCAAGTCTACACTTCTCCCCAGCCACTTCTTACAGGCTCCATCTCTGCTGTAATTTCAGCATTTTAATCAGCCACGAACATGGGGCAGTTTGTGCTCACCTTCTATTTGGGGGTAAGTACAGAAACCAACATTTATTATGCATTTACTAAGTGAAAGGAACTTTATGTTTGTTATTTAATTTAGTTGGGATAATCCTACTTTGGGAAACTGAGGCCCAATAAAAAGAGAAATCAGGCAAGGCATAGAGGTAGGAGGATTGCTTGAGGCCAGGAGTTTCAGACCAGCCTGAACAAGAGTGAGACCCCATCTCTACAAAAAATAGAAAACTTTAGCTGGGCATGTTGGTGCATGCCTGTAGTCCCAGCCACTGGAAAGGCTGAGGCAGAAGGATGGCTTGAGCCCAGAAGTTCGAGGCTGCGGTGAGCTATGATTGTGCCACTGCACTCTAGCTCAAGCAACAGAGCAAGAACCTGTCTCTTAAAAAAAAAAAAAAAAAGATAAAAACTGTTAAAATTAGCATTAAGGAGGGACAAGTAGCATGGGACATGAATAGAGCTTGAAGGAGCTCATGTTTAGCTTTAAGGTGCCCAAAGCATCCTTCCACTTCATTCTGCTCATTCTGTCCCAGATCCAGATGCATAATATTGCCCAGTAGACTTAAGCCAGGAAATAATGTGAAAGTCTCCCATGGCCTCTTGGGGTTCGCTAAGCTAGCAGTGCTCAAAGTGTGGTTCCCTGGTCCAGCATCATCAACACCTCAGAGGTTGTCATAAATGCAAATTCTTGGGCCCCATCCTAGACCTACTGGGTGACTCTCAAACTGTTAGCATGCACCTAGACAGTTTGTTAGAACACAGATCAATGGGCTCAATCCAGCACCAGAGTCTCTGAATCAGTAGGTGGTAGTGAGAATTTGCATTTGTAACAAGCTGGTTTTAGGAGCACACTTGCAGTGTGGAGGCTCAGGGCTACCTTCCCCCAAAAGGGCAATGGGTCCTGCAGAAGGTTGGTTAGAAGCTGCAGGAACTCCCCACTTCCCAGTACAAAAAAGAGCTCGCCTACAAACCATTATGAACTGCCCCGAGGACAAAACAAGCATTTGCAGAATGCTTCAGGAGCTTGGAGCAGACAAACTTTTAAAAACAGCATGAGTTGGGTTAGGAGCTGATAACTTTAAAAAAAAAACAAGAGCAAGATGGCCTTGAAAAAGGCAGAATTGTCTCTCAGGAATCTCAGGCCAAGAGCCTAAAAACAAATGACCTTTTCACTTTTCTCTTTCAGCCACAGAACAAAATGTTATTTTAACCCAGGCAATAAGTAAGTGCTCTCCCCCATGGCGGGTGCAGTCTAAACAGCTAGCCTGCATGGTGGTTCTCATCCCTGCTTGCACATAATAATCAACTGGGCAGTGTTTAAAAATACCTAAACCTGGGCCGCACCCTCAGAGATCAGTTTAATTTGACTAGGGTGGGACCCCAGGTGACGACAGTGTGCAGTCAGGGCTGAGAATCGCCGGTTGGGCTTGTCAGCTTCGATTCTAGGTTAGGTTCCTGAACTGGATATTCATGCCCGAGCTCTTGAGCTTCACAAATCGGTACACACTGGGCTAGCTCTCAGCTCAACTGCCAGACCAAAAAGAAAGAGATCACAACCTGAGAGACTCTTGTTTCTTGACAGTAATTTGTATTAAAATACCCCTCTCACCCTCTCTGCCCCTCAACATTTCATGATAAAAACAAAGAGAGATTTGTATAGAAAACAGGAAATGGCTCATCATGGTGTAAGCCAGGTAAAAAAGGAACCAGAATGTGTGAGAGATAAAATCTAGAGAACATTGGTCTAAAGAATAAAATGCCATTAATCAGAAACAACCCCAGCATGGTGGCTTATGCCTGTAGTCCTAGTACTCTGGGAGGCCAAGGCAGGAGGACGGCTTGAGCTCAGGAGTTCGAGACCAGCCTGAGCAAGAGTTTGTATTTCTGATGTTCAAGGTCAGATTGTCATGTTATTAGAGGGTAGGGATGATTCACTGAATCTGGAACCCTAGTAAGATGGAGGAGGAATAGAACAGACCAGTAGAGAGCACATGAGCAGGGTAACAAAGGATGTGGGGAGAGAGGGTGGAGCTGAAATATGGGCTTGCTTTAACCACAGCTGTAACACCCAGAATATTCTAGGCACAAAGAAGACAGCCCTAGCCCACTGCTGCAAGATGGTGAGCCCCAGGCTGCAGCCGCTACAAGCCTCAGCCCGGGGAGAGGAATGCTCCTCTGGATAGCCAAGGGCAACACGAGGGACCCGGGCCCACTGAGGATGGAGCAGATCTACTCGTATTCTACGGTCATATCAAGAGTGGGACAAACAGTGCTGGTGGCACCAAAGAGTCATCTCTCTGTTATTGTGGTCAGTCTCCCTAGTCTTGACTTATTTCTCTAACCCCCTAAGTTAGTGGTTCACAAACTTTGTTGCCCAATAGCACCACGTAGGGACTTTTAAAAAATTCCCAATGACCAATTCATACCCTAATTAGATCAGAATGTAGGAGTTGGGCATCAGTATTTTTTAAAAGATTCCCTAAGTGATTCCAATGCACAGCAAAGTCTGGGAAACATCGCCCTAAGTCCACATCAGTACTGAGAAAAAGGAGAGTAAAGGGCCGGAGGTGGTGGTGTTATTGCCAAAATCTTAATGATTAGAGAAAGTAGGTCACACAAGCCTCTTCTGCTCTCAGGCCTCTTCAGCCCCACCCATACTTCCCAACATAAATCCCTTTGAAAATTAACATGAATATTAAAATAAACTAGACAGAAAGATTAATTAACTGGTTAATAGTATTTGAGGATCCCTTTAGTAGGAGAGGAAGGCGTAGAAGTCTCTAGAATAGTCCACCGTTTGCCACGCAAAGTATGTGCTCAATAAATATTTGTTGATGGGGTGACTAGAATGCCGAAGCTTTCCTTTATGTCTTGTGGTTCTGTCACATGAAAGGAACAGACATATCACCCCAACCTTTGAGAAAGCAATACTTTTTAAAAAAAAATTTTTCTGTTCATTCTGGACTAAAGAATTCATTTCTCTTTTACTCCCTCAAGCTCAGAAGCCGCGTAAAACCTTGCATCTGTAATCTTCCAGGAAGTATGTCCTTGGCGAACTATTTGTTTCTGAAAGTGTGGTTTGGGCCCCTGCAAAAGAATCCTTTAGGGTGGTGGTTAGAATGCAGACTCCCAGGCCCAGCACACCTCCTTCAGAACCAGAATTTCCAGCGTGTGACTTGGGAATCTGCGTTTTAGTAGGCTTTCCCACGTGACTCAGACGCACATTGAAGTTTGAGAAGTGCTGCTCCAAAGCTGCGTACCTACAGCCCAGACGCTACCCAAAACAATCCATCAGCATGTGAGAAAAAATGTTAGAACTCCTTATGTGTATTTTTTTTTAAAAGAAAGTAGAAAATTATGGTGTGGGCTAAAAGGGCTGGGTGGAGGGTTCACTGGTTAACTGAGAAGGGACACTAGGGAACCTTTAAGGCTGATGAAAACATTCCATATCTGGATTGAGGTTATGATTACATGGGTGTATCCATTTGCCAAGACTCTTTAAACTGTATCTTTTAAATGGGTACATTGTATTGCATGTAAATGTAATTAGTAAATATTGAATATACAAATTAAAAGTTGTATATCATATAATTTTTAAATAAAGGTACACATATTAGGAGTACATACTCAAAATGTTTTCTACAGACAGGAGTGAGAGATCAAAATGTTTGGAAACTACTTCCCTGGATGACCTTTCTTGGCCTGATACCCTGACTTGGTCTGAAACATATTAAAATCTCTTCTCTGGATGGGAAAGAGTTAAAAGATCATGATACAGTCGCTACTCTGTCCTCCCAACTGAAGTCCAGCTGCCCTACTGCAACTTGGTTTCACTGACTTCCCACTGGGCCTGAAATCCTAGGTCCTTCTGGAAACCTTTGCTCCTTTTCCACTATCACCTCCAAAGTCGCCTGTAGGTAAAGATCACACAGATTTGGAAGTAAATATGGGCAGGAGCAGTAAGCAAATTAGAACGACTTAATGGAAGGAAAACAAATCTATATTTATTTTAAAAGTTTAATTTTTCAATCTCTATGTTACGTAAAAAGTAGGAAATTGTTTGTTATCAGGTGCTTATTTGTCACTACTTAAGATTTTGTCATGGTTCACAGTATCACTTATAATGTCGCTAAGCTTCTTAGCTTAATTTCTACAGAAACGGCAGACACTGAAAGCTGAATTTGATCAAATTAAAATTATAAAATGTAGCAAATGTACAAAGAACAAAAATTCCCCAATGATTCTTCAGGGGTGATCCTCTTTGTGTCACAATGTTGCAGAAAATAGCACGTCTCTAAGGCCACCAGCTTAACAACATGACTCAGGACTCTATGGACAGAGCACAAGCGGTAACAGAAGAAACTTCCAGGAAGACTTCTCCTGAGTAAATTTTACCATTTAAAAAATGGTAAAAATAAATAAATAGAGGCTATTACAAACAAAAATAAATAGAGCACTAAAATAGCCAACAAAGTAAAATGCAAGTAAGAAGCAACTACTAAGACACCACGTGAGATAAACTTTTAAAAATGAAGAATAGGATTTAAAAGGGCTAGAGACCCAGAATATATGAAGAACAAAAACCACAATGAGATAAAATTTCACATTCCTTGTACTGTACTAGCACAAATTTTAAAAGGCTGATGATACCAGTTGGCAAGGACATAAAGTGAGGGAATGCTCATATTCTTCTGATGGGAGTCTAACTTGGCAAACATGCTTTTAAAAACAAGTTGGTATTATCTCATAAAATTTAAGTATGAAAATTCCACTACTCTATACCTAGGGAAACTCTTTTACATGTACACAAGGAAGCATGTACCAAAATGTTCAAAACATTATAGTTCAATAGCAAAACATTAAAAACAATCTCAATTTTAATAAGAAAATTGATATGTAAATTTTTTACATTCATACAAAAGAAAGCTAATGAATCAGAGTAGTCCTTCTCTAAAATTTGTGGGGCCCAGAGCAAGGCTATAAACGGAGGCCCATGTATTATACAAATATCTAAATATTTAACAGTTAACTAAAATATGTTCTATCTTCCTATCATAACAAATATACTTTCATAACAACCAGGAAGGCCAAGTTTGAATTTAGAGTTCATGGACTCCTCTGAGTTCTATAACAGAATATTGCAGAGGGGAAGAAGTCAGGTCTGGTTCCCAATTTCTCTTCCCATTGCTCTCTTCCTACCCCGGGCTCTGTCTCACACTGCTAGTGCCATCACACAGAGGCAATGGACACACTAGTCTGTACGTGCAAATTCTTTCCACACGTGGGAAGACCCAGGGAAGAAGCCCACACAGGCCCCAGCAGTAGGCTTGAGACTTCCAGGGGCCCAACAACCCAGAGCATAGTGTAGAAAAGCAGTGGGGGCCACAGGTTCTAGATGGGCACGACTCCTTGGTCCCACACACTCCTTGAAAAGTGGGCAGGGATAGAACTGGAGGGGAGGCCAGAACCAGGATCATAAAGCACAGAGCCCAGGGTAGAAGTCTATTTTGCCCAGGCCTCAAAGCAGTATAGAAATAGGGCCCTGTATGTTAGGAGTGAGTTTCAGAATTATCATGTCGAGCAAATAATAGCAAATAGAGCAAATATTTGCACCGTCCATATTGATATCATCTGTAGGTTCGCAGGTTTGAAAACAGGCAGAACAGTTCTAAATATTGTTTAAAAATACCATACACAAATATGTAGGAAAATAATACATGGATGGAAAAAATAAACACCAACTACAGAACAGCATTTACCTCTTATTACTATCTCTACAAAAGGGAGATGACCAAGGAAGAGAATTCAGGCAGGTTTAACTACCATATTCTACTTTTTAAGTTGATTTGTGGGTATACAGATATTCATCACACTCTTTCTATATTTTATAAGACCTAAACATAATATATAAAATACATTTTTTTCACAAGACTTATCGCATAACTTTAGTGAGAAAATTCTTTTTAAATTAAAACAATCATGCCATTTCATACCTTTCTAATTGGCATAAATAAAAAAAGTATGAAAACACCAAATGTTAATTGACCAGAAAATGGGGAAACTGGGACACTCAAACACAAAAGTACAAATTGGCACAACCACTTTTAATACTAATTTGTCAGAATCTGGAAAAGTTGAAGCTGTGCAAGCATTCAACCCAAAAATTTTACTTCCTAATGATCTACCTTGGAGAAGCTCTTGCTGTGAGAACCAAGAGACACCTACATGTATATTCTTAGCAGCATGACTTGTTGCAGCAAAAGACTAGAACTGTAACAAATATACATTATTGGGGAAATAGGTAACTGGATTGTGGTATAAATCATATGATGAAATACGAATCAACTGTTTAAATGAGTAAAATAGGCCCTTATGTATCAATATGAACAGATCTCTGAAACAACATTGAGTAAAAATTCTACAACACATAAAATAATACTACATTTTGTATATGGATACAAATGTATGAGGGCCGTCTGGAAAGTATCCAGCCATGTAATATGAAAGATATATTAACAATAGCTGGATACTTTCTGGATAGCCCTCATATACTTGAGATGGCTGGGTGCAGTGGCCCAGGCCTGTAATCCCAGCACTTTGGGAGCCAAGGTGGGAGGATCACTTGAGGACAGGCGTTTAAGACCAGCCTGGGCAACATAGCAAGACTCTGTCTCTACACAAAATGAAAAAAATTTAGCCAGTCATGGTGAGGCGCACCTGTAGCCCTGGCTATTTGGCAGGCTGAGGCAGGAGGATTGCTTGAGCCCAGGAGTTCGAGGTTATGGTGACCTAAAATCACACCACTGTACTCCAGCCTGGAAGACAAAGTGAGACTCTGTCTCTAAAAGAAAAAAATTAAAACTAATAAATATATATGTGAGGTAATTATAAAATCATGGAAGGTCAGGATTCACACCATTGATTGAGAATGCTTCTGGGGAAGGAGGGGAATGAGACTGGGGAAGAGAAAAATAATAACCTTAGGCCTGTTGTGATTGTTTAGTTTATTTTAAAAGAGAAGAAGCCAAATTGAAAAATGTAAACGTTTATTCATTCTTAGTTATAAGCTTCTTATATTATATATCCTTTTATATAATATAATTTATATATTCAGAGTACATATACTCTAATGCTTATTATATTAATCTTTGTGCTTTTCAGTATTTTTTTCAATTTAGGAAATAGTCAACTAGTCCTCTTCCCATCTACCCACCCCCACCCAGAGTTTCAATTAACCAAAAGGAAAAGGCACACAAACAGGAAAGAAGCCAGAGGAACCACCCACATTGGCAGAAACCACAAAGCAAGCAGAAGACAGTCTGCTTTAAACAGTTAAACAGAAATCATGCTTGTAAAAAAAAAAAAACCTTGAATTAATAACCTCATATGGCTACTGGACAATGGAAGTAGCTAGTTAAGAAGTCATTCAAATCTGGGTTCAAATACCAACTCTGCTAGCTACTAGCTATGTGACCTTCAGTAAATTTCTAAAGAGCTCTACGTCTGAGATTCCTTACATTAATGATGGGACTTATAATACCTACCTCAGGAGCTATGGTAAACACTAACTTGGATATTATCTCTAAACTGCTTATCATACTCAATAAATGGTGATTATTTTTGTGTCAGAACTGTGATTAGAACTCCATGTATGGGCATATATTTCAGCAAAGCAAATAGAAATATCCAAAGCAATGCACCAAAAGAAATAATTGTCCAACATCGAAGCAAGCCCTGTTGTTGACTAAAATGTATAACTAAAAGCATCACAAAAGGAAAGACAAGAACCACAGAACAGATAGGAGAAATTCCATCTATAAATTGCAGTACTACATCAGTATGGAGATTTCTCAAGGAACTAAAAAAGCAGATCTACCACTCAATCCTGCAATCCCACTCCTGGATATCTACCCAGAGGAAAAGAAATCATTACATCAGAAAGCTACCTACACTCATACATTTATCACAGCACAGTTTACAATTGCAAAGACATGGAATCAATCTAAGTGCCCATCAACTGATGAGTGGATAAAGAAAATATGGCATATATATACCATTGAGTACTACTCATTGATAAGAAAAATGAAATAATGTCTTTTGCAGCAACTTGGATGGAACTGGAGGCCATGATCCTAAGTGAAGTTACTCAGGCACAGAAAAATAAATGATGCATTTCTCACTTATAAGTGGGAGCTAAACTATGGCTACACAAGGGCACACAGAGTGGTATAATGCATATTGGAGACTCACAAGGGGGGAGGGTGGGAGAGGGTAAGAGATGAAAAAGTACTTATGGGGTACAATGTATACTACCAGGGTGATGGGTACACCAAAAGCCCAGACTGTACCACTATCCAATATACATATGTAATGGAATTCAACTTGTACCCGCTAAATCTATTAAAATTAAAAAAAAAAAAGAAAAGCGATGTCAAGGAAAGAATAAATTGTCCAAAGAATAAACAAAAAAATTATAGTACTATAGACGAAATTTTGTAAGTCCAGCAAAATGAAAATTGTCCCAACATAGAGACCAGTTTACTGAACTGAATAGTAATCTCAACATGGGTATCAATTGGACCCCATTAACCAGTAATCCACAAAGAAAGTCCTTAGACTCACAAGTGGGAAGTTTTAGAAGACAAAGTTTTATAAGTTGCTAAGAGGAGAATATTTAAAAAGCACACTTGGGGTGGGGAGGACATGTTTTGTAGGTTCTGACGGAAAAAAAAAATTCTCCCAGAGGTCCTTGTTAGCATACTTTATACATTAACGAATTAAAAGTTTGTGATTCCCAAATTCAAAAGTGATGTAAAAGGAAATTAAAAATATGGCTAGACCAATAAATGTAGAAAATAAAATTTTATCACTCTACTTAAAAAAAAAAATTTAATGAATTCTCTAGAGGTTCTGTCTAAACTTGTATAGACCAAATAATCCCTGTATCATATATACTCTTATAAAATATAGAAAAATGCAGGTTAATGGTCCAGTTAATGAGTTTAAAAGGCTGATGTTTCAAACCAGGCAAAAATATACCATAATAAAATCATAAAACTAAATTTCTAAACGTATTGTGTACACAATAGGTTGAAACAAAGTTTCTAAATATACCAGGTATATAACATATCGAATAGAAACAATTATGAATTATGTCTGTATGAGTTTTTCTTCCTGAAAATACCAGTTGGATTTACAAGACAATCAAGGAAATTTGAATCACAACTTGATATTAGATGACAATAAAATTGTGATTTTTTTTTAAAAGCGATCATTGTATTATGTTAATAAAATATTATCCTTATCTTTTAGAGATACTAAAGTACTTACAAAACAAATGATCACCGTGATTTGCTTTTAAAATAACACCTTGAGGTTGGGGATAAGGACAGAGAGGGAAAAATAAATGAAACAAGACTGGCCATATTTTGAAAACTGTTGAAATGAAATGACAGGTATGTAGGATTCATCATTTCTCCTTTCGAGTACATTGAAAATATCCATAGTAAGAAATTAAAAGATAAAAAGCATATGTATTTAAAACTAAAGGTCAACACTAGTTGGTGAGAAATTTTTCATAACAGAACAGATGAGAACAGAAAAAGATAACACTCTTTTCAAAGCTGTTGTTATTCAGTATAGTGCTAGAATGTGCTAGAACGGTCCTCCCTTTTCTATGCTCCACCCCCATTTTTCTTTCCTTATTTCTTCAGTCGTCAGTGACTTAGATGACTTCCTCTATACACAAAACAGATTTTCAAATTGTTGCCTCAAAACATACTAAGTATTTAAATAAGGAAACATCAAGAATGCACTTTTTAAGTTTTAGAGTGATCGAAAAGGATTTTTGCTCTCAACAGATAAATTTTTTAAAAAATATTATCTCATCTAATACATTTAAAACACTGGTCTTTTGTGTTTTATTACACACATATTGGGGGTGAATGACAGAGTGTTCTGTTGAGTGCACGATCAAAAGTTTTGATGACCATCATTTTGGATACTGAGACACCATTTAAACTTTTTAAGGGCCAGGTCGCGGTGGCTCAGGCCTGTAATCCTAGCACTCTGGAAGGCCGAGGCGGGTGGAACGCTCAAGGTCAGGAGTTCAAGACCAGCCTGAGCGAGACCCTGTCTCTACTAAAAATAGAAATTAGCTGAACAACTAAAAATATATAGAAAAAATTAGCCGGGCATGGTGGTGCATGCCTGTAGTCCCAGCTACTCGGGAGGCTGAGGCAGTAGGATCGCTTAAGCCCAGGAGTTTGAGGTTGCTGTGAGCTAGGCTGATGCCAGGGCACTCACTCTGGCCCGGGCAACAGAGTGAGACTGTCTCCAAAAAAAAAAAAAACTTTTTAAGGATGTACAAAGTGTGAAAACTATTGAGAAAAATAACTGAGCAACAGTACACAGGGACATAAAAGATGGGAGGAAAAACAATGGCCTGAGAGAAGCATTCATTAATTCAAGGTGGCATTCATTCAGAAATGGGAAGGAGAAATTGGTCAGAAAGGGAATGAAAGACTCCGCAAAAAGGACTTGGTGTTCAACGGCTTGTGGAGGAGGAGAAGGATTAAGACGTGGGGGAAAAGGTCAGAGACCACGCCTGGCCTGGCGGGAAAGAGATGAGTTTGACCGGTGGGGACAGGATGGGGGCAGGATGCTGGCGCAGCTGCTCCGCAGACACGGCGAGGAAGCACCGGGCCCGGCAGGGAGGCCCGCGCAGCAACGTGCGCCCGGAGGCCATCTTGCTGGATGTGACAGTGGAACCCACGGGAGGGATCTCCCTTAGAGAGGGATTTGGAAGACAACTGCATCAAAAGGCTTAACCGAAACCTTGGACCAGACGTATATTTGTGGCAAAAAAGAGTAAATGGAAACACAGAAGCAGATGCCTGGGATGTAAGCTGCACTATTTTAAACCGATTTAAGAGCGTGGTCCCACGAGGGGGTGGTCGACGGTGCGGGCCACCGAGGAGAGACACGTGGAAGGGGCACCGGGAGAGGCTGCCACATCTTTGGCGACCTTGAAGAGGACCGTTCCGGTCAGGTGTGCGGACTGGCGCCAGACACCAGGAAAGTGGTGACGAGGAATGAAGGCGGCGAGGAAGGGAGCGCCAGGCAGAGACCGCAGCGCGCCGCGGTGGACACGGAACGGGGTGGCGGGCGCGGCTGGGGAGCGGGGACGACCACAACACGTCTAGGGTAGAAGGCAGTGGAGAGGGAAAGCCTCAAGATACCTGAGAGTGGAGGCATTTCCTTCGTTCTCAAACCTGCCCCCCACTTTTCTAGGCCCTGGCTTGCCCCAAAGTACTTTATTTTTCTGATTCTTACAGGCGGGGGGGGGGGGGGGGCAGGGGTGGAGATTTAGCCTGGCCTTCGCCAGGCACTGTCGCTTTAGCCATGTTCAAGGAAAGGTCTGGAGGTGCTAGAAGGAAGGGAAAAGAAAGGGTAGAAGCGCGGGCCCAGCTGGGGCTCCCCAAGGGGAGCGGAGAAGGCAGCAGCTGAAGGGAGAGGCTGTCAGGTGCTGGGTCCCGGCGGGGGCGCGCCCCTCCCCGAGCAGCTGCCCCGACCGGGGCCACGGGGAGCCACCCCTCCCTCCCGGGGCACTCACCGGTCCGACTGCGAATAGTTGCACCGGCCCAGCAGATTGAGCTTGCAGAGATGCAGGTTATCGCAGGGTCTCTGGCAGTACTTGCGACGGCAGACCCGGGCTCGAGTGTTGGCCACCACGGACAGGGTGACCCTGGGACTGCTGCCCGTCTCCAACAACACGAAGCGGTCGGGCCCGGCCTGCTCCAGCAAGTCGCAGAGCTGCTCCTCAGGGAGCCTGAACTTCTCGAGCAGCTCGTCCAGGGCCATGCGGCCCCCGTGGGCGCACAGGATTTTGGTGATGAAACAGCACACCGCCGGGTCCGCCATGGCGCGCGCGACGTGCAGGCTCCTCCGGGGCGCGGGACTCGGCTCGCAGGAAAATCGAAACTTACAAGTGTCCGGGGGGGCGGGCGCGGGCGGTGCTGCTGCCGGGCGCGCCCCGGGCACGCGAGTGCGCGCTCTGCGCCGCCGTTAGCTGGGCGCCGCAGTTTCGGTTTCCCGCTCGGCTCTCTGGTCCAGAGGTCAGCTCTCACCCACCGGGTCCTTGCGTCAGATGGAAAGTCAGCTGCGACGGCAGCCGGGAAGAAAGGAAGTGAACGAGCGCGGGCAAATCTGCTGGCGACCGCAGGACCGCCCCGCTGGCCTCTTCCCGGTTCTAGGCTCGGCGAGGGTGAGGTTCCCTAGCTGGGCTCCGCGAGGCTTCTTCGGAAAGAAGAGGAACTAGAATGATCGTGGGTCGCTGCTGGAGTTTATATAAGCCCGTCGATAGGGGCGGGCGACGCAAGCCTTGAGAGCCCTGTTGAGGAAGTTCCCCAGCCCGCCAGTTCCCGGAAAGAACGGAGCGCTTTCTGCGAGCAGGGCGCGCTGCCTCCAGTTTAGTGAATCTTCTCAACAACCGCACGAGTTAGGTATTACCCTCACTCTGTACTGGAGGAGGTAACTTGAACAAACAAGCCCTACCATCAAGTGGAGCCCGATGTCACCGAGGTTCCCAAAATCTGAAATCGCGGTCCCACTTGGTCCAGAACCGATGTGCAACTTTCTCTTACGCCACCGTGCCCTCTTAAAGAACAACGATCATTATTCTACCTCTTTTTTGCCTTCTGAAGAATCACTTCTTGGCCCATTCTTGCCTACCTATAACCGCTAACATGGGGGCCCCAAACCACTGCTTAATCCCCTAATAGCAAGAAGTCACCGACGGACATGTCTAAACATAACCCAAGAGTTAAGATCAGTTCCTCTCTAGATATTTGGACAAGAACCTGTGTCTCCCTGGGGACCCACTCAGACCCCCAGAGTTGGCATAAAGATTGTTTTTAAGTGAAAACACTTGAGCTACAGAAGATGTTGAGAGAAATCTCATTGAAACTTCCTGTGCCTGACTGAAGCAGAACCTCCAGAAAATACAGTGCCTTAACTGCCTTTCGGAATATTCAGTGCCAGGGAGACAGACGTCTCATTACCATTAGCATCAAAAAGCCCAGTGGAACCTTCCATACTCTCCTACTGAAGCCCTAAAAACCTCCCTTTTGTTAAGTTGAGATACAGAAACCTTTGCTTTGGACTATTCCATGAGTTTTCTGTTCCTGGAAGCTCCTTCCTGCATGTGTACACTTTGTCTTTTCTCCTTAATCTGTCTATTGCCAGTTAATGTGTAGATCCCCAAACACAGGACACAACTTGGAAGACGAAAAAGTTTTTCCTCCCAGCACCACCAAATAAAGTAAATGTATCATTGATAAGATAGGAAAAATACCTTTTAAAAAAATAATACAATCTGGTTGCCAAATCAGAATTTTTTAAAAATAATTAATGAGAATTCTTCTTTTGTGTGGTCATTCATGATAGATGAACAGTGTCTTTCAGCAATAGAGTACTTTGTTATGGAAACCAGCCAAACGTGGGGCCCACATAGAATCATCTGACTTGTCATTCTCTCTGGCTGCTGCTTCTATAGTTGTCTTTTAATCCATTTGGCCTTCTTTGTGGTATGATAGGTTCCCAGGGACCTTTTATTATCAAATCAACTAAGTTCAACATGTTTATTGACTGTCTTCTCTGTGGTCCTTACAGAAGAAGTTAGTCACTCTGAACATGAAGAAGTTTAAGAGACAGTCCCTGCACTCAAGGAGCATGTGTTTAGGAAGACACACAAAAAAATGACATATAAGAGAATCAGTGGTTAAATGCTGCAATGGGTATACAGAAGATTAGCAATGAAGAGTCCAGTCTGGCTAGAGTGGTTGGAGTACAGCTGTAAAATCTCCCTCAAAGCCATGAAAAATGATTTAAGGAGTTGTGGGAAGGAAAAGGGAGACATTTTGGGAAATTTTGAAATGTGTGCTCTCACAGATTGGGTTCTCCAGGAAGGAGAGGTGGATGTGGAATTGTGGAGGCTAAAGCAACTCCATCCCGGATGCTGATTAACCCCTGTTCTGGGAATGCCCCTAGATTTCTACTCAGGCAGATTCACAGAGCATTCTTGCCTTTCTCTGAGGGGTCAACTTTGATTGTCCCTGTGCTATATAAACATTGGGTCTAGGGGGTGATGGCTCGGGGATCCAACTGTCTCGTGGCCTCCCAGGACATGAATTCTGTTTGTAAGTCACTAGTAAATGTTACTTCCTGAGAAGCTGGATACGTCAGCTTCTTTCTTCAGCCTCTCAGCTTCCTCAGACTTTAGGGGTAGGTTTGCATAGACCTGCCCACCGTGGAACAGAGTTAAGAGGGCAGAAGATTTCCTGGGGTATAACATCAGTGAAAGTGAAGGGAAGAAGCATAGTTGGTTGGCGGGAGCTGTCAGACTTGCATACAGACCTGACAAAGTCTTGTTACTGAAAGTTCAGCACTTGTCCCTGGGGCTACATCAGAAAAACAAGGACAAGTGGTTGAGGAGAAGGAAAGGGAGGCTTGTTAATTTGCCAGTACATGAAGAAAAGGCAGACTCCCATCTTAAAGTACCATTTTCCTATCTACAAGCAGAAATACAGAGTTTTAAAGGGGCTGGGGGGTGTTGTTCAGCTTCAGGCAATTGCTGTTAACTACAGTTGATGGTCCTGATCCATCCTATCTCCAGGGAAGACAATCTGGTGACCTTCTCCTTGGACAATTCCATTGAGCCATTTCCTGTGACACAAAGAACAAAGGATACTCTCTTGTCCCTCCTGATCACTGGCCTCAACCACTGACCTCAGGCAGGGATGCAGGTTATAATTCCCAAAAAACAGTAGGGGAGGTTTTAAAGAGAGCTTGTAAAATATTTTTACCCTTTTCTAGGCTGTTCCCTCTGTTACAGTCTCCACCAACCCAATAGGATGCTCTGGAGCAGGAGTCCAGCTTTGGGAAGAAAAGGCTAGGCCCTTGTACCACTGCCTTGCTCAGTCATTGGTGGGGGCCACCCGAGAAGTCAATGACTTCAGCTCAGATGCTGAAGTGGATCCTAAAGGAGCCAAAGCTGGAGGCTACCAGCTAGACATATTCCTTGAAGCTGGGCAGCAAGCCCTGGCTTAAAGGGGACCTGAGTGCCACACTGTGTCAGCTATAGTCCACCCTTTGCACCATTAGTATTCAGAGAACAGCTCTTTCAGAGCCATTCTTCCTGTGAGGAAACTTACAAGAGCAAAGATAATGGAATGAACCCCTTAGCCCCTGTCACTGCAATTGGCCTCAAGGCCACAACTGGTCATCATCATGTCTCTCCACCACTGTCCATTCAAACTCCTTTCACCCTTAGCTATCACCTCAGCTGCTCCCAGTAGCTCACCTGGTTGGGTGCCCCAGACCCTCATTTCTAAAGGGTCTGAGCACATTCTCAGGCCAGGCTTGCTGCTCTTGTCTTGTCCATTCACAGTCAAAGGAGTTGGGAAAAGGAGTACCAAAAGGCACCCAAATACGTCACCAGAATTCCACACATATTCCACCCTCCCTCATTGTGTAACAGCACCCCACCTCCTTCTGCTGACCAGCATCAATCACCTCTGATAAGACGGCCATTCCTTTTCTTATCTGCTAGTCTCTGACCATTAGGAGACCAAAGTACCTGGTCACAGCCATCACTGTAGACCAGTGGGACCCTCCTGTGTCTTCAGACAAGAGTGTGCCCCTTTTGGGAACCAGGACTTCTAACACTGCATATCCCAGTTTTGTGGGGCAGGAAATCCTAGCGGGTCATTGGAAAGATGGTAAGTGGGGCCACTCAGGCTTCTGCTCATTCCTTCTAGACCCATATATTCTTTCTGCTGGGGACACAGCACCATACTAACTTGTCTGATTCAAGGCATATACCACAAGGTACTGGAAGATATGTCATTGTTGTAGTGTGACACCTTCATGCTGGTGCTTCAGCTCCATCTTTCACCGGCCATTCCAGTACTTTATCCAGTAGCTTGTGGATGGTGAGGTGTGTGATACTACCAGTGGATCTCATGTTCATGTGCTCACCCCCTCCACTTCCTGTGCCATGGAGAGAGTCATTGGTCAGGTGCTCTGCTATGTAGGATTCCACATCTGTGGATCAGGTAATCTTTAAGGTCCCAGAGAGTGGTGATGCTAAGGCCTGCGGGGAAGAAAGGAAACCCCACATCCTAAATAAGTGTCTATTCCTGTGAGAGCAAACCACTGGCCCCTCCAGGACCACAGGGGCCCAATGTAGTCTACTGGTCACCAAGTAGCTTATTGGTCTCCTTAAGGAAGAGAGCTTAGCATTGGTCTTTATGGCTGGCAGATTGGACAGTCAGAGGTGGCAGTAGCTATATTCATTTTGGCAAGTAACAGTCTATGCTATTAGGTTCTGACATCACTTTCATCTCTACTTCCATGGCCTCTTTGTTCAGATACCCACCATGTAGCAGTAGGGGATGGGGCTTTTCACAAAGGCTGGCCAAGTTATTTTGTCTAGTTGACACATCTTCTGTGGTAGATACTTGTGGGCTTCAACATGTGATACAAACAACTTCTCACTTGTGCCACTTCCATATGTCCAGCCACAGTCCTCCACCCCAGACCTTCTTGTCTCTGATTTTCCAAACTTTTTCTTGTAGGCTCCCATTCCTTCAGCCAGACCACTATCACTGCCCATGAGTCCGCATATGTTCTAACCTGGGCCGTTCTCCATGCATACATACAAAGTGGATGACCATGTGCACATCTCAAAGCTCCTCCCATTGCGGAGATTTTCCCTCACCACTATTTCTCAAGGGCTTCCCTGAGTGAGAACGTAATATAGCTGCCATCCATTTCCAGTTTGTATCCATATACTGAGCTAACCCATCCATACGCCGAGCTTTGCCTTTTTCCTTCCTCCTTTAGCTGGTTATATGGGACCCCTTCATAGGTGAGGCTTAAACACGCTCAGAACACTTATATTAGCCTACAGTTGAAGGAAAATCCCCTAACACAAGTCTATTTTATAATAAGGTATTGGATATCTCATATAACTTATTGAATGCACTGTAGAGTATAGTATTGTTTACTCATGTGGCTGATGGAGCTGTGGCTCGCTGCTGCTTCCTGGCATCCCAAGAGAGTATCGTACTGCATATCACTAGCCTGGGAAAAGATCGAAATTCAAAGTGCGGTTTCTACCAAATGCATACCACTTTCGAACCATAGTAAGGTGGGAAAATCCTAAGTTTAGGACCATCTGCACTTTGTTGACTACCCATCTATGTTTTTCCTAGAGAAATTCTGTTCTATCCACAATCTCTACAATTCTCTATAGGTCAGGTCCCATTGGCTGCCACTCTGATTTTGTCATTACAAACCCCTAAGAGCAAACCACCTTCTGCCCTTAAGGGCCATCCTCTGATGTTTGGCTTCAGGGCCTTTTCAAACCGATTGCTATCAGAGAGCCAAGTCCAGGATCTCTCCTCCCACCAGTTATGTCCTAGTGGAGGAAGCACCACCGAGCTCTTGGCACTGCTGACATCCCTCTCACCAGTGCATTCCTGATAGCCTTGATGAATGTGGCTCCTTGAGCCATCCTGTGGGGCATAATCCTCTGGTGGGTGTTCTGGACTAAGATGATATATCTTTTTCAGCATTTTCACTTTTCTGAGTCTTCTAATCCTTTCCTCTACTGCGTGACACAGCAATTTAGGCATTTCAACCTTACTCTTCATGAGCCATCACTTTTCTAGGCTTTGGGGAGTCACCCTAGCAGCAATTGTGTAACATCCCCTGAACTGCGCCAGGATGCTAAACCTTGTGTCCTGAGAGTGTGCCCCTAAGTCAATAAATTCTCCCATATACATTTTTACAGTCCAACTCACTTGCTAGAGGAGTTTTCTCAGAATGAAAGGTTAGAAATCAAGTATGGATAGAAAAGAAATAGAACGATTAATTGATTATAGATCATTCATTTTAGAGGATTGACAAGGAAAGGGAAAGGAAGAGATTGCTCAGGTAACTAGAGGAGGAGCTTTTTTGTTTTGTTAATCACCCTTGTTTTTTATCGCTTTATTTTGTTTATTGTTATTATTATTTTATTTTCTTTTTCTTTGTGACCTTGTTTGGAAATATGTTTGTTATTGTTTTACTGGAAGATCTGGGCATATGTGAAAGAAATACATTTGAGGAGAGTGCAAAGCAAAGTTGCTAGGGGACATTCGGGTGATACCTAGCTATATGAATCAGTTGAACCACCATTCGGAGAGAGAAGCAAAACACACACGTGCTGCGATGAGTCAGCTATGCTAAGTCATAGAAATTAAAAGTACATAAACATTAGAGGCTTGAGTCAGATGGAATGTCCAAAGTCCATGCCAAACAGGTGTTCTTCAAGAGATACAGGAGTCGAAAGAGGCATTAGTCAAATGATCAGAGAGCTGGGGCAGAGTGGAAGTCAGGGGGCAGGCACAGGGGTTCCTTAGATTGAACCTGCACCACAGCACGGTGCCCTTGGAAGAACTAAGCTGGGAACTGTAGGAATAGGTGGAGGAGTTAATTTTAGAGTGGAGAAAGGCCATATCCCTCTATGAGGATAAATTTACACACATTGCTTTGGTGGTGTTAAGATGAGGAACTTGCCGGGGCAGTGGTGCACCTGTAGTCCCAGCTACTCTGGAGGCTGAGATGGGAAGATCACTTGAGCCCAGGACTTTCGGGCTATAGTACACTATGCCAATTGGGTGTCTAACCTCCCAGGAGCTGGGGACCACCAGGTTGCATCAGGATGGGTGAACCTTCCCAGGATGGAAATGGAGGTCAAAACTCCCGTGCTGATAAGTACCGGGATCACACCTGTGAATAGCTGCTGCACTCCAGCCTGGGCAACACAGTGAGACCCTGTCTCTAAAAACAAAACAAAACAAAAAAAAGAGGAACCTCAGGCTACAAACTTTCTTCCAGTAACCCTAAAAAGAGGAACTGCAGGCTACAAACTTTCTTTCAGTAACCTAATCTGAGGGCAGAGGAAACAGGGGTGCAGTAATCCAGAGCTGGGGTTAACTTGGTGGTGAGGGCCTGATGTGGTAGCCAGTGGGCTCCCAGAGAGTTTCACCTCCAGATAGTTGAAACCTGTGCACCCTTCCACATTGAATAGGACTGATCTGTGTAATCAATAGGATATATTAGAAATGACAGTGTGACTAGGTCATAAAAAATGTTGTGACTTTGCTCTTTGCTCTCTCTGGTAGCCCTGGCTCTGGGGAAGCCATCTGTTATTAATATCTTGTGTGGGCCAGGTGTGGTGGCTCACACTTGTAATCCTAGCACTCTGGGAGGCTGAGGTGCGAGGATCGCTTGAGCTCAGGAGTTCAAGACCAGCCCGAGCAAGAGTGAGACCCTGTCTCTACTAGAAATAGAAAAATTAGCCAGGTGTGGCAGTGTGCGCCTGTAGTCCCAGCTACTCGGGAGGCTGAGGCAGGAGGATCGCTTGAGCCCAGGAGTTTGAGGTTGCTGTGAGGTAGGCTGATGCCACAGCACTCTGGCCCCAGGTGACAGAGCAAGACTCCATCTCAAAAAAAAAAATATATATATATATATACACACATATATCTATATATATCTTGTGTGGACACTCAAGCAGCCCTAGGGAGAGGTCCATGTGGCTAGTAACTGAGCCCTCCCACCAACAGCCAGCACTAACTTGCCCAGTATGTGGGTGAGCCAGTTGGAAGGGGATCGTTCAGCCCTAGTCAAGACAATTACATGACTGCAGCCCCAACTGATAGCTTGACTGCATCCTCACAAGACTCTGAACCAGAACCACCTAGCTAAGCCACTCAGCAGAAACTGTGAGAAATAAGAATGTTGACTGCTTACCTTATATTGCTTCTCACTTATAAATGATGTCAGGTGAGTCTTAAGCAAATCAGTGAGGTGAGTTTTATTACTTCTGTTTACAGAGAAGAAAATAAAAACTCAGTGGCAGAGGCATGATCCAAATCTAGGTCTTCCTGACCTCAAAGCATACAATGCTATGTCATGTTCAGTTCTTGCTAGTGGCTGCCTTCAGCACTAGGGTATGAAGCGAATGCGGCCATCTCAGGATCCAGCACATCAGTAGCTGGTTGACGTAGGATATTCTTCCTCTCAGGTGTTCCTCATTGGAACACCTGATATTTATCCTGTTTACATCTTATTATGTTTATATTGCCTTCTGATTTCTCAATTATCTTTGTGCCAAATAAACATTTACACTAACAATCAAAAGTTGAAAATTATTTTTACTGTATCTTCACATAGACAAAGCCACTTAAGTTTTTGTTTGTTTGTTGCTCTTTGGGTTTTTTGTTGTTGTTGTTGTTCTTTTTAGAGACAGGGTCTCACTCTGTTGCCCTAGCTGGAGTACAGTGACGTGATCATAGCTAACTGAAGCCTCAGACTCCTGGGCTCAAGCGATCCTCCTGCCTCAGTCTCCCAAGTAGCTGGGACTACAGGCACGTGCCAACACGCCCAGCTATTTAATAATTTTTTAGTTTTTTGTAGAGATGGTTGGGAGGGCAGTGAGAGTGGGGAGGGAGGTGTCTCTCACCATGTTACCCAGGCTGGTTCCGAACTCCTGGCCTCAAGTAATCCTCCTGCCTCAGCCTTCTCAAAGTGCTGGGATTACAAGTGTGAGCTACTGAGCCTGGCCCCACTTAATTTTAACTGGTATAACTGCAAGTCACCTATTATATTTAAATAAATATCAACTCCCATGTCTTTAACTCATTTCAGTCAAAATTTGGCCCATAAAGGAGAATTTGTTGAGTTTTCAAATACATTTTTCTTTTTAAAAATTTTAGATTATGGAAAATTTCTATGCAAAAGTAGAATGGTATAATAAATTCTCAAGTGCTCACCACATAGCTTCAACCATTATCACCTATAGGTTTCTAGGTCTGCCAACTTATAAGTAGTTCAGCCACAACATATTACCTTTTAGTGCTTGTTAAATCACTTTTTAAAAAGAACCAAAATGTTAATAGGTATT
Source organism: Lemur catta (assembly GCF_020740605.2). NCBI lineage: Eukaryota > Metazoa > Chordata > Mammalia > Primates > Lemuridae > Lemur > Lemur catta. The sequence goes on along the minus strand of NC_059138.1, from coordinate 12,903,840 downwards.
GTTTCTTAGTTATAAATGTACAATTCATTTTCTTCATTTTAATTCTCAGATTTTAATTTTTAGTATCATCCAAAATTTCCACAGTGACTATGAAGTACTTTTGTAATAAGAGAAAGTACACTATTTTAAAATAATTGAAAAATGTATCTCTTTCTTTCTTTCTTTCTTTCTTTTTTTTTTTTTGAGAGAGAAGTTCTTGCTATGTTGCCCAGGCTGGAATGCAGTGGCTATTCACAGGCTCAATCACAGTGCACTACAGCCTCAAACTGCTGGGCTCAAGAGATCTTCCTCCTGTAATCCGAGCACTCTGGGAGGCCGAGGCAGGTGGATCTATTGAGCTCAGGAGTTCAAGACCAGCCTGAGGAAGAGCAGACTCCATCTCTGCTAAAAAAATAGAAAGAAATTAGCTGAACAACTAAAAATATATAGAAAAAATTAGCCGGGGATGGTGGCGCATGCCTGTAGTCCCAGCTACTCAGGAGGCTGAGGCAGGAGGATCGCTTGAGCCCAGGAGTTTGAGGTTGCTGTGAGCTAGGCTGACGCCATGGCACTCTAGCCTGGGCAACAGAGTGAGACTCTGTCTCAAAAAAAAAAAAAAAAAAAAAAAAAAAAAGAGAGATCTTCCTGCCTCAGCCTCCTGAGTGGCTGGTACTATAGGCACACACCACCACACCCAGCTTGAAAAATGTTTTCTTTAAGGAGTATATTTTCAAATGCTTCATCAAGGAGTCATTATTGTTCTTGTTTAGAACAATAATCATCTCCGCATGAGTCCATATAGCTTACTAAGGGGGAGTCCAATAAAATTTGGTTTTTAAAATATTCTTTTTCAAAAGAAGCAATCACTGTTTTTAAAAAATTTTTATAGTAAGGTAGAATATCCATGAACCTAGTGAACAAAAGAAGAAAAAAAACTAACAACACTCAAATAGAACTGATGAATAGAGTTACTGTGGTTCTGCAGCAGAGAATGGAGGGTTCTTCTTTTGATGATATATATTTTTTTTTCCTTAAGGAAAATCCACCCTAGCAAGAAATGCCAAAACTTCATAACATCTTGCATTCCCTCAGCAACTCATGCCCTGGTGGATGACAGAGACATGATTTCCACAGTGGTTTCTGAGGACCTGGAGTCAGTATCACTGTGCATCAGGGCTAAATTAAAGAAACAGAAACTCCAGAATACCTCTGTGAGCTAGGAGCTGGATTATCTTTAAAACAAACAAACAAACAAGACAAGACAAGATTAGTGAGATGCAATTTACATATAATATAATCCAACTGTTTTAAATGTACAATTCAATGCTTTTTAATAAATTTATATAATCATACATCCATCCTCACAACCCGGATTGTTTTTTACAGTTCCTCAGAAACTACTGCTCTATTGCAACTGTAATGAAGTTGCAAGTTCCAGCTTTGCCTGGTATCCATGCAACCAGCTTTTTTGTGTAATATAATTCAACTATACCACGATTATCTACACACATTTGGGGTGAATTACCTGACTTCACCCAAGTTATTAATCAATAAGATTAATCTGTTGTCTGTTTGTTCTAAACTAATCTTTAGTCTGTTTATTCTGAGGGCTTGACTGGATATCCTCTAAGGTCCCTTTCAGCTCTAATATTCCACAACTCTGTGATTTTTATGGCCCTTGCAGCCGTATTAACTGGGTTGAGGAGTAAGATAAATTAAGCCTTCCAATGAACAATATTTATTACAGTTCCTTATTGTGTGTAGGTGTGTCTGTGGAAATAATCAAGTATATTTTGGCGCACTCCCGCCTCCTAATGTCAGCTCCCTCGGTTCAGCAGAAATTTTCTAAGCTTCCCGCACCAGCCAGGGGCCAAGATCCTGTGCCAGACAGCACCAGGCGTTTCCATGGAGCCCAACGCGGTGCAACGGAAGTGGTCCTTGAAAATCACTTTCCTGTGAAACGTACATTTGAAAAATGCCATTCTAATTAGTCTTTTCCTAAAGCAAGCTCACAGAGACACAACCAAATTTTCGCTCTCAACACAGAGAACGACGATCTCTTCTCAAGAGAGAAACTTCCACTTTTCGGTGGCGGAAGCGGAGCGGAACAAAGATGCAGAGGGCACTGGTTCTTCGACGAACTCTTCTCCCGGAAGGACCAGCCTCCCCGCGGGGTTGCCTTGGAGACAGAGCGTGCGGTGTGGATTCGGCGACGCGCTGAGGCGCGGCCTTTGCTGTCTGTCTGTGGAGGGGGCTCAAAGGACCAACAGCAAGATGGTTAGTAGCTCTGAATAGTGAGGGAGAACTTTGAGTAGATCCTGGGACTGGCAATTGCAGGTTCCCAGCACACTTCTGGGTAAAGTCTAGGTGTGTCAGCAGCGGGTGATTCTCTTGCCCTCCTCCCTGCGTTCCTGCAGGAGACAGGGATGCAACAGTAAATACCTCGATGCTTTTTCCTCTCGTACGTCTCTGTTTCCCCACACCTGCGCCGAGCGTGCGATAGAAAGTAGAGTGAGGGGAGGCTGAGATGACAAAAGCTGTGCGAAAGCATCTCCTGTCGAATTGGAGAAGTTGAGAGTAGCTGTTTGGTTCAGGTCAATTGCAGGGTGATGACCCTTTTAGTAAAATGTCTCACAAAAAGAGTTTCAATAGGCTTCCCGGGGTTCGTTGTTAAGCATTTGACATGTAAATCGTGGAGCCGTCACTCTCAGCTTAAAACTGGTAATGGGAATTGGACGATACAGCTGTCTTTGTTGTTTCTTTCACAGATGCTTTCAAGGGCCAAACCTGCTGTAGGCGGGGACGTGCAGCACACTGACAAGAGAAAGAAGAAAGGTAGGAAGGTTCCAAAACTAGAGGAGCTACTTTCACAAAGAGATTTCACTGGAGCTATTACCCTACTGGAGGTAATGTCCAAAGAACGTTACTTCATAGAAGGTGAATACCAGATGATGGATGAATGCTTGGGTGAATGCTTGTTGCTATGCTGTTGGAACAGGTGGGTGCATTCTGGGGCTTCTTCAAGGAATTGCCTAAAAATATAGTCAGATGCAGATTCCAGATGAACTAAGAAAAAATAAACTTATTTCTTGAGGGATACTTTTGATTATGTCTAGTCCCATTGATAGTAAATACAACTTGCAAATATGGAGGGATATTTAATACAGTGTCAGTTCACACATTGTTTATCCCAACCCTTGACCAATTTATGCTTTATTCCTATGATGTGTTATAAAATTTTGGTCAAATTTAAATAATTCCACCATGCTTATTGTTGAAAATACTGTATCCCCAGAAAGTATTTCAAATCTTTATGGCAGCAGTTTTCGCCTTTTAATATGCATTGGAATTATCTAGGGTACTTACTAAGATGTATATTCCTGGTGATTCTTTAGGTCTGCAGTATTGCTCAGGAATCTGCATTTTAGGCAAGTACTTTAAGTGCTTCTGATATAGATGGTCCAAAGAGATTGCACTTTGAGAAACTGCTTTGTGGAAATCACATGTTATAGAAGGATAAAGGGTTATACTAAAGAATGAAGAGTTTTGACAGCATGGTCTGGTTGTGTTGTGCCACAGTCATTTCTCCAAAATGCTACTTTATTCATATTACTCTGAATCTATCAACAATAATTGTTTTAATTTACATATATTTTTCAGTCTTCCATGTATAGTCCTATGTTTCTTACTAGTGCTCTGGTATTGAGCACATTGTTTAGCTTTTTTGGTGTCATCTTTACAGTAGGGGATTTGACTTGGAAGGGCTTTCTAGCTCTGGAAATCAGTGGACTGAATGCCTATGTGTATGTCTATTTTTTGTCAGTCTGTTCTTTTCCTCTCTTTTCTTTAAGGCAATGACCACATTTTCCTTATTGCATAATCCCAGATTGCCTTTACATTGTCAGGAAGGCTCTGTTCTCTATGTTTACTTTCTTAGGTAGCTAGTTGGAGTACCATGCTGCACGGGAATAGGGTGAGAAAATCTCATGAGCTCTCCTGTGGCTCCAGGGAATTCCTGGGGCAAATTCAAGGAGACCTCAAATAAGAATTTCTCCATACTTAAGACACTATACTCAAATTCACAGCATTTGGTGAGAGGAGGACTTCTAATGTTGTGTAGTTTGATACAGTATTAAATTCTTATGCTAGACAAGAAAGTATCAAAGGGATGTCTTCATCTTATAATGACTAAGGTACCTAAAGTTCTGTAGTGATGCTCTGTGAGTATGTATTGGCTCACTACTTGATTTATTACCCTATAGAGTGAAAAAAATCCCATCTTTTGGAATGGTAATTCAGAATCTTCCTTTAAAGTCTCAGTCCTTTCCTCCAAAATAGGACTGAGAAATTCATAAATATTTGTTCATAATGGACATAAATGTGGCCCGTCTTCTGAACATCCTTAACTCTTGCAGTCCTGGTAAGCTAGCCTATGCAAGACTAATAGAAAGATTTAATGGTTTGTCCTCAGTGAAAAGTTATAACCTATTAATAAATATATATGTCTTAATGAGACATGATTGAAGTGTGAGGTTGAATGTAGTAGAGCATGCAGGATGAGAACATGGGCTTTGGAGTCAGATGTTACTTTAAGTCCCTGTCACCAGAGGTACTGGCTGTGTGGCCTTGAGTTCATTATTCAGCCTCTCTAACCTTCAGTTATTTGGTTTTAAATATTTCACAAGATTCTTCTATTCCTTACATATCATCCAGAATTGTTAGATAACTCAAATACTTTCTTGAGAAAGGTGTTAGTAAATACAGAAGAACAAACATGAAATACTTGAAAATGTAAATTTCTTTGACAATTAGAAGATAGTTGTACTAAGTCCTAGAGGTAAATGTTTAATTAAACTGTGTATTTTCTTGTTTATATTCTTATATTGCCTATTATTCACCAGTAGCTTAACATAGCATTTGTTTAAAACAGAGAGTTTACTATTCAAAGTACTTCATTTTTTTTCCCCATGAATTTTCAACCTGAAGTTCAAACGTCATGTTGGGGAGCAAGAAGAGGATACTAATTTGTGGATTGGATACTGTGCTTTTCACCTGGGTGACTATAAGAGAGCTCTAGAGGTTAGTAAAAAAAATTTCTAACACAGGAATACTTAAAATGTTATTAAACTTTGTATTATAATAATGCATACTGATGGTAAAGTTCAAACAATGCAGAAGGAAACAAAAATGAAAAAAAGTCACTCTATTTGCCTTCCACAATTCTACTTCTTTGTTAATGGAGGCATCCACTGGCACTTTTTTGTTGTATTGCTTCAGAAATCTTCTATATATGTTCCAGTACATACCCTTATCCAAGGTATTGCTTTCTGCAGTTTCAGTTACCTTTCTGTGGTTTCTAACCATGGTCTGAAAACAGGTAAGTACAGTGCAATAAGATTTTTTTTCAGAGACAGTGAGAGATGGAGAGCGCAAGCAAGAGTACAGTCACATAACTTTTATTACATCTTAGTGTTATAATTGTGCTATATCAATGTATAAATTAAACTTTATCATAGGTATGTACATATAATAAAAAACAGATATGGGGTTCAGTACTATTCACAGTTTCAGGTATCCACTGGGGTTCTGAGAATGTATTCACTATGGATAAGGAGGGACTACTCTGTATGTATCTTTTAATTTTTTAATAGGGACAGCGTCTCACACCATCTCCTAGGCTAGAGTACAGTAGCACAGTCACAGCTCGCTGCAACCTCGAACTCCTGGCCTCAAGCAATCTTCCTGCCTCTGCCTCCCAAGTAGCTGGGACTACAGGTGCTCACCACCATATCCAGCTAATTTTTCTTATTTTTTGTGGAGATAGGGTCTCACTATATTGCCCAGACTGGTCTCAAACTCCTGGCCTCAAGCAATCTTCCCACCTTCACCTCCCAAAGTGCTGGAATTACAGGTGTGAGCCACTACACCTGGCCTCTTTTTATTTTATTTATTTATTTATTTATTTTTTTAGGAGGAAGGTTCTTGCTCTGTCACCCAGGCTGGAGTACCAGTAGCATGATCAGAGATCATCGTAACCTCAAACTCCTAGACTCAAGCGATCCTCTCACCCCAGTCTTCCAAGTAGCTAGGACTATAGGCTCATGCTACCTTTTCTGGCTAATTTTTAAAATTTTTTTAGTGATGGGGTCTCGCTATGTTCCCTGGGCTAGTCTCGAACCCCTGGGCTCAAGTGATCCTCTTGCCTTGGCCTTCCAAAGTGCTGGGATTACAGGCATAAGCCACTGTACCCAGCCTGTATCTTGTTTACTTTTTACTTTTACGTATATACTAATGAAATTCAACAGCATTTGGCATTAGTATTTCTTAAGTAAATCTTCAGAAGAGGAAAAATAGCCATTTTGATAAGAACTTCCATGAGTCTTTTCTCAAAAGACAAGACTTTGATTTTGCTCGGTTATTTTTAGACATATGAAAGATTATATTATCTTTATATTTTTTCAGGTATAATTATTTTGGAAATTGTTTTTCTTGGTCATTGTAAATTCTGCCCATCTACAATGACTAATAAATAGGATTATGGATCTAAATAAAATTATAGATGCCTTATGTCAAGCAACTTCTAATTCATAAATGAAATTGCTTAAACATTTCCCATATATTCTTGCTCCCAAAATGTAATCTAAGGGAATTTGAAAACCTGCATAACTAAAATGAAAATATGCAAGGACAGGTAATGAGGAGGTGAGATGAAGAACAAAAGGAACAAAATTGCTGAAGGAAAAAGGAAGATGTGAAAAGGACAGAATAGAGGCTGGTTGTACTTGTGAAAGGTGTAAGAGGAAAGAAAGAGTAACCTAAATGTAATGAGAAAAAGCCATTTGGGAAAGACTGATAAAAAGTTAAGAGTATGTGGAAAGTGGAGTTGACAATATGAACCTCAGAAAGTGTCCTTGGCAGAAAAAAAAAAAACTTTTTAAAAACGTAAAGCCCAATAAACAAAGCTAGAAGGCTATTAGAATGAAATTAAATTTATAGTGTGTTAAATTTATCAAATTTTAAGTTAATTGAATGTATGAATTTATTAAAGGGTATCTTTTGTATGTCTTTTTTTTTTTTTTTTTTTTTGAGACAGAGTCTTGCTCTGTTGCCCAGGCTAGAGTGCCATGGCGTCAGCCTAGCTCACAGCAACCTCAAACTCCTGGGCTTAAGCAGTCCTTCTGCCTCAGCCTCCTGAGTAGCTGGGACTACAGGCATGTGCCACCATGCCCGGCTAATTTTTTTCTCCATATATTTTTAGTTGTCCAGATAATTTCTTCCTATTTCTAGTAGAGACAGGGTCTTGCTCTTGCTCAGGCTGGTCTCGAACTCTTGACCTTGAGCAATCCTCCTGCCTCAGCCTGCCAGAGTGCTAGGATCACAGGTGTGAGCCACCGCGCCTGGCCTGTATGTCTTTTTAAGTTAGCGAAAATAAAGTATTTCAATTATTTTTCATTTCTGCAGTTTGTTAGCCCACATCAGTATAAATAGGGGGGAAAAACAAGTTTAAGATGCTATGAACAACAGCCCTGCTTCAGTATTTAACCTTTTCGGGTATAGAATAGTTGAGGAGCATGTAGAATTCCTTAAATGTGAAGTTGCTCAATCTCAGTAAAAAATCCTATTCCAATATAGAAGAATGGTCCATGGATTGCTTTACTGCCAAAGTGAGATCTCTGCTTAATATATATTTCAGGAATATGAAAATGCGACAAAAGAGGAAAATTGTAATCCTGAAGTCTGGGTGAACCTAGCTTGCACCTACTTCTTTCTTGGGATGTATAAACAAGCTGAAGCAGCTGGATTTAAAGGTAATATGGACTCTCTTTGTATCTGATATTCTTCACTCATAGTAAGAGTCATTTTGGAGATTTAAAAACTTATTTCTTATTATTTCTAACTAACATTAGAAAGCTAAAAAATAGACTTTCTCTTCAAAGAATGTTGGATTTGAGCAACTTTATGTTTAAAGAGAGAGTTGCCAAGCATATTGGAGCATGCCTATAATTCCCAGCTACTTGGGAGGCTGAGGCAGGAGAATCACTTGAGCCAAAGAGTTGAGATTACAGTACCATATGATCACGCCTGTGAATAGCCACCGCACTATACCCTGGGCAATGTAGCAAGGGCTCTTTAAAAAGAGAGAGAGTGGCCGGGGCGCGGTGGCTCACACCTGTAATCCTAGCACTCTGGGAGGCCGAGGCGGGTGGATCGCTCGAGGTCAGGAGTTCAAGACCAGCCTCAGCAAGAGCGAGACCCCGTTTCTACTAAAAATAGAAAGAAATTATGTGGCCAACTAAAAATATATATAGAAAAAATTAGCCGGGCTTGGTGGCGCATGCCTGTAGTCCCAGCTACTCAGGAGGCTGAGGCAGGAGGATCGCTTGAGCTCAGGAGTTTGAGGTTGCTGTGAGCTAGGCTGACGCCACGGCACTCACTCTAGCCGGGCAACAGAGCGAGACTCTGTCTCAAAAAAAAAAAAAGAGAGAGAGAGAGAGAGAGAAAGTTAATCCTGCCCCCACCCCCAACCTCCAGCTAAAAAGCAGAAGGATGAGAAGAAAAAGGGCAACCAAGGTATCTTTCTTAAGCCCCATCACAGTAGGATATTTATGCTGTTGGTAGTAGTTAGTTATAGTTATTCAAGCTTTTATGGCTGTGGATGTATGTTATAGCTACTTTTCCTGTTTCTAAGTGAGAAGCCCTGTAACTGCAGCTTAAAGAATCCAGATTTCTTCCCTTCTGCCTTTTTACTTGTCATGCAATCATCTCAGGAGAATTATACTGAAATTTGCCAATAAGAGTAGGGTAAAAGGGGAACATGGGAGAGAAGATTAAGGATAATTAGAATGTGGATGAATTAAATTCAAGGAAATGCAGAGAAAGTAGGCAAGGGAATGTTAGGAAATTTGTTGGGGAAAAACGTATTCCAACACATATTCCAGCTCAAATTAATGGAAAATGTGGAACTTGAAGCCTTTCTTGATTTATACCCAAATTGTTTTGTATGTACTAGTGTTGTTTTTCCTAATTTAGTTATAAGGTCCTGTAAGTTACTTTATTTCATATTTCTAGACTTTATCTGTGCCTAGAATAGTACTAGATATATAAAAGGTGATCAAGGTCGCTAGCTCTATTTCCATATATATTTTTTCTTTTTTATACATTAAAGATATTATAGACATTTTTCTATAAAAGAGATATAGAATTGGGAATCCAGAATTGGAAAATTTTCAAAGAGTGCAAAGGAGATCTGGTAATTGAAAGGTGTTAAGCTTTTTGCTTGGCTACCTGTTTCAGTGTGGCACATTATCATGTTAGAAGATCTATGGAATAGAGACTGGGCTAGTATTAAGGAAAATATGGCAGCATAATTTCAGAAAAGGAGATTTCAGAAGAAATTCACAAAGAATATTGGGACACACATCTGAATGAGAGTGGGTTTATACATATATTGAGGTGACCATAACTATCTACTACCAGTGTTTGTTTTAGTATATGAACAACACAGAGGTGGGCTCCTACTGTAACTATATGTGTGGAGTGTTGTGCTGTGGGTCACCATAATAGAATCGGGTAGAACAAAGTGGTGAGGAAGAGCAGAATCTTAGAACACTTCTCTTGTGGTTGTTGATGCTGCTACCACTACTACAGGTAGAGACCAGATAGCAGAGACATATCAGGATCAGACAGGTAAAGATTTGGGAAGATTCATCTATTAATAAGTCTCATTTCATCCTTGTAAGAGACTAAGTGCCATAGACTACTAGTTCTTTAATAAGCACTTTGAATTTTTTTTCAGCTCCAAAAAGCCGGCTCCAAAACCGCCTGCTCTTCCACTTGGCTCACAAGGTATTTCTATTCTCATTTTACATGTTTTGTTTTAAAAATGTTTTTCTCTTTCTTCCTTCTTGTTACCAACACTAGTGAAAGATAATTAACTAGAAATTCTTATTAATGGTATTTCTGGAACACGTGGAATATACATATTAATTTTATAGGATTTTCCTCCCCCATCAATGTTCTTTACCCTCTTAATTTATTCAGAGGTGTTAGGTTTTAGTTCTCCTTATTAAGCAGTGGTCATTTTGTGTCAACTATTCTATCATCTTTTAAAAAAAGATCCAGAGCCATCTTGTCCTGACTCGTGGAAATAAATACACTTTCCAGAATTATTATTATTTTTTTTTTGAGACAGTCTCACCCTGTTGCCCAGGCTAGAGTGCCGTGGCGTCAGCCCAGCTTACAGCAACCTCAAACTCCTGGGCTCAAGCAATCCTACTGCCTCAGCCTCCCAAGTAGCTGGGACTACAGGCATGTGCCACCATGCCCGGCTAAGTTTTTCTATGTATTTTTAGCTGTCCAGCTAATTTCTTTCTATTTTTTAGTAGAGACGGGGTCTCGCTCTTGCTCAGGCTGGTCTCAAACTCCTAACCTCGAGTGATCCTCCCGCCTCGGCCTCCCAGAGTGCTAGGATTACAGGCGTGAGCCACCATGCCCGGCCTTTCCAGAATTACCTTATGGCAATGATTTTGATCATCATCAAATGATTTTTTAAAATAATAGTTTTTCAAATTATAAAAGTTACGTGTTTATTGTATCAAAGAAAGAAAATATAAATAAGCAAAAAAAAAGGGAAATATCTACCATATTCCAAGATAAGCTACCAGGTGGGAGGGGGGAGGAGGGAATGGATATATTCGCACCTAATGGGTAAAATGCACACCGTCTGGGGGATGGACACACTTGAAGCTCTGATTCAGGCAGGGCAAAGGCAATATATATAACCTAAACATTTGCACCCCCGTAATAGGCTGAAATAAAAAAAAAGATATAAGCTACCTTTTAACTTTTTGGTATTATGTCTCCTTTTAAGATAATTATTTTTACATGCATATTTATCCTTTGGTTTGTTTCTTTGTTTTGCAGAATAGGACTCATGCTTAATACATATTTCTTTTTTCTTTTTTTCTTTTTTTTTTTTTTTGAGACAGGGTCTCTCTCTGTCACTAAATAGGCTTCAAAACCATAAGTTGTTCTTTTGTTTGTTTGTCTGTTTTTGTTTTTTTGACAAAAAAAACTAGCTTCCTAAAGTGCTAGGATTACAGGCGTGAGCCACCGTGCCCAGCCAAAACCATAATTTTTAAAGTGGTTTCATAGTATTCTATCATATGTAGCATATATGCCATAATTTATTCAACGTTTCCTAGTTATTTGTATTTTTAGATTGTTTCTAATTTTTAATTTTAAAAATGTCCTTCTGAACATCCTAGAAATGGACTTACTGAATTATTGGGTATGAACAATTTTAAAGATTTTAATTGATATTGCTAAATTGCCTTGCAGAAAGTTTATCTAATTACCCACAGGAAGTATATGAAAATAATTGGTTTTGGTGCATTTAAAACTTTCACACCATAATTGTCTCTTTGTTTCTTTCTCTTTTTACTTCTGTCAATTTTTGGTTTACTTATTTTTCAGCCTCTGTCATTAAGTACACACAAATTTAGAATTGTTGTCTTCTTAGTAGAGAAACATTTATTATCATGAAATGTCTCTCTTTATCTTTAAAAAAATTTCTGTCATATTTGTACAGCTACACCAGCTCTCTTTTGATTAGTGCTTGCCCATTATATCTCTTTATCATTCTTTCGCTTTCTACTTTTCTGTATCCAAATATGTTAATCAGGCAGATTAGAAAAGTTAGTCTTAATAGAAACCTTTCCAGGCTAGACTTTGGAATGTAGTAGTTGCGTCCATTTGCCTGTACAACAAAATAAGATTTAAATAACTCATATAAAAAATATCTATAATTTATCAGTGACCAAACTAGAAATAAGCCAGCTTCAGAATTTATTGTTTCATGGAAATAGATTCTTTAAAAAATTTTTAAGCTAATAGGCCAAACTCTACACCAGGCAGGAGTGTGCAATCTATTTATTAAGGGTCACTGTCAAAAATATATCTGTTCTACCTCCTGTATAAACAAAAGGCAGCTATTATTTCCAGCTACCATTTAAAAAAATAACCATACAGGATTGGAATGGAATTCTGACAGCCTAAAACAACAACAATGTATAGTAATTGAAGAGAGGATGAAAAAATCTAGAGAGAAATTAAAAATTTTTTTACTAAGTAACAATGAGAAAGACATTTTGATTCCTATTGTCCACCAAGGAGAAAGAGATACAAAAGAACCGATAAAAATTGTTACAGGATAATACTAAAGAGATGTAGAAGAAAGGGAAAGGAAGAAACTATATAAGAAAGACAAAAGAAAAAGAAGATAAGGGGAGAGGTTAAGTAATTAATATTAATTGTAATTTAAAGGCTTTCCAGTGTCAATCTATGCCTCTAGAAGCTATTTGCAGTCTTTTCTTTGAAGGGAAGAGGAGGAGCCTGAGGGAAATTGGGAGAAGATAGAGACACACTGACTGAGGAAGAAGCAGGAGTTAAAATCTCTATCACATAGGTGATGATATCTTGAACTGTACAGTACTGTGAATTTTTATATGTCTTTTTCTCTCTCACAATTTTAGTTTAATGATGAGAAAAAATTGATGAACTTTCATCAAAACCTTCAGGATATCACAGAAGATCAACTTAGTTTGGCCTCAATCCACTATATGCGATCTCACTACCAAGAAGCTATTGATATATATAAGCGAATACTGCTAGATAACAGGTCTGTGTCCTTTTATGCCTACTCGAAATCTCTTTCATTATGTTAGTGTCTCCTGTAACTAGTTTGGCAAGGACCTAGTGACCATTGCATCTAGTACTACCATGTGCTCAAATCTGTTAGTTGATAATCTGGTGAGATTAAGAACTCCTTAGATACTGTCTAGATCAGGCTTTCTCTGCCTTTTTTGCATTATCACCCTTCTAATGAGCCTTTTTAAACATTTTCACCCCTAATTGCTCTTCCATGAAATTTTAATGTATGCTGATATATATATATAAACATATTGTATATCCGTTTATATACTGTATACATATCCATGCTTTATACATAAAATGGTATGTTTTTTTTCACCCCCTCATAAGAACCAATTTTTGCCCCTTTGCAGGTGATTCAGCCCCTTTTGAAAATGCGTGGTCTAGATCTGCAGTCCCCAATCCCCCCCATACCCTGGTACTGGTCCGTGGCCTGATAGGATCCTGGCCGCCATCACCACCTAAGTTCCACTCCTCCACCCTTGCATGGAAAAATTGTCAGGCTTGCATAACCACCTGAGCTCCAGCTTACCACCACCACCACCACTGACTCCCCCCACCGCCCCTATCTGTGGAAAAATTATCTTCCATGAAACTGGTCCCTGGCGCCAAAAGGTTGGGGTCCACTGGTCTAGATGTATCAATCTCAGTGTTGTAGTCACATTCTAGGTAACTTGCTGACAAAATTAGAAACAAACCATTCTGAAGAATTGATATTCCAACTTTATCACTAAACACTTGACCTCCTTCGCCCATCCCCGAGATACCTCATCCCCCTTCCTTCTCACCTCTTTTGCATACCCCTCTTAGTCGCCTGCCTCTTCCCACCCAGTTCCAGCCATCAAACCTGCTTGCCTTTTCTGGCCACCATCTGTGTGGTATGTGCTTGTTTGTGTTTATGTTCAATTATAGCATATGTTAGTTTTTCAGTATGAATAGTATGACCTTTTCCCTTTCTTCTCTAGTTGTCATCTTTTACAGTACTTAATGTCAAAACACCAAAATATAATGCAAAAATAAAAAAAAATCACACTGATTATATCTTGCCTTCTCTCCTCACAAGGCAAATTCATGAACTGTCCTCTTGCCTTGTTTTCCATTTGATCTTTGTAATTTGACATTTCTGTGAAGTAGACTTAAATTCTTAACCCTTAATTCTTTCATCTAATAGGGAATACCTTGCCCTCAATGTTTATGTGGCCCTCTGCTATTACAAGTTGGATTACTATGATGTGTCTCAAGAAGTTCTGGCTGTTTACCTTCAGCAAATTCCCGATAGCACCATCGCGCTCAATCTTAAGGCCTGTAATCATTTTCGCCTTTACAACGGCAAAGCAGCCGAGGTAGTGATGGAAATGTGTTTTTAATTTGCTTAATTCCAATTTGAATTACTTTATACTTTCCAAGTTATTTATGAAACTGTATTATCTATATGATTCTTGATTAATATCCCTTTGTCATTGCCAAATTGTATAAATTAAAAACCTAATGGTATAAATATTTATGTTTATCAGGTATTCTAAAAAGAATATTTTGTCATGTCTGATAAATTGTAGATGGTTTTACAGAGATGCCTTACATTAACTTAAATATGTTTAAAACCAAATGCTTCCACTTCTTCCTCTAAAATATATTTGTGGCTCTGTGGTTGAATGTCACCAATATATACCCAGTAAACCACATCAGAAGCCTGTGATATCCATCACTCTCTTCTCCTTCATCTCCATGTAATCATCTACCAGTTCCTATCGGTTATATGTCCTAGATATCTCTTTTATCTATTCTCTTCTCCTTTGCTACTGCTCTAGTCCAGGAGTTCCTCACCGCTTATTTTGGCCCTTTAAATAATTTTCCTGCCTCTACTCAGACTTGTCCTCTCCATTCCAGCCATGGAATTTGTTCCACATGCCATACTTTCTTACCATTATAGTTTTGCATACATCATTCTCACTCCTGGAATGACTTCCTTCTTTCTCTGCTTGGTACCCTTCATCTTCTTTAAGGTCACCACCAAGAGGCAAATATAGTAGACATTTTATAAATACTTGGAAATTGGCTACTCATAGGTACTGTGTAGAATACTTTATATCCATTATTTAATTTTCCTGACAAGTCTGTGGATAGAAGATATTATAGTTTTCACTTTATAGGAAACTGAGAGTGCACTGGAGGCCATACATTATCATCTCCTCTCATTTTATTTAACATGTTTTAAATAACATAATTTTAATAACATTTTAAATAACAGTGTTATTTAACATTACATAAACATATTATATATACCTACATACATCTATATAGATATAGATAGATACTTAAATAGATATGTAATGGAGAACATGTTCTATACTATATCTACATACACATACATAGATATAAATAGATATTTTTAGGTTAGTCCTATGAGGGGGCCATGCTTGTAAATTACCTTCATTGCTATTGCTTTAGTTGATATTAGAAGCTACCAAAATTTAAATGTAAAATTTCTGCATGTATCAAAATTTGAGATTCCTACCCTTGTCCCAAAAATTGGTTCCAGTTGGCATCGTGCCACCCTAGGGTAGTGGGAAGAGAAAAGGAAACTTAAACCAGCAAGTTAACTATATCAAAACAAAATTTATTGAGAAAATGTAGCAGCAAGGAGCACAATTAACACACTTCACGCTGACAGGAGATTTAACCTTTGAGTGAAACAGTGCTTAGTTGTGGGGTAGCAAGGGTGTGGTGTGAAGAGCACATGTCCTTAGCATATGCCTGGATTCACATTTCAGAGCTCATGTAGATAAAGGTGGTCAGTTATGGCAAAACAAATGATCATCAGTTAAATTGCTTAATATGCAATTGAGTATATTACATAAAATGCATTATTGGGATAATAGTCATTTCAACTAGAGTCCCCTGAGTCTGCCTAATTGGCTGATGTTTCCAGCAATCAGCAGTTTAATAGTAGATTGGATTTGCAATTTGATCTTGAGTTTTCCTCCTTTAGTAAGAACAAATAAAAGAAATACATTCTTGCCATTCTACCTTGAGTCAGTCTTGGGAACTTTGTCAATTTTGGTATCAGATACAATCTATTAAATGTTTACATTATGTTTGCACATGTCCTTTCCATAGTCTGGCATGGGTAGCATGGTTAACCAATATTATATATACTTAGAACTATCCTAGTCAGGACACTAGACCATACTTCCCAACCCTAGAAGGCATGCTTTTTCCTTTTAAATTGTGTCAGTACAGTTTACATATAGATTGTATAACGGGCTCCAGCAGAAGGCTATGTCAAATGTACTTTAAGAATCTACAGTTTGTATTTAATTATGATAATTTTATTAAACTATTTAAAATCAGGCTTTCTATTAATTTGTGTAATGGGGTCTATATTATATGGTTCAGTCTCTCACAAACACCAATAACATTCTGCTCTTCTGTGGTAAGCATGAAATAATTTGTAATGATTGGTTTAATTCCTAAAATACTTTGAATAACTTGTCCAAGTTTACACAACTAACGGAAGTGGCAAATTCAGGTTTCAAACACTTGTCTCTAAAGCCTATAGACTTAACCACTAAAATTTACTGCAAATTTAGGTGTTCTTAATATACACATAAAGATGCATGCACATAGGCGTATATATGTGTATGTGTAAATGTCTCCATTATGCTTATTTGGTAGTTGTTTATCTTCAATCTAGAAAAGCTCATTGAGGGTTAGGACTGTGACTTTTTTTTTTTTTTGAAAGGGGGTCTCTATGTAGCCCAAGCTGGTGTCGAACTCCTGAGTTCAAGCAATCCTCCCACCTCAGCCTCCTGAGTAGCTGGGACAACAAGTGTGCACCATCACATTCGGCTTGGGACTGTTGTCTTTTGACATTTATATCCCAGAATCTGGCACAGTGCATGCACAAAGTTGATGCCAACTATGTTTTTGTTGAATAAGAAATTTAAAGTATGACTGATAAAGAGAATCATGTTTAAAGAAGGAGGAGGTGCAAAAGAGGTCAATAATGGTGAAGACTGAGGAAAGGCTATTAGATTTCATTATGAGGATTTTCTACTCTGATTAGAATATCATTATTGGGGCTTGGAGCTAGGTTGCAAGGAGATAAGGAGTAAGTGAGTAATAATCCAGACTGGGAATTCTCTTAGAGGATGTGGCAGAAGGAATAACAAGTAAATGATGAAGAAATAGAGGCATTGAATGTAGGATGCTGGTAAAAGGGGGTAGAAAGCTGCTCGTTTCAGAGAATAAAGTATTGAAGAACTTCTCCCCCAAAACTGAGATGGCTTCTAGAGTAGTGATTATGGGGTTGAGCTTGGAATAAGGTAGACCCAAATTTTAATCCTGGAAGAATAGCTATGTGACTTTAGGTGAAATACTTAATCTTCTTAAGCATCATCTATAAAACAGGGAAAATAATAGTACTGACTCATCATAGGTTGTCGTGAAGATTAAATGGTATGATGTACGTAACATCCTTGACTTGATATACATAGTAAACTCTCAGTAAATATAAGCAATTATCAAAGATTTTGTAGGCTGAACCATAGTCAGATTTATCTTTTTCTTTGTTTAGTGCTTTCTGTACCTAGTTTAAGAAGTGATTTCCTAGCCCAAGATCACATTTTCTGAAAATATCTTCTAAAAGCCTATTTTGCCTTTTAAACCCAAATTACCTATAATTATATTATATTTAAAAGGATTAATTTATCCAGTTAAAAGACAAAGATTAGTAAATTAGAAAAGACAAAACCCTAATATATGCTTTAAATAGGAGAGAAAATTTGTAAAAGGATGTGTTTCATGTGGAGTATTTCTTACATGGTTTCTAGCATTGGTGTCATGTTTTTAGAAAGGTCACTTTCACTCTAACATAGATATGATGACATATATCTTCTATTTATAGTTTTATTTTTAAACAGCTTTAACATACCATACAATTCACCCTTTCTTTTTTTTTTCTTTTGAGACAGAGTTTCACTCTGTTGCCCAGGCTAGAGTGCCGTGGCGTCAGCCTAGTTCACAGCAACCTCAAACTCCTGAGCTCAACTGCCTCAGCCTTCCGAGTAGCTGGGACTACAGGCATGCACCACCATGCCCTAATTTTTAAACGTTTTGTAGAGACAGGAGTCTGGCTATACTGCTCAGGCTGGTCTCAAACTCTTGGGCTCAAGTAGTCCTCCTGTCTGGGCCTCCCAAAGTGTTGAGATTACAGCCATGAGCCACTGCTCCTGGCCTCCACTCACTAATTCTTATTTTATGATGTGTCTAGCCTGCTGTCAAACCTAGTGTAGGGGGTTTGAGGAATTTCAGGGCTGATCAAGGAAAAAGATAAGACCATGAGGTGATGATTGCACACACAAACCTTATGGGGATAATGAGGAAGTTCCTCATAGTATGCAACTGTCCAGAGGCAATGGCACAGGAGCCACTATTCAGAAGGGGAGAAGGGCAAGGTAACTCCAGGCATGAGGGGAATCAGACTGGAAACTCGCATGTCTAGATGATGTCTCTCAGCAGCATGAGCGGGCAGAGCAGTCTCTGGGTCAGAGAGCTCTGGAGGGCAGTAGCTACTTGGGATCTTTCTATCCCTGGGGTTTACCTTATCTGTGACTAGCAGATGTTGGGCACAGTTTTGTTAGATATGCAAATCAGCAGACTCTTAAAGCCTAGAAATCTGCTCATTTGGCCTACATTTAAAACAACTGAATGTGTAAAAATTTGAGTTTGGTTCCAGAAGGCTTCTGAATTAACAGGTTATAGGCTGCTATGAAGAAGTAAATAATCTAGAAGCCAATATACAATCTTTGGCTCATTTATAGAATACTTGGCTATTCAGTTAGTAAGTTCATTAGCAGTATTTTATATTTCTAGAAGTTCTTGCTTTTTAAAAAATATTTACTTTTTACAGTTTCCTGTCTTTATGTTTGCCTTTTATTTTCTTAAACGTTCTTAAACATTTCTTAAAATGGTTGTTTTGTGATCTGAGTTTGATAATTTGAATTTCTGAAGTTTTATGGGTTTGATTCTGTTTTCTCTTGTTTCTCCTGGTTTGCCTTAATGGAGTCCGGTTTCTTTGTATGTCAGGTTATCTTTGTATGTTGGACACAGTATTTGAAAAATTACTTATAGGAATAATTTAAACCCTGTAACAAAGGCACTTTCCTCCCTAAATGGTATGTATTTGCTCTGCCCGCTACCCAGGAGAACCATCAGGTTGGGACCACCTTTAAACCAAATTCGAGACTTGAGATTCCCTGAATTGCCCATAGGATTCTAACTGAGCTGTAATTCTGCACAAGGGGTGTACTAGTTCCATACCATCCTTCCCTTGACACTGTAGGTAGCTCTTTGGAGTCCTAGCGGATTGTGAAAAGGGTCTCCTTTTAGACTTCTCACCTTGTGGTGCTGGGCTTTGTTTTTTGTCCTTGTTGCCTGGCAAGACTATCAACTAAAAGTTCTAATTTTCCAAAATCAGTAAAACCTCCAGAGCATAAATGGTTTCTGTGCTTTCTTACTTCTCTGAGTTCAGCTTTTCCCCTTCATTTTTTATATGGTAACTCTTTCTTGTCATCTCTTTGATATTCTTAAGAAAATATTTTAATAATTTACCTGTTTTTTAAAAATTATTTTCAGTGGAAACATTAATTTGAACAATCGAGTGCAGTCATTATAATATGATCTGCAACCGCTGGGGTTCCTGAGACCTTTTCAGGCACTCTGTGAGGCAGGGCCGGGACTAGGATGCGGCAAGCAAGCTGCCTAGGCACAAAGTTTAAGCATTAGCACTTGCACCACTTGCACAAACATGAATAAACGCCTCCTTAAGTTTTGTGCCCTGGGCACCTCACTTGTCTCACCCACCCTTAGTCCTTTGGCTGGCCCTGCCTAAGATCAATACTATCCTCATAGTTCTAAAAGGTTTTTACCTTTTCACTTTCATTTTGTCAAGTGTGCAGTGAAGTTTTCCAGGAACTACATGATTTCAAAGTAGATTGAATATATACTAGGGGAGAAAAAATCCCAAAACAACAACTGTGGACAAGAGAATAGATTAATAAAAGGATTCTGAGCAAATGTGCTCTCCCAACTGTGAGATCAGGCAGAACAAGGTTGTGGTGGTTAGTGCGAAGAATGAAGACTTTAATGACTTTATCCAGAAAAACTTAGCTACCCACTGATAGAGTTAGAAAAGGAATGAGAGGAACTCAAAATTATGGTTGGCAATGTAGGAATAGCAGAAACCTGAGGAAAGGGTAAGTGATGTCTAGGATATTAGTGGAAATGGCTGACCATTTGTTCTAAGGAGAGTTAAGGGGGCAAGAGATACAGAAGAGATATGATAGATATGATAGATCTAATAAACAATAAAACAAGATAGGAGGTACTTTTGAATTACATTATGTAAATAAAGGGCAGGGGGCAAGAGATACAGAAGAGATATGATAGATATGATAGATCTAATAAACAATAAAACAAGATAGGAGGTACTTTTGAATTACATTATGTAAATAAAGGGCAATTCCGTAGGAAGGAGGAACTATGAGAATTCAGTGTATAAGTGGAATGGTCAGATTAAAGAATCAGCCTTAGTGGCCAGGCAAGGTGGCTCACACCTGTAATCCTAGCACTCTGGGAGGCTGAGGCAGGTGGATTGTTTAAGCTCAGGAGTTTGAGACCAGCCTGAGCAAGAGCGAGACCCCGTCTCTACTAAAAAAAAAAAAAAAAAAATGGAGATTATATGGACAACTAAAAATATTAATAGAAAAATTAGCTGGGCATGGTGGTGCATGCCTATAGTCCCAGCTTCTCGGGAGGCTGAGGCAGAAGGATCGCTTGAGCCCAGGAGTTTGAGGTTGCTGTGAGCTAGGCTGACACCACGGCACTCTAGCCAGGGCAACAGAGTGGGACTGTGTCTCAAAAAAAAAAAAAAAAAAAAGAATCAACCTTAGTTGTTAAAGGCTTAGCTCCTTTATCACCCTTGGCACTGAAAGAAAAGGTTAACTCTAGAAGTCTTCAGATTTGAGTGCAGCAGTTTTCAAACTTGCTGCTTAATATAAGGTTCAAGTCACTTAAGATTTATAGGCATCATTATTCTCATCTATAAAATGTAGATAGCAATAATTACATTGACTTATAATCATGAGGACCAAATGAAATAGCATGTTAATTTTTTGTAAATTATAAAGCATTATATAAATATGTGGTATAAGAACTATACACTTGTCATTTTCATAAGCTTTTCTTCTTAAATTTCAGACAGAACTCAAAAGCTTGATGGACAACGCTTCTTCATCCTTTGAATTTGCTAAAGAACTCATCAGGCACAATCTGGTGAATAATGGTTTCCCGTCTTGACTGCCTTCAGTCCTCCTATACTTTGGTACATCACAGCAATTAGAAAGATGAATTAATGAGATGCTCCAGCAAATAATGCTCCCCTCCAAGGGAACCCCTCCTTGCTGTGGAGGAAATGAGTTTAAAATCTTAGTTTCTTTCCTCAAGGAAATCCTGATTGGGAGGGCAGGAATATATATAACATTTGGAAAGAAGTACAAGGCAGTATAGATCCAATTGTTTGGTTTTTGGCAAAGAAAAGTAACGTATCACTGTGGTTCGAATAAATGGGAAAGATTTTCAGGTCTTTTAAGGATAATTGACATTTGAGGGTTCATTCTAGTCAAGGACATGGAGCTAGAATGAGGATGACTTATGAAAGAGCAGATTGATCTTACTGAAACAGTAAGTTTGCCCTGGGGAATAGCGGACACTAAAGTTAAATAGGGGTGGTTAGGTTTATGGCTAAATTATGTTGGCCATTGCCAAAAAAAATCGAAGCTCAGGTTAAGTTTTATTCTATTGACCATGTAATATAGTGAGATTCAGAGAAGCTGCTTTCAATTCAGACACCTGGGGACATTGGGAAAATTATCTAATATTGTTGAGTCTCAGATTCCCCATCTAAAAATGGTGATGATGATCATTACACCTCTCTCCTCTGATTTCTCTATGCCTTTCATTAGCACCAGTTCTCCAAATACCCTTGCTGAAAAACACTGCTGTTTTAGACTCCACTTCCCTTTATTTCTGCTACCTACTCAGTCACTAAATCCTAGTAATTC
This sequence comes from Lemur catta, assembly GCF_020740605.2. Classification (NCBI taxonomy): domain Eukaryota; kingdom Metazoa; phylum Chordata; class Mammalia; order Primates; family Lemuridae; genus Lemur; species Lemur catta. Next base: position 12,882,028 of record NC_059138.1, on the reverse strand, counting down.
TTTTTTGGCAATGTCTTATATTTATTCCATTTCTTCTCTAATTCAGGCCTTCATCACAGATATAGTTTTATTTGGATAGTTTCTATTATGGGCTCCTGCATCTAATCTTTTCACTTCTAATCTGGTTTATAAATTGAAGCCACATTAATTTTTTTGGAGAATGATACATTAGAGATAGTGGTCTGGAATTTAAGCTTGGAGACAGATCAAGACTTTAGGTTTAGGAATTATCATAAGAGTCCTAATGATTAAATATGGAAGATTTTCAATTGCTGAAGTCCCGGCAATTAAATTTGGAATAAAGAATTAAAAACAGAAAACTATGGTTCCAAAAGAGCGTCTGTATTTATGGGGCTGAAGGAAGGAAGATCAGCAAATGAGACAAGAAAGGGCAGATAAGAAGCAGCACCTAGACAATGTAATGTCGTTTACAGCTGCATATTGTAATCACCTGAGGCTTTTGAAACTAAGGATGCATGGGCTCCACCCCAAGGGAGTCAGTCTGTCTGTCTGCTTTCTTTCCTTCCTTTCCTTTTTTGTTTGCCACAAGAAAATTCAGAAGAAACAGGAATTCTTATTTAATGGTTGGTCTGGAGCCCAGCTATCAGTATTTTTCTTAAAAGCTTCCCAGGTAGATATAATACATAGCCAAGGTAAAGAACCATTCACTGTATTTATATGTGACTGGAAGGAACATGCCAAATAGTAAATAGGGATTATTCTTGGAGAGTGGGATTAGAGAGAAAAAGAATATGGAAATTTTCCTTTTATAATAAATTTATAAATTTTCCTTTTATAATTTCCTAATACTGTATTTAAGCTTTTTTCCAATGAACACACATTACTTTTATAATTTTTTTTAAAACCTGGAAAATACTGGGGCAATATAAATGGTTGTTAAAAATATCAACTTTTTGGTGTAGTGGACATTGGCAACTAAGAAGCAGGGAGAGTGATAAAAAAATTGCCTATTGGGTATAATGTATACTACTATGGTGGCAGGTACACTAAAAGCCTTGATTCAGCATTATACAATTCATCCATGTAATGAAAAACACTTGTACCCCCTAAATCTTTCGAAATAAAAAAAATCAACTTCTGAAGTCAAATCTGAGATAAAAAATCAAGCCATACCATGTACTAGCTTTGTAACTTCAGGTAAGTCACTTAACATTGCTGAGTCTCAGTGTTCTCGTATGTTAGAATAGGGAAAATTAAAGTACTTATCTTACTTTTTTGTGAGGTTTAAATGAGGTAATACATAGTGTGCATTTAGTAAATGGCTCTGTTATTGTCATCTTATAGGCATCAGTGTCAAAGCTGCAGACATGTCATAGAACAAGAGGACAGAAAAGTCCATGGAATTTGGCTAAAGGCATTAATTTGTGGACTTGTTTGCTGAGAGCAGAAGCCAATTTGGGGGGAGGTTGGGGAGTGAGAGGATGAGAGAAGGTAGAAACAGTAAGCCACATACTTTTTAAGTGTGGCATTAAAAGAAAGGAGAAAAATAGAGCACTATCCAGAGGGAACAATGGAGCCAAGTGGAAGATTTTTCAATAGAACAAAAACCCTTTTGTATGTTTAATGATGAGAAGTAGGACCAGGGCTTTGGGAAGATTGAAGATACAATGATTAATGGAGAAATGAGGTCCAGATGGAGTTGTAACTCATGGGATCGAGAAGACAGGTGACTGGATTAATCTTGGCAAAAAAAGGGAATATCTCAAAGAGGAATCAAAAAAGACCAAATAGATATTTTGAGGTAGAAATAGGAGATTAGGTAGTTCATGCCTGATGGCCTTGATTTCTATATATTTATTTGTGAAATAGTTTGCTATATGCCAGACACTATGCTAGGCTCTAGAAATACAACAGTGCACAAAACAAATTGTCCTTTCATAGATGGTTTTTTTTTTTTTTGGTTTGATTTTTTAGCTTTTCTCTATAGAACTTATCATCTGACAACATATTTATTCATTTGCTCTCCCCACTTGACTAGTCTCTATGGTGACAGGGGAGTGACTTGTTCCTGTTGTAACCCCAGTGTTTATTATAGGTGCTAATGAATATTTACTGAATTAATTCAGTGAAATATTACCTACTATGTGCCACACGTTTAGCCCACTTTAACTCACTTAACCCTCATAATAACCCTGAAAGGTAGACATTACTAATGCTAGTTAGAGATGAGGAAACAGGCTCAAAAAGGTTATATAAATTCTTTCATGGAGTTTCAATATAAAATGTCTGTCGAGAAAAAAGTTACATTAATTATTGGGTACTTGAGTTTTCTGCAGTTCTTATGAAGAGAAAAGGAAATGTTTGCAGGAAGGGGTATACCTTTATCCTATTTTTTATTATAATTTAGATACAGGCTTTCTTCCGATGAAATCAAGGTCATGTGTACAGAAAAAGCTTCAAAAATATATTCATCCTTTTAAACAATAACTGAGTGCCAACTCTACAGTTCTAGGGGCTGAGAGAATACAGTAAATACAAAGTTCCTTGTCATATGGAGGTTATATTCTGGTGGGTGTAATAGATAAACAAAGAAATATATAATAATGTGAAGTGATAAGGGTTATGAATAAAAATAAAGAAGGGCAAGGGTATAGAGAATGATAGTGGAAACAGGTTTTAGATAGGGTGAAAAATGAAATGTTTAAATATGACTGGGCTGTTAAGAAGGATCAAAAACAGAGGGGAGGGAAAAGAAGAGAGAACGTAAGAAGCATAGGGATTAGTTAAGCAATAATAAATTGAGCCAATAATAAAAGCTCTCAATATATTAACTGATTCCCAGAGCAATTTTAGTTGCATATCATGAATCCAGTTATATGTAGCAGCACCTGAAACATTTCCACCAATAGATATATACATACTTTTGCCATAATAACAATTTCTCTATCTCTAGGTTGTTTTCCGAGGAGGTGAAGGGGCTTTGCAAGTTTTACCTCCCCTGGTTGATGTCATTCCTGAAGCGAGGCTAAACTTAGTGATTTACTACCTTCGTCAAGGTAAGAACAATTTGTCTTAGTTTTACTTATAACGAGATGTTTATTGGAATATTTAATCTGATGGGACTACTTGCTTAACTTTTAAAATCCATAATGCTTCCAAAAATGTGTTTGCAACAAGTTCATGGCATAGCACAAATTTATCGGTGCTTATTTGTTGTGCCTTTTCTTTTTATTCTCTTTTCTCTTCTGTTGCTTCCTACCCTCTTCTCCTTCATTCTGTTTTTCTTTTTTCCTTTTATTTTTCTGTCCTTTGCTCTCTACCCATTCTTTTTTGGTTTTTATTCATTGTTTTTCCTCCCCTTCTCTTGTAGTTCTTCTTTCTTTTTCTAGTTTCCTCCTATGTATAGTGTACATCCACATTTTCTTGTGTCTTTTTTTTTTTAAATCATTACCTGTTTTTGTTAACTCTGATTGTCTGCCTTTCTGTTTGCTTGTACCCAGGCTTCTTATAATAAATACTATTATTCAAAGTGCTGTATATTGCCCCTAAGTAAGGTTAAAATTGTTAGACACATGCCTAAAGTAGCCTTTTCTAACAGTTATGAGTATAGGGTAGTAGCTACCATGCATTGGTGGTAGCACTCTGACATGGATTTGAACTAACAGTGTGGGCCTTTTTAGGTGCATGGTAGAAACCAACCAGACAACATATTCCTTACTGAGGAAAATATAAGTGTTTATTAAAATAAGGACATCGACTTGCAAGCAGTCCTCTTTATTTGATATATAAACAAAAAGAAATATGCTTTTGGACAAGAATTAAAGAAACAGCATATATATTTTATAAATCAATTTTATTATGAAAAATTTCAAATAAAAGAGTTATAATGAATACTCAAATACTCATCCTAGATTCAACAATTTTCAAGATATTGCCCATCTTTTTTCATTCAACACCCTCTCTTTTGTTCTTGAAGTATTTTAAAGCAAATATCAGACTTCATGTCATTTCACTCCTATATACTTAATCTGTATGCCTTTTTAAAAAATGGTTGTTGTTCTTATCTAAATACAATGCCATTGGCATATAACACCCTGTCCATATTCTTAGGCTGAACATTTTTTAAGGTGCTTCATGGCCTAATATGAGTTTTCTCAGGATATTTGGTTATCTTTAGGATAACTACTCAACAATGAACTTGATGGAGAGTTAGAAAACAGATAAAACAGATCATATTTCCCGTGAATGTTTGAGTACTGAAGGATCTTATCTTTTGGAGGACTGCTTCAGAAGAGTTTGCTGGGGCCAGGCGCAGTGGCTCACGCCTGTAATCCTAGCACTCTGGGAGGCCTAGGCGGGATGATTGCTCAAGGTCAGGAGTTTGAGACAAGCCTGAGCAAGAGCGAGACCCCTGTCTCTACTAAAAAATAGAAAGAAATTAACCGGACAACTAAAAATATATAGAAAAAATTTAGCCGGGCATGGTAGTGCATGCCTGTAGTCCCAGCTACTCGGGAGGCTGAGGCAAAAGGATCGCTTGAGCCCAAGAGTTTGAGGTTGCAGTGAGCTAGGCTGATGCCACAGCACTCTAGCCCGGGCAACAGAGTGAGACTCTGTCTCAAAAAAAAAAAAAAAAGAAGAGTTTGCTGGAATACAGACTAGTATAATGACTTATTTTTTATATTTCAGATGATGTACAAGAAGCTTATAACTTAATCAAGGATCTGGAACCTACTACCCCTCAGGTAATTGAGAATGTTTTACATTTTTACTAATCAAGTTCTGTTGAAAGTGAAACTTTGGAAATATAACTGGAGGGCATATTAGAGAAGTTTCCTGCTTGTATTAGTAGACTTCCAGGAAAAACTGTATATGCCAATCTAGGAATGTTATTTGAAACTTTTGATATGACAATGAATGTTCTGGGCTTTTTTGATATTTTTAAACTCTCTTATATAGATTAAGATCTTAAAACACTAAAATCCAGAATTCTGATGAAACTAACAACTAGATATAAACACTTATCTCACTAATTGTCTATAACTTGTCTTTCTTCCCCATTATATTCTTATCTCCTTATATTCACAAACTGTATCTATATTGTATCTCCAACACTGTGTACGTTAAGTACCTAGTAGGTGTGCCATTTATTAAATGAAGAAACTGAATGAAAAATATTTCCAGACCCCATGGAGTCTAAACAAGTATATTTCTCAAGTGTGTTAAAAGCTTCAGCATCTTTCATGCTGGTTTTTTTTTTTTTATGAGCTCTCTTAAATGAAAATTAATAGAACTGCTAAGGAGGGTATCTATTAAAGAACTGAACCAAGTCTGAAGAAAAGGATACAAGAGAGGCTCCAGGACTCCAAAAGAGAAAATACCTTACATATGCAAATCAGAGGACACTTTTTTTTTCTTGAGGAAAAGGATCACTAGCTAAGAAAGATTATTATAACATTGGAAAGGGACTATAATATATATGATGTGGTCACAGAGAATGGCAGTGACTGATAAGGTGATAAAACTTATTACATAAACATTTTACTGGGTTTTTTTTTTTTTTTCTTCATTGAATTGAAATAAACGAAACTTATCTCCTGGTGCTTCCACTGAGTTATTTCTGCTTAAGATTGAGAATTTACAAATATGGTGAATTCTGTTATATAGATACTTGCCTGCTGGAAACTAAATGAAAGTTTCTTAATTCTTTCTTTCAAGACAGGGATAGAACAGAGAAAAGTGACTCTGGGTAACCTTTGATAATTTATATAAAGTGTTAAGTTGATGCAAAGAATTAACTTGAAAGTTATCTGATAGGTCCACATTCCTCTTGAACTAATCAGTGTTGTTCCATGTTTCTAGGAGTATATCCTCAAAGGAGTGGTTAATGCAGCCCTTGGCCAGGAAATGGGTTCAGTGAGTATGAAATCACTGATAATATAATTTGCAAAATTGTAGGTGTGTGTAAAAGATCAAAATGAATATCAAAGTACAACCAGCATAGTCTCTTCTGCAGTTTTTTTTCCTATGCCCCAATCTAGACTTCACTGTAAGAATTTTATGTTATTTAGAAACAAAAAAAAAAAAGCAGCTTTAACTCTAAAATTGCTACTTTGTTTAAAAGAGTCCAATTTTTAAAAAGTGGTTTTATTTAATCACAAACAAAAAAATCATTACAAAGCTTCATTCTTATTGCAGGGAATTTTTTTAACCTTGCACATCTCTGAGCTATAACTTTGGCATCTGTAAAACGGGGAAAATTGTTTTTCTTTGGAAAAGCTTTTTATAAACACCAAAACGCTATAAAATTAAGCTCTTATCCATCTTCATACAGCATTCATTGTTCTTTTGAAACAAAGCCCAATGTAAATAAATATTTTTATCTCTAGCTCACTCCACAGTGCCTTATATAGTAGATAAGCAGTAAATACTTATTAAATGAACAAATGAGTTTAATAAATACTCCTTGTTATATCCATAGCTCCTATGCCAAGGTCTAATATATGGTAAAAGAACAATAAATATTTGTTGAATGAATGAGTAAATGAATGATTTCATTTAATGAAGATAATTTACGGATAGAATTTGGGGATTGGATTTTTTTTCTTCTTTTCTATCTGACCCTGTGTAGGTTTTAATTCAGTTTTAGTTGTTTATGCTAACAAGAATTAGTATTGTTTTTGACAGGATTTAAAATAAGGGTATATGTTAAATCCTGGCAAATATGTTAGAACCATAAAGTGTAATACAAATAAAATATTTTACCGTATTCATCTATATCAGCTCTGTTTTGTTTTTCAGAGGGATCATATGAAAATTGCCCAGCAGTTCTTCCAGTTGGTGGGAGGATCAGCTAGTGAATGTGGTATGTCTGAAATCAGTACTTATGAGCATGATTCATAACTGGCCTTAGACATATATTGACTGGTGAAGTTTGATTCACTGTCTAGGAATATATCTAATTAGGCTTTGCATTATAAAATGGGAGGTCAGAAATAGGAAAGAATATTGGAATTAGCTCTTCTAAATAGCTAAAGTGGAAAGAGAGAATAAATAATGGAGAATAAATTTACTCTTTATTCATGTGAGTTTTAAAAATTTGAATCCATTTTAGGTAGGTTAGTTAAAATGTTAGCTTTTTGTTGATTTTTTAAGAGCTTTTTATGTATTAACCTTTTGTCACATTGCAGATATTTTTTCTGGTGGGTCATTTGCCTTTAAACTGCCTATGGTATTTTTTCCTATATAAAAATATTAAAATCATATTTAATTTAAGCTTATCTTTTTATAATCATTTCTTACATGGGTGTCAAGTTTAGAAAGTGCTTTCTTACCACCACTGTCACCTATATATAATATTCACCTATATTTCCCACTAGTAGTCTTGTGGCTTCATTTTTATTATGAAAGTATTGATTTCATCAGTCAAGATTCTATGAAAGATTTGAGAAAGGGCTATGAAAGGGGCTGATAGTTAGCCAGTATAAACCAATATGGCTGCCTATACTAGTTGTCTATGGCCAGCATCTATTCTAACAGTATTCATGCTGAACTGATTGGAAAACATTGTTATCACCCCTAGATATTCACAAATTTTTCACCAGCACCATTTATTGAATAATATTTCCTTTCCTCATTTCATTCATTCATTCATACAACAAGTATTTATTGAGGTGCTGAGGATACAGCAATAAACAAAACAAACAAAATTTCTTATCCTTGTGGAGATTACGGTTTAGTTGGACAGATTAGAAACATAATATGTAAATTGATTACATAGTATATCAGACTAAGTGCTATAGGAAAAACATTGAACGGTTAAAGAGTCTTAGGAATGCCAGTGGCAAGGGTGGGGGTTGTACTAATCCTCCACTACCTCAAGTAGATATTAGACAAAAAGTTGGATCAGGATCAGAATCAGATGGTTCCATGGAAAATTACTTTTCCATTTGAGATTGGAAGTGCTACGTACGTTGTCTTAGACAAGTGATGATTGAGACCAAGCCATATTAATTGAGCGTGCAGATGTTAGAGTTGGATGAGGAAATCAAAGTCCTGGAAAATAATTCAGAGAATACTATAGCCAGTATACCTGCAGAGTATGTGTTCATTTTGGACTCTGGAAGTTAATCCCCAGAGAGATCATTGGTTACTCTCAGGTACCATGACTTCCATTATGCTGGGGTTTTGTCCACTGAACAGCATTTATAATTTAAGAATCTAGAAAGATGTCTTGGAATACATTTCCTAACTCTAAATTATAAAATGACTCAAATTGCAGCTAAAGAGAACTTTTAGTTTCATGAATATATGTGGTTTCTTTTCTCACTCCATTTCAGATACAATACCAGGGAGGCAGTGCATGGCTTCCTGTTTCTTCCTGCTTAAGCAATTTGATGATGTCTTAATTTACCTCAACTCATTTAAGGTCAGTACAGAATTATTTGTGTAACTTTATATACAATACTATATATGTATATAATGTGTTAGGGAAGAAAAGATACCCTTAGAGATGGCCCTTATTCTATGGTGGCACTGGGGGCATCAGCTAATTCCTTAAGATTATTTTTGTGTTTATCTGATATAACGGATGGTTTTATATTTTATATGGTAATGCTTTATGTGACCTGTTCTTGGGGTGTTTTTCAGAGTTACTTCTATAATGATGACATCTTTAATTTTAATTATGCCCAAGCCAAAGCTGCAACAGGAAATACCAGAGAGGGGGAAGAGGTGGGTACCTGCTTTTGAAGGCATTTGAATGATTCTATATAAAAACATCCTTATCTTTTTCTTGCTGAAATAAAATCATCAAGGGTAAAGGATTATTAAAGATTCTTTTATTCTTGGGTTATATTAAAAAGTACAGTGTGGAGCATAGTGGCACGCGCCTCTAATCCCAGTTACTGAGGAGGCTGAGGCAGGAAGATCACTTGAGCCCATGTGTTTGAGGCTGCAGTGAGCTATGATTATGCCACTGCACTCCAGCCTGGGCAGTATAATGAGACCCTGTCTCTAAAAATAAGAAAAGAAAAAGTACAATGTGAATAGATATTGATTTTATAACCATGTTAATTTTTTCCATTTTTTGAGGAATTTTATGGAAATATGACATGTGCAGAAAAGTATAAAAATCATAAGTATCAGCTCGATGAATATCTATTTTTTTATTTATTTAAATTTCTAACTTAATTATATTGTGTCTGTATGACACTAGTCCTTTAACATTTGTTGAGGCTTGCCACGTAGGCTTGAAAAGAATATGTATCATACAGCTGTTAATTATTCTGTTCAAACCTTCTATATCTTTAACAACTTTTTGTTAGCTTATAATGTCTATTTCTGAGTGAAATTTGTTAAAATCACCACAATTTTATCCTTCACTTAGCAGTGTGTATAGAATTTTTAAATTAAATTAAATTAAATTTATTTATTTGGAGACAGGGTCTTGCTCTGTTGCCCCGGCATGAGTGCATGGTGTCATCATAGCTTACTGCAACCTCAAACTCCTGGGCTCAAGTGATCCTCCTGCCTCAGCCTCCCAAGTACCTGGGATTACAAGTGTGCACTACCACACACAGCTAAATTTTCTATTTTTTGTAGAAGTGGGGTCTCACTATGTTTCTCTGGCCGGTCTCAAACACCTACCTCAAGCTGTCCTTCCACTTCAGCCTCCCAAAGTGCTAGTATTACAGGCATGAGCCACTGTGCCCAGCCTCTTTATAGAATTTGATCATCTATAAGGCGACAGTGATTATCAATCTAAGACAAACCAGTGATGGGTATTTTTATTGCAAAACCATCCTCATGTTCATTCCCTTTCTTTCTTCTTCTTGTAGGTATTCCTCTTGATCCAAAGTGAGAAGATAAAAAATGATTACATTTACCTCAGTTGGTTAGCTCGGTGCTGTGAGTCTTCTTTTAAATATTACAAGAGGAATCCTCTTTTTCTTTTTTCTATTTTTTTATATATCTCTGTTTATTTATTTATTTTAATTTTTTTATTTCATGAAATTGTGGAGGTACAAACATTTTTGTTACATGTTATGACTTTGCCACATCCCAACCATGATTTGAGACGTGACTTCCCCCCCCCAACACTCACCGAGTCCATTAGTTGTGAGTTTACCCACCCCCTACCCCCCTACCCCCAAAGAATATTACTACTGTGTGAGTACCTTCATGTTGATCAGTCAGTGCCAGTTTGATGGTGCCTATTCTTCCATTCTTTGTTTATTTTTGTTTATTTTTATTTATTTATTTATTTTTTTGAGACAGAGTCTCGCTCTGTTACCCGGCTAGAGTGAGTGCCATGGCGTCAGCCTAGCTCACAGCAACCTCAAACTCCTGGGCTTAAGTGATCCTACTGCCTCAGCCTCCCGAGTAGCTGGGACTACAGGCATGCACCACCATGCCCGGCTAATTTTTTCTATATATATTTTTAGTTGGCCAGATAATTTCTTTCTATTTTTAGTAGAGATGGGGTCTCACTGTTGCTCAGGCTGGTCTTGAACTCCTGACCTCAAGCGATCCACCCGCCTCGGCCTCCCAGAGTGCTAGGATTACAGGCGTGAGCCACCGTGCCCGGCCTATTCTTCTATTCTTATGATACCTCACTTCGCAGGATAGGCTCAAGCTCTATCCAGGAAAATATAAGAGGTGCTAGATCACCATTGTTTCTTATAATTGAGTAGTATTCCATTGTATACACATGCCATATTTTATTAATCCACTCATGGATTGACGGGCACTTGGGTTGTTTCCACATCCTTGCTATAGTGAATTGTGCTGCCATAAACATTCGAGTGCGGATGTCTTTATTATAGAATGACTTTTGTTCCTTTGGGTAGATGCCTAATAGTGCTATTACTGGATCAAATGGTAGTTCTACTTGTAGCTCTTTGAGGTATCTCCTAATTCTTTTGCACAAAGGTTGCACTAATTTGCAGACCCACCAGTAGTGTAAGAGTGTTTGTATCTCTTCACATCTCTCCAGCATTTGTTGCTTCAGGATTTTTTGATAGAGGCCAATCTTACTGGAGTTAGGTGTTATCTCATTGTGGTTTTGACTTGCATTTCCCTAATGATTAGAGATTTTGAGCATTTTTTTATATGTTTGCTGGCCACTATTCTGTCTCCTTTTGAAAAGTTTCTGTTCATATCCTTTGCCCATTTGTTGCTGGGGTTGTTTGATTTTTCTTGTTGATCTTTTTGAGTTCTAGATAGATTCTTGTTATCAGCCCTTTATCAAATGTGTAGAGAGCAAATGTTTTCTCCCATTCTGTAGGTTGTCTATTCGTTCTAATGATAGTTTCCTTGGCTGTACAAAAGCTTTTTAATTTGATTGGGTCCCATTTATTTATTTTTGTAGCTGCTGTGATTGCTTTGGTGGTCTTCTTCATAAATTCTTTGCCTAGGCCAATGTCTTTTCTGTTACATAATCTGTTTGGAAATGACAATGATTGTTTTCTAATTTTATTTTGTATTTTATTGTGTAGAATGAGTGAACACTGAAATTAAGGGTTGTTAATGCTATTCAGTAAGGGTTGCCATGAAAATATGTTATGTAAGTTTACCCTATGATTAGTTCTACTATACAATATTGATCTAAGCTCTTACAGTCCTGAAGATGTCAAGTTCTTCCTTTAGCCTTGTTAAAGTTTCCAGAGTCTCAGCTTACAGTGTTGTTTGTGAAATACATTATTACACTAATTTTACCTTTTCACTATGTTTCAGATCTGAAAAGTGGCAAAATGTCAAAAATGCAATTTTTTGGTACATTATAGAGCCTATACTCTCTCTCTCTCTCTTTCTTACTCACTCACTATCTTTTCTTGCTCCTTTTTTTCACTCAGATTTTAAATGTTCACTGAGTTTTTGTAGTCACAGGAAAATTTTAGCAATCAGATATTCTAAATGAGGCTGAAACCGTGAGTAGAATTGAATGAATGACAGGTATGCTCTTTTAAGCAGACGAGCAAAGTGGGAACTACTGGAAGTCAATCTAATCTAAAAGACATAGTTATGTGATTCCTAACTAAAATATTTTAAGTACAGTAGAATTCTTATAGGGAGCCAGCTAAATGCCAACATTGCAGGCTTTCCATGTAAGAGGTATTCTACCATTATTTTGTTTATTTGGAATGTAGAATAAAATCCATAGAATAACAAGACGCAGAAGTTGTTTTTGTACATTTAAAAAGCATAAAGCTTTGTTTTCTTGTGTAGATATTATGAATAACAAACCAAGACTAGCCTGGGAACTTTATCTCAAGATGGAAACCTCTGGCGAGTCCTTTAGTCTCTTACAACTCATTGCTAATGACTGCTACAAGGTGAGTCTGCGTTAGACTAAAGGGAAAATTGAAGGTCAGAATCATATTGCTGCACTGGCTAACTATTAGGGGGAAATGTCCTAGAGACTAAATGGCTGTTAGTGAGAGGATTTACATAGTGTTACTAGAAATGTCATCATTTTTATGGATTAACTGAACTCAGAGATAGGCAGAATTTAAGAGTTTTACATGTATATGAAATAATGATTTAGAGAGGAGGTTTTAGATTTCTAAAGGCTGTGAATCTTTAGATCCCATCAAGTTAGAAATATTCATCTTATAATTGGAAATTTGGTTCTAAAGCTTAAGAGAGATGTCATCTGACAGCTAGAGACATGGAGTGGCCATCATCATCAACATTTAAGTACAGTCATGCATCATTCAACGACAGGGAAACATTCGGAGAAATGCATTGTTAGGTGATTTCAGCATTGTATGATCATCACAGAGCACACTTACACAAACCTAGTTAGTATAACCTACTGCATACCTAGGCTATATGGTATAGCCCGTTGCTCCTAGGCTACACACTTGTACAATGTGTTACTATACTGAATACTGTAGGCAGTTGTAACACAATGGTAAGTATTTGTGTCTCTAAATATGTCTAAAATATAGATAAGATACAGTAAAAATACTATACTATAGTCTTATGGAACCACCATCACATTTGCAGTACATAATTGACCAAAATGTTATTATGGAATGCATAACTATTAATTGAAGCTCTGAAAGAGAGTGTGATTACCCAGGTAAGAAAGTTTGGTTTTACTCAAACCAAACTTTGAGGAATACTAAGGTGCAAATGGTAGACAGGATAGATGAAGGAACCAAAAAAAGAGAGTTAAAAACAGTTAGATTTAGTAAAGGACTGGCTCTCTTGTGTATGTCTGTGTGTGTGTATGTGTGTATGTCTATAAGGAGTCAGAAAGGCAGGGAAGAGGGAGTAGTTTGGGACCCTAGCCTATAGATTAAAAGATTTTTTTAAAAATTAGCCTCTGGCCGTGGTGGCTCACACCTGTAATCCAAGCACTTTGGGAGGCTGAGGCAGGAGGATCACTTGAGGCCAGGAGTTTGAGACCAGCCTGGGCAACATAGCAGGACACCCATCTTTAGCAAAAATAGAAAAATTAGCTAGGTGTGGTGGTATACACCTGTAGTCCCAGCTACTTGGGAGGCTGAGGCAGGAGGATTGCTTGAGCCCAAGAGTTTGAGGTTGCACTAAACTACAATGACACCACTGCACTAGCCCAGGCAACAGAGCAAGAACTTGTCTCCATTAAAAAAAATTAGCCTCGAATTCTGGAAATTCCTATTTTTGGAATATCTCATCCTATCTAAAAGACAGAAAAATGTCAGGTAAAGAGAGTCTAGTATTGTATTAATCAGCAATAGCTCGTGTCAAAGTGAATCATTACCAAAAAGGGAAGTGAATCACCATCAGTGGAAAAGGTTTCAGGACATAGGAAACTTGAAAATAATAGTTTAATATGGGTTGGTGAATGGCAATGCTGTTAAGTAAGTTAAAGGAGGCAGAGGGAAAAAAGACAGGAAATTATTATATTTCAATTTTAGATGTATTAAATCTGAAGTGTCTTTGGGGCTCCCTGCAGAGATAATAGAAGTAGGAAATTAACAGGCTGAGCCTGGAGCTTAGGTATTCATGTGAAAGATCAGGATTAGTGGTGTAGATTTAGAAGTTAACAGTAGTTAGTGGTGGTAATAGTAACAGCAGCAGCAGCAGAGTATGAGAGAGAATGTAAGGAACCTAGTGGAACACCAGTATTTAAGGGATACAAATAGAAAGAACAAGTGAAAGAGACAGAAGGAACAAAGAAGAAAGAGAAGAACAAGGACTTTTTTACTCATTACTCTGTTTCTTGTTCCTGTTTAATCAAAAGCCAAGGAAAGAAAGTGTCAAATCTGAAGCTAGAAAGAAATGCATGAGGACTGAGAAGACAGGAGTGGACAGAGAAGAGAGTCAGATTAGAAAGCAGAAGCAATGTACCAGAATCTTTACAACTTTGATATTGAGGTTAAGGAGACAAATGTGGTGCTAACTTAGAAGGAAAAACAGGATTTAGGATTTTTGAGGGGAAAAGTGGGGAGTTCTCTTTCTTTTAAAATGGGAGGAGGGATAAAAAAGTATATCTGTAGGCAGAAGAAAATGAGCCATTGAACAGGAAGATTAAAAATTCAAGAGAGTGGGTTAATTTTTGATGGAGTAAGGTGTTAGAGGAGATGAGAGGGGAATAGGGTTAAGATCAAAGGAAGTAGCTGAGCACGGTGGCTCACGCCTGCAATCCTAGCACTCTGGGAGGCCGAGGCGGGTGGATCGCTTGAGGTCAGGAGTTCGAGACCAGCCTCAGCAAGAGTGAGACCCCCGTCTCTACTAAAAAAATAGAAATTATCTGGCCAACTAAAATATATATAGAAAAAATTAGCCGGGCATGGTGGCTCATGCCTGTAGTCCCAGCTACTCGGGAGGCTGAGGCAGTAGGATCGCTTGAGCCCAGGAGTTTGAGGTTGCTGTGAGCTAGGCTGACGCCACAGCACTCACTCTAGCCAGGGCAACAAAGCGGCACTCTGTCTCAAAAAAAAAAAAAAAAAAAGATCAAAGGAAGTTAACTACTTTGAAAAAAAAGATAGCATTTGCCCAGTGTCTCAGTGGTCCCACGACCACCCACTAGTTTGATGATTCACTGGAAGGACTCATATGACTCAATATTAAAGTTATACTCATGGCTAAGGTATATTACACTGAAGAAACATCAGGAAAAAGCTATATATAGGTGAAGGCTAGAAAAGTCAAACACAGGCTTTCTTATCCTCCAACTGTGGGGATTACCTGGTCACGTCTTTCTCCAGCCGCAAACTACAGGGACATATGTGAGATGTTTTGTCCAAGAAAAACGGAACAAATGGGAGAAACATGGCAGAATTAACCCTAGCGTAACAATAATTGCATTAAATATAAATGGTTTAAATATGCCAATTATAAGATAGATATTGATAGAATGGATAAAAAAAACCATAATCCAACTGTGCACTCTCTATAGGAAATTCGCTTCAAATATAATGATATACATAGGTCAAAAATAAAAGGATGGATGTGGCATGGTAGCCCATGCCTTTAATTCTAGCACTTTGGGAGGCCAAGAAAGGAGGATCGCTTGAGGCCAGGAGTTCAAGACCAGCCTGGGCAACATGGCAAGACCCTGCCTATACAAAAGATAAAAAAATTAGCCGAGCATGGTGGCACATACCTGTAGTCCTAGCTACTTGGGAGACTGAGGCAGGAGGATGACTTGAGCCCAGAAGTTCGAGGCTATAGTGAACTATAATCATGCCACTGCACTCCAGCCTAGGTGACAGAGTAAGACCCTGTCTCTAAAAAAAAAAGTAAAAGGATAGAAAAATATATACCATGAATATTTTGACAGTTTCTTTAACAAACATATACTTACCATCTGACCCAGCAATTGCACTCCTGTGCATTTATCCCAGATAAATGTAAACCTATATCTATAGAAATGCACAAATGTTAATAGCACAAATTTTAATACACACATGTTAATAGCAGCTTTATTTGTAATAACCTAAAACTGGAAACAGTCAACGTCTTTCAATAGGTGAATGGTTAAACAAACTGGTTTGGTGTGGATTACTACTCAGTAAAAAGAAACTGTAATGAAGAGTCTGACTCCATTTCTTGATGTTTGACTACTGACAGCTTTTAAACCTCACCCCTGCCTCTTCCCCTTATGCCCCACATCTGGACAAAATGATAAGCCTATGTGCTCCCTTTTTTGTCACCATTGGGTGATTCAGACCACACAAGCCCCCACCCATGCCCAGGAACCCTCACCCAGCCCCACTTCCTAACCAAGATAACACCCAAGCCAGCCTCCTTTCCTTGCTCTCTCAGGCCATTTCTGACCTGCTTATTAAGAGGGCTGCTCTACTCTCCCTAGAGACCTCAATTATGTAAGTAAGAAAACTTTCCCTACGCTAATGTTGTGTTTGTGGTGTCATCAGTCTCAACATCCAAACTAAACTTTGGGTAGGAGAGGGGGTCCCTCCTGTTTTTGCCAGGTGACTATAACAGGAGCAAACACAGTAACTTGGATTAACAAGGAATCACAAGGACATTAAACTGAGTAGAAAAAGCCAGTCTCAAAGAGTCTCATACTGCTTGCTTTCATATATGTAAAACATTCTTTTTGTTTTTTTGCCTGCTGCTCCATGTGTTGGATAAAACATTCTTGAAATGACAAAATTATAGAGATGGAGAAGAAATTAGTGTTTATTAGAGGTTAGGGATGGTGAGCAGGGAGGGGCATGTGTGTGACTATAAAATCATTTATAAATGACTTTATAAAGGGAAATCTTTGTGGTGATAGAATAGTTCTGTATCTTAATAGTGGTGGTGATTACATGAAACTACACATGTGATGAAATAAGACTATCATCAACATACACAGCACCAATGTCAATTTCCTAGTTTTTAGTATTATGATAGTGTACTATAGTTATATAAGATGCAACCTTTGGGGGAAACGCGGTGAAAGATACATGTGACCTCTGTCCTATCTTTGTAACTTCCGTGGGTCTCTAATTATTTCAAAATAAAAAGGTTTTCTTACGTGAACTAACTAGAGCTATGTATAACAATATAAATGGATCTTATGGACATAATGTTGAGTCACAGATGCAAGACACAATAGAATATTTATAGTATTATTTCATATAAAGTTCTGAGAGGCAAAACTCAATTATGTTGTTTAAAGATGTATACATAGGAGATAAAACCATAATGAAAGTCAAAGAACTGATGACCATAAAAGTCAGAATGGTAATTCCTCTTGGTGGGGAAAGAGGGAGTTATGGTTTGGAAATGACACACAGAGAGCTTTTCTTTTGCTGTCAGTGTCTTCACCTGGGTGGTGTGTACACTGTATTCACATTATAATTAGCAAGCTGTACATGTTATGTTTCATCCACCATTCTATCTGTGTGTTATTTCACAATAAAAATATTTTTTAGGAGAACATAGGTAGAAGAATTCACCTTGAAAAGAATGACACTCCTTCCTGTGAGATAGGCAGAAAAAGAGGGAAGGATGAATGAAGGCATAAATATAATTTGAACTGAAGAGAGGAAAGTTGTGTTTTCCCTGTGAAGTATAGAATAAAGCTAAGGTAATGATGCAGTAGAGGCTTAAGGAAATTGTCAAAGATTTAGAAAAACTGTTAGCAGGAATAGAGAAGTAACTAAACCACACTGAGTAAAGAGGGGTAGTCCAGCAATTTGAAGCCTTATATAAAATTGGCAACAGTATGCATTTATGATTGCCAATCAAGAAAACTCATCAAAGCAAAATTTAATAGTATTCAGCATGTTCTGTGAGGCCAAATAAATGTGTAGTATATTTGGAAAGATGTCTGTCAAAATGAATTAAATATTTTAAAGATTTAGTGTTTGGAGTAGTAGTCAGTATGTGTCTAGGCATTCCGAGAATTTCGGAACAAGATCAGGGAAAGACCACCCTCTTGAGATGAGCATGATCAGATTAGCATAAAGTGAGTGATAATACTCCTTTGAAAAGAATGTGTTGAGGAGACTTGAAAAATACCCAGTTCGAATCACAGTTGTCAAGTTTATTCTCAAGATTAGAATATAATTAGAAGAAATAACGAATGTGTTGATTATAGCATAAGTTGGCTATATATAGAAAAAATGCTATATACTGTTGAAAACTGAACGAAGGTAAGCTGGTTTAAACTGAACTTATGTACCCAAACTGTGATTTTCCTTCTTCTTGTTTTAATTAGGAATTGAAATTGATCTATTTTGCTAACTGAAAATATTGTCATTCCACATATACTTATTTCATATAGTTCTGTTTCTTATCATCTTTATGTTTAGTTTCATTCTGTGCAATCTTTTGACTAAGTATTACCCAGTACTTTCTTTTATTCAGATGGGCCAGTTTTACTATTCAGCCAAAGCTTTTGATGTCCTAGAGAGACTGGATCCCAACCCTGAATATTGGGAAGGCAAAAGGGGTGCCTGTGTAGGCATTTTCCAGATGATCTTAGCTGGCAGAGAGCCCAAGTAAGTAAACAGACAAGAAATACTGCCTCTTTTCATTTACTGCTGGTTTTTGAGGGAAAATAATTATTTTGTTGGATGATATCTTCTGAAAAATCAAAATTATAATGATGTTTTAGAATGATGAAAAAATGTTAAGATATTAAATATTTCTATCTAACCATTTTTCTCTGGAAATGCTTTGTTTTATAGAATCAGATCTTTCTAAATCATATATGCTAGGGACACTGGGTATACTAACAGCTCTTAAATATAAGAGCAAGATGTATATTTGGTTTTAAATAAATAGGCATTTTCATAAACAAAATCTTTTTCACTCTTCTACTTTTTTTTTTTAACCTATTGGCTTTTTCTTGTATCTTTTAGGCCTCAAAGAATTAGGAATGGAAAATATGAGAAGAGTCTTAGGGAAATGGGTTCATAGTCACCTATAAGTTTACTAAAGCAATAGGGACGTTTTAGTATACATTACTTAAATATAAGTTTAATTAAATTTAAATTACTTAAAACATGAATGCTGGATATTTGCCAAGTCTTAGTCCTTAATGTTCCTCTCTTCTATATTTATTAATGTATTATCTTTCTTGAAGAAATCACCTATTCCTCTGGCTTTGTAAAATTTTACAAATACAGTAGTGACACCCAGTTTACGGTGATTACCTTAAACAAGGGAGAAATCTAAGATTCAAACAAATTAAGTGATTTCTTAGTGACAGAGCTAGAATTTGAACCCAACTCTTGAGTATACTTTTCTACTCTATCATGCAGAATAAGCATGGAAATGGGAATATTTAGGTCATCTCAGAGAGGACAAGAGATTAATAGTACATACATAGATAGTACAGATGAACAAGGAACACGGGTTGGTGAGAAGGATCTCACGGAATTTCCGTTTTACTATGCCACCATAAGAATAAAGGCTAGGAGGTTTGTAATTGCTTTATGAATGCATACTGGAGGAGTCTATTACCAAAAATGCCCTACTGGAAGTACAATATGAAGAACAGTTATGAGTTTATTTTATTTCTTAATTTTCATTCTTTATTGAAACATGTCCTTTCAAATCTCTTCCTCAGAGAGACCCTTCGAGAAGTGCTCCATTTACTGAGAAGCACAGGTAATACTCAAGTTGAGTACATCATCCGGATCATGAAGAAATGGGCCAAGGAAAATAGAGTGCCTATCTAAAATAGCTCCAGAGTCCTAGGAACCAGCTTCCACCTTGACATAAAATTGGAAATCAGTTTCCTCAAGTTTAATGTAAGATGCAGGGTTCTACTGACATTTTCTTTCCTTGCTCTTCAAGCCTCAAGTTCAGTGACTGACTTTCTTAGATTTAGCCTCCTGGCTAAACAAAATACTATAGTCCATGGCCCCTGTATGATCCTACGAGCAATAAGACTTTGGACTTATCTGGTGCCTTTCTTCCGAAAATTACATAAGAGTACCCTTATGTAATATTTATTGACTTTAAGGAGAACAGCATAACTTTTTTTTATGTTCTCATTTCATGGCATTTTCTCATAGTTGCAGTAACAAATGTCTTTGACACTCAAGAATCACCATTGTTCTATCATTTTATGTTTAGGCATCTCTGTACATCATCCCATTTTCTTGGGGAATTCCATAAAGGGTTTTGTAAATGCATCTCTTAATCTTGGGAGAACAAAGATTATAACTAGCTATGAGATTCTGAGAATGGCAGATAAGATCCTTAATCAAACTGCCCAGTTATTAATAGATAATAGGCTTCTGGGATTACTCTTTCAGTAATTAAATTATTGATGATAATAACATGTTACAGTGGAGTAAGAGGAGTATTGCAGTTTTTAAAAAGGTTAGTACTATGACAAAAAATGTGTGTAGTACCTCTAAAGATATTCAGGAAATAAAATATATAAATCTCGTTAGTCACTTCTCCATTATATTTTAGGGAACAAAACAGGTTAGATTTTTCCTAATGTGTCTTGCTGAATAAACATCAATTTTGAAAGTAGGGCTACAAAGATTATGTGCATTGTGGGCATTTATTAACATAATGATAATAAAACATGGGTTGTGTAAAACCCTTTGAAAGACCTCCTAATGGCTAAACTCTGTCCTAAGACATATTCCAGCCCCATGTTTCTGAGCTCTGACAACATAAACCTACTATACAATTGAGCATATGCTCATAGCCTATTTCCAGAAAACAGACTCACATCTTTTTATATTTCAGATTGCCTTTCAGATTGCCTTCCTATACCACGTGAGTTTTTTCTGTTAGCTTAAGGTACCTAGTGTTACAGGTCTAGAAAGTCCAGCGCCATCTCTATCATCCCTAACAGAGAATGGATGGGAAGAGAATTCAAAGTCAGAATTCCTTGAGGCACTAAGGTCAGAAAAATTCGTATAAGCACTCCATTAGCTGTTTCACTTATTCCACCAACATCCCGACATCCCACTCTGGGTGATGAAGTTGTATAGAACGGAGATTAAAACATAACAGGATTTAAAGCAGCCAAGGAGAGAAGATCAATGACTGAAGATAGCCTTTACCTTCTGGACAGCCGCAAGGGGTTATTTCCACTTTACTCAGGAAGATGGCCAGTTTTCCTATCTTGTATCTTAGACCCAGATCTAATCAGTTGAGAGCATAAATCAAAATAAACTGGCCTGAATAACTGAATTCTGGGATACAAAGATACATCATTTTTCATATGCCAAAGCTTCTCTGTTTCCTTATTGTGTTGTTCCTACCAATAATAACTGGTTCTCAGCACATAAGGTACTAGATGGGTCAGACCTGGGCAGAATCTGCTGTAATTTTTAGAATCATTCTTATAATTCTTACCTCATTTAAAATATTAGACAACACAGTAATGGAAAAGACAGATAGAACTCCTTAGTAGATTTTGGCAGTGAAATCTGACAGTGAATTATTATTATTTCAAATTTCCTATACTTGAAAAGCTTTTCCATTGATGGTGATTTACTTTTAAATGAACTTTTGTTGAATTTAATACTCTCGATTCTCTCTGACAGTTTCCTGTCTTTTGGGCAAAAACCAGATATTCCAAAAATAGCAGAATTTTAGACTAATTTTTTAAAAATTTTTAATCTATAGGATTGAGCCAAAAAACATAAAGACTCGTTTAAAGAGAGGTACCGTCCAATTCTGTTATTAAGGACAGTTACTTCTGAAATGTCTTGACAAAGTTTCAAGATTGAAGAGTAGTATTCCATGGCTATTTTTCTTACATGTGATGACAGAGAGGAAGGCCCACATTTAGGAATGTAGTGAAATGTGTATAGTTTATAGCTTCAATGTACTATTTATAGTCTGTAGCATAAGTTACTTGCAAATGGAAAAATAATTTTTACAATTATTTTTATACTTCAAAAGAATTACTATACACTACTGTATTATATTCAAATTAAAGTTTATTATTTGGTTCTTATTATGGTATTCTATTGAGTGTGATGAGTATGGGACCTGGGTAAGTCATGTGCTTTTTCCTCTTTCCTGGCCCTACAGTGAATGAAATAAAGTTTGGGGCCCCACACGTTACTCTTTACAAGAGAGGAAAGTAGATAATCCCTAAGAATCCCTTTCCACTAAGAGGCTGGTGGTTCCTGCTGAGTCATATTAGGTTTAGCTCTTTGCTGAATTGCAGCCCATTCAGACGTTATAGACCAGTGCATAGCACAATGCCTCACACACAGCAAGGTCTCAAATACTTTTTGACTGAATAACTGAACATACAGTAACTGGTAGAGAAAAGGACTTGTGAGATCTGACCTCATATATTCTGGTTCCCATATAATTATTGTTCTCTTGTGTGCTAAGCATATGCCAAATGCTTAGGGATGCAAATATAAATGATGCACAGTCCTGGGCCCTTAAGAAACTCAGTCTAACAGAGTATACACAACTAAACACAATAACATGTGATTGACATCATGAGTAGGAACAATGTATTGAGAGATAAAAGGCGGCAATGGGAATGTTTGTACCCATGAAAATGGGACACCTCCTGCCTAATTTGGGGAAAACAATCAGAATGGATCCTGAAGCTCAACAACTAGCAAGATGCCCAGACTTCTGCCATATGTACAATACACACAACATGCATCCAAGTACATAGAAGCCAAGAGACTGCTTTCCTCCTGTACGGCTTAGTACACTTTTAAAAAGTTGCAAGCATGCAGTATATTACAGTAGTTATATCTACTTTCTAATGGCAAAAGTGAATTAGTGATTTACTAGTTCCTATGTTCCAGACTCTCTCAATATGACTTAGATGAAAAGTCATCTCATCTCTCTTTTCTTTTTCATCCTCTAAAATACTTATACATTAAGGCTTTTATGTACTTTATTATTATTTTTTTTTTTTTTGAGACAGAGTCTCACTCTGTTGCCCAGGCTAGAGTGAGTGCCATGGCATCAGCCTAGCTCACAGCAACCTCAAACACCTGGGCTCAAGCAATCCTCCTGCTTCAGCCTCCCAAGTAGCTGGGACTACAGGCATGCATCACCATGCTCGGCTAATTTTTTCTATATATATTTTTAGTTGTCCATATAATTTCTTTCTATTTTTAGTAGAAATGGGGTCTCACTCTTGCTCAGGCTGGTCTCAAACTCCTGAGCTCAAATGATCCACCCACCTCGGCCTCTCTGAGTGGTAGGATTACAGGCGTGAGCCACCGCGCCTGGCCTATATGTACTTTATAATAATGTTGTAACAGTATTCCTGACTATTCAGAGATGATCTCAGAGCAGCAGAGCTAGGGACCTAGAGATGTTCCTGTAATCTACCTTAACTCTGGTCTTAGGGAATTTGAGAATATAAGACAGCACACAATAAAATGAATACTATCAGCTGATGTGTGTGTATTAGGCGTACAGTGTATAGACAAGTTTGCATATTTGTTACCATCAAAACCCTTTCTTTAAATCAAATTTGAATGCCAAATACACCTTGGGGCTGCTCTGGTGGTTGGGGCAAAGGAGAAGAGAGGAAGGAAATGAGGCAAGTTCACCCTTACGTTGCCCCTTGCAGGGTAACACAGTTTACAAACCTCAGACAAAGGGAATAAATACCCAGCCTCAAGTGAGAGGGCAATGGGCATAATCTGTGAGTGTATTTTATCTAATTTGTTTATTATATTTTTTTGCACATTCATTCCTGTATTTATTTGGTCAGTTACTTATATCCCACTGTGTTCCAGAAAAAGTTTGAGGAAAATTATGAAAATATATATAAATCAATAGATAGATGGCACTTGAAAGTAAAGCAAGCCAAGAACAAAGTTAATACATAGAAGTATATACTGGAACCAGGTGTGGTGGCTCACAACTGTAATCCTAGCACTTTGGGAGGCTGAGGTGGGAGGATCCCTTGAGGTCAGGATTTTGAGGTTGCAGTGAGCTGTGATAACACCACTGCCCTCACATCCGAGTAACAGAGGGAGACCCTGTCTCAAAAAAAAAAAAAAAAAATTAATTAAAAGCATATACCAGAGGCCAGCATGGTGGCTCTCGCCTGTAAACATAGGTTACCAGATAACATTTTTGTTGCTGTAGTTTGAATGTGTCCCCCAAAATTCATCTGTTGGAAACTTAATTCACAATGCAACAGTGTTAGAAGGTGGGATCTTTTGACAGGTGCTTGCAGCAGTGAGTTCACCTACTCTTGTCCTTCTGCCTTCCTCCATGTGAGGACACAACAACAAGGCCTTCACCAGATGTTGGTGCCTTAATCTTGGTCTTCTTGGCCTTCAGAACTGTGAGAGAATAACTTTCTGTTCTTTGTAAATTACCCAGTCTCATGTATTCTGTTATAGCAGCACAAAATGGGCTAAGACAGGTGTGATTCCATTTTTGCATACATATTTCTGTGTATATACACATAGATGTCAAGAAGGATGCTCATGAAAAGTTAAATTTAGACCTTTATTAGTATCTAAAGAATGGAGAAACAAACACCACATGGACTGCTATTAAACTGGAACTAACATGTGCACAGAGGGAAGTAAAATTCAGTGGAAATCATGTATGGGGGAGGAGGGAGTAGGTGAAAACCTGCCTAATAGGTACAGTGAACACTGTCTGGGTGATGGGCACACATAAACCTGACTCAAGCATAACAAAATCGATACATGTAACCAAAAACTTTTGTAGCCCCATAATCTTGAAAATTGAAAAAAAATTTAGACCTTTATTAATAATCATTATGCATCTTCTAAAAGTAGTTAAAAAATAAGGTTTTTCTTTTCTTCTCATATAACCAAAAGACTAGAAGTAGGTGGTTACTGGTATAGGTTCCGTGGAAGGGAAATGACCACCGGGTGACTTTGCAGATCCAGTGAACCCACAGTAAGATGGACTTTGGCCAGGACTGCATTTATTACCTGGTCTCCCAACTTATCACTGTTTACTAACACACTGTATCTCATAATCCTCCAAATAGCTAGGTATTCCCTAGTGTACTGTCACCTGAGTAAATGGCCATTGGTCCTATTGGGAAAACACTGGGGAAATCGTTAAAGTACACGTGTATGGTAGTCATTACATGACTGTGTACATTTGCCAAAACTCACAGAACTGTGCAATAATTTAGGTGATCTTTTTGCATAACAAAGCTATTTTTTTTAAAAAAATAATCCCAGGTTTAAGTTCTTGTTCACTCTCTATGGTCACAACTGCTATTCGGAGACTGAAATTAGACCTGGGCATCAGTCCCGAGTATCAATGAGATTAAAATTATAGGAACACCAGAGACAAAGAGAATTAAAGCTTCTGGTGGAGGGAGGTAGGCACAAATTGCAAACAAATAATCAAAAATCAGATTGACAAATGACAGTGGGCTTCTCAATAACAACTCTGAATGCTGTTCACCAACGATACAATCCCTTAAGAATTCTGAAGAAAAGATATTTCCAACTAGAAACTGTCATTCAAATATGTAGTAGAATGAATATCTTTTCAGCCATGTATATAACATAAAATTATCTCCTGAGTAATGCACTCCATCAAAAATATGGGAACGAACTAAGAAAAAAAGAACACATGGCATATAAGAAACAGGGGCCCCAAACTTAAGAGAGGGGTGAAGGGAATGCCCAGGAAAAGGGGGACAGGACATAAGCTCTGCGACAGTCCCAGCCATCAACCAGCACTGAGTGGAGCGGACAAAAGGCTCCAGAGTGGCTCATTCATGATTAAATACATAGAATACCTCATTTATTAACATATTAACACTTACTAACATAGAGTTTAGATGTGAGTTATATAGAAAACTAAGCAAATAAGAACATTATTATTTCTTGTTAAGAAGAAAATTATTAAGGAAAAGTATAGTGTACTTCGTGGATCATCTGTATAAAGCATTTATATGGTCATAAAACTATAAGCACTGAATGCTGATTCAACCAGAAATTGATCCACCTGTGTTAGGAGGATGGGGAGATAGGAAGTATCCATGTGTGTGTGTGTGTGTGTGTGTGAGAGAGAGAGAGAGAGAGAGAGAGAGAAAGCCCCATATTTCATGCAATATAATAAATGCATGGATTTAGACAAAAAATGTCTAAGATTTAGTTCTGAGAAGCAGAGAAGGCTGAGCAAAACAGAGACTCACAGAAATAAGCCATATTTGTAGAAAGCACTTTGCCCTGCAGCAGAGAAGATACCATTGTGAGCAGCTCCACAGCTCCTTATCAAATAAGATGGAGAAGAGTAAATGCAAAACTCTGAGTCACAAGGTAAATGTCTGCTACATGGGCATGGCCCAGGGGTCCCCCTACATACATATTCATCAAAATAGCTGGTCCAGAAAAGTTCATCTTCCTTAAACATGAGTAACCAAACCAAACAGACAACATGGCTTAGAGTCTATAGAAAATTAACACAAGAAAAAAATAAGGAAAGGAACAAAAAAATAAAACGGTTGACAGACAATCTCAGTAAAAAATTGATAACTAGAGAATCAGTGTATATGAAGCTATAGCCAAATACTTTACTCTCACAGAAAGGTAGAAAGTAGTGTTAGTACATTGGTATCTTTAAGGTATCATTTAAAGGTGATAAATCAAGTGGTAAGTATATGAGTGTGTTTTACAACACAAAGTGTATAGAAAGAGAAAATACATTAATTTCATCATTGAAATTATGGTATGAAATTATAGGCCATGTCCAGAGAAATTAAGGATTAAGGGCATTAAAAGTTATTCCATTAAAACAAATATGTAAGCCTTCCAAACTGTCAGAAGTAACACACACAAAACAAAGCAAATAGATAACCTCATGGAGGATTTTTTTAAAGGTTTAAATCAGAAAGAATGACATAAAATAATGTGCCAGGTCTATGCTCAAACATACCTCTCATGTTAAATATGTAAATGGGCTTAACCCATCTATTAAAAGAAAAAGATTGGCAGATTGGATCACAAAACAAAATCTAACTCTGTGCTGTTACTCCCATTCTGAACAAAGTAATGCATAAATGTTGATAATAAAAAGATGGGCAATAGTACCATTAGGCAAATGCAAATAAAAAGAGAGCAGGTGTCACAATCAAACAAGGTTGAATCTGGGTCAAAATCATTAAGCAAGTCAAAGAAACACACTTTGAATTATAAAGGGTCCATTTCCCAATGAAGATATTAACAACTATGAATATGCAACAAAGAAAATAGCATCAATATTCAAAAACAAAAATGATAAGAGTCACAGAATACTAGTAGCAGAAGATTACAGCTCATGGATAGTCAAAATGAAAAAAAATCCAACAGCAGCTGTGGTTTAAAAAATGAAATAAAATAAATGTAAGTAAAGCTTGTAGGTAATTCAAATATCACAAATAATAAGAATAAATTGTTTTTTTAATGTAATACTGTTTAAATTTCAAAACATTTCAGTATTCTAAATATAAAAAGTAACAGAACATTGCAAATGTGTTTAAGTACAGAAAGTTCTTGAACTTTCATTGATGCAGTGTCCACTTTGCTGACAATGAAGAGTTCTACAGTTTGTTTCAAAAGAAACAGTTTAAAAACTATCTCACTTAACTAAAAAAAAAGAATCCAAACACTTCTCATGCCAGCTGACCCCCCTTTATCCACAGCTAAAAATGGCAGCAGAATGCTATGTCACTATATAAGTGACAACCTGAAGCTAAATGGATGCCCGCTGCAACGTCAACAGGTCCAGCTCACAGTGCACACCCTGAGCAAGGGCCCCTTCAAAGGGCATTTCCCCACGGCCTCAATGCCAAGCAAGGAGCAGCAAGAGTTGGTCTCAGTTGTTTTGTTCTTTTTACAAACTGTGAAACTGTCTGGTCCTAGTCTTTCTTTTTTTTCTTTGGAGTAGAAGAGCAGTTAACTCTTTGGCAACATTCTTGATTTCTTCTATAATAATTGGTCTAGATTTTCTGTCTTTTCTGGCATCAATTTTGTTACACTTGTATTTTTTTTTTCCTATGGATAAACCATTACTGTGATTCACATTTTTGCCATGAAGTGTCATCTGTAGTTTTGTTCTGTTATCTCATGTTTTGACATCAGGTGGATCACCTGGAAGGCCCATTGCCCTTTCTTGGAACAGTGTCCTGTCCCCCAACTCACCCTCCACCCCAGCAGAAGCTCCTGGTAGCCATACTTTTCCTCTGGGACTGAGCACCTGAGTCAAACTAGGTCAATCACAGATCCTTCCCCAGGATTCTGGAATTAGGGGAAAGGGCTCCCAGTCTTAGTCTGGGCTTAAACAGAGAAGATGTAAAAAATTGGGGGGAATTATAACAAGGCCATATTTTTAACCATGTCACTTCAGGAGCAGAGAAAGCTAATCCACAGAGAGAGGGAAGCAGAATGAAGCAGATCTCAGAGAGAAGCAGAAATGAGACAGAGAGAAAATTGTCTGGAGTCCACATGGCTTTTTTAGTTCCTAATTCTGGTTCCATCTTCATGGGGCCTGACTCCATTCCTTCCCTTGGGTTCTGGGCGGCACCCCTACATATGGTGTATAAACTAATGTATTTAAACTAGCTTGAGTTGATTTCTTTTTGATACATGCAACCAAAATTGTTAACATATTTTTTCAGTTCTAATTCCTACTGCCCTTCTTCCAACTCTGTTAGGACATGGCAGCTCCTACCACCCACCAGGCTGTTTAAGTCCATCTCTAACTCTATGGTCAGGCCTGACTTATTCTATTCATCCACATCCTCATCAAGTCCCTGTTTCCTTCATGAACTTTTCTCTGACTCTTCCAAACCTCTTGGATTTCTCCCTACACTGAATTTCCATATTACATTTATATATTGTTGGGGGGAGCTGAAAAATGTTACTCCAGCTATGCAAATAACACTCAATGCTCTTTCCTCTCAAGCATCTGAATGACTTTCATGCAGAATCTTTTAGTCCTTCCGCTTCTGCAGTGAAATTCCCACAGCCTTGCCCCGTGATTACAATCTAGTGAACCTGGCCGGGCGCAGTGGCTCATGCCTGTAATCCTAGCGCTCTGGGAGGCCGAGGTGGGTGGATTGCTCGAGGTCAGGAGTTCAAGACCAGCCTCAGCAAGAGCGAGACCCCTTCTCTACTAAAAATAGAAAGAAATTATCTGGCCAACTAAAAAATCTATATAGAAAAAATTAGCCGGGCATGGTGGCACATGCCTGTAGTCCCAGCTACCGGGGAGGCTGAGGCAGTAGGATCGCTTAAGCCCAGGAGTTTGAGGTTGCTGTGAGCTAGGCTGATGCCACGGCACTCACTCTAGCCGGGGCAACACAGCGAGACTCTGTCTCAAAAAAAAAAAAAATCTAGTGAACCTATTCAAGACAAAATCTACTATTTTATTAGTTTAGTATTTCACTACTTAAAGCACAATTTATAATAAAACAGGTCCTGCTCAAGGGAACTATTTAATATTAATTCCATGACATTTCCCTTAAAATTAAAACAGAAAATTATTACACTTCATAAGTGTAGAAACTGAATAGTATATAAAATGTCCATTAATACATTCACAGTATAAACAAATTGTGGTGTATTCATAAATGGAATGTTATGCAGCAAGAAAAAATAAACTACTGATAATATGCGATAACATGGATGAACTTGATAACTACTATGTTGAAAGAAGCCAGACATAGTATATATGAGTACATACTGCATGATTCCATGTACATATAAAATTCAAGAACAGGCAAAACTAATTTGTGGTGATAGAAGTCAGAATGGGGGTTACCTCTAAAAGGATATTAACTAGAAAAAGGCAAGATGGACCTATCGGGATGGTGGAAAGCATATGCATCTTGAGTGGACAGTGGTTAAAGGAGTGTGTGCAAAAAGAAAAATTCATCCAGTTGAATGCATCTTCTGTATGTTAAGAATTAATTCATTTAAAAATTTAAAAAGATGCAAATGTTCAGCTACCAGAGTTTGCTGCAAGGCAAAACAAGCATAGCTGGGCTGTCTCCATAGTTAAACCTAAGGGTCTCTCTTCTGTTTCTAAAACTGGGCCACATAATGTCTCTCCCAAGATCCATTCTCAGTGTTGTGAATATACGTCCAGAGACATTTATATGTATATATACAATAACACATATATATGCACACACAGACATGTTTATATATACACATAAACATATATAAATAATACATTATTTCTCCCTTTTAACAAAGTGTTTCTCCTCTTTTTATCCTAACGGTAGTATACTAAATATTGTTCTGCATGTTCCTTTTTTTTTGCTTAAGAATAGATCTTGGTGGCCAGGAGCAGTGGCTCACGCCTGTAATCCTAGCACTATGGGAGGCCGAGGCGGGAGGATCGCTCGAGGTCAGGAGTTCGAGACCAGCTCTCAGCAAGAGGGAGACCCCATCTCTACTAAAAATAGAAAGAAATGATCTGGACAGCTAAAATTATATATATAGAAAAAAATTAGCTGAGCATGGTGGTGCATGCCTGTAGTCCCAGCTACTCGGGACGCTGAGGCAGAAGGATTGCTTAAGCCCAGGAGTTTGAGGTTGCTGTGAGCTATGAAGATGCCACGGCACTTTAGCCCAGGCAACATAGCAAGACTGTCGAAAGAAAGAAAGAAAGAAAGAAAGAAAGAAAGAAAGAAAGAAAGAAAGAAAGAAAGAAAGAAAGAAAGAAAGGAAGGAAGGAAGGAAGGAAGGAAGGAAGGAAGGAAGGAAGGAAGGAAGGAAGGAAGGAAGGAAGGAAGGAAGGAAGGAAGGAAGGAAAGAAAAGAAGAGAAAAGAAAGAAAAAGACAGGAATCATAATGGAAAAATGGGCAATGATAAATAGGCAATTTAAAGGAAAGGAAACTTAAAAGACTAGCCGGTATATGAAGAAATGGTCAAATTCCTTAGTCATCAGACTAATGCAAATTAAAATAATAATAACTGGCAGAAATTAAACTGGATTTATTGGTGGCAGCCTGGTGGAAGGAGAGGGGATGATACAGGAACCGTCATGCGCTGCTGTGGCCATTCTGGAGGGTAGTCCCTTAGTGTGTATGGATGATCTAGGACCTAATGGCTCTCTCCTGGGGCTACGTCCCGAACAAATTTTCATACAGATCCAAAGAGCACACAAATGAGGGTGTTCATAGCTGCACTGTGGTGGTGGAGGTGGTGGTGGGTGGGTGGTTGGAGGCAATTTGAGTGTCTGTCACTGAGGAAGTGAATAGGCAAAATGTGCTATTGCAGATTACTACTGAAAAGTTATAAACTAGATGTGTTACACATGACAATATGGGTGGATCTAAACAATATGGTGTTGAGCAAATCAAACAAAATGAGATATATAACAAGAAATTTACAAATTAAAAATATATACAGAAACTCAGATGTGGTAAAAATACAAATACAAAAAAAAATGAAAAAAAAAAGAAAACAAAACAAAACAAAAAAAGAGACAAAAAAAATATATGCACATGAAATAATACACACATATCCAAGGTCACATGCAAATAAAAAGTTATATTTAGAATTTTGGGGTCCGGGCACGGTGGCTCATGCCTGTAATCCTAGCCCTCTGGGAGGCCAAGGTGGGAGATCTCTTGAGCTCAAGAGTTCGAGACCAGCCTGAGCAAAAGTGAGACCCCCATCTCTACCAAAAAAAAAAAAAAATAGAAAAATTAGCCGGACATCATGGCGTGCGCCTGTAGTCCCAGCTACTCAGGAGTCTGAGGCAGGACGATCACTTGAGCCCAGGAGTTTGAGGTTGCTGTGAGCTAGGCTGACGCCACGGCACTCTACTAAGGGCAACACAGTGAGACTCCGTCTCAAAATAAATAATAAAAAATATAATTTTTGCCATTGGAGGCAAGGAATGGAAATAAAGAGGAATTTCAGAGAGAGAGAGAGACTGAGAGAGAGAGAGAGGCAGAGAGAGAGAGACAAAGGTTGAAAAGGGCCTTGAATAGGCAAATGATGATAATGTGCCACAAACTGTGGAATAGGATTAATGCTACCTTCTTTGCCTGAAGCGAAAATTAAAGAAAACAACACATCAAGGTCACCAATAATCTCCATTATGCCAAATCCAGCAATCATCTCCCTCCCTCATCTTACTGGACTTCTTGGGAGCATTCAACACAGTGGGTTGACTACTCCCACTTTCTCAAAATGTGTTTGTTGTACGATCCAGTCACCTCTCTATTTAAAATTTTCCAATTGCTTCTGGTTTCATTTATAACAAGATCCCAATTCCTTATGCCATTCCATCACCTGGCCCCTGGCTCCCACGGAGATTGCATCTCTGCCCACCTTGCTCTCTGTGTTTCCGCCGCTTTCACCTTCCTTCCAGCCCACCAAGCTCACTCCCCTCACAGACTCTGCACTTGCTTTTCCTTCTCTGTGACACTCTTCCTTTGGATCTTCACAGACATTCTGGTCTTAACTCAAATGCTGTCAAAAAGGTATGAGCAGCTCCATCTCACAAGGCTATTTATTTATAAAACAAAAACAAGAGTGCCTGATTTGATCTTATAGCACTACAGTTAAGTAAAATTAAAGACATTTTGACTTTGCATTCAACAGGAATAGACTTTTACCTCTTCCCAGCCTCCTTGAAGGCCCCCACTCACCACTCAACAAAAGCAGTTGGAATTTTCCAAATTTGCTCAGAAATGCATAGGTAGACATGCTCTACCCTGAGTCCCTAGTAACAAAATTACTTTTTCCTCACCTGTTCAGTCTCTATCTGCTAAATTGGATAATCTATTTCAAATTGGTGATTGCAACCAATTAGAGAATTGTAAAATGTTTTGAGGGTCACAAGCAGCATTTTTTTTCCAAAAAAGAAATAGACTACAACAGAATTTAATAGCAAATATCAAAATGCACCATACTGATCCTTATCCAGAACTGATGATACTTCAACTGTGGGTGAAGAGTAGGGCCCAAGGCAGGGAGTGAGGGGTGACTACATGCACTGGCGTCTCACTGGAACTCCCGCATTCATTTTTGGACGGATAACATTGTGCAGCCTAATTTCATATTATCATAACTACCTGTGACTTATGAAATGAAGTACAGGAGAACTTTGTTGATAGGAAACCCAGAATTTTCAGTTGGATTCTAGTGAAGAACTTACAGTATGTTTTTGGGAAAGGATGTCATCACTATGATGTGTGTATGTCAACTATGATGTTAATTAAACTAGCATAAATTGCTCTCAAAGAGGTTGTTTTATTATTAGAAGAAAAAGGAACAAGAAAGGGAAAAATAGAGAAATGTTCAAATTTAGCTGCTGGATCTGAAATTGTAAATAGTGAAAATACTGAGAAGATGTTCACTCTAATCAACAAACATTGACTTTACATCTTATTCTATAAAGAGAAAGATAAGTGCATTTCCCGCAAATGAAAGCTAATACCTTCCAAATTAAAAGGACATCTGAAAATACAGTATGATGAACTTGTCAATAAGCCCCTCAAATACGTTCTTAAGAAAAAAAGCGGGTAAAGTTATTGACAGAATTTCTTAGTTCCACAAAGCTTGAGAAAGACAATCTTTGTATTTAGTTGCCTATTGATGTGGCAAAAGAAAAATGAATCATACTAAGTGCTGAAAATTTTTTTCATCCCGCATTTATGAGTGTGGTGCTTTTGGTGACAAATCAGCTGATAAATGAAAAACTTCTGGTGGTACTGTAAGGTTTTAGTCTGAAATGTCGGTTCTTAGCGCGCTCATGGCTGAAGCACGACCAGACACACCAAAGTTAGGCAAGCACAAAAATGAGGTTTATTGAGGAAAGAAAGATAGGATTACAGGGCAAGAGCAAGATATAGGTTTACAGTACATATGTCATGGTTGACAACCGGACCCATTGTCACAGCAAAGGGAAAGCCAAAGTAAGGGTGCAAAAAGGGCCCGGTTACGGTCTGCGTCTTGTTTTACAGGGCAGAGATTTGGGACCTCCCTGGTGGCTCAGACATGGCCATGGAACCACTTGATTGCACAGTTGGGAACTGCATGACCTGTGTCTTACTGCACATGTAGATCTTCCATGAGCCTCTCTGAAAGCCCATTGGCGGGGGTGATTTTCAGGCAGCATCCACTTTCATTCCTAGGAGACCCGGAATCCCTCGCCATCTACCTAACAGTAACACAATATCAAGTCTATCACTATAGAACATTTAAAAGAAGCAATAGTTACGAAGCAGTCATAGTCCAACTTGATGAGGGCACCTATACTGCAAATTTCAATTCTGAATCCTAGCTTAGATATGGAAACTCCGTTTATTTGCACACAGCTTTACGAACAAGGAATTAACCCAGGACCTTATCATCAGTTATTAAGGAGCTACTGAAGTACTAAAGGCTGCGGAAAATATGACGAGCTGATTTTCTGGAGAAATCCTGATATGTCAAGCTCAGCAAGAGGAACTGAAGATTGCATTATCCTCAAGAATGTACAATGAAATTACCATATGCAGCACTGTAGAAAAATTTTCCTTTTTAAAAGAATTATAAAGCCATAGCTTTATAAATCAATGAAAAGTGGCTTACAGAGAGAACTATCAGATTTGTTTCAATAGCATTTTATTCACATTTTTTAACAGCCCTAATGCTTTGGTATTGCCATGTTCATATTTATGTATTCCTTATTTATAGCTCTGATAGCTTTAATTTTCTAAGCAGTCTATCAGATGTGCACATCTGCTGTGCCTAGTTGAAGTATAGTGGAGCCCATCAGTAGTGATGTGTAGTAATGACTTGACATTTCCATTATAATCTTTAATTTTGAATTGTTTATGCAGAAACAATTGTTGTATTGGGCTGAAAGTTGACAGGATTTCAGCCATCATTTGTGAATTGTGATTTAGATTCATTATGTATATCAGAATATTATTTTTTAAAATAAGACCATGGAAAATATTTCTTGTAATCTGCAATCTGTTCTTTAACAAAGATGATTTAGGTTTTGTGTGTTTGGTTGGTTTTTTTTTTTTTTGAGACAGAGTCTTGCTCTGTTGCCCCTGCTAGAGTGCCATGGCATCAGCCTAGCTCACAGCAACCTCAAACTCCTGGGCTCAAGCAATCCTTCTGCCTCAGCCTCCCAAGAAGCTGGGAGTACAGGCATGCACCACCATGCCCGGATAATTTTTTCTATATATATTTTCAGTTGTCCATCTAATTTCTTTCTGTTTTTAGTAGAGATGGGGTCTTGCTCTGGCTCAGGCTGGTTTCGAACTCCTGACCTCGAGCGATCCTCCCGCCTCGGCCTCCCAGAGTGCTAGGATTATAGGCCACCGTGCCTGGCCAAGATTTAGTTTTTTAAACAGTTTATTGGGCAGTTAATCATGTGAACCAGATCATTTTTGTATTGATTGAAAAATAAAACTTTTAGAACCTAAGATTTTAAAAGGAATGACAATACTTAGCTTAATATTATTTGTAGTTTGAATAATTTAAATCTAATGAGAATATTAGGTGAGAATGTTTTTCTTTCTCAGTTTCAAACCCTATAAATGAAGGCCTAAAAAAATAGTGTATAAAACGAAAAACACAGACAACATGCAAATTACTGTTTACTTTTATTACATAAAAGTAATTTGAGCACTTAATACATCTTGAGTGATTATTTAATAAATCAACAGGTGGTATGCTTCAACAGGTATTTAATATTTTCTGAAGAAATTAGGATTTCCAGTCATTAAACAAAAACCAAATAATCAAATTTTCTGTATCAAGAATTATAAGCATGGCTTTCTTTTTTTTTTTTTTGAGACAGAGTCTTGCTCTGTTGCCCGGGCTAGAGTGAGTGCCGTGGCATCAGCCTAGCTCACAGCAACCTCAAACTCCTGGGCTTAAGCAATCCTTCTCCCTCAGCCTCTCAAGTAGCTGGGACTACAGGCATGTGCCACCATGCCCGGCTCATTTTTTTTTTTAAATATATATATATTTTTTTAGTTGGCCAGATAATTTCTTTCTATTTTTTTTAGTAGAGACGGGGTCTCACTCTTGCTCAGGCTGGTCTCGAACTCCTGAGCTCGAGGGATCCACCCGCCTCGGCCTCCCAGAGTGCTAGGATTACAGGCGTGAGCCACCACGCCCGGCCAAGCATGGCTTTCTTAAGTCCTTTTGTGTCATTATTTTTACCCATAAAGTTTTAACTCATCAAAGTGATGATTCAAAAATTTTAGAAAATTTAGCATAATATTGATTCTGTTCCTAACAGAATCTCTATGGAATATTTTTTGCAAGGCTAATATGGATTTAATCTGATTTTATTGTTTCTCAAATTTTAGATTTTGTTAGATATCATGTAAATATAATGGTATAAACATTCACTCTTTAGTAGCATTTTTTTGTTTTTCACACAAACTGTAGTGGTTTTAATAAGACTTAGTAATATTTAAATATCAACTTTCTCTGCTTTTTTTCTTTAAATCTAGGCTTTTGACCATTTTGATTTTTTAAATGCATGGTATCTTTACCAAGTGCACTGGAAAAGTCTATTATTGGCAGAACAAGTTGGGAGACTTTAAGAACTTGTGATAAGTCATTTGATTGATAATAAACACTGCAAATACTTCATGTTGTTAATTATAAAGTCACAATAAGAACACTTTTGTCAAACTATAAAATTTGTATATACTTCTATACCATGAAAGTTGACAGTTTATGACTTTGTAGATTAAATCATTAATATTTATGTATGAAACAAAGCAGGAAAATATATTGAGAAGGGATTATGTTCATACAGGACTTCTCTAATGTGTCACATTTCTTAAATATAAAAACATATATTTTTAATGCATATTAATACTTAAGAAACCAAACAAAATACTGATACAATTGCAGTGTTGTGTATGTTGTCAATGACAAAAATAAAAACATTTTGGTGGTTAAAAAAAAATCACAAAAGAGTATGTAGGTTGATAAAAATTAAATTACACAATTTATAACAGAATTTCAAGTGATAAAACAGCAACTATGATCAGGAAACAGTAGAGACACAAAAAATCATAAGGAACTGTTAAAAGCAGAACAGAACTTAAAACATTAAATATAATGTATTTAAGATTCATTTGGTTTTCAAAACCTTAAATAACTGAATTAACCTTGGTATTCTATGAAGAAAATAAATTATTGCAGTTTAGTACTTCATTTACACAGAAAAATGATTGCCATATATGAAATTTATCATGATGTTGGATTAAGATTAAAGAAGAATTTATTGCTAAGAAGAACGTGGATATACATTATTATAATATTAATACTGTTCACAACTATGTATGTGAAATAGGATTTTCAATTTTGATCTGTTTAAAAATAAAGAAGATCAGGCTCAACACTCAACAGTAGACCAGATTGTCCTGGTACTATCGTCCTCATGAATTCTGGAGTGGACTAAATCTATGAACAGGCAAAGACGTCCATGGCAGTAAATAAAGTCTTTCTTAATTTGCTTCTGTTTTATTTATATTAAGATTTGTTTCTACACTGTATTATAAAATATTTTTATATTAAATTAACTTTGTTTTTACTTTATCCTACACAAAAGTATTGTGAAACTTATATTTCAGATATGGACACATGTGTGTACTCTGGGTTACAAAATAAAATCTATTTCTTTTGTGGTTTGTAGATCAAAAAGTTAGAAAAACATCCAACTAGCAGAAGTTAGCAGAAGGTACTGTTGGATAACTAACACAACTGCAGGACGATTTGGCCCACAGACCACCAGTTTGCAGTCTCTAAGCTAAATTGCGGAAAACATTGAATATAAGTATAAAACATCGTTTGTAGGTAAGTTGCAGCTAGGACAGAGGATGATATAATCAAAAGCAGTGTTTTAGAAGCATTAAAATGGGCCCATTGCAAGACTGGCGGGAACAGAGACTGAGGGCAGAAAGACCAATTAAGTACTACTAAGACAATCCAAAAATGAGACCCTAATTCGGAATCCGAAGAGGAGCAATGGGAAAGGAGATAACGGAGGCAAAACATGGTGCCAAGGAGAAATAACAGCATTTTAGAGCTGGGAGGGACCTTTGGAATCGTCAATTCCATCACCATCTTCGTACAAACAGGGAAAGTAATGGAAGAGCAAAAAATTGAACCTACTCGCAATTTGTTTATGACGTCACACTGACTCAATCAAAATTCCTCAGCAGTTAGTCCAGTTAATGCAATTAACAGAAGGCTTGACTCCCTTCAGGATGTGGAGGGCGAGTCCTCAAATGTACTTTCTGAATGGATTAAAGCGGCAATTCTCGCCCTTTTAAATCTGAATTCCATTAGTTTATCACAGGCGCGCCTACAAGACGTGCCCAATCAACACTCCTCCTCCAGCCTCAAATGGGTCATTCAGCATTCTTTCAGGGAGTGCGTCCCTTCAGATAACCACCAACCCCTCAACAAGTTTTCTATTGATGTCAACAGTTAAGACCTTACAAATGAGCCCAGGGCTGTTCATCTGCGTGTTAATTTTCCATCTACACAACGTTATTGAGCATTTACGACCTTGCCCCAAGTAACGCCCACTGCGGCCGGGTGAGGAAAACAATAGTTGGTCCAGGAACGGGAGGCCCGTGGGAGTCAGCGTAGCCCTTTCGGGAGAGGAGCCACTGGGGCTAGTCTGGCTGGAGCTGGGCATTTCCTTTCTTCCTTCGGTACTTCGGGCTGCGGGGGCACTGGGCAGGCACAGCGGACAGTCCGCTCGTCCCTCTACCCTTGCCCAGTGTCCATCTTGGACAATCAGCTAACAGCCCCAACTCCCTAGAATCAAGAGCGGGAGGCAGTGTCTGGCGGGACGCGGCGCCATGGCTGGGTCGGTCCCAAGCACATCGCGACGCTTGCCCTTCGAAGCTCCAAACGCGCCTTCGGTTTCCGGGTGCGAATAGGAAGCTCCTAGGGAAACGCCAGAACCCTCCCTTTGAGGAAGGGCGCAGACGGCGTCTCCGTTTCCAAGGAAACAGGTCGTTCCGTGACGTCACTTCCGCCGACCTGTCTGGACTCCAGACTGTTGGGAGGAAAAGAGGAAAACTGAGCAACAGCCACGACAGTGGACGCGAGCGTCTCCTCTCTGCGCATGCGCCCGCTCAGCGGCCTGCTTCTATTTATGTGGGGGATCCAACATGGCGGCTGCGGCGACCCTGGCGATGGCGGCGGAACCCATCAGAACATAGTAGCGGGGACGGGGGCACGGTCCGCACTCACCGTGGCGCCGGCGGAGACGGCTGAGGGTGGTGGAGGGAAGAAAAACGACGGAGAGCAAAGGAAAGGGCGGGCAGGCACGCAAGGCGGCGTAGAAGCGAGCGCCGGCTCGAGCGAAAGCCGAGGGCCAGAACAGTGGGGATGGCGGAGCCGCGCAGAGTAGCGTTCATTAGCTTGTCACCGGTGAGGCGGCGCGAGGCCGAGTACCCAGGAGCTGAGCGCGAACCCGAGTACCCCCGCGAGCCCCCCCGGCTGGAGCCGCAGCCGTACCGCGAGCCGGCCCGGGCGGAGCCGCCGGCCCCGCGGGATCCTGCCCCCCGCTCGGACGCGCAGCCCCCGCCGCGGGAGAAGCCGCTCCCCCAGCGCGAGGTCAGCCGAGCCGAGCCGCCCATGTCGCTGCAGCGCGAGCCCCCGCGGCCCGAGCCGCCGCCGCCGCCCCCGCAGCTGCCCTTGCAGCCGCCCCCGCTGCGGGAGTCAGCTTCCCGGGCAGAGCAGCCGCCGCGGCCGCCGAGGGAGACAGTGCGCCTGGAGCTGGTGCTCAAGGACCCCACCGACGAAAGCTGCGTGGAGTTCAGTTACCCGGAGCTGCTGCTGTGCGGAGAACAACGGGTACAGAAGATTCCTCCCTCCTGCCCCAGACCCCGGGAGCCTCAGGACCCGCCGCCTTCCCCAGCTGGTTTGCACCTTCGGGCGCCCACGGAGCACGTCCTGGTCGCCCCGAGGGTGGGGTGGAGGGGGCAGGGGCCGAGCGGGTGGACGGGGCGGTGAGCGCTGCTTTGCTCCGCTCCCCGGGGTTACCGAGGCTCTCACCCGGCCGCGCCGACACCCCGCTGCCCGCATTCGCTCCCAGCACCGCGCCAAGCCTGTTTTCCTCTACACCTTTCGAAACCTCAGATTTTCCTCCTTTCCTTTCTGCTCCCCACCCAAAATCTTGGGGCCCTGCAAGCCGTGCGGCTGGGGTTCTCCATGTGGCGCTCCAGCTGTTGTTCCGGTAGAAAGGAAGAGAAAACCTTGGGGGACACGCCCCCCACTCTGAAGCAGAGAGATTGTGTAATCCCTATCATCCTCATCCTCATCACTATTTGTTATGCGGGGCGCCGTGGCTGCTGAGGTGTGCTTGCGTGCGTGTGATATTTTTTTTAATTGAAGGGGCTTTAAGAGTAATTAAAGATTTTAAGAGACTAAGGATTCCACTTTAGGAATGTAGAAGCGGGTTGGTTATCCGGTTACGTATTTTTCTCCCTTGCGTTAGTATTGGTAAACATTTTTAGCTTTGCTTTCTGTGGAGTTCATGTTGTAATTGAATGGGAAGGTGTCTCCTGTTTTATTTGGCACCTACCCATTATATTCTTATTTGAGTGTGTAGCATTAGATTATAGGAGGATATTGTATTTGGCCATTGAAATTTTTGGAGAATGATAAAAACACTTAGCTTTGAATTTTTACAAACTTTATTGAAAATATGTAAGAATACTTTTGATGTAATTGGTGAACAATGGAGATAGGACAGGGGTTTGTTGGTAATTTTAATTTTTATTGTTGTAGGCTGATGGATCTTTAAAAGTTAAGTTAGTACGGGAAATGATAGAGTAATAGTAAAGAAAGAACAATTTTCTCTGTTGTTGAGCAATTATGCCCTTTTTAGGTTTTGCTTTAGCATAGGTCTAATGGACTCTAGACAGTCACTTGTTTTGTTTTCATCCTCAACTGTCTTTATAGTTGAGGTGGTGACTCCTTAGTCAGAAGTATCATGTTAAACAGTGTCACTAGATTTTGTTTATTTTATGGCCAGCTAATTTTTTGATTATTATTTACAAATGTATGGTCAAATCTTTACTAAACTGTTTTCAGTCAAGATGAATTTCTAAGGGTTTAGATCATTTTGGTCACTTCCACATAATATATTGCCCTTTAGACTAGTTTTACTGCTCCTCTTTATAAATGTGATGTCATTTTTTTCCCAAAAAAGTATTGAAAACATTGGATTGGAGCATTTTTCAAATAAATTGTATTTGACCTGCTTTTCTAAGTAGGTTTGCAATTTGTATAAAGTACAGGTGAAAAGCATTATCTTTGGGTAAAAATATATAATAATAGCTAACATTTACTAAGTTCTTACTATGTGCTAGACATAGCTCTAAGCGAGCACTGTACATGGTTTACCTAGTTTAATTCAGCAGAACTCCATGTATGAAATTTTATTGGTACTTCTTTCCATAGTAGTACCAATCCTTAGTAAAACAAAATTTCTTGCAAGTAACTTAACACAGTTTAAATTTAGAGGATCCTGCCAAAATGAAGTAAAATTAGAGTCATAGTAGAAATACAAAGTCCTCTCTTACAACTCTTTATGCTGTAATACTCCCGTGCCATGGTAAATTAATAATAGACATGTATCTTTTAATTATAAAAGAGAAAGTTTAGGAAAAAAGTTTATTTTGACACCTTAGCTTTGTTAACTTGAGAATACCAGAACTACTACTCTCATGCAATAAGAGAAAGATGAATAATTCCATTTAAATTTTGTATTTACACTATCAATTTAGGAGTTTATTGGTCCAATTTTCTCGTTGAATATTCAGCCATACCTCTTTTGTCCTATTCCACTGAACAAAAAAATCCATTGTTTATACAGTACACCTTTGCAACAAAGATTTGCCACATTTTTCTATAATTACTCGCAGTGAATATATTTATTGCATAAGAAAGTGAAGACATCTCTTTAAGTAAAATTGTTCTGGATCCATGAATGGAAATCCTGAAGAGAGACCATCAGAAAGTAAAATGTGAACATTAGAATTTGTCTGGAAAGTGGTGGTTCCCAAATCTGGTTTTTCCTTCCCTCTGAAGGAGAGTCCATTTATTTTTAGGGATGTTGTAATATTTTCAAAATAGTTTTAATTTTGAGTTATTGTAATTGAACAGTATACCTTGTAGTAGGCTGAAAATAAACAGGGAAGGAAAGGAGATCTTGTAAAATTTCTTTCTGAATGAGATTTTAGTTCCAGATCCCAAAGTTGATGGATGTGGAGCTGTGTAAAGAAAAAAAAAAGTGTTACATGTGGATGCTGTCTATATTAGGGTACGTTTAAATCAGCCCTTCATAAATACTAAATCAACAGTAAAACCCTGACTAACCAGAATGCAATCTGAACGTTTTCTATGCTCTATTTTTGTTAATGAGGAAAAGGACGATTAAATAAGCTTATGCTTGGAAAATATGAAAAACAAAACCACAGGTTAGCTAACCCTTAATCTTGTTATCTTTATGCAGTCCTGTGCTGTGATAGAGGTGGTTTAGAATGATGACAGGTATTGGAATCATCCCTATTCTGAAAGATTAATTTGTTAACCATTTCTGGCTAAAGGGTAATATTGCATTTTAGAAATAAGTTTGGCAGTGATTGATACTAAAGAAAACTTTTTTAACGCTTAGTACACCAGAAAATCAGCTAACCAGAACACCCTTTTGTGAACATGATTAATTGAACATTTATTGTAAAAAAGAAAATAAGTGATTATAGTGTTAATGTAACTATGCTATTTGAGAATTCTGTGGTATTTCATTGTTTATAATATTGCATATTTTGGATAAGATTTGTGATAGATCTCCTAAAAATGGTGTTGAACTAAGATCAAAGAACAAAATTACTGCATCAGTTTTGAATGTGGGCAGTTGGTGATTTTGAGATTTTTTTTTTACCTGAAAAAACAAAGACACTAACTTAGTCTTGATTGGAGAGGAGGGTTAGTAACTATAAAGAAAATGAGTCCGTTTTTAAAAATTTTTTATAGATTGTCAAGAATAATTAAAAGATTTACTTTTTTGGTTTTTTTTGAGACAGAGTCTCACTCTGTTGCATGGGCTAGAGTGCCTAGGCGTCAGCCTAGCTCACAGCAACCTCAAACTCCTGGACTCAAGCTATCCTTCTGCCTCAGCCTCCCAAGTAGTTGGAACTACAGGCATGCGCCACCATGCCTGACTAATTTTTTTTTTTATAAATACATTTTAGTTGGCCAGATAATTTCTTTCTATTTTTAGTAGAGACGAGGTCTCACTGTTGCTCAGGCTGGTCTCGAACTCCTGACCTCGAGCGATCCACCTGCCTCGGCCTCCCAGAGTGCTAGGATTACAGGCGTGAGTCACTGCTCCCGGCCCTGACTAATTTTTTATATATGTATTTTTTTTTCAGTTGTCCAGCTAATTTCTTTCTATTTTTTTTTTTTCCCAGTAGAGATGGGGTCTTGCTCTTGCTCAGGCTGGTCTCGAACTCCTGAGCTCAAAACGATCCGCTCGCCTCAGCCTCCCAGAGTGCTAGGATTACAGGCATGAGCCACAACGCCCAGCCTAAGATTTACTTTTGATGCTTATATAAAGTACATAAAATATTTTAGAATGCCATGTAAGATGACCCTTATGAAAAATGTACATCCACGTGTTTATATTTACACATATAAAATGGGTCACACCCATAGTAAGACCTAGTATTTGGACTTCCCAGTGCATGAAAGAGCAAGCTATGGCG
The DNA here is from genome assembly GCF_020740605.2 of Lemur catta. Classification (NCBI taxonomy): domain Eukaryota; kingdom Metazoa; phylum Chordata; class Mammalia; order Primates; family Lemuridae; genus Lemur; species Lemur catta. The sequence continues at coordinate 12,838,436 of NC_059138.1, read as the reverse complement.
GTTGATCAGTCCTTAACTTTAGTCTCAAGTTAAGGCTATACCCTGAATGTGCTTAGTATTCCTTATTTCCTTATCAGTTTATTCTCAGTAGTTTATTTCCTTTTGGATCATGTTTATGTTTTCCATTGGTAACTCTATTGGGATACAGGATTTAATTATTTATTACCATAATTTAAAAAATTGATTCTAAAATTAACTCCTTTAAGCTTTAAGGAGTAGTCCTTTATTGTGATGTCCCAAGTATGATGAATTGTGTTCATTCTGTCCATGTTTTTCTGTCATGTTTTTTAGACTGATCATATCTCAGCCTTTCTATCCAGGATGAAGTATCTCAATTCCAAAGTGGGCAAATCATTCCGTCTGCATTTTTTCATGCCACTCGGGGTCAGCTGAATCTGTATCTAGTATTTCAGCTGTAATATACTTTCGTTTTTAATTACTTGAAGATTAGACTTCAGTAAAAACATCTAACCTTCCTCTTTTTACCTTTCTAATCAATCTTCTGAAACTGGATAAAAATAGTATTTTTATCTATAAATAACTCCTTGTTTTGAATTCTTTGTATGTTGAAAAACCATATGTATAAAATGTGTCTGCTAACAGGAAATTTGAGGATGTGATTTATCTTTTTGTTTGTTTTGGTAAATGGGTGGATCCTAGCTCTGTGTGTGCATGTTTTTAAACCATGTATTATATTAAACTATCACTCCTCTCTGCTAGAAGGAAGCCATAGTAATATAATCTTTTAACAGCTATTTCACTTTTCTAGCTTTGTTTACAAGTATTGTGTATTCCCTGAATGGATATCGATTGTCAGGATATTGATGATAGAGAGATTGTTCACACTGAGTCTCTAATAGCTGTAGTAGCTACAGATGCTCAACTGATAATTCCCAGGCAGATAATTAAACATTGACCCCAATTAATAATCTAGAGATTCTTTTAGAAGCATTTTCTGACCAAAACAGTTAATCTTTGTTAGGGAAAATGGCAAACTAGAGTTATAAGTGGGATTTTCATTTTTTTACCTAAAGTTTGTGGGTTTTTTCCCCTTGTTACTTGGATGAGGGTGACCATATGATCATTTTGCAGGAGAAGACAATTTGGATTGTTGAGTTCTTAGCCACTAAAAACCTGTGGAATGTGTAATATATATGAGTGAGTCTATTAAAACTGCAAATATGTTTTGCTATGAACCTTTATTTTTAGTTACTTCTAATGACTTACTCGTATTAGGAAAGATCATCTTTCATTATTGATTAAATTTAACTATACAACTCTGACAATATTAATACAATTATATAACACATAGAACATTTTTTAGTATAATTGTACATTCAATTATATTAAAATATAATGGAAGTAGTTGATATATAACAATAACCAATATATAAAAATAATAGTTGCAGTAATATTAATACTTCTATTTCTTTTCCCATTCACCTTAAATCAGAAGAAGCTCATTCACACGGAAGACCCATTTAATGATGAGCATCAGGAGAGGGAAGAAGTGGAAATGTTGGCTAAGAAGTTTGAAATGAAATATGTGAGTATAATAAACTGTTTGCTTAGGTAATTTTATCCTATTGGCCTATTTCTGTGGCTAACTGGGAGGGCTTATAAATATCTATTGCCTGCCTTGTTTTTTCTCCAAGTTGAAACCAAATGAATGGTTAGACAGTCAAATGAAGATCCTGATAGGTTTGTGATGGCTATAATAGTAGCCATTGTTTATTATAATCCTTCTAGAGCCTAGGCAGTTTGTTTAATATACATATTATCTCCAATCCTTGCAACAAAACTACAAGCTAAGTGATATTGACCACATTTTACAGATGAAGAAACTGAGGCTCTGAGCTCAAGATTTAAGTAAGTGATCTAAGATTACACAGTGGCAAGAATAGGCTGTCTAGCTCCAACCCTATTTCACTGCCATTGAGAACATTCTTTTAATTTCCTTGGTGTAGTAGTTCTCAAAACTTCCTGCCTCTTAAGAGTTTGAGAGTGAATGTGTATACTTCTAGGCCCCTTGGATCAGACTCAATTAGAAACAACATAAAAATTCTGTGGAAGTGTCATGTTTACCTTAAATATTTATGTGTATTCTATATCCTGTGCCATAATATATTGGTGTTTGTTTTAGTGTAAGAATAATTTTTAATTACCTGATTGTTAAGTTGCTTAATATTTTTCTAAAATTTTCTAGTGTAATTGACTTTTTAGGAAGCCCCACTCCTCACCCCATGTTTGTACCCATATCTTTAGTACTCTTGGCACTTTGCTAAAATGTAACCCAGTTGAGAAGTAAGACTTTATCCCTCTGATTTTCTGTGTGCATTGAACAGTATCTTACAGGGATTAGGACATCAGCTCACACTAGTGCTGTCATTCATATTATCCCCAAGATGCAGCTAGAATCTTGGCCACCACTTGCTGGCTCCTTGTGATAATTAAGAAACTGTGGGTGGCAGAAATACATGAGAATAGATTAGGATTGGAGTCAGTACTTTGCCACCTACTAATTATATCCTTTTGGTGAGATTATTTAACAACTTTGTGCCACAGTTTTCTTATCTATAAATTGATTTTTATAGATTCAGATTTTTCAGAGACCCTTCTGGCTCTTACTGATTATATTCTGTGACAGTATAATCTTGTGAGATTATATTGTATTGTGATGTATAAAAAATATAGATAGTATTTTAGGATTTATAGAAGTTATATATTGGTTAAATTTAATGTTTTAACTAAACAGTACATTTACGTGGTTCAAAATTCAAAAACTAAAGGAATATATAGAGTGAAAAATCTTCCTTTTGTTGTATTGCCCACCCACCTAATCCCAGTTCCTAAGCAAGTAACATTCTTGGGGGGGGCTGTCGCAGAGATATTATATCTCTCTACATATACATCTCTTCCTCCCTCACTACCCTTTTATACATATTACAGAATACTATAGATAACTTCGGCTCTTTGCTTTTTGTGTTTACTATATCTTGGAGTTTGGGTTTTTTTGTAGCAGGACAAAGAGCTTTCTCTTTTTTAAGGCTGCATGGTATTTCATTATATGGAAATACCACAATTTATTTAACCAGTCCTCAAATGATTTAGGTTGTTTTCAAAAATTTGCTCTTATAAACAGTGCTGCTATAAATTACTTTGTAAAATGGCATTTTATACATTTTCAAGTTTATCTGTAGGACAGATTCCTAGAAGTGGGAGATTTTGGTCAGAGGATTTATGCATTTATAATTTTGGTATATATTACTCAGTTACCAGTTGCTACTCCCTCCAGTACAATATTAGAGAGCCTATTTTGCTGTGGGTTACAAAACCAAGGATTAGAATTGCCCTTTGCAAATGGAAAGATTCCTAGCATATGATTCTATAAGTAATGTGACTTAGTATATGATATATTCCCTCAAAGTTAGCATTAAATTTTATTGGTTAACCCTAGGATAGTACTTGGCATAGAATACCTAATGTTCTGAAGAAGTTGTTTGATGTATAAGATTGAATTTCAGATAACTTGGATATATCCAAGCATTGTCATTGTGCAGGGATAAAATATTACTCCTGTTATAATCCAGATTAATGGGCTATATTTCTTCTCTAGATTTTTATTTTGCTAACTTACTGTTTTATTTCCATTCTAATTAAAGATTTAAAAGGTCTTACATGATGGTTTTATGTACATTAACCTAAAAGCATGCCACAAGTATTATGAACATTAAATATAAATATTAATAACAAATTGTTTGGAACCTTTTAAGAAAATCATCAGGTCAGAACTGACCTAAGAGAAGGTACCTTCTCTGGCTCTAGGATCTAGACCTAGAGCTTTAGGCTATCGCGAAACTATCTTTTTTTTTTTTTGGAGACAGAGTCTCGCTCTGTTGCCCGGGCTAGAGTGCCGTGGTGTCAGCCTAGCTCACAGCAACCTCAAACTCCTGGGCTCAAGTGATCCTCCTGCCTCAGCCTCCCGAGTAGCTGGGACTACAGGCATGTGCCGCCATGCCCAGCTAATTTTTTCTATATATATTTTTAGCTGTCCATGTAATTCCTTTCTATTTTTAGTAGAGACAGGGTCTCACTCTGACTCAGGCTAGTCTCGAGCTCCTGACCTCGAGTGATCCACCTGCCTCGGCCTCTCAGAGTGTTAGGATTACAGGCATGAGCCACCACACCCGGCCTAATTTCTTTGTATGTTTTTGTAGAGATGGGGTCTCGCTCTTGCTCAGGCTGGTCTTGAACTCCTGACCTTGAGCGATCCTCCCTCCTCGGCCTCCCGGAGTGCTAGGATTATAGGCGTGAGCCACCGCGCCGGGCCACAAAAGATCTTTCTTAAACAATAAAGATTTTTTTTTTTTTTTGAGGATCTCACTCTGTTCCCCAGCTAGAGTACAGTCGTCATAGCTCACTGCAACCTTAAACTCCTGGGCTCAAGTGATCCTCCTGCCTCAGCCTACCTAGTAGCTGAGACTACAGGCATATGCCACCACGCCCAGCTAATTTTTCTATTTGTTGTAGTGATGGAGTCTTGAACTTCTTGGCCTCAAGTAATCCTTCTGCTTTAGCTTCCTAACATGCTAGGATTATAGGTGTGAGCCACTGTGCCTGGCCTAACAAAGATCCTTATAGATGTTCAGAGGTAGCAAATTCAGATATTCTAGTAGCTGAAATTGGCGATACCAGAAATTATAGAGTATAAAATTGTAAAAGGAGTACCCTGAATTGAATTTACAGGGTTTCCCCCTTCCTTTCCGTCCTATTTTTATGGGGTACGTTATATTTCCTGTTATGTTGCTCTTAATGCTCGGATAATGTGACAGTTCATATTCAGCAGCAATTGCTAAATAGTTTTTTGGGAAAAGGTCAATATGACTATTAAGTACTTATTTTTACCTGGAGTATGCTAAATTGGTAATTGTACATAAGTCTTACTACATAGCTAAGTCCAAGTTTTGACATTTCTACCACTCTATAGGCTCCAAATTTAGTCTTGATAGTTGCTGTAGGAAGAAAGCAGGATGCAGTTTAAGAAGCTCCTGTGCCTTCCCTCATTCTCAGTTAAGGCTCCAAGTGTTTAGGCTAAACATTCCAGTTTCCAACTAAATTTTTAGATGATTTCTAGGTGGTTTATACCTTATCTATACTCGAGAGTAGGGAATGAGGTTCAATTTGATAGGTATAGTCTTGTTCTTTTAGCCTTCTAGGACATAGGATAATCTGTAATTGTTGGATGATTACTTAGTGATTTTTCTCAGTTACTCCAGCCATCTTGAAAGATCATGCTATCCTAGAACTGGTTATAAATTCAGTGACCTAAGTTAAAACACCTAGCATATTACCTGGTGCCTCTAGCAGGGGCTCGTTTAAGACAATCTGAATCTGAATGACTGGGTGGGACTACATGTATTCTGCCATGCATTTATTAACATTCATGAAATTACATTATAACTTTAAAGTCTACTTACTGTGCCGTGGAGTCTTTGAATACCACTTTTCATGCTTAGTTCTATGTGATTTTGGATTCTCGGAGTCCTTCTAGCTTCATATTTATTTTAAAAGGGAGAATAGAGGTAGATTTGGTGGTATAAAAGTAATTCTGAGCAGTCTTATAAACAGTTGATCAAATGGAGTAATACTATTTTTACACAAAGACAAATTATATTTCTAAAAAGATTTGATTTCTCACACTTGCTGAGGGATAAAAGAGAAGAAAAAATAAATAAAATTAAAAAATTTTGATTTTCTTTTGGTATGACTTATGAAACTGATTTCATCCAGATATATTTTACAGAATGGCAATATCTTTGGATAACTGTATAATTGATGAATGACTTCTTCACAGTAAATACTACTCAATTGAGTGGAAAGAAATAAAATTTCGTCCTAAAATAATTATGGATTATTTTTTTTAAAGTGTCTTCAACCATGAGACTGATACAAGTGGATGTTTTGAAAGCATTTATGTATTCTTTCTGGAGTTTCAAGAATTATATCAGTTACTTACATTAATTAATCGTCCACACCTGTGAGGGGTTAGTGCTTCCTTGGGAACTTCCTAGGCTGGTTTTCCTGTTTGTTTTGGCCTTATGTTGAGTCTGGTCCCAAGAATCAACTTGGTAGAGCTTTGGGTAAAGGAATTTGTTTGAGTAAACTTGTTAACACCACCAAAAAATAAACTGTGTTGCAAAACAAATACCATTGTATTTAGGGTTCTGTAGACCAACAATAGTATGATATTACTTATACAGTAAAAACATAAAATAACCTTTGAAAACAAACTGAGGGAAGGGAGAGAGGGTCTCAAATAAAGGGCAAAGAAGAATTCCTAGCTCAGATAATAGTTTCTTTATTGTGGTTACCAATTCTAATTGCTTGTCATGACATGCCCTTTTAATTCTTTGGCCTCTTTGAGCTAAGCAAATTTTCTTCAGCCTTCTTTAATCCTTTAGGAACAATTGAGAATCAGCAGTTTTAGGGTATTTGGGAGGAAGGTCCTATATCTGTAAGTGGTGATTATAGAAATCTGTGTATACTATTTCTGTGCTGTGTAGTCAGCTTTTGGCTATCTTTCCACTGACTTGAAACTCTATCCTTTTCTAGTAGTAGGTTGAAGAAATAGGCATAGATATAAAGAGATAAGGTTATGGCAGGGCTGGGACAAATAGGGAGGGTTGTGACCAAGGTATGTTTTCTTCTCACTTCCGAGACTAAGGTCTTTCTTGGCAATTAGTGTCATGCTTGCTCTGTTTACCAGAGGTGATCAATGAATGTTGGTTATTAGTTCAGTTAACTATTATCTGGAGGCAGTGGGGTTGTCCAGTTCTAAGAACATCTTGTTTGCTTGTTTTCCAGTTTAGTGTTACAGTGTAATGAAACTGCATTGGCTGGAAACACTGATTATCAGGTTAAGCAAGTACTAGTGACTCAGTAAGTAATATTCTTCTGAGTCACAATGAACTAGTGCCTAAAGTAATAGATATAAAGGGGGTTCTTCATTTTAGATGTAGCGAAATTCCAGGGGTTGGTTGTTTGGAAAATACATTTTGATTTTTATAAGAGCTATTTAATGTATAAATTGTGTGATATCAACACCTGCAAAAGTCCAGAATATTTATGAAGTATGACTTTGATTCTCCTGCAGGGATTATTTTTGCTAAGGATGCTGAAAAAGAGAGTAATTCAAAATAGCTCTGTCTAGTAGGAAAGATACTCCAATATAATCCTTTGCCTGTCTGGCCTAAGTTCCTTTAGGTTAAATTTTAATATTTGTGAAGTAATTTATACATTCCGTTTTGCTGTCAAAAGTTTGGTTCCAGTTTCTATAATTGGCACATCATTGACTTTCAGCACGATGAGGGAACTGGAGGGTGGAGAATAGAAAGGGAGGTAAAGCAGGAGGGCAGGTCAGAGTGGAAGTTTTCCAGAAAGTCCAAAAGGTGAGGAAAAGTAAACTATGGCTAGAAAACTGTACTCTAGTAGCCTCTGTGATGAAGGCAGGAACTGGAATGTGCCTAATAGGAAGTGCTTTGCTGGAGATCTGTTAATGGGTGGAGCAAAGCTGTTGGAACCCTGGCTTTTGGAGAGTAAGAAAGAGCTACTCAGGTGTGTGTATGTCAAATACAGGTTTTCCCAAGCTTGTGTCCCTCAGTGGCACTGGGAAACAGAACCATATGAGGAGGAGTCCAAAACTTTGGTATTGAACAGATAATATTTCTTGAATGAGTAGTACATATACTTAATAAAAACTCAAAAGATGCAAAAGATGATGTGATGAATAGTAAATGTCCCTCCTGCCCCTGGCTCCCAGCTAACCAGTTCTTCCAGACACTGTGAATTTCTTGTCCCAGAGAGCTATGTATATGTAGGCATTTACATATTTCAAAGGTTTTTTTTTTGTTCACTGTAAAAGAATGTATAAATACAGATAAACAAAAAGAAGAAAGTAAAAATCAGCTAATCAGCTGTCAGCCCACTGCCAGGCAGGACCACTGAATAGTTTAATGGGTTTTTTTTTGTTTTTTTTTTTTTGAGACAGAGTCTCGCTTTGTTGCCCGGGCTAGAGTGAGTGCCGTGGCGTCAGCCTAGCTCACAGCAACCTCAAACTCCTGGGCTTAAGTGATCCTACTGCCTCAGCCTCCCAAGTAGCTGGGACTACAGGCATGCGCCACCATACCCGGCTAATTTTTATATATATATATATATATATATATATATATATATATTAGTTGGCCAGATAATTTTTCTATTTTTAGTAGAGACGGGGTCTCGCTCTTGCTCAGGCTGGTCTTGAACTCCTGAGCTCAAACGATCCACCCACCTCGGCCTCCCAGAGTGCTAGGATTACAGGCATGAGCTACCGCGCCCGGCCTAGTTTAATGGTTTGATGTGTATCCTTTCAGGATTTTAAAAAAATTTATATGTAATTACATGTGTGCTTTCTTGCTCTTTAAAAAAATTTGGTAATCACCTGAGCAATACATGAATACATTCATGTTATTAAAAACAAATTCAAATAATACATGTTAAGCCAAAGTCTTCCTTCATTACTGCCTCCAATTATATTCTTTCCCCACAGATAATAACCATGTTTGTCTTCTTGTTGTGTATTCTTTGAATATTTCATACATATCTACAGATATATATGGTTGTGTTGTGTTTTTCATAAATGAGATTATCCTGTTCCTATGGTAGTGGAAAAAACAATCTTTGTTATTTAGATGTTGTCTCCATGATTACCAGTTAGGTTGAGCACCTTTTCAAAAGCTTGGGGAACATTGATACTACCTTTTCTGTGAACTGCCTTAACTCTACATAACATTTGGTAAACTGCTTTTGTTACTGTCTATACTAATAAATACTCTTCTACCACACTGGTTTTAAATGGCTGTTATATGAATGGGTATGTTATAGCTTATTGATGTATACTTTTATTGTGATGCTGTAATCAATTTGATGCTTGGTAAAGATCTTATTGTTTGTAAGATCATATTTTGGGAGGCATTTTGGTCAGACTAATATTATGATCAAGTAAAGCTTTAACTATTTTGTTTACTCTTCTTGATAAGATTCACATTTATTTAACAGCACTAACCATTTTATTGTAATATTGGATTATGGGCTCAGAACTATTAACAACAGTCATAATTTTCGGTGGAAACAAACTAGTCACCTTGACCAGACATAGATGTTCCTAAATATAATTGCCTGAAAATTATTTGCATTTCTGCATGTGTCTGATTGTGCCCATTACAACAGAACCTATCTGGTTATTTATTAATAGTTTTTCCCAGATAAATCTCATAGGCAGCTAGTTATGCCTAGACAAAAAATATGTTAGGAGAGCAGAAAAAGATAAGTGTCTTTGTGATTTTAATTAGAAAGCATCCTGGAGAAAAGATTTAAAACTTAGGCTGCTCTGTGAGGGATGGGAGGATTCAGTGAGGAGTAAGAGATTTCCAAATAAGGGGAAAGCACCAGGAAAGGTGATCAGGTGTGTTCAGGGGACAGTGGGTAGATAGTTTAAATGAATCAAAGTGTTGACGTTGGAAAATGGTGAGAAAAAAGTTGGAAAGGTAGCACTTGGTGAATGGTAGCTATCATCATCATGATCATGATTGGTACTTAAATATATATTTTATGTCCCCAGTAACTGGTGACTTTCTTGCAAATCTCTCTGCATTTTTTTTTCCTTTCTAACTGATCTCCTCTCCATCTGTGTTAATTCCCCATACAATAGCCAGAGGATTTTGTTAAACACTAATCTCATCATTTACCTCCCTGTGCTGATCCTTTCAGTGGCTTCCATTAGTGCTTGACTCCACTTGTGCTCATCTGGGTGTCAATGTCTTAGCAAAAAGCCTTGATTAGGTCCTCTGGTTAAAAAGGACTCCATACAACCTGTGATTTTCCTTTCTACTGTTTATAGCTACTGTAGCTATTTGTTTAATCTGTCTCCTCTCCTCTCTTTACTTAACTGCTTATGTATAACTATAAAATGTACAAAGGCTGGCACATGGTGAATGCTCAGTAAATTTGTTGAGATTATCATAAGTTCCTTGAGAACAAGGACTTTTCATATTTAAATTCTTAAATTTTAACATATTTCTCTCTATAGCATAAGTTCTTAACAGATACTTTTGAATCTAAGTAGTAGTTTGAAGTAAGCTACGTAACTTAGCCAAATTATTGGTTAAAGTAAGATAAAGATAAGAAAATGTAAGAGTATTGCAGAGTCTCTTGGCAGATGATTCAGATTGCTTTCCAAAAGGTTTTGTTGGTATACTCTTATCAGCAGTGTTTGAGCAGTCCTATTTTTGCTCCATCATTCCAAAATTTAATAGTTTGTAATTTGATTAATAAATTAAATAAATGACATTAAAGTAAAATTGGTATTTTACTTTAATGTCATTTATTTAATTTATTAATCATTCTCTGTTGAGTTGTAATGCTTCCTTTTTCATCTCAAATCTCAAGTTCTTTTTTTTTTTTTTTTTTTTTTTTTTTTGAGACAGAGTCTCACTCTGTTGCCTGGGGTAGAGTGCTGTGGCATCAGCCTAGCTCACAGCAACCTCAAACTTGTAGGCTCAAGCGATCCTCCTGCCTCAGCCTCCTGAGTAGCTGGGACTACAGCCATGTGCCACCATGCCTGGCTAATTTTTTCTATATATTTTTTAGTTGTTCGGCTAATTTCTTTCTATTTTTAGTAGAGACGAGGTCTCACTCTTGCTGAGGTTAGTCTTGAACTCCTGACCTTAATCGATCCTTCTGCCTCCCAGAGTGCTAGGATTACAGGCATGAGCCACCGTGCCTGGCCTCAAATTCTTATATAGTAGAGTATGTTTCTGAACAATGCTGTATTATATTCCTGTTATATCTATGTTGACTCCCATAACTTTAAAATATTTAATATGTGGCAGGGCTAGTCCTCTTTTTTATATACTTCTTAGATCCCTCCGTCTCTTACTTTTTAGGGTAAAACCGTCCCTCATGTACTTAATTGCTTGTGTGTAACTTTTTCACAATAGAAGTACCTCTTCTGATCCTAGAAGTATCTCTTCCCTTCCCTTGACTTCTGATTCTCACCATAATTCCATAACCAAATGTAAAGGTTTCCATTTGCAGACCTGGCAAAATGAAAAAAATAAAGACAATGTAGCATGTATGTTGCATCTAAGCACACATATATGTTGTGTGTGTATATATACTACATCTGTATATATACACATGTATGCATGTTGTTTATGGTTGCCAATTGGTGTTAATATTTCTTGAGAGGGATTGTCGTTCTGAGATTATGCCCTCCATGGTTTCATTTAGCAAAATAAAAGCATTGCCACCCTGTGTTAGTCCCTAGAATTGTTTTGAAACTTTCACCTAACTTGTAAAATCTAAAAACATGGAAACTATTACTTTATCTCACACCATAATGCCTCTCTTGGTGGTGATGGTATAATAACAGTGTGGTTTTATCCACTGAAAAGCGTACAGTGGAATCATAGCTTATGTGAGGATGAGGTTTTCTAGCATCAGTATGTAATACAAACATGGTATTTAGTCAGTATTACCTTTGTACCATGTTGGAGACGTCTCTGATAAGTCCAACATACTTGATTTTCCCCTCAAGCACTGGGACAAATCACTGTTTCTTTGCATGGAAACAAGATGAAGCAGTTTGTCTTTAAGGGCCATGTTGCATACAACTTACCCATGTTTAACCATTAGAATCACACTTTACATTGAGCCCTATGCACTGTGAGAACTGAAACCAAACTAGGTGGTAGAGATTCCTATCTTGCACTTTCTGCTTTTTGCAAGGCTCACTGTGGCTCATTGGTGGCATATTGGTCAGCAGAATCCTTTGTACTAATTGTTTTCTCTCTTTCTGCCTCTTTGTGAGCATCCTCTTCCCCACTCCAGCACCAAAAACATCATAGGGCAGAGAGGTGTGTTAGAAGATGCTTAGAAAGTTTAGTTAAATTTGGGTGAGTAAATTTAAGTATCTAAAATGAGTCTTGAAGATTAAGCTAACATACCATACTTGTTTTAGTAGTGCCCTAATAATGAGCTTGTACATAACCTTCGAAATACATGTGACGTTTTGTACCTGCGATATAATGAGTTCTTTATATTGTAATCAGCTAGAGTCCAGAGGTTCTGTAAGATATGACCTGAATGATGAAATCTGCACTGTGTTGTTTTGTTGTTGTTTTACTTTTAAAAACCTGTTTATTTAAAAAGAATTATAGGCTAACAAGAAGTTACAAATACAGTACAGAGAAGTTGCTTGTGCCCATCACCCAGCTTCTCCAATGGTGATATCTTACATATTTACAGTTGTCCAAACTAGGAAATTGACACTGGCACAGTATAAGTAACTGGACAATAGACCTCAGGTTTTACCAGTTTTTGCACGTACTCATATTCCATTTTCTTGTATGTATGTCTATATGTATAATTCTATGACATTTAAAAGATAATTTTAAGAATAGTTTTAGATTTTCAGAAAAGTTGCTGAGATAATACAGAGTTTCCACATAATCCTCACCCAGTATGAACATCTTACGTTCATACTGTTTATAATATTTGTTATAACTAAGGAACTAACACTGGGACGTTACTATTAATGAAACTCCACGCTGTATTTGGATGTTGCTAGTTTTTTTACCCTAATGTCCTTTTCCAGTTCCTGAATCTCATCCAGGATACTACATTGCATGTAGTTATTATTTCTCCTTATTGCTCATCTGGACTGTGGCACGTTTTCAGATTTTCTTTGTTTTTGATAATCTTGACAGTTTCGAAGAACACTGGTCACTTACTTTCGTAGTATGTCCTTCAGTTTGGGTTTGTCTGATGTTTTTCTCATTAGGTTAGGCTGGTGTTATAGGCTTTTGAGAGGAAGACCACAGAGATAAAGTGCAATTTTTATCACATCGTGTCAATGATACATGCTATCAACGTGACTTATCCCTTTTGATGTTGACTGTGATCACCTGGTGAGGTCATGTTGGCCAGGTTTTCCACTATAAAGTTACTCTGTCCCCACCCCCATCCCCATTCATACTCTACTCTGGAAGTAAGTCACTAAGTGTAACTTATACTCAAGATGGGCGCAGGGGACTTAAACCCAACCTCCTGGAGGAGGGATTATATATAAAAATTGTTTGAATTCTTCCAACAGGTCTTTTTAACTTTATGGAAACAGCTTGAATACTGAATCAGTCTAACGTATCTGTTCTTTGCAGGGTGGGAAACCCCGTAAACACCGGAAGGATCGGCTACAAGATTTAATTGATATAGGCTTTGGCTATGATGAGACAGATCCATTTATTGATAACTCAGAGGCTGTAAGTAATGTATCTTTAATATAGCAGCAAATTCTTTGTTTGGGATAGTAGAAGTCAAGGGTGAAGTAAGTTAAATAGTTCAGTGAATGTTTTTATTTGTGCTTTTTAAAGCTATGTTAACTGCTTAAAGGTTTTTTTTTAAAAAAGAATACTGCAGATTTAAAATTCTGTTATGTTGGGTTGGTCAGTGGCGAGTCATTATTACACTGTTATACTAGACCAAGTTTTAGCAAACTTTTTCTGTAAAAGGCCACATCCACATAGTAAATATTGTAGACTTTGTCCCCTGGGCCATATGTTCTCTGTCACAGCTACTCAACTCTGCGCTGTATTGTCTATTGTCATAGACAATAAGTAAATGAATGAGTATGGCTGTGTCAAAATGAACTTTACTTAAGGACTCTGAAATTTAAATTTCATGTAATTTTCATGTGTCACAAAAATATTAATCTTTTAATATTTTTTTCAACCATTTGAAAAATGTAAGATCCCTTCTTAGCTTGCAGGCTATATGGAAACAAACTGGCAGGCTGGGTTTGGCCGGCTCAGTGCACAATTTGCTGATCCTGTGCTCTACCATTATTTTCAGTGTGCCGTTCTCCTTTCCAGTTCCTTGAGGTCTTTAATAGTTGCTCATGTTCAGACATGTAATTAGCATTGATTCTATCATGACCCGTTACCCAAACTGAGAACAAAAATAAATTTAATAAAAGGGAAAAAGGAAAAAATTTCTAACCAAATGCTGAAAACCAATGTATTAAACTAATGCTTCTCAATCAGGGATGAAAATCTGGGATGAAAAATATTGGTATACTTGTCTTAACTCAGACTTACTGAATTAGAATTTCTGGAGGTGAAGTCTGTTTAGATTGCTTAAGAGATTTTTGGTATTTGTGGGTTTTCTGGTTTTATTTTTGGTGTTTTCTTATTATAAAATTAATATATGTTTATGGTAAAGCAACAATAAAGCACAAGATAGTGATGAAGTAGAAAGTAAAGTACCTTAAAGGCCTCACACCCAGGAGGTAAATGCAAATAAGTGTCTTTTGTAGTTGGCCAGAAATTTTCATGTATATTAAGCCTACAACCTATTATCCTTTTTAAAAATTAACACAAGATCATAGTACCTGTCATATTTTAGACATTGCTTTTCTGTTAAAATACAACATATTTTAATGATATTTACATATTAACACATTGATATATTCCTTTTAATGACTGATAGAGAATATACTTAAATTGCAAAATTTATTTAATCTCATTTGATGTACATCTAAATTATTTCCAGTTTTATATGCTTACAAATAATTGGGGATCTGTGTGCATTTAGCATCTTAAGTAAATGTGTATGGAGGATATTTATAGAGTGCAAATGTATGGGTAGGATAAATTTCTAGCTGTGGAACTTATTGGTCAAAGAGTATTTGCATCTTGAATTTTTATTAACATTCCCAAACTTGGGCAGGTGTGTTTTGAAATGACTTCCAAGATGAGAACCACTTTATCTTGAATATTGATGCCACTGGCTTGAAATTAATCTGGTAGACATCTTTAAAATGTACTTAATTTTTTTTTATTGCTGCCATGCCTAACTACAATGGTGGTATATTGAATGCCAGTCTGTATCACCAGCCTGTTTTGATCAAGCCCTACAGCTTTTCCCCAGGAATCCTCTTTCCTCTTATAAAAGAAAGAGGAATTTAGGAGAGCATTTAAGGACTGTAGTAGTCCTTTGATCACAGCAGATGAATGAGGGCAAGTCATGTTTTGCAGTAGGTAAGGTATATGTTCTTCCATTCTTATCAGTAATCTAATCCCTGGGATTATCATGTCCCCTGCAATGTGCAGTGATTACTAGGATACACAGAAAGTGACACTAGGTTACTATTACACTACCCATAAATTAGTATGTCTTTTTCCTGTTGCTACAGTGCTTGCTTGTAAAGTTGATAAAAAGCATATTCAGGTAGAAGAGCGATAAGAAGAACTTTAAGCATGAGACATACTGGATACTTTGTCATACTTCTAAGTTATATCTGGTGTCTTGACATAAACTTGTTTGTCATACCAGGCAGCCTGGTCTGTAGAAGTAACATATTGACGATGCCCTTTGGAGTAGGGAAGCCCTTCCTATTACCAAAAAGGTTGTCAACCAGTAAGTTAGCGTGTGGAATGTTTTCTAGTCCTAACTCCATTTGTGATTCACCATGTGACCAGCAGCTAGTCTTTTAGCATCACCCAGTTTTCTCTGCTATGATTTGCATATTCCCCAGAATTATTTTGAGACTCAAATAAGGTAATGAATGTGAACATGCTGAAAAGCATAAAGCAAGTATAAAACATCAATAGCAGTGTTAGCATTATATGTAGATTTTGGTTTATAAATAACCCAAGAAGGAATTCAGCCATATATAAATGGGCATTGCATGTATTCACAGTTAGATAAATAGCTTTTAAAAATTAATAAACTTTATTTTTTTAGAGACATTTTAGATTCATAGCAAAATTAAATGGCAAGTGCAGAGTTTCCATGTACACCCTGCCCCCATGCATGCACAACCTCCCCTACTATTGATGTCATGTAGCACAGTGGTACATTTGTTATAATTGATAAACTTTCATTGTGACACATCATTATCACCAAAGTCCATAGCTTACATTAGGGTTCATTCTTGGTGTTCTGTGAGTTTGGACAAATGTATGACATGTGTCCACCATTATAGTATCACGCAGAATAGTTTCACTGCTGTAAATATCCTCTGTGCCCTGCCTATCAGCTCCCCCCTCCCTCCTAACCCTGGCAGCCACCCATAATTGGATTATGGATCAAGTTAGTGAGTGTGACCAGTATTTTTAAAGAAAATGGAATCTAATAGAATAGGAGCTATCATAGTACATCACTAGTAGATTATATAATTTTTATTATGTGTGTGCTGGGTTTTGATGTGTAATGTATTTTCCACTTGGGTTGTGGCAAAGAAAATTGGAAAGCTACTGCTTTTAGTAAGGATAAATTTTGTAGGTGTAAGTTTATAATTAGTTACTGACATATGTAGGACAAGGTAGGTCCCTGTTTTAAAAGAGGAAATTGAACTAAAATGCAGGTTGACTTACAAAATAACTTTAGTATTGTTACCCTAAACATATTATTTGCTTATTTTTATGAGATAATTCAGACATAAAACAATTATGGGCAAACAAAATGATTTTTTATTCTTTTAGCTGATTGTGTTATCAGTAAGCTTTCAGTGTTGGTATATTATTTGACAGAGTGAAAATAATCAGTTTCTAATTAATTTTCAGAATCATATACTACTTACTAAAAATACCTAAGATAAATGCTTTTGAAGATTATTTTTAGTCTAACATTTATGCTGCCAAATTGTAAAAGGACTGAAAATGTTTTTATTTATTATTAATAATATGAAGCATGAGTAACACTTTTTTATTTAGGTTGTCCCTTTAAAATATTACTAGAACTTTGTGAAGTAATGTCCTTGTTTTACAACCCCTGAAAAATTGATGTTAAGTGATTTGCCCTGGGTCACAATAGCTAGTCATTGGCAGTGGATCTAAATCCAGGCCTTCTGATTCTCAAGTTCAGTGTCCATTGCCTCATAACGCATTCTTAAAAGGCTAAATTAAATATTCATGAAGAGTTTATTCACCAGAAGGGTGTTCTGATAGGGAAAGCTGAGCAAAATATTGCCTGGGAAGATAGACTTTGACCACATCAAAATTGCCCTGTTTACTGGGTGATAAATGTTTCCCATGCGAAGAAGCTGCTTGGTGTGTTGGATGGGTTGGAGGCAGCCAGTAACTTTGCCATAAACATATAAAATTGCTTTGGTGAGGTACTTACCTGGTTTTCACTTATAAAATGGGAATGATATTTGCCTTTCTTGCCTTACAAAGGTATCATGAGGACCAAATGAAATAATTTATATGGAGAAGCATTGAGAAATATAAAGCATTGTACAAGTACACGTAAGCAAAGAGTACAGGTGTATTTTTCTTAATCACAGTTAAACATTTTCAAAATAATTACTACAAAGTCTTTTCACTTTTAATCTTTTACTCCTTACTCCTTTACTTGCAGATTGTACTGTACTGGCCGTTTTCTGTGAGGTCTTACCTGTAGATCTTTATAGTAGTGTATCAAGTAGAACAATAAGAAAATAGTTCATTTTTTTCTTTTTTTCTTTACTCATTTTATTTCTTTTTAATTCAGTATGATTAAACTGGATCCTCTGTCCTATTCCATTCTCCATATAATTAAAAAGAATACAGGTTAAAATCACAACTTTTGTATGTAGCCATAATATTCTTTTTTTTTTTTTTTTTTTTTGAGACAGAGTCTCGCTCTGTTGCCTGGGCTAGAGTGAGTGCCGTGGCGTCAGCCTAGCTCACAGCAACCTCAAACTCCTGGGCTTAAGCGATCCTACTGCCTCAGCCTCTCGAGTAGCTGGGACTACAGGCATGCACCACCATGGCCAGCTAATTTTTTCTATATATATTTTTAATTGGCCAGATAATTTCTTTCTATTTTTAGTAGAGACGGGGTCTCGCTCTTGCTCAGGCTGGTCTCGAACTCCTGACCTCGAGCGATCCACCTGCCTTGGCCTCCCAGAGTGCTAGGATTACAGGCGTGAGCCACCGCGCCCTGCCATAATATTCTTACAGTAACTAGTAAGATATGTATAAGACATTCCTCACCCATGGCAAAGAATTTTCCTTAAAAGTCTGACTTTCTGAAATGATCTGGACAGCTAAATATATATATAGAAAAAAAATTAGCTGGGCATGGTGGTGCATGCTTGTAGTCCCAGCTACTTGGGAGGCTGAGGCAGGAGGATCGCTTAAGCCCAGGAGTTTGAGGTTGCTGTGAGGTAGGCTGATGCCACGGCACTCTAGTCCGGGCAACAGAGCAAGACTCTGTCTCAAAAAAAAAAAAAGTCTGACTTTCTTAAAGACTAGATTATATGAAGAACCTCAAAAGTAGAGTTCTGGGGGCCCCAGGTAGCAGGTACTTCTTAGCTGTTAGATAAGTAGTTCCTTTTTTCTTTCCCCCTTTGATCACCTTCATTTGGTTAAGATTGACCTTCATTTAATGTTTGTTTTTTGTCCATCTTCATCAGGTGAGATAATAGTAATAAACCTTAAAATCCAGACTTTGGGGACATAAATCTGATTTAGACAATTTGTGTCCCTTGCTCCAAGCAAAGTGCCTGGCTCATTCTAGGTCCTCAAGTATATGCTTAGCAAACTGGGCATTTGTTTTTCTGCTTCTCTTTAAAATGTATGTGCTATTTTTCTTTTAAATGTTCAAAAAATTTTCTCCACTTAAAAGCATAGAGCTAAGACAGAAAAAATAGTTTTGTCATTCTTTATAATCTCCTTATGAATGAAATTTCATACTGATGTTGTGGGAAATGAAATTTGCTCCTTATCGAGACACTTACGCATCTGTTTTAACTTTTTTCAATTTCTCATCAGATCCACTCGTCATTAAGAATAGTAGCAGTGGGCTGGGTGTGGTGGGTCACACCTGTAATCCTAGCACTCTGGGAGGCTCAGGGAGGAGGATTGCTTGAGCTCAGAAGTTTGAGACTAGCCTGAGTAAGAGTGAGACCCCATCTCTACCAAAAAGAAAGGAGAAAAAAAAAAAAAAACCAGCAGGGCATTGCAGCACGCGCCTGTAGTCCTAGCTACCTGGGAGGCTGTGGCAGAAGGATCACTTAGAGCCCAGGAGTTGGAGGTTGCAGTGAGTTACAGTGATGCCACTGCACTCTACCCAGAGAGGCTGAGTGAGACTCTGTCTCAACAACAACAACAACAACAACAAAAAAGACAACTGAACACCCCTCCTCATGAGTCCCCACCCCTTCAAAAAATGAAAAAAAAAAAAATAGTAGCAGTGGGAAGGAAAAAAAGTAATGGTAGCCATAATCCTTAAATTTTTCTTAGCAGTTGATATATTTAGAATTTGCTTTATTACTACAGAAGTTTTTTTCTTATATATACTGAATGATCAGAGCTAATTTTTATTTCAGGTGTTAACTTTTTCTAAATTTATTTCACAAATATCCTCATTGTAGTCAGTTTTGCAGTTAGGATTTAAGGAAGATGCTGCCACGGTGAAAGAATTTTTTTGGCATTTATAGAGTTAAAGACAGTAGGATATAGCTGAAAATTTTTTTTTAATCTAGTATGATGAATTAGTTCCTGCTTCTCTGACAACAAAATATGGAGGCTTTTATATCAACACTGGCACTCTGCAGTTTCGCCAAGCTTCAGATACTGAAGAAGAAGATATTACAGACAACCAAAAGCACAAGCCACCCAAAGTGAGTTTATCTGACATTGCAATGAGAACATTCAATTAATAGTATATATTTTTTGAATGTTAACTTGTGCCACAACTGTGAATGTAAAGAAAAGTAAAATACAAACCATTGTTTATTGAATCTATCTGTGGTTAATTATATATTTTAAACTTATGTAGATATGGAAAAATTGGTATTTATATCATAGTAGAATTATATTTCCTTTAAAAACTTCTCTCTACCTATGTGGTTTAATAATCTGTTTCTGGTATAAAATTAAGTTTCTGGGATAGGTTAAGATTTACTATAGAAAATGATTTTTAATAGCTGTTACTTTTCCTAAGATGTAATTTGTAACTAACTCTATAGAGTTTGCATGTACCATATTTGGGAAAGGAATAGTGTCCTTAGATAAATGTTTCTTGACGTGTGGTCCAAAGACTGACTTGTACCAGAATTACTAAAATTCTTGTTAAAAATGCGAATTATTCTCATTAGACTTGGAAAGTTTTTAAAAAATAATAAATAAATGCAAATTATAAGGCCTACCTCAGATAACTGAATCAAAACTAGAGGTAAGAGTGTTTGTGGACCCCAAGAATCTGCATTTTTAACAAGCAATTCTAATGCACATTGACATTTGAGAAAAATGGATCCTGGATTGCTAACATCAAAGAGTAAAGCATTGATACTTAGATAAATGATGCATTCTTTTATCATTTTGCAGATTCCCAAAATAAAAGAAGATGATATTGAGATGAAGAAGCGGAAGCGGAAAGAGGAAGGGGAAACGGAGAAGAAGCCAAGGAAAAAAGTACCCAAACAACTGGGGTACGTTAAATTAAACCTAATAAGGGAACTAGTGTCACAGTGTGACTGTCTCTCCTTTTAGAAAGATATATTCACCACTAATTAATTAATTTAGCTGGGTCTAATTTAATATACTATTTATGAATATTAATAACTCTTAACTTGTAATAATATTGTAGTATTTGTTAGTAAGCAGAAGGCTTTGTCACCTTAGAGACTCATGGTGTTTTAGATCAAATTTATGGATTGGTTCATTAAGTATTTTGTTTATTACAACTTTTTACCAATAAGAACCAGTTTGAAAAGATATTACTGAAAAAACTTTTAATTTTTTTGGTACTAAAACTAAGCGTAGCTGCTTGGGTATTGAGGAATAACAGTAGCCTATACATAAATAGTTTATGGCTGTTGTAATATAAAAAATTTCATTGATTTTATTTAGCTGTTCTTAACACTTGTGACATTAGGTAATGGTAGTGCTGCTAGAAACCAAGTAAAATTTCTCAAAAGCCTATGTCAGAAGAATAAAATATTTGTACCATACAATCAAAAATTACTGATTGCCTCTACTTCTAGGGCTTTTTTCACAGAGCTAAGGGAAGGACATGTGTGAGAGGCTAGGTTTTCCTCCTCTCCTTAACAGGGAGGTATATTTGAATTTGGGGCTATCAGTATCCAGAAAGTTGATGTAGGGAAGTATTTCTCCCCTCCAAAACATAGGATTACAGCCATTAATCATGACCTTGAGTCATTAAGAAATCATTTTAAAAAAAAAAAGGTATAGGCCGGGCGCGGTGGCTCACGCCTGTAATCCTAGCCCTCTGGGAGGCCGAGGCGGGTGGATCTCTCGAGGTCAGGAGTTCGAGACCAGCCTGAGCAAGAGCGAGACCCCGTCTCTACTAAAAATAGAAAGAAATTATCTGGCCAACTAAAAATATATATAGCAAAAAATTAGCCGGGCATGGTGGCACATGCCTGTAGTCCCAGCTACTTGGGAGGCTGCGGCAGTAGGATTGCTTAAGCCCAGGAGTTTGAGGTTGCTGTGAGCTAGGCTGACGCCACGGCACTCACTCTAGCCCGGGCAACAAAGCGAGACTCTGTCTCAAAAAAAAAAAAAAAAAAAAAGGTATATATCACTAATAGTTTTCTTAAATGTTCATTATTTACAGGTAAACTTTTTTGGAAACATAGGCTACAAATAATGCCTTTTATTGAATTTATTTTCAAACTTTATAACTTATTTATTCAGCAAATATTTATTAAGTACCTGTTTATTTTTTTACGGCACTGTTGTAAGTTTTGGGTATATAACAAAGACTGAAATACCTACCTTCAAGGTATTAATGATCTTTTAGATTCTGTAGTTCACCTAGAAGCATAGGCCATAGGATTTATAAAAGATTTTTTCGAGGGAAGTGGTAGCTAAACTGAGATCTTCCCCATAGTTCCTGTAGGGAGGTTATCACCGAAAGTTATACGTACCTGTCTGATTGTCTAACACGGCTGTTTCTAGAATGGAAAATGAAAAATAATCAAAAGGCATTAGCAGACAGATTAGGGTCTAGGAAGACTACATGGTAGTAAGTAAAGGCTCACAGATAAAGACAGTGGATTTTGTATTTCTTTGGCAGTTTGTAGCACAAGCCAATTTGAAGATGTTTGATGAGAACTTGGTTGGTTGTTAGGCAATTCTAATTTCAGCTAAAGTGCTGAAAATCATTTAAAAAAATGAAATCACACAGCCTAATTTGATCGCTGTTTTCTTCACAGAGTTGTGGCTCTAAATTCACACAAGTCTGAAAAAAAGAAGAAACGTTATAAAGATTCTCTTATAGCTGCCATGATAAGAAAATTTCAGAAAGAGAAGGATGCATTAAAGAAGGAATCTAACCCTAAAATCCCAGTGACCTTATCAACCTCCTCTCTGAATAAACCCCCCTGTGCTGCTGCAGCACTGGGAAATGACGTCCAGGACCTAAATCTTAACAGCGCTGATCCAGACCTTCCCATTTTTGTTAGCACAAATGAACATGAACTATTTCAGGAAGCTGAAAATGCCCTAGAGATGCTAGATGGTTTCGACTTGGACAGATTACTGGATGCTGCTTCTGATGGTAGCCCCCTATCTGAATCAGGGGGAGAAAATGGAAACACCACCCAGCCAATCTACACCTCTCAGGTTATGCCCAAGGTGGTACCTACACTCCCAGAGGGTCTACCTGTACTTCTTGAGAAACGTATCGAAGACCTCCGTGTAGTAAGTGTAATAATTCTCTTGATTTTTATTTGCTCTACAAATATAACAATAAATGCTTTTCTTTTAAAGACAAAAATAACCCACAATCCTTCTAACAACTTCTTATTTTTCATATTTCCTTTTAGGCATTGGCTGTTTACCTTATAAGTATTTTTCTGCATAGGTTTCATGGATTCAATTTTTATAAGCTACATAGTCACATAAAGAAAATAGAGTGAAGAAAGGAATACAGTAACATTGCAGAAGTGTACCTAAACTTGGTCCAAACTATGTTGACATCTAGTTATTTTATATAATATTTTTCCAGCTAATCAGCTTTAGTAAGCATGCATTGTGTTCCTACTGGGGCAAACATAAAAATTGAGCTTTGTAGTTTGCTGAAATAGATTACTTTCCAGATTGACTTAGATTCATAATCTTCATTTGTTTAACTAGCTGCAAATCTAGTTATATATCTCACATATTTTGTCTTAAAATGTGCCAAGCCTTGCTTAAATTGTCCTTTTTTTGATTACTTAAACATGTTTGAACCTATTCCATATTTTAGTCATTTTGGGTTTTCCCCTCACCCCATTATAAAAGTAATATAGGCTGGGCACAGTGACTCATGTCTGTAATCCCAGCACTTTGGGAAGGCCTAGGCAGGAGGATCACTTGGGCCCAGGAGTTCGAGACCAGCCTGGACAACATAGCTAGACTCTGTCTCTACAGAAACTTTTTAAAGATTAGCCAAAAGTAGTGCATGCCTATAGCCCCAGCTACACAGGAGGCTGAGGCAAGAGGATTGATCGCTTGAGCCCAGGAGTTTGAGGTTATAGTGAGCCATGATTGGGCCACTGCACTCCAGTCTGGCCAACAGAGTGGGACCTTGTCTCTAAATTAATAAATAAATGAATGAATGTTAATGGGATTATAATGTATGGACTTATTCTACAACCTGCTTTTTTTCTCCTAGGATTTCTCTATTTAAATCACATTTTAAAATTTATTAATCTCTATGTTATATTTATTTCACTAAACTGTTTCTGAATTTTAAATATCTGATTAGGGGAACAAGATATTTATTTAATTTTTCCAACAACTGGCTCTTGGATTTTATTTATCAATTCTGTTCTTTTTTCTTTTCTTTTCTTTGTTTTTCTGAGACAGAGTCTCACTCTGTTGCCCAGGCTAGAGTGCCATGGCGTTAGCCTAGCTCACAGCAACGTCCAACTCCTGGGCTCAAGCAATCCTACTGCCTCAGCCTCCCAAGTAGCTGGGACTATAGGCATGTGCCACCATGCCCAGCTAATTTTTTTCTATATATATATTTTTAGCTGTCCATATAATTTCTTTCTATTTTTAGTAGAGGCGGGGGAGGGGGGGTCTTGCTCTTGCTCAGGCTGGTCTCGAACTCTTGAGCTCAAACGATCCGCCCACCTCGGCCTCCCAGAGTACTGGGATTACAGGCGTGAGCCACTGCGCCCAGCCCTTGTTCTTTTTTCTATTTTTTGTTCTTTAGTGTTTCTTCTGAGGTCTTGACTTACTAGTTAGATCCTTTATGTTTTTACTTATTTTAATCTACTTCATCCATCCAGGAGTTAAAGAAGTGTGTTAAAGTATCTCATTGCCGTTGTTTCTTTTAGTTATAACTTGTCTCTACCATAGTTTTTGCTGTTTATTTCTGTGCTTGTTATTTGGTTCATGGGATTCTTGATGACTGTATCTTCATTATGATGATTATCATTTTTGTCCTATTAATGCTTTCACCTTAATTTTAATTTTGTCTGATTTTACTGTAGACTCTTTTCTCTTTGTTTATTTTAGCATGGTAGAACTTTTCCTATCATTTGCATTTACTCTGTCACTCAGGCTGGAGTGCATTGGTGCAATAATAGCTCACTGTAGTCTAGAACTCCTGGCCTCAAGCTGTCCTCCTGCCTAAGCCTTCCAAAGTGCTGGGATTACAGACATGAGCCACTGTGGCTGGCCTGTCTTTAGTCTTTTTGAGTTCCCTTATTTTAGCTCTTTTACTTATAGATAGCATAGAAATGAAAATTAGTTTATTGACCTAATCTGAGGTTTTTTTCTCTTAACAAAAGATTTTATCTGACCTTCAGTTGTTAGAATTGGTCTTTATTGCATTTTTTTTATATTCTATTTTATTGTTCCCTCCTCCTTCTTTGTTGTCATTCTTTTACTATTTTCTGTGCTTGTTTTTTGAAAAGTATGCAATCTATTTGTAGGTTTATTAATCAAATAGGTTTCTTATTTAATCTTTTCAACTGTATGTATGAAGTATATGTATTATTTCCTTTTTATGGGTAAGAGACTTAGTTTTAGATAGGTTAAATAACTTGACCAAGGCCACACAGCTAGTAAGTGATGGAGCCAGAATTTAAACACCAGGATTCGCTTGACTTCAGAGTATATGCTTTCTGCTGTCCCATGTTGCCCCATCTCTAAAACCCTTGTTTCTTCTAGGTTTTAAAAAGTGCTAGTGATGTGATTCAGGTTTTTCAAGATGTAATTATTAATATTAATAATAATAGCTATTTTTATTAGGCAAAAACCAACCCTATGTATTGGGTGCAGTGCTGCTGTGTCCCACCACTTCCCAAGGCCCCATTCACCTCTCAGGAGACAATGGCCCTGACTGGGTTTGATACATTTTATGTACTGCATAGTCTGATCCTCCCAACAATTATTGAGTAGGTAGTATTTCTCCCCTTTAACAGGTGAGAAAACTAGGTTCAAAAGGTTAAATGATTTGCCCAAGACCACATAATTTTTAAGTGGCAGAGCCAAGATTTGAAGTCAGGACCGTCAGTCCCTGTAGCTGATGTTCTGCGGTATTCTATGTGCATGCTCACTTCCTAAACAAAAATTGGTTAGTGATGAATGTGTTTCAGTCTTCTAAGGCTCTGTCATGTCTCATATCAAAAAATGTCATCTGTCTCTTTAGTAGTTATGCCAGGATTTATACTGTTTCTTCCCAACCCCTTAGTAAGAAATTATCAATAATAAGATTCATTTTACTTACTGATACCTGTGAATTCTCCATATTTTTCTTGGAAATATGAGATGGTACATTTTCTTCAGGAAATGAGATTTCATCTTCAGCAAAAATGCTCATGTCTGTCTGATAAGTTGTTTCTTGCTGCTCTTTTCTTACTTTGCTGCATTCTTCCGTTGTTCAACCTCTTGACTTTTTTTTATTCCCTTTCTTGAAGTTTTAATTCTAGCTTTATTCCTGTATTTCTGCCCCCTGCCCCAATCTTTATCCTAAGAAGCACATCTCAAAAATTTGCTGCTGCTGCTTAGCTTTGGGGGGGAAAAATTGCTTCTACTTTGTAGCATGTAAAATTGTCAAATAACAATGGATTGACAGAGTCAGCATATGGCTTGCTCAGGTTATTGGATCAGGTCTCTCCATGGTAAATTTTGCCCTAACTGATTCTTGACTTACCAACTTTGTTTTTGGTCATCTGGTTAAGGTAGGAAACATAGTGATGGAAATATTATCCTTAAGCTTATTTAATTAATTTGTGCTTATCCTTTGATAATAACCTTGGCTAATTTTTTCATTGTTATTAATTACGTAGAACCCAGACTGGCTGTAGTAAGCCAGTGTCTTTGTGCTGGGTGGCAGTGTTGCACAGTTGAAGTAAGAAAGCTGCTGGTCTGAATCCTGGATCCCACTGTACGTTAGCAGTGTGATTTGGGGGCATATCATGTAATCTCTCTAAAGTTGAGGTTCTTTGTTTATAAGATGAGGGCTATAATACCAATTTCTGTTATGAGATTAAACATGGTGATAATTATATAGTGTATAATAAAATGTCAGACATATTGTAGACAATCAGTAATGTCTGTAGAAAATGAGACATCTGCTTTCTGTTATCTTGGAGCTCATAGCAAGATTTAATAAACTTATGGATAGTAAAAATATACAAGACACCCAAAGCACTAAAAAGTCTTATGCGTATCCTTTTGTGAATTTAGGAAAATTGAGATAAATACAGATATTATATGTGTGTATCAAATATGAAAGAAAGGTATATATGCTAAATTTTGTCTTAACTACTTTGTGCTAGATACTAAGCTGGGTACCAAGGAAACAAAGCTAAGTAAATCATAGCTCTTCAAGGAGCTTATTCTTTAGTAAACAGATATGGAAACAAATAATATCTTGTGTTTTAAACTGTGGGTTGTGATTCATCAATGGGTTGTGAAATCACATTAGTATCATTAGGTAAAAACCATTTTTAAAAAATGAAGTAAAATAGGTATATGTACCAGTACATCAAAAGTGAACCCAATAAGTATTGTATGACGTTTTTGTTTATATGCATGCACATTTGTGACTACTGGATGACTAAATCTGATTTTCCATAACTAGGTCATACAAAAATTTAAGGTTATAAAGTTTGAAATGTCATCAAAAATTCTTATTTATAAGTATTTTTACTCAAAGGAAATATGTCTTTTCTTTATTCACTATAGTATTGTAGGCATCATGAAGAGAAGATTATTACTTAATTTTCAGTTTCATACTTTTTATGATCTGTGGTAATGATTGAAACTATTAAAAATAGGTAGGCCGGGCGCAGTGGCTCACGCCTGTAATCCTAGCACTCTGGGAGGCCGAGGCGGGTGGATTGCTCGAGGTCAGGAGTTCAAGACCACCCTGAGCAAGAGCGAGACTCCGTCTCTACTAAAAATACAAAGAAATTATCTGGTCAACTAAAATATACATATAGAAAAAATTAGCCAGGCATGGTGGCACATGCCTGTAGTCCCAGCTACTCGGGAGGCTGAGGCAGTAGAATCGCTTAAGCCCAGGAGTTTGAGGTTGCTGTGAGCTAGGCTGACGCCACGGCACTCACTCTAGCCCGGGCAACACAGCGAGACTCTGTCTCAAAAAAACAAAATAGGTAGTACTAATTTATTATTCACATTGCTTCTTTTTAAATACTGTTTTCCCCTTCACCAAATCATCAGTTAAATTGCCTTTTTAAAAATCCTTTATTTCAACAGTTGTACCATCAGTTCCATCTTACTTCATTTATTCACTACATGTTTGGCTTTTAGCTTCCTCTTGGGGGTTACCAACTCTACAAATTTTTTTGTTGACCATGCGTAATGTTATTCCCCCCTCCATATATAGCCTTTTGCCTCCAAACACACATTTTAGCTG
The DNA here is from genome assembly GCF_020740605.2 of Lemur catta. Lineage (NCBI taxonomy): Eukaryota > Metazoa > Chordata > Mammalia > Primates > Lemuridae > Lemur > Lemur catta. Next base: position 12,810,506 of record NC_059138.1, on the reverse strand, counting down.
GATCGTTGACTATATTCTGGTCAGCAATCCTGATGGAGTACAGTGAACCCTATTTTTAATTATGTCAGTGACTCCATAACTCAAGGATGTGGTCATAGAATCTATGTTCTTGTTAGATACATTACCAGATTGTTTTGTCTACTCTTAGACGTCTGCAACTTCAACTTGGATTGATCACATGATTGGACTTCACATTTCTTTGATCTATACTATTTTTTTGATATGTATTATGTACATATTTTGGGAATGCATGTAATAATTTTATGTATCCATATAATCAAATCAGACTAAGTGGGAATATCCATCACCTAAAATATTTATCTTTACTCTGAATTACTGTCTTACAGCTATTTTGAAATTTACAGTTGATTAATGTTAACTGTAGTTACCCTACTGTGACCTATACTAATTCTAAAAGTCTTTTCTATTTAATTCTAAAGAACTTTAACCTTTATGGGAATTGATCTTTTGTTTTTTCGTATTCTTAGGGTCATATGAATTTTTAAAATATCTGTAGTAGGCCTCCAAAAGATATCCATATTCTAATCCCTGAAATCTGTGAATGTTATTTTATATGGCAAAAGGGGAGTGGAATCTTTGCATGTGTGATTAAGTTAAGGATCTTGAGATGGGAGTGTTTTCCTAGATCCCATGGGTCTTAAATGCAATCACATGTGTCCTTAGAAGAGGGAGGTAAGGCCAGGTGAAGGGATTGCGCAGAGAGATTTGAAGATGTTGGCCTTGAAGACTGCAGAGCTACAGCTGCAACCAAGAAATGCCAGCAGCCACTAGAAGGTAGAAGATGCAAGGAATGAGTTGTTCCCTGGAGTCTCTAGAGGGAACTCAGCCCTGTTGACACTTTGATTTCAGCTCAGTGATACTGATTTTGGACCTTAGACTGCGAGAGGATAAATTTCTGTTGTTTTAAGCCACCAGCTTTATAGTAATTTATTACAGCAGCTGTGGGAAACTTATACAATATCCAGTTGAATTTGGATCTCTCAAATAGCTTTGTCTGCCTGTTGATCACAACTCATGTGATATCCTACCAGTATAAAGTTCTTTGGTTTTTTTCATTAGATATTCATCTCAAAGTATGATAATTGCTTGTTGCAGAAGGGTATGGTGGTACGTGCCTATAATTTCAGCTACATGGGAGGATCACTTGAGCCCAGGAATTTGAGACCAATGTAGCAAGACCTTCTCTCAAAGAAAAAAAATAGTTGTTTATTGCAGGTGATGACAGTCTTTCTTATGTTTCTCTAGGCTGCCAAACTTTTTGATGAAGAAGGAAGGAAAAAATTCTTTACACAGGATATGAATAATATTCTTCTGGAGTAAGTAATTTTCTTTTTTTACTAAAAAAAATCTTAAGAATGATTTATTTTAAAATGTAGTAGGCCTTTGAGATACAGATGCTGAGTGGTTGGCTAGTCTCATGCATTAGCTCTTCCTTTCAGCCTTACAGCATATATGATTAGCGTTAATTTCTCAGCAGAATTATGCTTCTCAATGTATTGGTTCTCCTGGATCACTAGATTTGGCATGATTTTCCATCTGCTTTTCATTACATATACTTGGGGAAAATAATTCCATTGATATCTAGTGGGTTTAATTATAATTCATAAAAACTTTTCTAGCCAAATGGAAAGTGTGGTTTCTTAAAGAAGTCAGGGTTGTGAGGTATGATGGAGATAATGTGGAGAAGACAAAAGAAGTTAGATTGGGAATGAGAAAATGAGTGCTGATATATGATATAGATTGTGTTTAAATTAACAATTGTATTTAACTTAGCCATAATTTCTTACTCTTCGAGTTTGATATTAATGAAGCTATAGGTTCTAAGATTGTGGTCAAATAAACTGTACTTGTAAACCTACTGGCTTGTAGATTTTAACCGTTGGTTGCAGGAATCACATATATAATTGGCTACAGAACTGGGCAAAAAAGTGCTAACAAGGAAAGCAGCAAATTTTATTCCTTTCTGAGGAAAATAATGTATGCCTGCTCTTGGTGGTTTAGTAGCATCATATAGAAAGACGCAGGAGAGCAATATTTCTAACACTATGATTCCTGACTTTTAAATACATAATGGAGATAGTTTCTCATGAGACATGAAGAAAGACTGATTGGTTCACTGGTCTTGATATCTGTTGTAATTAATTGTAATCTCTCTTATCCTGGAGTACTTAAACGTAAACTCAGAAAACATATAACCTAGTGTGCTGATAGTATGGTGGCAGAGACGTTTCTCATTCCTGTTCTTATTTATTTTAGCCAGGAATTTTCAGATTCAGTCTGTATGCCTGGAAGCCAGGCAAATGCTTCCTGGCTGTGCCAGCTCCTTTTTAAAAACCCCAGACTCAATGAACAGTGTAGCCATCATTGAACAGGGCTGTCCCAGATTCTATAATCAGGGATCTGACCAGCTCTTCTTTTTCTTCCCACCTGAGAGCCCTGAGTGTGCTAGATCAGCTCCTTCTCTTGTGACTGAGACTGTTCTCTTTTATTTTACTCTTCTGTAAGAGAGAACAACTATTTCTCCCCTGGGAGAGTCAAAAGACTATCATTGGGACGTAGCATCTCACATAAGCAGAATACAGCATTTCATTAATAGGCTTCTTTGTTCATTCCTCTCATGTCTATCTTAAATCTTCTAGTTTTTTGGAGCCCATCTACTTTTTATTTCACAGAGGGTGTGCCTCCAGTTCCACAAGCCCCAGTGTTCAGAGTTGAATTTTTTCCCTTTTAGTCGCTTTATTATTACCCCGGCCTCTTTTTCCACTTTCCTACACAAACATGCACTGTTTTTCTGGACTGAGTTGCTCTTCTAAGGGCATATGGAACATAGTTATTTGGGATAGTAATTCCTATGAAGTTATCCAGGTGTATTGGCTCTGCCTCACCATTGCTTCCTTATGCTAGGGGAAAAAAGGGATCAATTTGCTGGAATAGGGGAACCCTGTTTCTTTTTGCTTAATTGAATTTTGACCTGGATCAACAAATATACAACATGCTGATTTGATTTCGTTCCCTGTTACCTGAAGCAAACATTGCTAACAAATTGTGACACTCTTTGCCTGTGATCTTGATTCAGCCTGTCAGTTCTGCCTAACAAATTGCTCTAGACAGGTACTGCTTGTAGTCTGGAGCTGGTACTGGACACTTGCAGTGAGACCTGGTTGCCATCTCTTTGTCAGATGTTCCTTTAAGGAACTTGTGAATGAGTAGTGACTTGAATCTCAATATAAAGGGACTTATCAATTGTATTCTCATCAGAGAGTCAGCTCTTCCTATAGCTGAGTTAACCTTTTTGGAAACCACTGACTTTTATAAGTAGGTCATTATGTCAGTCTGTGCTTACCTTAATCTCTTAGTACTTGGAGTTTATATTTTATTTTTAAACTCAACTAATTTTTAATAATAGAACAAGCCTAAAAGGCCTACTACCTAGAGTCTAGACTTTGAATAAAGATTTAACCACATACTGGTATCTAACCAAATGTTTATACACAGAACCTCATGACCATAGTGATTGTTTTCCATATGCACCCTTGCATTTGACCCTCTGGTTCTTATAGTTCTTAAGCTTTTTGCCATTCTTTATTATCTGTCTGGCTTCTCTAATACTAAGAATTTTCTATTACCAATTCCAAGGGGAATAATTTTTCCATATTTCTTTTTTTTTTCTGAAATTGCAGAGTATCTTAGAAGTTATGGATACATTTGATATAATAGGGTTTCTTTTCATCCCAAAAAGCTATTTGTTGAATTTTCAGATGCATCTTACATTTATGAGAAGTACTTAAATCTGTCTGTACCTTCTCCTATAATACAATGTGATGATTTAGACATAGATTGTTGCTAAGAGCCCCAATTTGGTCTTGACCTTCAAATTAACATCTGTTCTCATCTTTCTATGATAGCAGCTGCCAGGTATAATGTCTTCCATGTTGGGAGACACCTCAGTTATTTATTAGTAGGTGCGTTCTGCTGAAAATATGATGGCTGTTACAAACTGTTTTCCTCTTTTTTAAAAAAAAAAAAAGTAGCTATTAAACTAAATACACATTGAACAACTTGTTTTCTGTCTCAAAAGTCTGATTTTTAAGTGGAAATGGGAACTGGAGAACTAGAATGAATTGAACAAACTATTAAATACTGTATATAGTTTGTGCAGTACAGACACAATAAAAGAAATGAAGATGGGTAAGATAGCTTGTACATATAGCTAGAGGGGAAACTCTTCTGAATCTTTATTTTTTTCAAACACTTCTAAGGAAAAGAATACTCTAGGAACTCAGTGAAACTGTGACATGCTCAGGTAGCAGTTGCCATGGGGAGAGAGGGGTAGTATAATATTTCTTTGAGGAAATAAGCTTTTGGTTAATAATGGATTTTTTAGGCTTTACCCAAAAATTTAGACATTGCCCCTGTCACCAAAAAGGCATTGCCTTATTGCCTCCTTGTTTGTGGTCGTATAAATTCTGCTTTATTCTGCTTTTAAACTAGACTTGGAATATTTTCTGTAGCATTACTAGTTATTTTTTTTTTTTTTTTTTTTTTTTTTTTTTTTTGAGACAGAGTGTCATTTGTTGCCCGGGCTAGAGTGAGTGCCGTGGCATCAGCCTAGCTCACAGCAACCTCAGACTCCTGGGCTTAAGCGATCCTACTGCCTCAGCCTCCCGAGTAGCTGGGACTACAGGCATGAGCCACCATGCCCGGCTAATTTTTTTGTATATATATTTTTAGTTGGCCAGATAATTTCTTTCTATTTTTAGTAGAGACGGGGTCTCACTCTTGCTCAGGCTGGTCTCGAACTCCTGACCTCGAGCGATCCACCCGCCTCGGCCTCCCAGAGCTAGGATTACAGGCGTGAGCCACCGCGCCCGGCCTTCATTACTAGTTATTGGGTAGGGTTTTTTTGCATGAAGAATATTAGGACCAGGGGTGGTGGCTCATGCCTGTAATCCTAGCACTCTGGGAGACCAAGGCGGGAAGATCACTTGAGGTCAGCCTGAGCAAGAGCGAGACCCTGTCTCTACTAAAAATAGAAAAAATTAGCCAGGCACGATAGCCGGGCTTGTAGTCCCAGCTACTTGGGAGGCTGAGGCAGGAAGGGTCACTTGAGCCCAGGAGTCTGAAGTTGTCCAAGGAGCTATGATTACGCCACTCTAGCCAGGGTGACAGAGCCAGACTCTGTCTCAGAAAAAAAAACCGGAGGAAATCATGGAAAGGTAAAATGAAAACAATCAACTGCCTTCTTGCCTTCTTGCCTATGTGGTGCCACCTAAAAGAAATTCTATATGGTTTATTGTTGATTTTTTTTTGGTCAGCATTGAGTTACAGCTACAAGAACTAGGCCCTGTCATTCGTAGTGGTGTGTATTCCCACCTTGAAGCTTTTGTGCCATGCAATAAAGAAACACTGGTAAAACGTCTGAAGAAATTACATCTCAATGTCCAGGTAAGAGGAAGAATAATATCTGCATTTGGGGTCTGGTAACCTGTAAGGTAAAGAGACTTGTTTCTGACTGGGGCCTTTGCACCTTAATTGCTTTATGGTCGTACTGTATGTATTTAATAACCATAAGAGATTATTAAAGACATGTTAGATCCCCTGAAAATAATTACTTTAATTGATAGGTTTTGTGAGAAAAAATGTTTTCTAAGGCATAGAATTTCTAAGGTGTGATTGACAAACAGAATTCTTTATATCAGTACTCACTTTTTTTTTTGTCTTTCATATCTATTAATAAAATACTTACTTTGATTTCAGAAACTATAGTTTTTTTCTCAATTTAAAGCAAATTAATGAACAAATGAAATTCGTTTGAAGTCTCAAATTTTGTGCCTTTGCGTGGCTCCTTTAGACATTGGCAGTTGGAGCTTCCTGCCGTACGTTCACGTGACAGAAACGGGTACTAATAAAAAAAGAACTAGAAGTAGAAAATCAGCTTTTTGCAGATTATAACATATTTTCTAAGGAACATTTGAAGTGTGATGTTTGAAGTTATTTAATATTCCTTTGGTTATGAAAGAAAGACATTTATCCTTGCTTTTCTTTATATAGTATCAGTCACACAAATATGTATCCCTAAATATTATATGATTTAGTTCTGCATAATTTTTGAGCTCCGTATAGAGATACACTGTTTTCTTCTGAAACTTTCTACCACTCAACATTATGTAATTCAATTTTATCTTATGTCTATATGTAGTAGAAATCCATTCATTTTTTTACTGGTATATATACATACAGTGCTCCATTGTATGAATATATCCCAATTAATTTGTCTATTTTACTGTTGATGGATATTTGGGTTGTTTCCAGGCAGATAGTCTCAGCTATATAATTCTTCAAAAGTGATCATTTAAGAGCTATGACACTTGATTCATGTTTTTAAAAATAGGATTTTATAGCAGACACTATCATATGTGTTATATATTTACTAATTGGTATGCATAGAATGGGTTAAATTGCTTATTGGTAATATTATTTGTGTTTTAAAAATCTTTATCTTTACCAAAAATCACATTTTAAAAACAGTTGTTTCTGTGAAGAAAAACAAAGTCTTACAATATTTCTGCACCTGTGATAATGATAAAAGTATGTTTCAAATAGTTACATATATACATTGTTATTTGTAAAATGAAAATAATAAATTGGCTAATTAAAGCTGTCAGATACAAACCTACTTGCTTTCCTTTTTGCCCTGAATCGACATGAATAAGAGTTTCCAGGTTCCTCTTTCACTTTGTCCTTGATCTTGCATTTTTGCTTGCAGCATAAATCACAATTACTAATAATAACCGAGAGAACAGGATGCCAACATCCTGCTGGTAGTCACCTAATCCAAATCGTGTGTTCTACAGCAGCGTTTCTTCTTATGGTGCTGGCTCCCTATCATAATGGGATTAACCCGTAGTAGTTTTACAATGTAGAATTTTTATTTAGTTATTTTTGAGACAGGTTTTCACTCTGTCACCCAGGCTAGAGTGCAATGGCATGATCATAGCTCACCATAACCTCGAATTCCTGGCTTCAAATGATCCTCCTGCCTCAGTCTCCAGAGTAGTTAGGACTACAGGCACGTGCTACCATGCCCAGTTAAATTTTAAAACAGTTTTTTTGTAGAGACAGGGTCTCACTATGTTGCCCAGGCTGATCTTGAACTCCTGGCCTCAAACGATTCTCCTGCCTTGGCCTCCCAAAGTGCTGGGATTACAGTAGGTTTTTTTTCCCTCTATTTAATCATTTGTATTATAGTTAAAGTGTCCATGAGGCATTTTTAAGAGTATAAAGGAGTTGGGCACAAGTGGCTTATGCTGTAATCCTAGTGTTTTGGGAGGCTGAGGCAGGAGGATTGAGGCTAGGAGTTGGAGGCCAGCCTGAGCAAGAGTGAGACTCTGCCGCTACAAAAAGTAGAAAACTTAGCCAGGTGTGGTTGTGCATGCCTGTGGTCCCAGCTACTCGGGAGGCTGAGGCAGGGGGATTGCTCGAGCCCAAAAGTTTGAGGTTGCAGTGAGCTATGATGAAGCCACTGCACTCTAGCCTGGTAGGCAGAGCAAGACCCTGTCTCAAAAAAAAAAAAAAAGAGTGTAAAGGAGCACTGTTAATAATTATGCTAGGGCAATAGGCAAAAACTGGGGCTTTTCTTGGCTGAGAAATATGGTCATCCTGATTTATATCCAGTGTGCATTATAAAAAGTGCTGTCCATATTTAAATATGCTACTATTTCAAATGTGTAATCAATATCTAAAACATAAATTTCATCTTTTGAGGGTCTGCTTACAAAATAAATTTTGTAAATATGTTTAAAAAAACTTTCAGTATGTTTTTTTCTCAGGATGATCGTTTAAGAGAACCTCTGCAAAAACTGAAACTGGCTGTTAGCAATGTCATGCCTGAACAGCTATTTAAATACCAGGAGGACTGCCAGGCTCGTAGTCAAGCTAAGTGTGCCAAGTATGTATCTCTTCTGTTTGGGCTGACTTTTGCATTTGATGACTACTTTTAGTTGTTAGGGGTTGGTGCTGCATGGACCTCGTCTTCAAGTACAAATCCATATACACTACTGACATGATATAATTGAATGTTTTCTAAATGACATGTCACTTCCCACTCAGTTGCTGTGGAGTCAAAGGCAAAAGACGTCTGTTGATTACATGTGTGGATGTGAGCAGAGCAAGAGCTGACACTGCTCAGACATATCACATTTTGACCAACTTGACTAGCTAGGATTGGACACAAATGTTTTCTGACCTGAATGATGAGTGCCTTTATATTATAGTTTGAAGACCTTATTATTTACCAAACTACTTTATAACTCCCTCCAAATTCAAAGTATTACGTGGAAAGGTAGATCCCCTATTTACCGTGTCTTTTGAGTTAAGTTAAGAAACTTCAGACTCAAATTAAACCATGCCAAGAAATTGTGAATGAGATTTTAACTTAAAGAAAAAACTTTTTATTGTAAAAATTCAAATAAAAAAATGTCAGAATGACAAGAGGAAAAGAAAAGGTAAAATAAATTACTGTGGAACCTTAGACCTTTTAGAAACCAGTGTGAAAAGATTTGAAGATTTAAAAAAATCCTTTGAGTCCTGTATAGTGAGAGAAAGTACTGAAGTGTTTATTAAATAATTAAAGTACCGACAAGCTGAAACACTTCACCTTGTGGGAATATTCCTTCTTCACTAGGTTAAAATGTCATCAATTAAATTCACAAGTATCTTGATTAAAACTGTCGAATTACAACTTCATTAAGGAAATAGTAACTTTCAGAGTTTTTAAAGTTGAGTTAATTGCTGATTAAGCAATTCAGCAAGTGTTTATGGAGCATATTATAGGCTATGTAGGGTTAAAACTTCGCTTCATAAAATGTTTTTCATTTTTAGATTGCAAACAGATGAAGAACGAGAAAAAAATGGATCCGAGGAAGATGATGATGAGAAACCAGGGAAACGTGTCATAGGACCAAGAAAGAAATTCCATTGGGATGACACCATCAGGTAAGATTTAATAAGTTTTTACTTTTAACCAAATATATAATACAGAAGTAAGATTCCTAGCAAAGAGAATCTATGGTAAATATAAAACTAGATTGGAAGCAACCAAAGATTAGTATTGGGGGAAAAATTATTCAAAAAAAAATTAATTTGGTCCTAATATCCTTAGAGTATTATCACTTTTATTTTCACATACACTGTAATACTTTTTATAAGCTAACCTTCTAATATTGTAAGTCATACTGGTTTCAGAAGGTGAAATGCTCAGTAGACTTTCTTTAGCCATCTCTCTTACCAATACTTTTATACCCCAAGTAGAGAACTATCTCTTTTAATCTTTAGTGCCTTGATTAAAGTTATCAAAGGAAATTTCTTTTATATTGAGGGTTTGACTATAGTGCAGTGAATGATGTATGTTGGAAATTATTTATCTTCATGTCATTTTCTGAATACTTTAGATAATATTCTCTATTATTGCTGTCAGATTTATGTGCTTTTTGATAAATCAGTTTCAAACTTAATTTTCTACAGTTTTATAGTCAGATTTATATATATATATATTTTTTTTTCAATCTGTTTAGAACTTTGTTATGTAACCTTGTTGAGATCAAATTGGGATGCTATGAGTTAGAGCCAAATAAAAGCCAATCTGCTGAGGATTATCTTAAATCCTTTATGGAGACAGAGGTGAAACCCTTGTGGCCTAAGGGCTGGATGCAGGCAAGGTAAGAAATGTGACTTCCTGGATTTTATTTTACTTTCTTCTTATTGCTATTATTAAAGATACACAGACACAAACACACACACATGTGACGTTGATTTTGCTAAGAACATACATGTTCAACATCCTGTACAGTTATCTCAGATGATCTTTGGTTTGAAAATGTCAAGCACTTAAAAGTGTCACAAGAATGGAAAAACAAGCACCACATGTGCTCACAATCAAATTGGTATTAACTGATCAACCCTTATGTGCACATTTAGTAGTAATATTCACCGGGTATCAGGCAGGTGGGAAGGGGGTGGGGAGATGGATATATTCACACCTAATGGGTGCAGTGCACACCATCTGGGGGATGGGTATGCTTGAAGTTCTGACTCAAATGGGGCAAAGGCATTATATGTAACCCAAACATTTATACTCCCATAATATGCTGACATAAAAAAAAAAAAAGACAAACCAATTAGTCATGTAGACATAAAGATGTAAAGATAGGCATAAAGGTGATTTTTTTATTGAGTGCTTTTTCTTTTTTGCACCTGAATTACTAGTAGAGAAAAGGGAAGGGAGGAAGACTTCCAAAGGGTTATGAACTTTGGGTGGGGGACTTCATATGGGTAATGTGAAGATAAGGAACTGAATAAGGCATTTAGAGTATAGGAAAGGAGACACAGCCTTAGGTTCCACTGAAAAGAGTCAGTATAGAGAGTGGTATCTCAAGAAACTAAAGGTAGCCCTCAAGAGTTAAGAATGTAAAAATTGATAAACTTGGCTATCTCAACCTATGATCTTAGAGCGCTTCCTCTTAAATCAACAAAAAAGATCTATCCATCTATTAAAAGATTTCAATAAATAGAGGTGATATAAAACTCTCCATAAAGTACATTATTGAGTATATTTGTACCATTACAACTTGTTATATAAGTAAAGCCTATTGAAAGTCAAGTGATTAAAAAATACATAAAACAAGTATCATATTATGTGTTATAAAAAAATAACTGTGTCCTTTTAATTTTTCCAGAATGCTTTTTAAGGAAAGCCGAAGTGTACATAACCATCTTACTTCTGCTCCGTGAGTAAATGCAGATTCCAGATTGCTTCATTTATTTTTATTCACATTATGTGCTTTAAGAAACAAAAGTATCATGTATTAAATACTAGTTGAAGTAGAACTTAAATGTACATGTAGGCAATCTCCGTTTTACCACCATCTTAAAAAAACAGTCATTTTGACTGTTTGGACCTCAGAACACATTTATCTATTGAAATAGCTGTCAGGCTACTCTCTAAACACCTACTAAATCCATATTGTGACACATACCAGCCTGGGATTCTGTTAGTTGGGAGCCCTAGAAGCAAGATGGCCCAGGGGTTTTCCTTTGTACCTGGGCCATTTTCAGTCTTTTTGTGTCTTTCCTCTCTACCTCTTCACGGCCATCTGCATGGGTAACCCACAGCCCTCTGCTGCCCTGAGCTTCCCAGGACAGATCCTTATACATACCGACCTTCCTTGCCCTGCAGAGGGTTGTATGCCGCAAAATTAACCTGCTCTTCATGTCCTTCCTTCTGTTCAAAACTGAATGTTTCCTTAGTGATGTGATTATTAGAGAAAGAGCTCTTATTCTCTGACATACAAGAAAAAGGCAGGTTTTTTCTGTGGTTACACTTTTGGGTAAATATTAGTCAACTCCACAAGAGTTTTATTTTTACCTACGGCTTGGAACTACTTCTCTGTAGCCTACAAGTGTGGTTTTAGGGTTATTAAAAAATTAGCAAGTTACTGAAAGCTTTAATTCAATATTCTGCTAAGAGATCTGTGTAACATCCTTTGGGCAACATTATAAAATTCCTCCTCTCGTATATAATTGTCTAGGAATTTTTTAGTTTTGGGGAAGGACACACTGTTAGTGCAGTTGACCCGTGAACATTGCTGGCATAGGGGTACCAACTGCCATGCAATCAGACATCCATGTATAACTTTTGACTCCCCAAAACTTAACTACTAGTAGCCTACTCTTGACCAAAAAGCCTTACTGATAGCATAAACAGTCCATTAACACATATTTTGTACATTTTAACACATATTTTGTGCATTATATGTATAATATACTCTATTCTTAAGCTAGAGAAAAGAAATGTTATTTTAAAAATCATAAGGAAGAGAAAATACATTTACTGTCTATTAAGTAGAAGTGGATCATCATAAAGGACTTTATCCTTGTCTTCCCATTGAGTAGGCTGAGGAAGAGGAGGGCCTTACTATTTTACTGTCTTAGGGATGGCAGAGGTGGAAGAAAATCTGCGTATAAATGGACCCGTGAGTTCGAACATGTGTTGTTCAAGGGTCAGCTGTATATCATCAAGGATGTATTGAATTGGTTGTGGTTTTTAGTTCTTATTCTCGTTTTTTGAGTGTAAATTTTAAGTAGTTTGGTTTCATACATTGTAGGTTTACTTTGTTGCAAGTCATTTGTTATTCTTCAAATAAATTTTATATACATATGTATTTGTGTCAATATTATTTATGGTTTTAATTTTCCTAAACAGTAAGTAGTCCCCCCTTATCCTTGGGAAATGTGTTTCAAGACCCCCAGTGGATGCCTGAAGCTGCGGAGAGTACCAAATCCTATATATACTATGTTTTTTCCTATGCATACATACTTAATGATAGTTTAATTTATAAATTAGGCATAGTAAGAGATTAACAACAATAACTAATAATAAAATAGAACACTTTAAACAATATACGGTAGTAAAAGTTATGTGAATGTGATATCTCTATTTTTGGGATATTCCATTTAATATTTTCAGACGTTGGTTGACTGGGGGTAACTGAAACAGGAAACTGAAACCTTGGATAAGGGGGAGACACTGTAGTTCTAAACCCACATATGCATTACAATTCAGGTATTACTAACTCATTCCTTTAATTCTACAGGCTTTAATGTAGGTCCTCTCCCTCAGTGTTTTTAATAGCTTCATTATCATCACTTATTTTTGTTTTGTTTTGTACCAGAAAGTAAAAATCTATGGGCTAGATGGGGCTGGAGGTCTTTTGCCCAAGTGGTTTTCATCAAAAAAAAAAAACTTTGAAAATTACTATTTCCTTAATGAAGTTGTAAATTGACAGTTTTAATCAAGATACTTGTTAATCTAATGAATGACATTTTATCCTGGTAAAGTAGGAATAGTTGCACAAGGTAAGGTGTTTTAGCTTATCAATACTTTAATTATTTAACAAACACTTGAGCACTTTCTCTTACTATATAGGACTCATAAGATTTTTTTAATCTTCAAACCTTTTCTCACTTGTTTCTAAAAGATCTAAGGTTCCACAGTCATTTTTCTTACTTTTTTCCCCCGTGTCGTTTTGACATGTTTTTATTTGAATTTTTACGTTAAAAAGTTCTTTAAATTAAATCTCATTCACAGCTTCTTGGCAAGGTTTAATTTGAGCTTGAAGGTGTTACAGCTCTTTTAAAATTTGTCTAGCAGGTTTTCCGGTCCTCACCGGAAGACCCAAAAAAATAAACAATTTGAGCTTGAAGTTCCTTAAAACTCTAGTTTCCTACAAATAATTGTAGATGCTTACCAGTTTTTTGAAATGAGTCTCCTTAGACAGCTTTGTTAGCGTGTTTTGAGTTAAGTTTTATGTATTCATATTTAAGTTTTTTAAAATATCATCTACATTTCATATTTTACTAATTGTTTAGTTTTTCTTCCCATTAATCTGAATTAGGGAAAATGTTGCTTGTATTCACATGTAAACTGAGCCTTTATATATAGTTCCTCTCTTCAAAGAGTTTTCCAAATAGCAGAAGAAATTGTTTACCCACATAATTAAAAGTCTGTATGTTATAATTTTCTAATGAGTGATATAACTACTACTAAAATGGCCTCTTTTTTAACCTTTTAGGGCAAAGAAAAAGGTGATTCCTGCACCTAAACCCAAAGTAAAAGTAAGTATTGAACCAAATCTTTAATTAGTCATAATTGGTGAATGTTGAAATACATTCTTAAGATGAAAAGAATATATTTAGCAAAGGTCAATAGGTACTATAAGATGGGTGTTTTCAACTTTGTAAGAATCCTAGGACCTTTGTATTTGGGAGAATAGATGACTGTGTAGCAGTGGGAAATTTGCGTACATTAATTGAATTGTAAAGCTTAACTTAATTCTACTTAGAAATGCTGGATAAAATATAACAAATATCCTTTAAAAGCGTAGCTGAGACCACAGTTGTGAAAGAGGCCAAAAACAAAGAAGGAGCTGACAGAGTGTTAATTTGTTGCTTAAACTTTGGTTGCCTTTGGGGGCATTTACCACTTTCTGTCCATCACCTTTTTACATTTCTTCTTAAAGGGTAACAGATCAGGTTTTCTTGGGCTTGTATAGGTCAGAAATTAGAATGAAACTTGCATAGAGCTGGGCCCTCAAAGGATAACATCTTTAGTAAAAGAAAGGACTAGGAAAAAGTCTACCTACCAGCAGAAAGATTAAGAAAAGTACCTTTTTGGCCTGGATTCTGGATTGGAGGAAGAAATTCTTCCCTGAAAAATTTCCCTGGTTTAGAAGTTTAATTTATACTCCCTGTACAATCTGGGAAAACTCCAAGCTGAGATGCTGAGACAATAACTTAAAGTCATCAGATTGATAATAACCTGGGGCAACTAGGGAAAGCAAATTCTCCCTGGTATAATGTGCTCTCTTCCTAGGCCTCAAAGGCTTACCACCTGTAATCCATGTCAGACCTGAGCTTACAGTCTGGAATGCAGAGTACATGAGCAAAGAAGTTACTGTGAGTGAGAGTAACTCACAATAAACAACAGAATTAGATCCCCAAGAAAGGCATATGGTGGATTTGTTGGGTTTAGAACATAAAATAATTTTACTTAAAATTTTTAATTATTTAATGAAGTAGAAGAGAGAGTAAAAAATATCCTGTAAAAATAAACAAAATAGATTTGAAAGAGAACCAAGTATAACTTCTAGAAATAAAATCCATAATCATTTGAAATTAAAATTTTAATGGAAGCCCACACTTTTTAGGTTTTAGACTATTCTCCATAGCTTTCATCTCTTTGAATACATGAGTTTCTTTGCTTGTGAGATTATGGCCAGGTTAGTATTCTTTCCTCTGTGGCCTTCCAAGCTTTTGGCTTAGAGCCTCTTTAAATACAGAGTAAATAGTTCTTAGTAACCTACTTTGTCTTCTAATCCAGATAATAGCCAATCTTTCATTAAATCTGTTGTGTTCATTGACACTTGACTTCATTGTTATATTAGAATATTAAACACTTAATACCCCTCATAAAGGATTGGTTAGATTTTAGTACATCTATTCAAACATATGATTAATAGAATAATTGGGTAGGAAATTTATCAGAATTCTAATGGATGTATTTGGATGATATGGAGGAATCATCAGTTTTTTTCATTTGTTTGCTTCTCAGGGATTAAACTTTTTCCTTTTCCAAGAATGGAAAAGCTTTATTAATGTTTTATTTTCTACCCTTACCCCGTCATACTTTTTTTTTAGTTATAAAGGTAATATAAGGAAATGCCTAGGCCGGGCGCGGTGGCTCACGCCTGTAATCCTAGCACTCTGGGAGGCCGAGGTGGGCAGATCGTTTGAGCCCAGGAGTTTGAGGTTGCTGTGAGCTAGGCTGACACCACGGCACTCTAGCCCAGGCAACAGAGTGAGACTCTGTCTCAAAAAAAAAAAAGGAAATGCATATAGTAGAAAAGACAAATAATACAGAAATATAAGAAGGAGAAATGTAAAAGTATCCAGAAATTTCTCCTCACTTAGAGCAAAAAAGCTCCTGACTTTCTGGTGCATATCTGCCTTCTCTTCTCTGGATCCCTGTTCCTCCCTCCTTTCCATCCATCCATCCAACCATCCATTCATTTATTGAATTAACATTCCACATAAATGAGATAACCTGCTTTTTTGACTCAATTATATATCTTGAACAATTTTCTCTGCCAATATAAATCTATACAGTATTCTCTTGGGTGGATTTGATGTTATTTTTACAAAGAAAAAATTGATAATAAAAAGTTATTTAAAAACAGCAATTTTATACTAATAATACTTCCAGTATTCTGTTACATTTACTTACCGTCAGTTCTGTACTTTTTACAGTGATGGAATTTTCACTGATCATGTCATTGTATGGTGTGTCAAAGCAAACGTGTGTCTCATCTGTATTATCCATTCATCTTAGTAGACAATTGTGACCTTAATGTAATTAAACCACATGCTTCCGATGGGCACTAAGGTTTTTAATCAGGGGGTTTAGAATAAAAGCTTAGAGAAACTGCTAAGGAAGTTAGAGTGTAACAACATTCTTAACAGCTTCCTTACTGTAATACCTTAGGAGGTGATGGTAAAGACCCTTCCTTTCCATTCTTTCCCCACTATGCTTAAGGTAAGTGCTATGGTTGTATAAATCCATATACAATAAAACATTCTGAGTTTGGGTTTATTTGGGTTTGTTTGTTTTTAAGAAACCAGCTGAAGAGATTTTGAAATGACTTTTATGTAATCATTTTTTCTTAATCTTAAAAATGAAACAAGCCAAATACTTTATATTTCTCTAAAAAAAGAAATAGTTGCTTTTTAATTCTCTTGCTCTTTAAATATTATAAACTATTGTCTAATTCTCATCTCTTCCTTGAATTTTAAGATTTTTGAGAAAACCCTTAGGTATTAAGAGTTTTCTTTTCTTTCTTTTTTTTTTTTTTTGAGACAGAGTCTCTGTTGCCTGGGCTAGAATGCCGTGGTGTCAGCCTAGCTCACAGCAACCTCAAACTCCTGGGCTCGAGTGATCCTCCTCCCTCAGCCTCCTGAGTAGCTGGGACTACAGGCATGCGCCACCATGCCCGGCTAATTTTTTCTGTATATTTTTAGTTGTCCAGCTAGTTTCTTTCTGTTTTTAGTAGAGATGGGGTCTGGCTCTTGCTCAGGCTGGTTTCGAACTCCTGAGCTCAAACGATCCGCCCACCTCGGCCTCCCAGAATGCTAGGATTACAGGCATGAGCCACCTCGCCCGGCCAGTTTTAATTCTTAATACCTTGTTTTCTTAGCATAGAGCCTTGCTCATAGTGGGCACTTAGTAAATATATGTTGAATAAATTACAAATGAGTAATTTACAAATAAATTACAAACTCATCTAATGAATAAAAAACATAAGTATGCTTGGATTGAATCATCTGCCAGTTTGATGTGCCGCTTTATGTACTAGCTATGGGTAGCTGCAGGACAGAGAATGGAAGGAAGTGGAAAGTGAGGGTCACCATCCTAGCGCAGTGCACTAGACAAGAGGAAGGAGTCTTAATATAAAGACAGAATTTCTCCTGAATATAAGGAGAATAAAAAGAGAATAGTGTTTGAATAGGTGGATTTGGAATAGGATCTAAAGATCTGATACAGGTGGTAGAGGGTCTCATCAGTAATGTAATTAGAGTGTTAATGTTCCTTCCACTTGGTTTTAAGCTCTTTTCTTATACAACTCATTTGTTCGTTGGGGAGAAAATGTTAAAAAAAAAAAATAAAGGCCCTTTTCTTAGAATGGCTCACCACACACAGTATGGCAGCAATTATCATGAGAATTTCTTAGTTCTTTAAAATTAACTTTGTAGTTTTTTATTAACCATTTCTATTTTTTCTAATATCATGCTGCTTGTGCTAGGAATGTAGTCCAAAAAAGGACCAGAAAACTCCTGCATCGTTGATGGCTTCAGTTGGTGGTCCTCCAACGAGCTCTAGCACATCTGCTGTTGCTGCGGCCAGCTCTAGCTCCGCACCAGCCCAAGAAACCATCTGCCTTGATGACTCGCTGGATGAAGAACTTTCTTTCCATTCACCTTCACTGGATCTTGTTTCTGGGGCTTTAGCTGTTATCAACAATGGGAACAAGGGCCCTCCGATTGGCTCAAGGATAAGCATGCCAACTACAAAACCTCGTCCAGGACTGAGAGAAGAAAAATTAGCAAGTATCATGAGTAAGCTGCCGCTGGCTACTCCTAAAAAACTAGATTCTACTCAGACTGCACATTCTTCAAGTCTTATTGCTGGTCACACAGGGCCAGTACCAAAGAAACCCCAGGATTTAGCTCATACTGGCATCTCTTCAGGCCTTATTGCTGGTTCTTCAATTCAGAACCCTAAAGTTTCATTAGAACCATTGCCAGCCAGGCTACTTCAGCAAGGACTACAGAGGTCAAGCCAGATTCATGCTTCTTCCTCTTCACAGACTCACGTCTCCTCATCCCAAGCCCAAATTGCTGCCTCCCCTCATACTCTGGGAACGTCTGAGGCCCAAGATGCTTCGTTAACACAAGTAACAAAGGTGCACCAGCATTCGGCTGTCCAACAGAACTATGTGTCTCCATTACAAGCAACCATTAGTAAATCACAGACCAACCCAGTGGTGAAATTAAGTAATAATCCCCAACTTTCCTGTTCATCCCCACTTATTAAGACTTCAGATAAGCCACTTATGTACCGCCTTCCCTTATCTACCCCTTCATCTGGAAATGGTTCTCAAGGGTCCCACCCCCTGGTTTCTAGGACAGCACCTAGCACCACTACCTCTAGTAACTATTTAGCCAAGGCTATGGTGTCACAAATCTCCACGCAGGGTTTCAAATCTCCCTTCTCCATGGCTGCATCCCCCAAACTTGCCGCATCTCCCAAGCCTGCAACATCCCCTAAACCCTTGCCCTCACCTAAGCCTTCTGCCTCACCTAAGCCCTCTCTATCAGCAAAGCCTTCAGTATCATCTAAACTTATTTCTAAATCCAACCCAACTCCCAAGCCTACTGTAGCCCCAAGTTCTTCCAGTCCAAATGCGCTAGTAGCCCAGAGTAGCCACCCCAGTAGTAACAACCTAGTCCATAAACAGCCCAGTGGAATAAACATCAGCAGACAGTCTCCCACCTTGAATTTATTGCCCGCTAATCGCACATCAGGCCTTCCGTCTACAAAAAATCTCCAGGCCCCTTCAAAGCTAACAAACTCATCATCCACTGGAACTGTTGGGAAGAACAGCTTGAGTGGAATTGCAATGAATGTACCTGCCAGCAGAGGTAGCAACCTTAACTCAAGTGGAACTAAAAGGACTAGTCTATCTGGGGGAACAGGAAGTGGAACACAGGGTGCTACTAAACCGTTGTCTACTCCACATAGACCATCCTCTGCCTCAGGGTCTTCAGCGGTAACAGCCAGTGTGCAGGTATGTATGTTCTATGCATTCGTGTGATAAAATGTAAGATTTTATAATCTTTCTTGTGAGTCACTTTAATAAGTTTATTATAATATATAGATTATTTATCAATAGGCTTATTACAGCCTATGGCCATGGAATGTTCGTGATGTTGATATCACAGCGGCAGTTGAATACACTTGCAGAGGAGGTTTTTTTGGGATATGAATTTCTTTTCCCAAGCAAAGTATCACATGCTTACTTAAAAATTTTTTTAAAACACAACTAAAATACATATTTAAAACCATATCTCTTATGAAAGTCCAGAACAAAGTAGTAATTTATGAATTTAACATACATTCACTTGTCTTTTCCCTTTTTTTCCTGCCAACTTTCTTATTTTTTTATTTAACCAAATTTATACATTCATGATTTTTCTTAAACCATTTTCTCAAATAAAATTTTTATTTTGCATGAATTTTATAGTTATGTATAATTCTCTGTGTCAAGTTAGTGTTAGTGGTCCTTTTATACCACAGTTTCCCCATTCATGAATTTTTAATTTAAACTTATCTCTCAATTAGCCGAGTGCCTCACTTAAGGAATCCTTTCAAGAAGGGTAACACAAGTGTTATTTTACCTTAGCTCATATATACCTGATAATTTCTTTCTGTGCTGTCACACTTGAGTAGGTATAGTCTTCTTTGCTCACTAACTTTTCTACTCAAAATTTTGTAAATACTGCTCCACTAATCCTTGCTTAGTATTTAGGATTATAGAGAAGTCTGAGGCCATTCTGGTTTTTTGTTCCCTTATAAGGAATGCATTTTCTTTGCCTAAATGCTAGTAGGATTTTCTTTTTTCCTTGAAATTGAAGTGTCCCCAGACTATGGCTAGGGGGTTTTCTAGGTTTCATTAATTGTGTACCTAGAACATAGTAACACCTTTCAGTCTCAGACCTGGCTTTTTTTTAGCTCAAGAATATTTTATTCTGTTATATATCTGATTATTGTTTCTCATTCATTTATCCTAGGTTTTTTGAGAACTCTGTATTATTCATATATTTCATCTCTATGTCTTCCATATCATCATCTCCTACTGTTATTCATCTCTCTGCTACTTCTTTGTATTCTGACAGTTTCTCAGATTTGTCTTTCATGTTAATGATTTGGCTTCTTTAACTTTTTTTCTCCCCTGAAAGTAATACATGTTCACTGTAGGCAAATTTAGAAAAATGAAGATAAAAATCACCTATCATCCCAACACTATTTGTACTTTGTAGGTACTGTCTTAGACTCTTCAAGAAAGTATGTTTTATATAATACTCTGTTTCATAACCAGCTTTTTAAAAAATATACCATTTTATGATAATTTTGGGGTTCTTAAATATTCTTTGAAAACATGACTTACTGATTTATGGAATTCTCTTGTCTAAAGAAGTGTTCTTTGTACTGGCTCCTGTTTATGTAGAGCAGGAACATCTAATGAAAGGATTTTCCACTTGCTATTTGTAGAGGTTTCCTGCTGTTCAGAACAGTCTAAGGGCTGATGTTGATTATGCCTTTAACACCCAAATTGGCCAGGCGAGGTGACTCATGCCTATAATCCTAGCACTCTGGGAGACTGAGGCAGGAGGATCGCTTGAGCCCAGGTGTTTGAGGTTGCAGTGAGTTATGATGACACCACTGCACTCTACCCAGGGCAACAGAGCAAGACATTGTCTCAAAAAAAAAAAAAAAAAAAAACAAAAACATCCAAATCATCATTCTGCCACTAATGTAGGCTTAGGAATGACTTGATTCCAGAAGTCTAATGTAGAACAAATTCAATTAACTGATGCTTCATTAATTGAAATCTAAGATTAACTGCTGTTTTCTCTATATAATTTTACTTTCATCAGAAATGAGCAAATAACACAAAACAAACAAATTGATTTTAGGGATTATATGTTAAAATTTAAGTTATATGTAAGGTCTGAGAGTATTATCCACATTGTATTACCTTTATTGAAACGTTGATTCTTTTTAAAATTAATATTTAATTTGATAAATAAGTAAAAGGATTATAACAGAAATGGCAGTTCCCTACCTCATATCCTCCTTCCTAGTGTTAACTACTTGTAACTCTCTTAGTTTTTTCTTCTCTGTATTTTAAAATAAGAATAATACATGCAAAACTCTTAATTTTATCAATTTTATTATAAATTTGGGGTTTTTTTCCTAGAGTTAAAAATTGCTTTTTATTTTTACTTGTTTTCTTGAACTTAAGATTAAATCTTTCTTCATCCTTTGTCATCTCCAGAATCTGTCAGTACTATTTTGTTCCCAAAGACCTTCCTGTATTTGATCATTTATCCCTAAAGAACCCATATACCGGCCAGCAAATAACTGGCTTGTCAGCATGGAAACTACATGGCAAAAATCTGTATTTCTGAAAAGTAACTACTCCCTCCTTGTTTTCTTCCTCTCCTAAATGGCTTTATGATTTGGAGACTTGAGGATTCCTGCCTTCATATCTGATCTGTTTTTGTTGGGTTTTTTCCCCTGTCTTATTGGTTTGACAGAAGAAAAGGTCAGTAATTGAATAAGGTGGTTTCTACCCTTTGGTGAACCCTAAGGTTCTTTTTATTTTTAATATAGCATCTCATTCAAGCTTTATTAGCTACCTTGTGGCCTCTAGATCCTGTCTTTAGCGCTCCGACACTGAAAGCAGATTTCCTATCTATGCTTGCAAAGCATTCACCTCCTGTCTGAAAGGCATCTGCAGCTATCTACTCATTTGCAGAGTAAAAATGACAGGTTCTTTAACAAATGACAAAAGGTAAAATCTTTCTGCGTTCAAGTTATTAGCTCTACCTGCTTTCTATTTAATAACTTTCCACCCAGGGGTTTCCTCTTCTTTCTTAACTCTTCATCTTACTGATTTTCTATGAATCTTGTCTTTGCCACTTTAAAAAAATCAATTGTTCATTAAGCAAATGTATTTTGAGTGTTTACTGTGTGCCAGGCACTCTTCTAGGTGCTGGGGAAACAGGGATGAACAGCATATTCAATATCCCTGCTCTCCTGGAGCGTATATTCTAGGTAAGAAGATAAGAAAAACACATGTAGGAAAGTGTTATGAAAAAAATAAAACAGGATGATATGATAAAGAGTGATTGCTGCTGATGTAGATAAAGGAGTTGGGGAAGGCTGCCTTTGAGGAGGTAGCGTTTGAGCTGAGAATTGAATGAGCAGAAGTCAGCCATATGGAAAGAAGAGGAAAAACCAGTCCAGGCCACAGAGAACGGTAGTAGGATGACTCTGAGATGGGAAAAGAGCCTGAAGTGAAAGCCTGCTGGCTGGACTGTGGAGAGAGACAAGAACCATGCTGGGGAGGACCTTGTGGGCCACAGTGAGGACTTTGGATTTTATTCTGTATACAGTGGGAAGCTGTTGGAGGTTCTTAAATGGGGGAGTGGTATGGTCTGATTTACGGTTCTTAAATGGGGGAGTGGTATCGTCTGATTTACATTTCAAAAGATTACTCTGGGTGGTGTGGAGAATGGGGGCAAATGCACTCACCAAAATAGAACATGTGTTTTTAAAAAAGATTTAATGCCCACGATGGGAAGACCAAAGTTTCTCTTCATATTTTCCCCTGGTAATGAAATGTAGAGATCATGCAAAGTATTTTTGATAATGGGGCATTATCTTGAATTATTTACCTACTTCATGCTGACAGCTTCTCCTGTATGCTCCCAAGTGATACCAATAAGTGGAATACCCCACTTCTGAAAGGTCTCCATCTTTTAGGATAGAGAAATTTATAAATGCCCATGTCACATTTAGATTATCTGATGTTTCAATTTAGATTTATAAACAAAGTGGACATGAAAGTTCTTTGAAAGTATAATATAAAATACTAAATAGTTATGTGATGGTATTTTTTTATTGCTAATACTCAAGTTATTTAATTGTGTAAATTGCCCTAATTTACATTTTCCATATATTTTAGTGCTTCAGTTAGATTCCTCCAGAAAAGCTTTAAAAGGGTCTCCTTATTAACAGTATTTCCTCGCTAGAGGACTCCAGTTGGAGCACACAGCCGTGGAGACTCCTTATCATCCTAAGGCTACAATAGAATTATAATGAAAAAGGAGAAACAACTCTTGATAATTTTTAAATTGATACAGGATCCTTTCTATCCTAGTTGCTTTAAGATGTTATTTCTAATTTGGTAGTTTTTTTCCTAAATGCATCCAGTTTTGTATATCATGGTTGGCACAGTAGAAGAAAAAACTGGCAAATAAGAAAAGCTGTAAAGTCCAAGCATGAATTGGTGAAGATTTGTACTTAAGTGTAAGAGGAAGTTTTGGTAAAAAAGAATGGGTTTGTTGACTATGAGCTCATCTTGGCTTTCATTTGATGATGTCTGAAAACTAAGGTTTCAAGCCTGAGTGGCTGGAAAGACTGATACTGTTGAGGATAGCAGTTAGCAGAAAGTGGGGGAAGGGATTAGAGAAGATGATTTCAATTTTGGATATATCAGGTTGGTGGGTGTTAGATATCCAAGTGGAATTATTCACTGAACTCTTGGATAGACAGGATGGAAATTGAGATGAGAGGCCAGAACTATGTATGTAAACTTCAGTGATAACAAATAAAGGAGAAAAGGGAAGGGGAGGCAACCTTCCCCTTCTTCTTGTGGAAGAACCAGAATAGAAGGCTTCTGGAGGGTGTTCTTCGTTTTTTATTAAGTAGTCACATGGACCTTAAGGGTACAAATATAGGTAATGTGGCATATATGTATGGGAAAATTGCCTACATTTTTCTCACACATTAAGAAATAAACAATCAGCTTTTTATTAATAATGCTTATTGGTAGAAGTAACACAAAATTGACAATAGCTGACATTTATTATTGACTTTAAAAATATTCAGAGAATTCAGTTTTCCTGATCAAATTTAGAACTGTAAAATTTTTGACCGAGGAAATTTGGATTTGGTAAAGTAAGGCTACAAAAGAAAACTTAAAGTGGCAGAAACTATAATATATAATATCTGATACTGAGAAAATTTGATTGTATCAAATCTTTATTGATAAGTGCACATAGAAAAGAAAAAAATCAAAATGGGAAAAATTTAATTATAGAAAATTATTCAAAGAATGAAAGTGGTTTAAGGAGTATATTTAAGTAATTTCACAATGAAAACTGACCAGTGTTAGCATATTTCTGATTTAAGTGTTTTTATTCCTAAACATGGCATCAAAAGCCATGTGGGGGAATGTGAAAATACCCTCTCATTTACCTTTTACCTTAGGGAGTCTAATTTTAGAAAAGTAGTAAGTGGAAACCAGCTTTTAGGAGTTAGGAGAGACTAGAAATGTGGAAAATGGAAGCTATAATTCAGTATGTTTGATAATAAAGGAAAGACAAATAAATCAGTTTGTTGCTAGGAGTTGGGGAAGAACTGGAATAACAATGATTGTAAAAAGAAATGAAGACTGTATCTGAGAAGGCAGAGGAAACATGGAGAAGATGCATTACTATTAATAGATGTTTGTACAAGAAAGTTCTGCAAGGTGGGATTCACGGTGTACGTCGATCATGTGGTTAGCTTTGGAGAAGGGCAGGTAAGGCTAAGGAGAAAGAACATCTGGCATAGCCTCACCTCTTTAAAGTGACATGATGAAAGTAAAAGATACAGAGGTAGGAGGCTCTAAAAGAGCAGCACTCTAAAATGGCAGCTGCCAGGACTGTGCCAGGAAAAGATTATAAGACAAATAGTAAAGTGAGCATTTTCAGAGCCCCAGTTGGAATTGCATGTAATTATTTACTCCTGGTTCAGGTCTGTGGGCTAGGAACAAAATTGGAGAGGTGGGAATTTAAGGTTAGGAATTAGTAGATTAAAAGAGTGAATGCTTGTTAATATAGGCGGCATTAAAATGACAGTTAAGGAGTCTACAGTGGTAATGAAAAGCCTGTCTCACAAAGTTTCTATTAGAGCAGATGTAAGACACAGTCTTGCATCCGTGAAGATATTATATAAAATAAATCAATTTAGGTTAAACACTTTATTTCTTATATATTTTGACCCCTGGTTTCTGCACAGTCCACAGCAGGAGCATCATTATTGGCTAATGCCTCACCTCTGACTCTCATGACATCACCTTTGTCTGTAACAAATCAAAATGTGACTCCTTTTGGGATGCTGGGTGGCCTTGTTCCAGTGACCATGCCCTTCCAGTTTCCCTTGGAGCTACTTGGCTTTGGAACGGACACCGCTGGAGTGACAACCACCTCGGGATCTACCTCAGCCGCTTTCCACCATAGCCTAACTCAGAGTAAGTGGGGCTTTTTTTATTTAGTTGGCTATCTAGTTTGATAGAACAGGAAATGTCTCAAATGTATTCTAATTAAAAGTAGTCTATTTGGAGTTAATGAAGATTATAGGGTTTTGTTTTGTTTTTTTAAAGAAATGCAGTTTATTTCATCTGTATATAATAAGTCAAATTATTGCACTGTGGGGTTTTATTTGCAGTTTTAACATGAGCCATCAATGCCACATTTCAATCTTAATGAAATTTATAAGAGGAAGTCAAGTTTGTTTTTTGTATACACATATAAGTTAAATATGTAAATTTTAAAAAATATATGGCTCTAGTTTTAGAAAACCTTTGAAGTCAGGGGCTGTGCCTGCATTAGATATATCAAATTATTTTCAATTTTGATCTAAGAGAGCTCAAATCTTAGTTTAAGTAAGATAACTAACAAATCTGTTTTCTTCTCAGATTTACTAAAGGGTTTACAGCCAGGAGCTCAGCATGCAGCAACACTTTCCCACTCACCTCTGCCTACACGCTTACAACAAACATTTAATGGTAAGAAAACCACCTATTTCTTCATCTCTTTATCATTAGTGCAGTTTTATAGATATGGATTATACTTTCCTGAAATCAGTGTGATTGGAATGACAAAGGTTGGAAAAAGCAAATTTTCATATGACTGAATCCTCATTGGCAACAAATTCCTTTTAAGAGAAAGGAAATAGGTAAATGAGATCTTTTGTTACATATGAAAAGAGCCTTTTTGTTGAAGGTGTTTATTATACAGAAATGGCAAATAAGAAGAGGATTCATAAGATAGTTAACAAAAGTCATGTATAGTAGTGATAATAATTTACATTTATTGAAAGTTTACTAAATGCTAGATAGTCTTGTGACTGCTTGTATGGATTAGCTTAACTTAATCCTTACAACAAGCCCCTGAATGGTGGATGATGATCCCTATTTTACAGACAGGAAACTGAATCAGAGAGGTAAGCAACTCCCCCAAGATAATATACAAGTTAAGTGTTTGATCTGAGCTATAAACCCAGGAAGTCTGACTTCATGGACTGTATTCTTTTTTTTTTTTTTTTTTTTTTTTGAGACAGAGTCTCACTTTGTCGCCCGGGCTAGAGTGAGTGCCGTGGCATCAGCCTAGCTCACAGCAACCTCAAACTCCTGGGCTTAAGCGATCCTACTGCCTCAGCCTCCCGAGTAGCTGGGACTACAGGCATGCACCACCATGCCCGGCTAATTTTTTCTATATAGATTTTTAGCTGTCCAAATCATTTCTTTCTATTTTTGGTAGAGACGGGGTCTCACTCTTGCTCAGGCTGGTCTCGAACTCCTGACCTCGAGCAATCCACCCGCCTCGGCCTCCCAGAGTGCTGCATGGACTGTATTCTTAACCATTAAACTTCTGCATCTTAGCAGTGATTAGATATGACCCAAACTGTATGCCTTATGTATTTGCAGCCCATCCAGATCACTCTGAAATCTGACATTAGGGCCAGGCATGGTAGCTCACGCCTGTAATCCTAGCACTCTGGGAGGCTGAGGCAGGAGGATTGCTTGAGGTCAGGAATTAGAGACCAGTCTGAGCAAGAGTGAGACCCTGTCTCTACTAAAAATAGAAAAAAAATTAGCCGGGCATGGTGACACATACCTGTAGTCCCAGCTACTCAGGAGGCTGAGGCAGAAGGATTGCTTGAGCCCAGGAGTTGGACGTTGCTGTGAGCTAGGCTGATGCCATGGCACTCTAGCGTGGGGCGACAGAGCAAGACTCTGTCTCAAAAAAGAAAAGAGAAAATGAAATCTGACATTAGACAGTGAGTACTATACATAACATATTGGCCTCCAGCTTCTTGCTCTCACCAGCAGTTGACCTCCATAGACTGCTAAGACCATTCTGAAGCCCATTTTCAGGATCTGTTGAGCAGAAATAACTGCTTAGCTGCCCTCTTGACTTTGAAAGTTGACTAGGGCCTCACTGTTCTTTTTGGCCACTGCATTAAAAATGATCTTTGAACCAGTTTACCGTTGACCACAATGCAGAGACGGGAGCTTGTGTAGCGATATTTAGGCAACAGATGGTTATTAATCCTCTAAAAGACCTGAGTGAACCACACTGGCATGAAATAGGTAACACAAAGTAGACACAAACGTTAGCAATCCTGATTTTCAACTCCTTGACTAGGTTTAAATGCTAAAGGAGAATTGCTCTGTGACTAAATCAGTTCTTCCATGGGTGTGGACAACTCCTTGGTATAATTTATCCAGCTGAGGATCGTGTACTCATGGGGTAAATGGACATGAATGTGACCACCTGCAAGGAATTAGACATGCGGGATCTCATGACTCAAAAAGACCCCAGTAGTTGATTCTTATATGAAGTATCTTAAGCTGTCTGGGTAGCACCACTGTTCCAGACGAAAAAAGGAAATATGACTGTCAATATTTTCTAAATAATTGAAGCTTAAAAATTTAAGACTTTTTATTTTGAAAACGTTAAAGTATAAGCCAATGAACTTGAGAATCAGGCTTGGAATTTTTAATTCCAGAACTGCCAATTTTAACAAGCTTCTTAACTTTTTTGACTATCGCTTCTCTAGCTTGTAAATTGGGGACAATGTTTTTAATAGCTTCTTAGGAGAATTTAATGAAAATACTTGAATTTAATAAAAAATAATTGATTTAAAGCTTCTAACATGGTACCAGGTACATAGTAAAAGCTCAATTAATGTTAATTCTCTTAATTTTATTTAGTTTAAAACAAAAGTCAGCAAAATTTTTCTGTAAAGGGCCAAACAGTAAATATATTAGACTCTGCAGACCATATGGTCTCTGTCACCACTACTCAACTCTGCCTTTGTACCACAAAAATAGCCCTAGACGATATGTAAATAGTGAGTGTGGCTGAGTTCCAATAAAACTTTATTTACAAAAACAGGTGGTAGACCAGATTTGGCCCTTGGGCTGTAATTTGCCAAATCATGGTCTAAAGAATCTCACAGTCCTGTTAATGTGATTATTTCATTTTGCTAATTAACCAAAGCTTCCTTGAGCAAAATCCCATTCAAAAAGTGCCTTGCCGGCCGGGCACAGTGGCTCACACCTGTAATGCTAGCATTCTGGGAGGCCGAGGCGGGTGGATTGCTTGAGGTCAGGAGTTCGAGACCAGCCTGAGCAAGAGCAAGACCCCGTCTCTACTAAAAATAGAAAGAAATTAGCTGGCCAACTAAAAAATCTATATAGAAAAAATTAGCCAGGCATGGTGGCGCATGCCTGTAGTCCCAGCTACTGGGGAGGCTGAGGCAGTAGGATCGCTTAAGCCCAGGAGTTTGAGGTTGCTGTGAGCTAGGCTGATGCCACGGCACTCCCTATAGCCCGGGCAACACAGCAAGACTCTGTCTCAAAAAAAAAAAAAAAAAAAGTGCCTTGCCATCTTATGAATTTATACCTCAGACCAAATCATTTCTCTCTAGAAATGCAGGTATGTAATATTATAAATGGAAAAGCCTTAGATGTTGTCACTGAAGTTATTTTAATAGAATTCTGTTTATGCAGCTTTTGAAATAATCATCTTGTTTCATTGATACATCTATTCTTCAATAGAGGTAGTTTTTTTTTTTTTTTTTTTTTTTTTTTGAGACAGAGTCTCACTTTGTTGCCTGGGCTAGAGTGAGTGCCGTGGCATCAGCCTAGCTCACAGCAACCTCAAACTCCTGGGTTGAAGCGATCCTACTGCCTCAGCCTCCCGAGTAGCTAGGACTACAGGCATACGCCACCATGCCCGGCTAATTTTTTCTATATATATTTTTAGTTGTCCAGATAATTTTTATTTCTACTTTTAGTAGAGACGGGGTCTTGCTCAGGCTGGTCTCGAACTCCTGACCTCCAGCGATCCACCCGCCTCAGCCTCCCAGAGGGTTAGGATTACAGGCGTGAGCCACCGCGCCCGGCCATTTTTTTGTTTTATGTTTTACCAGACTGATTTAGATATCACATGAGTGGACCTGGCAATGTGACTTTTGTGGTCTCTTCCAGCCTTAAGATTCTGTTACTGTAATGCAATAGTTTATTCTTTTTCACCTGTGTATTTCTACCATTCATGCCTTTTCCCTCAAAGTAAAGGTTTCCTTCCCTATCTTTTTCTATCAGGCTTGGGTTATCTTTGGGGCTTCATTTTTCTTGCTAAGGCAATGACCTGTTAGAGACTTTCTCTATATTCTGTTGGCTCTCCAGGTCACTGGGCCCTACTCTTGCCCAGATACACTCTTTTTCTCTTGTCTCTCCAGTTTTTGTAGGTAATTTAGCTGAGATTTAAATGGAGTAATCAACATTTTTCCCCACGAACGTTTAAACAGCAGTATGTAAAAATAGAAACCATTGTGAGCCCGGCACAGTGGCATGTGCCTATAGTCTCAGCTACTCAGGAGGCTGAGACGAGAGGATCTCTTGAGGCCAGGGGTTCCAGGCTGTTGTATGCTATGATCATGTCTGTCAGTGGCCACTGCACTGCAGCCTAGGCACTGTAGCAAGACCCTGTCTCTGAAAAACAGAAACCATTGGTCCCAGTAGCAGACTTTCCTGTCACTTAACTGCTAGGTAAGGACCAAAACAGAGACTCAGCTGGATTTTTTCCACTACCAGTGTGCTACATTCATTTACATAAATAATTGGGAATTAATTATCAAATGCTGTATCCTGGCAAGAAATTTAATTTCAATTACAAGAAAATGAAATTGACTTTGTCTTCTAAAGAAATTGAAAGATGTGGGGGTCCCTTGAAAAGGTGGGAATTGTGTCTTCTGGTTCTTTTATGATCCTCTCTCAGCATTTGACATAATTGGCTAGGAGGTAAATGATAATTACTTGTTGAAATAGTATTTAGGACACTGAGAACCAACTGTGAACCACAGTCATTTGAAATAAGAGGATCATTGGTTCTTTTTGCTTTGTTTTTCTTACCTATTTTTTGTAACATGCAGACTCATACCCATTTAACATCTGTTTTTCTCAGATGGAGGCCAAAGTAAAGGGGACACTAAATTACCACGGAAATCTCAGTGACTTCCCAGCAAGCAAAGGAGATGAAACGTTTGGTTGGCTGATGGAATCTACCTGATGGGAAAGTACTTATGTGGTCATAGGGCTGCTGTTTCTGTCGATGTTTACATTCTCTCGTCCCAAGCACTGTGGTGAGGAGGAAAAAGCAAAGAAAACGTTACTTGAGCAAAGCCAGGTGCAGGAGGAAAAAATGCTTTTGTGCAAAGTTAGTGACCTTTTGGTCTCTTCTAAAGAAAAACAAAGTTACCATATTAACTGACTTGAGAGAGACTCAGTTGTCAAACCCACAGATGTACAAATTTGATTTTTCCGGGGGGGGGGAGAAAGAAGGAAGTCCAGAGGATTTGGGTAAACTCCATCCATCCTGGGGGTTGGATCTGAACACTTGTAGACATAAATACATAATAAAAGGCACTATATCTGGAATTAGGCCAGTTTGTCAGGAGTAATGATCATGTCTATGTGAGTAGATTATTTAGCGAATTTGCCACAAAAAAATTTAATGGCTCTGTCTAATATAGATAGTAGCTAAAGAAATATCATACCCTCAAAAATCCTGAGCAAACTTGAATCTTCTCCAGTGTGTAGCAACTCCGCACGTAAATCAGTGGACTAAAGATGCGTCAGGAAAGTTATTTTAGCACAGTGATGTGTATTATTAAATCATCTAGATTTTTCAAAGTCAGGAAGTTGAGCCTGTTGCTCTTAACAGACGAAACCTAGATGTCACCTTTTTGTAAAAGGGTCAATTTCATCTTCCATTCAGAAGCAGGTACTTAACTCTTTTCTTCAGGTGATTTGTGCATCTGGTATTGACTGGTTATTCTTATTTCCATTCTTGATGTTAAAATGTGATGGTGTTCACATTTTTTTCTTAAGAAATGGGGATCTTTGATATAGGGCTGCTGCTTTGTTGCTCTTAGCCCTTGCAGCAACATGAACTATAAGTTTCCCCCCAAATGCACTTCACTTCACAGCTTCTTCTGTTCTTTTAACTAGTGGTACTTCAGGTGATTATGAGCTATCGATATAAACAGATAGAAGTATATGCTTTGTTTCTTTATTAGACATTCAGATGGCATGAATATGGCTTTTGAATTTTTAAGATGGTATTTTAAAGGGAGAAATTACATTAGGGTAACAATCACAATGTATTTCTACTCCCTATATCCAGTGTAGTGGAATTGTTTGGAGCATTTGGGATCCTAAAGCTTTATTGGTATTATATTTACTCAGAGTATTGATATGTGAGTAAACCTACAGATGAGAAGCCTCTTTAGTTATTATAGCTTCCTTTTGCAGATAGCATATTCAACGAAGGATGAGGGAAAAATTTATGGTTCTCTTTGGATACATTTTATTAGATTTTTTTTCTTGCCTCGTGATCATTCTGGTGGCTCTTTTTTTTTTTAAGCTTCTGAATGTTTTCTAACTATATCCAAGAATGGTGTAAGCTTGGTCCATTTATAATGAATGGCAAACTAACTTAACATTAGACTGATAGTAGCAAGATTTCTTGCATATGTTTTTATTACACATTATACTATTAAGTTTATTCAAATAAGAGTATTAACCGGGCCCTTTTTTCCTTTTTTTTTTTTGAGACTAAGTCTCGCTTTGTTGCCCAGGCTAGAGTGAGTGCTATGGCATCAGCCTACCTCACAGCAACTTCAAACTCCTGGGCTTAAGTGATCCTCCTGCCTCAGCCTCCTGAGTAGCTGGGACTACAGGCATGCGCCACCATGCCCAGCTAATTTTTTCTGTATATATTTTTAGTTGTCCAGAAAATTTCTTTTCTATTTTTAGTAGAGACAGGGTCTCTCTCTTGCTCAGGCTGGTCTCTTTTGAACTCCTGACCTCGAGCCATCACCCACCTTGGCCTCCCAAAGTGCTAGGATTATAGGCGTGAGCCACCGCGCCCGGCCCTTTTTTTCTTTTTGTAAACAAAAGTCCCCAATAGCCTACAGAACTGTGAATAAATAACCACAGATCTGTTCAGATCTGTATGCCTATATTTTCACTTCAAAGTCACATTGGCTTGCTTCATAGCAAAAAAGTTAATGAATAACTAAAAACTTTAGTTCCAAGAACTTGTTACAATAAGGGGAAAGAATTATTTCAAAGGAATCATTGATTTAATTTCTTGACTCTAAGAATTTATTTAACAACAAAACAAACATGGATGTTGTATGAAGCCCTATAGATATTTTGCAAGGATGCTGGGATGTTGCAGAGAGGTTTGACTTGAATTCAGTATGTTGGTTAAAAGTTTGCTTGGTTTTCATTAGGGAAGCTTACCCAATTCTTGATTTATTCCAATGTAGTGGACCTCTTGTGTTTATCAAATTTGAAAAAAAAAAAGTCTTTGCCAATACTATCTGGGTAAGTGATGGGAGTTTTCCTTTGGGAAGGTGGCGTTTGTTTTATTTTTCATACCAGGAGAGAAGTGAAAGTGCGTATTAATCTCTCTTCCTGCTGATAATTATATGTGTATTTGTGTGTTTGTGTATATATGTGTGTGTAATACACACATGTAAATTACTAATTTGAGTCAAAAAATAATTTCTTAAATCCGTCAAGTCTGAATCATGCCATATGAAAATCCCTGATGAGTCTTTGTCATCATTAGAAAAGAACAGAATAATCAGTTATTTCCTCCTGTGTCATTTTATGCTAACCAGTAAAAATATCTGAATGCCCTTGGCTCTAAGAATATAATATTGCAATTATATTCTATTCTCTTCAGTCTTGAGTCCTTGAGGACTCCTGTTAGGTCCCCATCTTAACCCCCCAGCCCCCATTTTCACTGACTGCTCACATCCATTTCAATCAAGACCTCCCCTTCCTTTTATGTTGTACAAATGAGTCAAACATACTTGTATTTCCTTCATAGATAAAGTATGATCAGAGAGTTTCTACATGTAAATACCTACATTTCTTTTCTAGATCATAACATTGAAAATGGTGTCCTTACTTTATGGTCACCTATCTTTACAGTTTTTATTACTAAAAACACAAACATAAATTGGTTATTTTTTAACACAGAGACTTGTGACTCATACTGTATTTTTGCACTTAAAAATCAAATTACGTTATTTTTTAAAATGGTGAGTAATTGGAAAGGATGTCTATAGAACAATGTGTATTTCTAAAGAGCATTAGTAACATCCAGATGCAAAAATAATCAGCACACATAATTATGTCCCACTCAGTGGGATTTTTGATTCAGGAAGATTAAGCTGTTTGTTTTCAACTGTCTTATATTTTAAATGGCCTTCACTGATATATAAGCTGTTACTGTACATACAAGTTAATCCTCAGTATTCACAAGCAATAATGGTGGTCAGCAAAGTTGTCCTAAGGGACAGCAGTGCTGAGCCTCAGTTGGAGACTGGGAGCAAAGTGTCAAGCTCGTTCAGAGCCTCCAGAATAAATGCAAGCAATAATTTCCATTATAAGTCAATTATAGTTCTTTCTCATATGCTTCTGAGATGAGATGGTAAACAAAAATCATGATTTTTAAAACAGCCTGAAGAAAAAGGTTTTGGGAAAAGAAGTGAAGTTAGTCTGTAGTCACAAAGTCCTGATTTTTTGAGGCGATCAGAGTATTAGTACATTATTTCATGCCCACCACCCCTTTGATGGATGTTGTTAGCCCAAATTACATTTTTTTATATTATAGATATTGAGTAAGGTTTATGGGATTACCAAGGTAAGGGGAAGAACCGGGCACATACATGTTTGGATACTGTGGGTTTGACACCTGTTTGAAAACAACTCATTGGAAATGGTTTATAACCCAGGATATTTTTTTCCCAAAGCAGATCTAAATTGTTTACTACCCAGGGTTGGAAAGGGCAGGCACCTCTAGTCTTTCTCCTCTGGTGGCCCTCTCCCACACCTCTTTCCACCTCTAGTTGGTTAAAGACATTTTCTGAAATGAAAATTCTGCTGTTAATCAAACTGCCATTGATTATGAGAGCTCTGTGTCCTTTGGGATCATCTCTTAGAACTCCAGTTATCTATCATATTTGCTGCTACGTTTGTAAGATGAACTTTGCCTGTATTGGTTGACTTTAATCTAATTTACAGTTCTTTATTTCTGGGAGATCGTGTCCTATAATTTGACCCATGTATAGAATTAGGAAACTTTATTTTAGGAGTGTACCATAAAAGCACACTGGTCCCTATATTGTTTTTATCATTTAGGTTTTGAATTTGTTTGCATTTTTGTTTGTTAGTTTTTGTTTTGTTTTGTTTTTGAAGTTGGAAATAGAATGAGAAAACTCTATAATCAGGCCAAACTTGAGAACTTTCCCTGTGCTTCAGCACTGTAATTTCTGCTGACCTAATGTTCTCAAAAGAGGCACTTTCACTCTCTATTGTGCATGTATGATTGTTTTTTGTTTTGTTTTTTGCTTTTGGTGGGCTTTTGTTTTTGTAATAATGAAGCAGAAGAAAAGTGCAGTAGTAGATAAATGACTGATCACAAACATATTATGCAATTTTATTTTATAAAGTTTTAAGGGGAAAAGTTTAAGTCTTTGTAAATCATTTCTTAGCTCTGGTAAAATGTTTATATTACTCCTCTAAAACATGCTCAATTCAGGCCTTTGTCTTTGTTAAGTGCCTTTTTTCTTTCTTTTTTCCCCTCTTTTGAAACTGTTCTCAGATATCTTAAAGTACAGGCTAAGGCAGGGGATTCAAGAGGAAGAATCTCAAACTTGCCAACATCATGTCATGCTGTCACCACCATCTTCCTTTTCTTTATGTGGATATATATGTAAGATCCACACAACCATACATACAAAACCAGTAGCTGCTATACCATTGCATCCTTTCCGAACACCCCCCTTTCAGTGTTTGCAGAACTTCTGCCTTGTTCATTCCATTGCGTTTAGTTTATTAAAATGGGCAGATTGGGCAATTATCTTCTCACAAGGTGCCATCTTCCCCTTTTGAATATCTATTTGTAGACGTTAACAACAACAACAAAAATATATATACATAATAAGTCGGTTATTACAAATAAAATAAATTTAATGGACTCATTGACTATTCCTGGATGGAACCCATGCTCTGTGCCCTGCAAACTTGGCATAAGCAATATTGGAGAAAGCATTGGAATAACACAATAAGTACATCGTGGGTCAGATTAGTAAGGTACACTATGGCAGGTGAGACTAAACACATGGGAGGGCTGGTGTCACAACTATGGTATGGTATCTGAGTAAGTTTTAAAGGAAGGTAGCAACTTTGTCAACATCAAAAATGTATCATATTTTCTTCTAGGAAATGATTTTTGAAGAAATCATATAGCTGCATATCTATTAAAAGGTTAATAAACTTAGAAAGACTTCCGATACTGAGGAAAACACTTATATAATCTGTAGCATTCTTGAGAGATCTTCAGTTTTCTTTCTATTTGCCAGATAATTACATTTGGCTTAATCTGATTTTATGGTTATTTAGATTTTTCCCTTGAGCAAAATAACATAATCTTCATAATCTTAGATAAAGATTCATCTGTTCTTGTTGAAAACAAATAGATGTGACATCTTAAGGGAGATTAAGTTGAACCATCCCTCATACCCAGTACAAATATATCTAATAAGTGCCCCCTTTTAAATAAATTCTAATTGGAAAGAAGAGACTGGTGGCTAAAAAGGAAAAAGCAAAGGCTCCTGGTAATGTTACCTGATAGCAAACCTACTGTCAGGTGGCCAGAGTTCAGTTGCAAATATTACTCTTGAATTACTATGTCTAGGGGGGATATCATTTAACCTTCGTGCCTCAGATTACCCATTAGACAATTGGGTATAATAATATTCACCTACCTCCCAGGGATATCAGAGACTTTACTATTTCAAAAATATTTTGTGTTTTTCTAAAATGTCCTATATAAGTAAAAATAGTATTATTATCTTCCTGCAGAGGCTAAAAAATGTTTTCCTTGTGATGAGTATAAAAAGCACCCTATGGTTTTTAAGTTCTAAAAAAAAAAATCACTGGAATTCTAATTTAGATACATATTTGTTATGTAAACATTATATATGCGGTGGGATAAAATGGTTAGTTTCAGATTAACAAGGGGGGAAGTGACGCTAAGTTTCTTAATTATAAGTAGATTTTTTTAGCCTTTTATGGTGTTATTACTTGTGTGATTTTTCCCAAGGTTGTGGAGCTAAAGTTAGGTAAAGTTTGGATGCTTGGTTATTAGAGTTGATAAGTGATCCTGAAAGTTTTAACTGCCTCACTTTTCCATCTTTTCGATCTAATTTCCTTACATTACTTGTTTGGTGACAAGCTTTTCACTTTCTAAGAATGAATGGGAGTCTCCTCATTCTTGTAAATCAGAGACTTTGTACTATTCCTATAACTAGGTGTATCCAGCTCTGCACTGAAGGGGCAAACACTACACACAGCCAGCTGGACACTGGTTAGCCAGTCTACCTTTGTAATTCATGCTTCTTCGAACCGTGAAAGAGGTGGAGCCACCAGCTGCTCAGGTTGGAGGAAAATGGGAGAGGGAAGGCAGGATTCACTTCCTAGGTGTGGGTAGAAGGAAACATGTTTTCCCCAATTCCCAGGTGGATAAGAAGATCATCTTATCCCACCTTCCATCCCTGCATATTAAGTATTACTATGTAGAATTTTTCTTTTATCATTTGAAACAACAGGAAAAAATGGATGCTGCATTTTTTGGATGCTAAATGCAGAGCAACATTTGTTGGAGTGTATATATAGATTTAAATTGTAGAACACATTCAGGGTCAGAAAAGTGAGAACACGGGGAATGAGGAACACATTTCATGTAGCTCAAGTGAGTTAGGAGAAAGAACCGAGCCCAAGCAGACAAAGCATCTGGGTTAATTCCCAGAATTGGCTAAGGCCTGGTTAATCCCCAGTAAAATGATGTGTTGGTTTTTTAATCACTCTTTGGATTTTTGTTGCTTTTTCCAGATAAGGCCTTAGTAGCCTCTAAATAGCAACTATGCAGATAAACATACTCCTTATTTTCCACATTTTCCTCTTTTTCCATTCTCAAATAACAAATATCAAGACCCAAAGAAATAAGGCATAAAGGTTTTATTGAATGTGTGTTTGTTCCTCTAGGGAAAATTAACAGAAGCATAAAATAGAGATAAAATGTTAATTCTATATTCAAAAACTAACTACAAACCCTTTCACTGGTGCAAAACTGTAGTTAGTATCATGGAATGTCTTTGGGTTGTTATGATAAAGTCATCCCAGTGTTCAATTCTGAGAAAGTTTTAGATTCTGTGACACAATGTTCAGGTTTATAGAGCTGAACAGGTGGTCAAACTCTAATTAAAAATAGCTTTGAATATTAATGTTGAATTCTTTCTTCATTTCCTTTAGTCTGCATCTTCTTTTAGTCTGAACTCTTAAGTTAACCATTTCATCAGCCAGTTGCTACACTAGGATATAAGTTGTGTGTTGTTAGAATGGGGAAAGAAGGTTAAACTGTCTTTTACATCCTCTTCTCACTCACTTTGGCGATCTAGCCTGTGTCCCCATCAAACTCCAGTAAAGCCTACAGGCCTATTTCAAGAGACTGTTACATCCTAGCAGAAGACTCAGGCAAGGATGCTCTTAGGATTTTATTCAGACTGCCTTTGAATAGCTTGATATTAAATTACATTTTTCTCATAGACTCCCAAAGTACCATTTGCTTGAAAGTAGCTATTTGTGATCTTTATTTTTAATTTCCTCGTATTGTAATCTGTCCTACATAGTTCCATTTCAAAGTGGGTTAGTACTTAAGCTTTGGACACTTTTCCAAACTGTTACCCAAACAGGTCAAGAATGCTTTTCAGAAATCCCATTGGTATGATTTGGGTCTGTATGTCCAGGACTTAGGGTCATCAGTGGTTATCACTGCTGACTGGATTTTTTTTCTCCTCTTCTCCTTTGTATTAAAAAACAGATTTTGCTACTATATAATGTGTAGTAGCTACATTCATGCCTTCCCCCTTGATACTTTTCAAAGTTATTCAAAAGAAATGCAGACCTTTGTTAGGGGTTCTTATTTCTCATAATCGTCTGCCTTATTTTCATACTTCCCCTGGAATATGCCACTCTTGCAAATGGGCCATGTGAATCCTTAGTACCACTTTTATGTTTGTTTCTCAGAAAACTCTCCCTCTTCATTATTTGCTCGCATTTTGCTAATGATAATATAATTACATTATCTTAAATCTGTGTTTTAAGATTTTATAATAGAGCACTAATAGAAAGCTAATTGAAATATAAACAAGATGACTATTACTTAAGATAACTTGGAAATACTGTTTTTAAAGTTAACAGCTCCATCTATCCTCAAAATCCATTCAGGAGTCAACATCAACTAAGACCAAGCAGTGGACATGTTTTTCTATGTATAACCTACCCTTAAATTGTCAAATCTTAGCTATCTTGCATTTTCTGTCCTTGCAGCCATAAACTTTCTTCCTTTTTTGCTTATCTCTGCTGTTTGCAGGGGTATTGTGCCCTCTGTCAGAAAATTGGGTTTTCTTTACCATACCTGCAAGATTACCAAGGTTTGTCCCAATATTGGTTAAGAGGCATTAAAAGAAAGCGAAGTTATTCTCAGTTGACAAAGGTATTACTGTTTTCAATAATTTAAAAGTTGGCCAACTTTGGGTGCTTTTTTTTTTTTTTTTTAAATCTTGGGTATGCCTGTGTAATTAATTACATATACCTTTGGGACATTCAAATAATCATGGGGCCCTTCCACCACTGTATGTAGGTTTCCAGCCTACAAATAATTTCCTTTGATCCATGGCCAGTCTCCAGAGAAAGATTCAAGCTTTGCATTGTCCTTTTATTGGCCGTCATTGAAAAATTTTTTATTTTAGAAAGTATCAAAAATACCAAATTATTCCTTAAGAAGAGTATATAAATCTGGGGCTTTCTCTTGCATTTCACTTGCTGAACACTGTCAAACTTAGAAGAAAATAAATCTCTGGCTGGTGAAACTTTTGTGGCCCAAATAATACAAAAAAGTCTACCAAGGTAACTAAGTGACGAGTGTTTTCTGTCTTTTATTACAAGCAAGAAAGTTTATTTGCAGTTGTAAAAATCATTATGAAACTGCAGACCTATTTGCTGTCACTGATTGGAAATAATTATTCTGATTTTTAGTCTGGGTAAGCACATATTTCCAACCCTTATGGTATGAATTTTGACAAGGGAAAAACTTTAGTTTGGTAGCAGAAGGAAAAACAGGACTTATTTATACAGTGAATGTTCACTCTTCAGAGGAACTTCCCCCCAGTTACACATCTTCCTCTGATGTTAGCCGCCTCCACACTTGATATAGATGCCAACATGTTTCGAAACCAGTCTTGAGGAAGCCTAAACAATTTATGATCCTCTAGGTAAAAGGCACGAATCACTGTATTGCATTTGCTTATAGGGAGGTGTTTTTGCTAACTTGAAGGGGTATACTGTATTTCAACTAAGTGTGTGACTTAATATTTTGGGAGTTTTTTTCCCCTCCTTTAAAAACTGGACCTGAACACAAGCTTTGAGTTGATATTTGTAATAATCTCAGGACCTGAAAGATTGTAGCATTTAGTGTGTCTTAAAAATTATGTACTGTACCAGCCATGGACTTTTGTAAATATACCTGTCTCCCTTTTTTGTATTATTTTAGTAAAAAAAATAATAATAAATTTAAATAAAAGGGGGTGGTGACGACATGTGAATGGGTGTGGGTATGTATGTGTGTATGTTTGTATAAGGCTCTTTTGAGATGAACTGGTGCTTGTTTGATTTCCAGCTCAAATCGGAGCAGGAATATGGACAAACTGCTGCTACTGAACCCTGCACTGAGCCGAGGTATTTCCATTTTGTCATTTTCCATATGGTTGATTAAATGCTAGCAGCTACCAGGAAATGACTTATAAGTTAAATTCTTCTTCCCACTGCCATCTTGCCTTTGTATTCTCAGTTCCTCATGCCCTTTGAACTTTGATAGTAAAACATTTCAAACTTTGGGTGGTTTGCTGGTCTCTGGTTTTTAGAAAGCTCTTGTCACTCTTTCCTTAAAAAGGGGGAGGAAGGTAAATTTTTTTAACCAAAAAATATCACACATTTCATAAAACTCTGATGAATTTTGGGTATATGAGAAAGCATAAACATTCCTAAATATGGATCTGTGAATTTAGTAAATTATGGATATACTCCTTCAGTGCAGGGATTTTTGTTTATTTTATTTTTTTTTTTGCAACAGCCTTGCTCATATTCCAGGTGTAGCTAGCAAACCCCTGTTTTGAAGCAAGAGCCTTATTTGATTCAGTGTAGATGTTTCCTGTCTATCCTTTGTGACAGGGCCTTTTACATGAGTGTTTTTTTCTTTTTGTATGTGTTACTTGTTTGTTGTATTAAATAAAGAGGAATGTACATATTATTCTCGTGTCTGTTGTATTATTGTGTTAACTTGGATTTTAATATCACATTTGTGGCTGGCTAGGTGTGGTGTCTCACACCTGTAATCCCACCATTTTGGGAGGCTGAGACCAGCCTGGGTGACATAGCAAGACCCCATCTCTACAAAAAATAAAATTAGCTGGAAGTGGTGGCACACACCTGTAATCCCAGCTACTCAGGAGGCTGAGGTGGGAGGATTGCTTGAGCCCAGGAGTTCAAGGCTGCAGTGAGCTATGATCACAACACTACATTCCAGCCTGGGCGACAGAGCGAGACCCTGTCTCTCGAAAAAAAATAATCACATTCTTTCAGTAGTGGTTGAGTAGCTGTTGTCTGTATGGTACTGCGCTGGGCACAGTGAGATACAGAAATAAAAAACACAGCCCCCACTCTCAGTATATTCACAAACAATTAGCAATCGCATGAGCCTTTAATGAGTCATGTTAAAAGATAATGATTCAAAATTTGTCGAAAAAGTGTGGTCCTTTACCACCTGACATTTGAATTGGGTAGGGGGAGAAGTGGGACTGGAGCGATCTACGCAGTCTTGGTCAAATGGGTGGCACTTAAGGTGGGCCTCCAGGGATAGGTGGGAATTGGCAAGAGTCAGGAAGAAGCAGGAAGCAGGCAATCTGATGTGAGGTGCGCCTTTGGATTAGTAGGGGAGGGCAGAGTGTGGGAGTCTGAATGTGGCTCACTAGGTCCTTCCTTTGGGTGACAGGGTGTGTGCATTTGATGCTACCTGGGTCAGGGCTTGACATATAGATATGGAAGTTATTCACAAAAGGGATCATCTTTTAAAGCCTTACTTATAGGAAAAGTATTACTGAGAGAAAAACTTTGGAGGTGAGTGGGGAGAAAAAGAAAAACGAAAAAATTCAACCTTAGAAATCCGGGTAGGGACCTTGGCTTCTTGGCCTAGGGGTATGACTCTGTTGTCAGTGCTAGAAATCCAGGTAGAGGGTTGGGAAAAAGATGGAGAGAGAGCAACTTGTCAGAGAAACTGGACAACTTGTCACGTATAAGTACATACGTATGTATGCATAGAAAATACAGAAAAGGACATACATCCCAAATATGGAGAATGGTAGTATGGGTGCTTTTTCTTATTTTTTTCTTTTTACTTTGTGTATTTTCAGTGTATTAATCACGACAATGAAAAGAAGTAAGAATTTCAAAACGGCATGGTTCTTAGGCACTGGGGGAGGAGGGTGGGCTGCAAGTGCCTCTAGCTAACATTTAAGGACAGTTTTGCAAAAGTGTGTTCTTGGGAGTAATAGCTCCTCAGGATGTTTTTTGACCAAAAAGAAAAAAAAGGCCCTGTTAAATAATTTGCACTTAACTATGTTTTCACCATCTTGCAAATGTATATTAACATGTTAAAGGTGTTATTGTTAAAGTTTTTTAATGCATTATTTCCCCCAATAGTATTTGACCATGGAACACTTTTCATGTAACTCCAATTACCCGTAAATTATTTCAGGTGTGTAAAGCACTTAGCACAATGTCTAACACACAGTAAGTGCTAGATAAATGTTAACTTTACTGTCATTTGTACTAGTTTTGTTTTATTATTCCGTACATAAAAGAAACCAAGAAAAGTTTTTAAAAGGAAAAAAATACAGCCTGAGGAGTTAAAGGATTTCAGAATAAGCTAATGGTTTAGAGAGCCAAGAAATAAGCAAATAGATAAATAAAACCAATTCCCTAGGGTTGAACTGAATAAAGGTCAGGTGTCCAGAAGGTAGGATTATTCAGGGTAGTATAGAAAAATATGTAAAGCAGGAAGTATGTTTTACACTTCTCTGTGTAGGAAAGAAATGGTCTCAGACTGGAGCTTTGGCCTGGGAAAGTGCGGCTGGTTGAGCAAAGGGTGCAGGGAGCAACTACAGGTGGAGCTGGAAGGCAAACATAACAAACTGGTGATGATGCTACTTTGTTTTACAAATTTATTCTAAGGAAAAAATGGACTTGTATAATAAAACAAGCGTCAAAGTGAAACAGAGATAGCAACTGTCAAACTACTACTTGAGGAAATCAGACATTTCATACTTAACCTAATACAAAGGTTTGTGTACAAGGGTATTCATCAGTGTTGCTTGTGACAGTAAAAGTTGGAAACAATTTAGTGCCATGTTAGAGGGGATTGGTTTAATAAATAAAATTAATGCTAATTTTTCTTTAAAAATTCCTCAAGATGTCTATTTATTAAATGGAAAAGCAGTTGTAAGTGTGTACATATGCATAGAAAAATATATAGAAGAACATACACCCTAAAATACAAAGTGGTGGTATGAGTACTTTATTTTTCCTTTTACTTAAATGTATTTTCGATGAACATGGATGAGTAAGTTATTTTGGTTTTTTTGTTTTGTTTTGTTTTGTTTTAAGACACAAATAGGTGGACTTGGTTGAAGAGAGGGAGAAAGAAATGAGAAGGAGAGGAAGAAGGCTCTTCCTGTCTCATCACTGGAGAAGGGAAAAGAAAAGTATACCACCCAGACCCTGTGAGATCCTGAAAGTGGATTTGGCTTGGAGGGAAGACACAATAAACTGCTTGGTTTAAAATAAAGATTTTTTTCTTAAGAGATTAACTTTGCTTTTGGTGGGAAAAAAAAGTACAAAGTACATGAGTATACAGTGAGTGCGAAGCATTATGTTCTTCCTATCCCTGATCCCAGCTCCCCTTCCCCAGAGCAACCAACTACCAATTTCTCCAGCTATAAGCAGAAATATGTATCTGACTTTTTAATATAAACTTGGCATACATATCCACTGTACCTAGCGTTTTCTCTATTGTCTTGGAGATTATTTCACATCAGCACACAGAGTTCTGTCATGTTCTTTTGAACAGCTGCATAGTATTCCATAGTTGTGATACCACCTATTGTTAGGCACTTAGATTACTATCACAGGTAAAACCACAATATCCTTTCGATATTTGTAATCTGTGTGTATAGCAGATGGACAATCAAAAGTTCATTTGGCATGGACAATAAACGATCTAACACTCTAGATTTGAAAGTCAGTGTCTGGAATCTGTGACATTGCTTCCTCTATGTATGAAACTTTGAGTAGTACTTGAGAAAATATTTTAAAAGTGTTTTGAAAATTGGAAACAAAAGCAAAAGAGCTGATTCTGGGTACAGCAAGGGTTGGGTTACATTGAAAGTGATATGTATGCTTTTCAAAGGACAATGACAACCTCTCACGTAGGTATACTCCAATATGTCATGAGTGTCCTTACTTCAAAAACGATGTACTTCATCGGTATGTGCCCTGACGTGGCTTGTTTTTCTGTCTCTGTATATATTTACCTCTATGTGCCTATGTGTGTCCCTTCACCATTTCCCCACTATCTTTTGGTTGACATTAGCCAGACTTGGGGTTCACAAGACCCAATTGTGAAGCTGTGTCACTTTAGACAAGATTCTCGGCCCCTTCAAGCCTGTTTCCTTTTCTGTGCTGTGATAAGACCCCGTGGTGCATGTGTTGTTTGGATTAAAGACAGATGTGAAAAGCACCTAGCGTAGTGCCTAGCACATAATGAGAACTTACAAATGGTGGCTGCTACTATTCTGTCTCTTCTCTGTCTTTTCACTTCCTAAATTTATGCTTCCTCTTGTTCCCCTGATTTTCCAAAATATACAAGTGAAGCCACGGTGTTTTTAAAGGTCTGGTATAGTTACTGCTTAAAGTACAGTCATGGGTAAAGATCAGTTAAAATTCTGTCATCACAGTTGTCAGAAACCCCTGGCTTAAGTAAAGGGAATCTTTTGGCTTGTATAACTGAGTAGTTGTAGAGGTAACCCTGGTGCGATGAAGCTTTCTCCGGTGATTCCATGTCACCAAGATTCAGCACTCTGTCTTCACTCCACCATGCCTAGGGCAGGCTCCACGGGCAGCCCCTCAGCCTCTCCCTTCATAGCCAAATGCCTGCTGT
This sequence comes from Lemur catta, assembly GCF_020740605.2. Classification (NCBI taxonomy): domain Eukaryota; kingdom Metazoa; phylum Chordata; class Mammalia; order Primates; family Lemuridae; genus Lemur; species Lemur catta. Next base: position 12,765,779 of record NC_059138.1, on the reverse strand, counting down.
AGTTCCAAACCATATGCGAGTGTGTGTTGTGTATAAGTTATTTTTACTTCATTGTACCTCAAATGCAAAGCAGTGCATTAATCGTATATCTTGATTCCTAGCACATTGTCGTCATCAGTCAGCATGAGAACTCCTTCCCTCCCTTCCTTAGTGTCCCCTCTGCTGTGCCCCACAGGCACCACTCTTACCTTTTTGATGTGTGCCCTTTGTTAGGCATGCATCCTTCTGAAATAAGTAGTGGTGTTTTGTGTATATACAACTTTAATTTGTACAACTAGTACTATGCTATAAATTTTGCTGTTTCCTACTTTTCTTGCCTTCTTAGATTTATCCATGCTGCTATATGTACATCTTGCATGTTTGCTGTGTGTATATCTTACGTGTTGCTTCTTACCGCTGCATAGATTCCCCAGTGTGCGTCCACCACATTATACATACCTGTTCCCTGGTGGTGGATACCTCAGTTGTCTTCAACTCCTTATTATTAATACCACAAACAGGGTTATAGGTAGTCTTCCCTTCTGTGAATTGCTTCTCCATCTCCTTTGCTCATTATGCATTTGGATTTTCTGGCTTTTGTTGTTGTCATTGTCGAAATTAATCTCTTATCAATTTTAGATGTGTCGGTTACACTAATCTATTACCTGTCTTTTAACTTTGTGACATCCATTATTGAACAGGAATCTTCACTTTTTTAATAGATCAAATGAGGCTTTTTGTTGTTTTTGTTTTGGGGAGTTTGTTTATGAAATGTTGTCCTACCCCTAGACCCCAAAGATACCCTCTTGCATGTTTTCCTATTAGCTTCATAGTTTTACCTTTCACTTTTTTATTTATAATCTATCTGTTGTCCACCTTTGTGTATTGTGTAATGTGGGGGTCTAGCTTTATTTTTCTGTATTTGTGAGACAATCCCCAGCACTATTTTATGTTATGAATACTTCTCCCATGAATGTGGTAACATTTTTATCATATGCCAAGCTCTCATACATGGACGGGTCTATTTCTCAGCTCTATTCTGTTGCACTGTTCTTTTTGTTTGTGCACCAGTATTATACTGTTTTTCATTACTGTAGACTTATAGTATGCCTTACTAAATAGTAAAGATAGTCTCTGCCTCTTTGTTCTTTTATGTTGACTCAATTAATTGTTGATTTTATTCTTCATATGAATTTTAGAATAAAATTTTCAAGTTCCACTTTAAAACTCCAGCTGAAATATTGATTAGGATTGGATTTAGTTTGTAGAGTGATTTAAGAAGAATAATAGAATCTTTAAGTTACTCCACTCATGGCTTATATCTCCATTTATTCAAATCTTTTTCTGTGTCTTCCAATACAGCTTTTAAAATTTCTCTGTAAAGATCTTGTTTATATAATGATTTCTAGGTACTTTATAGCTGTTGCTTTCATGAACTGTATCTTATTCTTCATTTTCTATTAATAGTTTGTTATTGCTGGTATTAAGGAATGCTATTGATCCTTGAAAGTTGATTTTATATTCAGCAGTTTTGCTAAACTCTTATTCTGATTATTTTATTAGCTTTTCAATGGAGATGATAATATAATCTACAAATAATGACAGTTTTATCTCCTCTCTCAATTCTTTCACTTTTTATGTCTTGTCTTAGAGCATTAGACTGGTCCTTTAATACTGTACTAAACGGGTAGTGCTAAAAATGGCATCCTTGTTCATTATTTTAATGGGAACATTAAAATCTTTGTTCCTTATTTATCTGAGTTTTCTCCATTAAGTATGGTGTTATTCTACATTTTTGACATATAGATTTTATGAAGTGAAGAAAGTTCTATTCCTAATTTTCTGGAAATGTTTAGTACATACATGAGTTGAATTAGATCAGGTGCTTTTCACATAATACCTATGTATGATCAACACTTGCAGAAAATTTCTTAGAAATGTTGTCGTAGTTTTTTTATTCTTACAATGTTTGTTTTCCTGCTCTGTTTTGTTTATATACATCTCCCTCTTTTTCTTATTTAGTCTTGCCATTCTTTCTTAATAATTTTTCAAAGAACCATGAATATTATTACGTCCATATATGTTCATTATGGTTATATCTTTTGATATAATGTTCTTTTTACCAATACAATGTCCCTCATTTTTCTTTATGATGTTTTTCCCTGTCTAATATTAAATTTGATATTCCAGATATTTATATCCCTAATAATATTCCATTGTATGGATATATCACAGATTACCCATTTATTCCTTTTTTATTTTTTTATTTTTTATTTCTTTATTTTTTTTGAAACAGAGTCTCACTCTGTTGCCCGGGCTAGAGTGCTGTGGCGTTAGCCTAGCTCACAGCAACCTCAAACTCCTGGGCTTAAGCAATCCTCCTGCCTCAGCCTACCAAGTAGCTGGGACTACAGACATGCGCCACCATGCCCGGCTAATTTTTTCTATATATATTTTTAGTTGTCCAGAAAATTTCTTTTCCATTTTTAGTAGAAACAGGGTCTTGCTCTTGCTCAGGCTGGTCTCAAACTCCTGACCTTGAGCAATCCTCCTGCCTCAGCCTCCCAGAGTGCTAGGATTACAGGCGTGAGCCACCGCGCCCAGCCACCATTTACCCATTTATCAGTTGCTAGATACTCGGGCTGTTTCTACTTTTTGGCTATTATAAATAATGCTGCTATTAACATTTGTGCACAAGTTTTTGTAGGAATGTATGTTTTCAGTTTTCTTGGGCATATACTTAGGAGTGGAATTGCTAGGTCTTATGGTAAATTTCTTTCTTTCTTTTCATTTTTTTTAAGAGATAGAGTCTTGCTTTATTGCCTGGGCTGCAGTGCAATGGTGTGATCATAGCTCACTATAGCCTCAAACTCCTGGGCTCAAGCAATCCTCCTGCATCAGCCTCCTGAGTAGCTGGGACTACAAAAATGTGCCACCACACCTGGCCAATTTTTTCTTATTTTTTGTAGAGACATGGTCTCGAACTCCTGGCCTAAAGTGATCCTCCTGCCTCAGCCTTCCAAAGTGCCGGAACTACAAGTATGAGCCACTGCATCCAGCTGTAAATTTTTTGAGGAACCACCGAACTCTTTTCCACGGTAGCTGAACCATTTTACATTCCTACCAGCAATGTATGAGTTCCAATTTTTCTGCATCCTCACTGACACTTATTGTCTATTTTTTAAATTAAAACTATCCAATCCTAGTAGATCTAAAGTGGATATTAAGTGGTATCTCATCCTTTTGATTTGCATTTCTCTATTAATGGTGTTGATCATCTTTTCATGTACTTGGTAAGTACTTAGTATATTAAGTATAACATACTTATGTTAGTATATTAAGTATAAAAGTACTTGTTCCAGGAGAGTTTTCAAAGGATTTTTGTGCTATAAACTTTCGAAGGCTTTATATGTCTGAAAGTATCATCTTTGCTTCCTCACATTTAAATAATAGTTTAGCTAGGTACAATTTCTGGGTTCTTTTCCTTCATCGCTTAGAAATATAACTTCATTGATTTTTTTGTTTGTTTCTGTTTCCTCCATTAGGAAGACTAATGTCAATACAAATTTTATTCTTTTGTAGACTCTCTTCTCTTCAGAAGCTTTTTGAAATTTTTTTTGTCTTTGAGGTTCTTAAATTTCACTATAATGTATCAAAATTTAGATTTTTCCTTATCCATTCTATTTGGTGCTCCATGAGACCTTCGAATTGAAGTCCTTTTTATCTTTAATTTTTAAAAGTTTATACTTATGATTTTTTAAAATCTTTCTTACATCCATTTTCTCTCATTCTGAGACTTCTATTGGGCAGATAGTGACACTTCTATCCTCCAGCTCTCTTAAATGTTCTTTCGTATTTCCTATCTCTTTATTACTTCTCAGTAAGTACATCTGGGAAAATTCCTTCATCTGATCTGGATCATTATTCATTTTTCAGCTGTGTGGTCTTGTTTTTATCTGCTCTGTTGAGTTTGTTGACTGTACCTGTGCCATGCTCAGTATTGCCATTTGGTTCTGTGTAACTGCTTGTTCCTTATTGTTATCCTCTTATCTCTCTGAGGATCTTTATAATGCTTATTTTAGATTCTTGATCTGTCTTGTTCCATTCTGGTGTGTCTGGTACAGTTCAGTTTATTTTCTCCTCTAATGTGATTGTACTCGTAATATAGCTGGTCATTTTAACCCATGGGCTTGTTTCCCCTGGGTTTATCAGCTGTCTCAGCTGGTGATGTATAGGAGGGGCAAGGCCAAGGTCATGTGCTCTAACAAGCCTGTGCTTGAACAGATAGGTTGGAGTTTATTGTTTTCTGCTAACTAGCTCACAATGGCTTATTTATGTGTTTAGTGATTTTTTTTTCTTTTAATCGTATATCCCTGTATTTTGGAACATTAGCTATGGGCATTCTTTGAGGCCTGGATTTAAAGCGTTCTTCTTAGAGAGTGCTTGAGTTTGCTTCTTCCAGGCTCCTAGGGACATTACCAACACAAGACCACTTCAAACTGAATTTTCAGCTTAGGATTTCGGGGCCATAGAAATAGGATGAATTTCAGCCACAAATGCACATGCGTGCTTAACACTGGTGGTTAAGAACTCCTGTAGGATGTTCCCTGCCCAGAGCTGTGGTGAAGACTGAAAAGTCTCTTCTTGTTGAGGTCAGGGATTGTTTCTTTTTCATTCTCAGCAATCCCCTACTCTTTGGGGCACAAGCATTATGCAGGCATCTGTGATCTGCCCTCCCATGCTGCTAGGCTGAGGCTTTCTTTTCTTTTGTCTGCCTGAGGCAAATTAAAAATCCAGACACTAAAGCTGAGTGCAGTGGCCACACCTGTAGTCCCAGCTACACAGGAAGAGCGCTTGAGCCCAGGAGGTTGAGTCCAGCCTGGGCAACGTAGCAAGACCCCATCTCTAAAAAAAAAAAAAAAAATTCAGACTCTAGGCTCCAAGGAACAGTGAATACCCTCAGGATGAATCGGCTGTCAGTACTCTTACTCTTTGCTCCTGTCTGACCTGAGGTTATTCTGGCCGCCTTTACTTTCCTGCCAACTCAGTCAGGGTTTAAAAAAGTATTTTTGTTTGTTTGTTAAAATTTCACCCAACACTTTAAGCTATTCTATATTGACAGATATTTCTCTGCACATCTAATTGTCCATAATGTCAAAAACAAAAAGTCCTGTATATATTTTGTGTAAAAATAATCAAATTAATATAAGTATATAATATATAAATATTCAATAGTTCTATATTAACTGTACCTTCATAGTGCAGTTCGTAAGTCAGGCTGTCATAAGACACCCACAGGGCATCAGGTATCCTAATGCAAAAACAAGAGTCCCACAGGAGGAGGGGTTAACAATGGTAACTTCATTTACTAAAATGGGACTCTTTCTGTGTCAGCTTCACCAGAGACCCCAAAGGCTGAAAACAAAACAGTAGGTGCCAAGTTCTTCCACATTCTAAAGGAAGGAGGTGGATCACCTGTGCGGCACATGCTAAGAGATTGTAAAACCCTTAGCTCCACGTCGGGAAGGATTAGCTCAGCGTGCACCTCCAGGCTGTGTCAGAGGACTAAGAAGACTGCTTTGGAAGCAGTAGTCCATGTGGGGGACATTTCCCTTCGCCCCGAGCAGGAGACAGTGGAGGTGCTTCCTCTTCACCTCCCGCCAAAGGAGGGGGCACTTCAGGAGGACCATTTGGAAAGCATGACACATCTTCTGGAGTTTGAGGGGCACAGGGACTGGTATCTGACTCCTAAAATGTCTAAAGACAAACCGTCGGTGACCAGCTCTTGGAGAAGACAGAAGAGACATGGCTGCCTTTGGAATGGTTTGCGCTCCCAGGGTTCTTTTGGGCCTGCTGTGGCTCTCAGGAAGGGAGGCAGATTTGGTCCAGCCCAAGGGAACACCCAGAGGGATGGGATAACCTCAGTGGAGGGGAAGACTGCTGGAAACAAAGGGACTGGGGCAGGAATCCTGGCGTCCAGCTAGAGGAGGCATGGCCTCCAGGGGACAGCAGGCGAGAGCTGCCTGGCAGTGGAGACACGGTCCAGAACTGACGAGAAAGCGCCTGTGAGAAAGGAAGCGCCATTTGGAATCTGCCAGTCCCAGGCTCCTAGATCTGACCTCTCCTTTCTCCCCTTGCTTCCCCAGGAGAGCAGCCCAGGGCGTCAGCCAGCCGGCATGGAGGAAGGAGTGTGACAGAGGGAAGTGACGCTGGCCGTGAGCTCTTCTGCCACAGACTCAGGGCTGGAGGCGGGGAGAAGCTTGAACTTAAAATGACATTTGAGGTTTCCATATAACACTGGATGAGACTGCTAATAGCTAGAAAAAGAGACTATTTTTTAAGTAAGAAAAAAAAGTAAAGCTCTTTAACCTGTCTGTTACCTGAAAGAGCCTGGAAAAGCTATGATTTCACCTAGACCTAGAAAAAAGCATACCATTACAAGCAATTTGTAGGGGCACTCACGGGAAAGCAAAGTTGCTGTCTTGTGCAGCAGAAGGTTGCGTCTGAGGAGCAGAGCAGGCCCGGGAAGCAGGTTCGCCTTGCCCTCCCGGCCCATTTCCAGCCCCAGGCAGCCTAAGCCAGCAATGGGGCAAAGTTTCATGGGATGGACTTGGGAGTTTTAATGTTATACAGACTGGACGTTTTTTTTTAAACCAAAGAAGATGATTATTCTATTTCCTGGAAAAGCTCTGTGAACCACCCCCAATTTCATGCAAGAGAGGAAGAAGTCACCCAGCAGGTTCACAGGTGGCCGTGGTGGGAAGGAATCACTTGCTCTTTCTTGCATCTAGCAGGTCCAGCTCGCTTGCTAAGAGTCACATCTCCTTCTGGGTATCATAATGTACTGCAATTTATATGCTACAGGATGGTATCAATGGGGTTAATTTGATTAAAAGTAAGACCTTTAAATAACAGATACTACTATGGAATGGGAAGTAGCCATGAAAAGCTCATGTATGAGAGTCATCAAACATCAAAATGAATCACCTAGTTGTCTTTTACAAAAGAGATAAGCATTTCTCATTTGCTGACCTTTCCTTTAGTAACAAGAGGCTGTCAGCAGTGTGCTGCAGGGCGGTCTGTTGCGTGTTGGGGCAAACAGCCTTCACCCCCCAATCCTTTTGTGCTACTCTCCATATCACAGGGACTAGGATTATGGAAACCATATTTCCCAAACTCCCTTGCCTTCAAGGTTCTGCATGTGATTTCTGTTGTGCTTACTCAAAATTTCGTAGGTGCAAGGAGAGAGTGGTACTACCGTTTTCTCTGGCAGCACCTAGCAAATGTGGAGGGCACGCTAGACTTCAAGTCCTGCCGCAGGCTCCAAGTGACCCATCAGCCCCTATCTCAGTGCTCTGGGGCCTCTGTGATCAACACCAGGGGTTCCTGCATTTTTCTGACCTGGATGACAGCAGCAACCACCCTCCTATACTCTGAATTCCTGTGTGGCGACAAACTTCCCCTAACCCCTAACCCCCGAAGCCCTTCTAATAGTGTTCTAAGCATCTAAACCCTCTGCCCCCAATTCCTGTCTGCTTGAAAGGCCTATAGTGGTTTCTGTTTTTCTTACTGAACCCTGACTGATACAGATGCCTAGCTGATATTTTAGGAGAAATGGACACACTGAATTGGTCTTTTTAAGTTAAAAGTGACTTTTTTTTAAGCTATAATGAGACATTAACTGCCATTTGAAAAGAATTTATGCTATGAAGAGAGAAATTTAAAAATAGATGTTTAGAAATGTTTATCATTATGTGATTTTGCCAAAAATAATGTGTTAAAGATTTTTCAAAATAATGAAACATAATGAGTTACATTGTTGTCAATAAAATACACAATAATCTTTCTTTACGGGGAGAAATTAGGACTTTTTTTATGTTAATAAATAAAATAAAAATATTTTCAAAATATGGTGTATCTCATTTTAAAAACATCCTTTATTTCTATTTTGTGCATTTTTAATAATGTACATAGTACATAGTTCAGTAGTACATATGTATAATTTTAAAATAAATACAAAGACAGGGCTGCACAGATTTTTAACAATATGAGTAAACAATTTGAAAAGTTTAGAAATCACTGCTTTAGGACACACATCTGTATCTATAGCATCGCAATCGATAGAAGCACATGCAAACATATGTATATTCTCTCATGTCTACCCTCTTTCATTAGTCCTTATACTTTCCCATCAAAATTTGCCCCAGATGTCTGTATGCATGGCCAGGTAGCCAGCCCCTGCTGTAGTTGCAGAGATTAAAGATTGGACATCAAGAGATCTGCTCCGCTGGGCGCGGTGGCTCACACCTGTAATCCTAGCACTCTGGGAGGCCGAGGTGGGAGGATTGCTTGAGCTCAGGCGTTCGAGACCAGCCTGAGCAAGAGTGAGACCCCGTCTCTACTAAACATAGAAAGAAATGATCTGGACAGCTAAAAATATGTATAGAAAAAAATAGAGCCGGGCATGGTGGCGCATGCCTGTAGTCCCAGCTACTTGGGAGGCTGAGGCAGAAGGATTGCTTAAGCCAAGGAGTTTGACGTTGCTGTGGGCTCGATGCCATGGCACTCTAGCCTGGGCAACAGAACGAGACTCTGTCTCAAAAAAAAAAAAAAAGAAGTATTTGCTTCAAACATACATCCTTAGATGACCCCAATTAATGCAAATTTGGGGTGTTTATAGAGGCCACCTGACAAAATCAGTTTTTTTAAAAAGTGGCAGAGAAATTTTTCATTTTTATATTTTTTTAAAAACCCATATCATAAAATTTACCATCTTAACTATTTTTAGGTGTTAAATATGTTTACATTGTTATAAAACAGATTTCCAGAACCTTTCCATCTTGCAGAACTGTAACTCTGTACCCATTAAACAACAGCTCCTCTTGGCCTCCTACCCTCAACCTCTGGTAACTGCCATTCTACTTTCTACATCTATGACTTTGACTACTTTAGATACCTCATATAAGTGGAATCATACAGTGTTTGTCATTTTGTGACTAGCTCATTTCATTCAGCATGACTACCTCAAGATTCATGCATGTTGCATGTGCCAGAATTTCCTTGCTTTTTAAGGCTGAATAATATTCCATTGTACATGTATACCACATTTCTTCATCCATTCATCCATTGATGGACACTTGTGGTGCTTCCACCTCTTGGCTATTGTGAATAATATTACTATGAACGTGGGTGTACAAATATCTGTTTGAGTCTTTACTTTCAATTCTTTTGGACATATACCCAGAAGTGGGGTTACTGGACCATATGGTAGTTCTATTTTTAATTTTTTGAAGAAACATCATGCTGTTTTCCACAGTGGTTGCGCCATTTTACAATACCACTGTTAGGTTTTTTTCTCACATCATTTTTGACACAAAATGAGGTTTTTATTTTCCCTCTTGACACTGACCAACACTCTAACTTTCCAGACACCAACTGGATGTCCTACAATTCCATTAGAATCTGACACAACCTAGAGTTAGTGTCACACTCTGCAGGTTTAAGGGCTCAGTCCCACAAGACTACGCTTGCTCATAGACCTGGGCCAGTCATAAGTATTGGGTCCCCAGGTTACTCAAACTTCTGTCCAACATAACTACCAATGTAGGGGGTTCCCTCCTCCAGGTTTGGTAACTTGCTAGAATGACTCACAGGACTCAGGAAAGTGCATTGCTTACTGTCACCAGCTCATTATAAAGGATTCAACTCAGGGACAGCCAAGTGGAGGAAGTGCACAGAGCAATGTGTGAGGATGGGGGAAGCAAGGAGCTTCCATGCCCACTCTGGGTGCCCCACCCTCCCAGCACCTCAGTGTGCTCACCATCCCAGAATCTCTCCAAACCCCATCGTTTAGGGGCTTTTGTGGAGGTTTCATACGTAGGCATGTGTAGGCATCATTGATTAAATCCCTGGCCACTGGTGATGAACTCAATCTTCAGCCCTTTTCCCCACCCCACAGGGTGAGCGCTGGGGCTGAAAGTTCCAAGCTTCTAATCAGGGCTTGGTCTTTCTGATGACCAGCCCCCATTCTTAAGCCACCTAGGGCCTGCCCAGTCACCCCATTAGACCAAAAGCCACCCCTATCCGCTTATTTATAACTTGGGCAATTCCAAGGACTTTAGTAGCTCTGTGTCAGGAACCAGGCACAAATACCAACTATGTTTCTTATAATATCATACCCACCAGCAGCGCACAAGAGCTCCAGCTGCTCTACACCCTGCAACACTGATTGTTTTCTATTTTTTGATAGTAGCCAGTGGCAGGGAAATTTTACACAGGTTTAGTCTTTGTATAAATGTGTGATATGACCACTTATATTCAATTGCTTGATGTTGTTGTAAACAAGGTTTTAAAAAATTCCTTTGAAAATCAATAATGCAGAGTATTTATGTAGCAGAAACCACGAATTACAAAACAAAAACCAAAGTCTTCAAAGGGTTACGTGAATGAGTACTTGTTACTTGTAACATTTTTAGTGCACCATAATGTCCAGATTCGAAAAGTGCTTTCTGAATCTGCATATTGTATTTAAAAATGTAATTCTAATTAAATTAATAAATAGTATGTGTAGATATTTGGCTATGTCATTTACGTTCCTAAAAGTTAATATAGTCATGTTGTCCAAAACTTTTTTTAAAAAGTCTTCTTGAGAAAAATGGAGGAGTGACTTATATTTAAGATCATATTAATATTTGAGTAAAATGACACTTAACCTCCCTATCTTGGATTTCTTCATGGGTAATTTGTGGTTTCCACTACAAAAACATGGTTTTCAGAAAGTCTTTCTCCTCCCAGAAAGCCAGGGCAGGCAAGTAGGAGGGTAGCAGAAGGAGTTCCTTGTCAGTGGGCTAATCTGTGGAAGAGCAGATCTGATGGAATACACTAGTCTCCCCACTGCTTACCTGTGGTTTCAGTTGCCCACAGTCAACCTTGGTCCCAAAACAGGTGCACACAGTACAATAAGAAATTTTGAGAGAGAGGAAGAGAGAGACAGACATCACAGTCACATAACTTTTATTACAGGATATTGTTATAATTGTTCTATTTTATTATTATTTATTGTTGTTAATCACTTACTGTGACTAATTTATAAATTAAACTTTGTTATAGATATGTATGTATAAGAAAAAAACATAGTGTACATAGGGTTTTGCACTGTTCAAGGTTTTGGGCATCCACTGTGGGTCTTGGAACACATCTCCTGTGGATAAGGGGAGACTTCTGAATAGGCCTTCAGGGAAAGTGCCATGGTTTGAAAAAGCCCATAACGCGCTGGGGATTGAAAGGATAAAAAAGACTTAAAGTATCAGAGGCAACGAAGAACTCCAGCCAAAGTTAAAGAACACGAACTTGTGATGGGGCAGACAGGTCAGGAAAGGCTGAGGCATGATCCTAGGAGAGAGATCGTCTGGCAGACTGCTAGTTGCTCCCCCCAACTACGTTCACTTTTTCTTCTATAATAGTAGTGCTGTAGCTATTATTAAATATTACGTGGGTACCTATTTAGAGATTACATTTCCCTGCTTCTCCTACAGCCAAATGTAACAGTGTGACTTTGTCCTTACAAAATAAGAATGACATAAGTTCTTCATGCCTTGCTTTGAAGGAAATCACTTTCCTGGCATTAGTATGTGAGCGTGGAAGCCACACTGATGAGAACAGCACCCTGGGAGAGGCAGGGCGACAAGAGCAAAATGATGAAAGGAGGCTGGGTCCTGAGATGATTTTTTGGAGAGCTGCCATACGGACCTAGAGTAACTAGTTCTAGACTATCCTGTAAGACAGAAATAATTTTTTAATTTTTCATTTAAGCCACTGTGTTTGAAGCTTCTTTGCTATAGCAATTTAGCATTTAATACAGATGGGAAATCAAGTCAGAAAGAACAGATAACTAACTGATACACACAGAGCCCAGGTGTTCTGTGTGGCTAGAATAGTAAAATTACAATCACCAAAAATATTTTATATAAAATTACTCTCACCCATTTAAAGTATACAATTCAGGCCAGGTGTGGTGGCTCACGCCTGTAATCCTAGCACTCTGGGAGGCCGAGGTGGGAGGATCACTTGTGGTCAGGAGTTCGAGACCAGCCTGAGCAAGAGCGAGACCCCCGTCACTACTAAAAACAGAAAGAAATTATCTGGCCAACTAAAAATATATATAGAAAAAATTAGCTGGGCATGGTGGTGCATGCCTGTAGTCCCAGCTACTCGGGAGGCTGAGGCAGTAGAATCGCTTAAGCCCAGGAGTGTGAGGTTGCTGTGAGCTAGGCTAATGCCACGGCACTCACTCTAGCCTGGGCAACAAAGCGAGACTTTGTCTCAAAAAATAAATAAATAAAAATAAAAAAATAAAGTATACAATTCAATGGTTTTTAACAGTTGTACAGCCATGAAACTACCACCACAAATAAGATGTTTTTTGTCACTAGAATTTGCATTTTATATAAATGGATCATATAGTATGTAGCTTTTGTGTCTCTCGTTTTGCTCAGGATAATGATTTTGAGATTCTTATTGCATACGTCAGTAGTTTGTCCCTTTTTACTGCTGAGGAGTATTCCACTGTATGGAATACCACATTTTGTTTATTCATTGCCATTGATAGACATTGTGACCAGTTGATTTCTATTATTCACTCATCAAGGGTGACTCCAAATGTGATGTCATTCCTTTTACATTCAAATTCATTTTCCAGTGGTTGAGCAGTCCCTAAGCAATAGCTCAGTGCCTAACACTGCAGTGGTTTCTAGATTGGCTTGCCAAATTTCCATAGATTCAGTCAATATGGAGACGATGAGTCCAGTGGATTCAGACAGTTTATTATTTATATGGACAGCAAAAGCAAGGCCAGCATGGTGTCCACTTCCATCTCCTCAGTCCAAAAGGATGACACTGAATCAGAGAGGCCAGATGATAGATACCTCCAGTGGTAGATCACTCAGCCATGGAGGAACCAAATCTAAACCATAGTCATGCAGTTTTATAGACTTACACAGAAGTCTGCAGCTGTACCATCAGGGTGAAATGGAAAGTTCTGTGCTCAGCTGAAACTAGAGCAATTGGTGAGAAATGACCTTGTACTGGTTTCCCAAAAAACAGAGATGAGAAACTGCCTTATGGTAGCTTTTACCTGGCTCATCTCCTTTTGTATCAGGAGCAATCACAGGGCACTCTACCCAAAAGTGGGGAAATAGATGTTGGGGCTACCCAACTGCAGTCTACATGGCCTGCATGGAAAGACAAGGTGGCCAGGATGCCATGGGAAGCTGTTCCCTATCCTCATCTGATGCCACAATGAAATCCTAAGTCACATGCTGTAACAAGAACAAAATGCACTGGCTTGGTAGTCAAGTCACTAGCAGAATGAATTTGTGTAATTCACTGAGCTTAAGATTCCTCACATATAAGAGAGTAGCACCTAAATAAATTCCAAGGTCACTTCCATTTCATTTGAATCAATTCAGACTTGTGAGTTTACCAATTTATTCTCATTACATTCATGATGCTAGGCAGAGACAACCTGATATTCAGGTTTTACCTCAGTGAATCATATAATCTTCCTTAAGTCTTATAACAAACAAAGCATAGTGAATAGGAACTAAACAGGTAAACTGTTTGGGTTTCTAAGAGTCTTAGAACAACACTGTCCTCTGTGGAGGGTCTATGGGATCTCCTTCTTTCAATTACTGGAAATATAGAGGCAACTGAGAGAGCTGCCTCAGAATATCATCAGGTGTACAATATGCCATAATGGTGGCCCATCGCTGAACAAGGCTGACATCACTTGCAGCTTCTATTCTAGAGATCTACTGTTCCAGGGATAGCCCTAAAGACCAAAGCTAATCCACACACAGGTCCCACTGGTCCCAGTGAGTTATATTACATCATCATAAGCCAGCGAGGCACCAAACTCCCTGGGTGATTTAATTCTATCACTGTACGTTCACCCTAAAAAAGTTACTATCTGAAAACCCTATTTGAAAATACATAAAATGTGGGAGACATTCAAAAAGGTAAACAAACTTCAGAAGGTTAAGATGTTGTGGTTTCATTCCATAATTTAGCCAGTATGGTCATCAGCTGAGGGTGCTGAAGAGATACTTGTACTGAGACTGCCTTTTGAACAGAATCTCCCAGGTTAAGTCAATACAAATGAATTTACTCTGTTTATATTTATTCTCAGGAGCTTCTTTTTTTTTTTTTTTTTTTTTGAGACAGAGTCTCACTTTGTTGCCCAGGCTAGAGTGAGTGCCGTGGCGTCAGCCTAGCTCACAGCAACCTCAGACTCCTGGGCTTAAGCGACCCTACTGCCTCAGCCTCCCGAGTAGCTGGGACTACAGGCATGAGCCACCATGCCCGGCTAATTTTTTTTGTATATATATTTTTAGTTGGCCAGATAATTTCTTTCTACTTTTTTAGTAGAGACGGGGGTCTCACTCTTGCTCAGGCTGGTCTCGAACTCCTGACCTCGAGCGATCTACCCGCCTCGGCCTCCCAGAGCTAGGATTACAGGCGTGAGCCACCGCGCCCGGCCTCTCAGGAGCTTCTTTTCCAAAAGGTAAGGCCAGGTAACCAAAGCAACTTGTTTCCCGAAGAAGTAGGCTCAGCATGTATTTTTACATTCTCTCAACTTCCTCTTACTCCCTTTTTTTCTTCCTTCTTTCTTTACAAACTAGAAGTCTGTGAGCTAAGTGTTTTGTTTGGCATGTAGTACTTTAAAAGTATTAATTAGTGGCTGATAGGCTGGGCGCGGTGGCTCATGCCTGTAATCCTAGCACTCTGGGAGGCCGAGGCAGGTGGATCGTTTGAGCTCAGGAGTTCGAGACCAGCCTGAGCAAGAGTGAGACTTCAACTCTACTAAAAATAGAAAGAAAATTAGCTGGACAACTAAAAAATATATAGAAAAAATTAGCCAGGTATGGTGGCACATGCCTGTAGTCCCAGCTACTCTGGAGGCTGAGGCAGGAGGATTGCTTGAGCCCAGGAGCTTGAGGTTGCTGTGAGCTAGACTGATGCCACAGCACTCTAGTCCAGGCAACAGAGTGAGACTCTGTCTCAAAAAAAAAAAAAAAAAAAAAAAAATATTGGCTGATATTTAGAAAGAAAGATATAGCATTTTTAAAAAATGGACTTCCTGTCAGGTGGCGGCTCACGCCTGTAATTCCAGCACGTTGGGGAGGTCCAGGCAGGAAGATCACTTGAGGCCAGGAGTTCCAGACCAGCCTGAGCAACATAGCAAGACCTCATCTCTACTAAAAATAGAAATATTAGCTGGGCATGGTGGTGCATACCTGTAGTCCCAGCTACTTGGCTGAGGCAGGAGGATGGCTTGAGCCCAGGAGTTTGAGTTTGTAGTGAACTATGATGATGCCACTGCACTCTAGCCCAGGTATCAAAGTGAGACCCTGTCTCAAAAAAAAAAAAAAAAAAGAACTTCCAGCTTTTCTTGGGGGGGAAAAAAAGAAAACCCCACAAAAATTGCTTTCCTAAATGGCACCAGTCAATGGAGGTGAGTAGTGGCCACCCCTGGATGGGTGGGCTAGGTGCTCTCCAGTTCACCAGGTTTCCCACCAACTCTGCTTTACTCATTAATGTACCACTAGTGTTCCATTTGTGTTTGTCATTCCTACTCAACAGCATGTCTCCTAGCCATTGGAGCCATAAGGTGCCAGGCCCTTTAGGAGCCCCAGACTAAGCTGTCATGACTATCCTACTAAGGAGTCAGCCTGGTGAACGAACACACTTTTCTGGAAGCACAGGGCTTTTTGAGCTGAACAATCTCCCAGTCTGATGGTGGAAACTGATAACTATTAATATGGCACGATGAGTTATGTATGAGAGTAAATAAAGGGAGCAACAGGAGACCGGAAGAGGTGAAGTGAATCATCTTAATCTTGCCATACTGACCATAAGGGCCTAGGGAAGCATCTGACCTAGACTTCCGGAGTAAGCTGAAGCCGAAAGGGTAAAGAGGAATATATTATAAACACAAACGGTTAAGGCAGAGGGAATAACACGCGATGTGTGGCTGGGAAGAGGCAATGAGAGTTCAGATACTCGGAACAGAGGGTGGCAAGAAACAAATAGTGAAAGACGAAGGTTAAGATATAAGTGGCGGTCAACTTAAGAAGTCTCCAGTATGTCAATTTAAGTAGTCTGAATTGTATCTTAGGGACAAGGAGCCACTGACAGACTTTAATGCAAAAGGTAAGGTCGCTGAGACTCTGAGAAGTGACTTGTCCAAGGTATACAAGTAAGAACACAACCAGAAAATGAACTAACTCCTAATTACTTCTAAGTAACTAATTCCTAGTGAATTAACTACTAGTTCCCCTTTGTCCCATATCTACCGCTGACCCGCCAATTCAAGGTCAAGGAAGAGGTTTCTAACGCGTCACAGGCTCTGCGGAAATGGCCTAAGTATTCAACCGGAAGCAGAAACTGACCAATGCGCGCGCCACCTAACGGCCGGCTGGAATGAAGCTAAACCCGGAAAGTCGCAACACCGGAAGGGGCCTGGCTATTTCCGGTAATATCGCAACGGAGCAGAAGCTCAAAGGGCGAGTCTCGAAGATCCGGCAAGTTTGCCCAGCGAGCTCGGCTCTGCGACGTCGCATGCCCGCTTTTGCGCAGGCGCGGGGGCTACTGCGCAGGCAAGCGCGTACACAAAAGCGTGCGCGCGCCCGTCCTGCGCCCGGCGTAGCGGTGCTGTTCGGCGGGTAAAGCCTTTGGAGCTGTAACGCAGGCTTTTGTTCTCTGAACTACAACTCCCAGCATGCCGGGCCTTCGTCTTGGTGTTAGGTGTGGTTTCCCAGGATAGGGTAAAAAGAAACTTAAGTGACGCTGACGTACCAAAGAGGAAAAAAATTGAATACGTTGTCTAAGCGCCTCGTTCATAGAAGCCCCAGTGGCCTAATGGATAAGGCATTGGCCTCCTAAGCCAGGGATTGTGGGTTCGAGTCCCATCTGGGGTGGACTGGCCTTTTGTGTTTAAAATTCTCTTTTCCTTTCTTAAACAATTATAGCAAAATCTGCCAACTTAATTCTACTTTTTCCAAATGAGAAGCGTGTGTGTGTGGTTTTACTACATGTTGGGGTGTAGTTCTCGAGAACCAACATACTTCTTTTCCTTCCTCTGAGCCTTAGGTCCCGTAGGGATTTTGAGAAGTCTGTCGGTATGCTGAATTTTGATATCTCTTCTAGAAATCATTACAAAAATATCTTCTCGGCGTGTTCCATATCAAATCCACACTCACTCCCGCTAGGCCCGGTCCTCCGGAGATTCAGCGGTCGGTCACCTGGCGGCGTCTTAAATGACGCAGTAAGGAAAGGACCTCCTTTCCCCTCGCCAGCCTTTCTCAGGGTTTCAGGACCTGGTACTCAGTTACATTCGGCCTTCGTTTGCTTTTCTCTTAACTCGTTAGGGCGCCCCTCGGCGTTCGATTAATATGTCTTGGTAAAAATAGGGGAGGGAGACGTTCCACTGCTCGTCAGTCGATAGGGGAGCCGGTAGTCTGGATCCGACCGTACCATTAAGCGCCTGGGCGCGGGGGGGCCGGGCGCGCGCGCGGTGACGGGGTTAGCGGAGGTTTGTCAGGAACCGGGATCCAAGGGCAGGAAAATGGCGGCCTTAGGGTCCCCAGCGCGCACTTTGCGAGGCCTTCTGCGGGAGCTGCGCTACCTGAACGCAGCTACTGGCCGACCCTATCGCGACACCGCGGCCTATCGGTACCTCATGAAGGCTTTTCGTGCACATCGGGTACGGAAGCCATGTCCCGGGTGCTCCACGTCCCACGTCCCGGGAGGAAGAGTGGGGTGTGGGCGGGGGTAGGGGGCGCTGAGTTTCACTCTGGCCTGTCTGAGGCCGAACCTCCACCGAGACCTGCGCGGACCAAACTCAAGCCCAGGCCTCCACCCAGGGACCAACCAAGCCTAGCAGGGCGCAAAGTCGCCCTGGGGACGTCGTGCCTGTCCTCCGGAGGGGTGGAGCCGCCCCGAAGGACTTCATTGGCTGGTCTGTGGCCTGTACGGAGGGACAGTGGGAGGAAAGTGGGATGGAGGAAATGGAGGGGGAAAGAATGAAGATGGGCTTGGTGAAGGGAGGGGCGCCACTAGACTAAGACACAGCGTCTGTCCAACACTCTGCTCACCCTTACACTATAAAAGAACTATTCTGAGAAGCAATGTTTTGAGGCAGAAAAAAACTGTAGGAAGGTGAGGAATATTGGGAGCTTCTTGAAGAGCAGGAACTGTTTTATTTATGTTGTAGTCCCCTGCACCACTTAAAGAAAATGGTGCCTTGTAGGAGCGGTGCTAGAAACCTGTAAGGAGGTTGTACCATCAGCTAAAGCATTAGCTTGGAATATGACAAGAAACATTTTTTACTTGTAGCATATAAATCTAAACACGCGGGAGGCCATCCCCTGGTAAATCCCATCGTGAAACCCAGGCTCCATATCCCCCCTAGGCGAAAGCCAGTGGAAGATACTTTTATTTTTCAAATGGGGAAAGTTGAGGCTCAGGGCCAGTGAACTGTACAAGGACTCGTAGAACAATAACTAGAACCTAGGTTACCAGGCTCCCAAATAGGATTCTTACACTTAATTGCTGCCTTTGGCGTTATGGCTCTGGCTTGGAAAGAAGTTGCAACCTATCTCAGAAATAAATTGGAGAGTCCCTAAAGCTGAAGCTTTAGGGAAGGACACTTCGTATCCTTGAGCAATATGGAAAAAGGGAGACCCATCATCTTGACTGAATTTCTGAGCCATGGAAGTCAGAATGCAAAATCTTGGAACTAAAATTCACCTAGTTTTTAAAAAATAACAATGTTAGGGACTATGCTGGGAACTTGGGCTAAACACGAAGAATAAGATGCATTTGGTCCTGTCATTTAAGCAGCTTATAGTCCACCTGAGGAGGCCTGTAATGAAGCACTTAGGACAAAATAAGTGCTAGAGGTGTAGACAACAGGGGGCTGCGGTATAAAGAAGGGGTGGTTAGGGAACACTTTCAGGAATAAGTTAATTGGGGACCTGAAGGATAAATTGCAGTTAGCAAGTAAATGGGTTTAGGGAAGTTGAATATCCAGGTATAAAAGCTGCAGAATTGAAAGCCTGGAGAGGAGAAGAATTGACTGTTGAGAATGGTTGAGTCTTAGGGTGTGGTGGTAAAGTGAGGAAGAAGAGGAGGTGGGCAGGAATTTAAATTTTATTGTAGGGTAATGAGAGGCCATTCTAAGATTTGTAAGGAGGTGACATGATTATATTAATAGTTGTGCCTTATGGAAGTAACATTACTCTTTAGAGAGACTTGGTAATGGCTCTGAAATTCCTTGGAAATACATATGAAATTCATGCTAGAAATTCTAGAAACACCCCTGTGTGGAATGCATGTGAGGATATGGGGAATGGTTTCTATTCCATTTTGGCTCAGAGCTAACTCAATGACGGTCTATGCCTATTTTCTCTATGCTTTCCCTATGGAGAAGGGAGGAACCCCTGCTTTCTCCTTCAGGAAAATGTAGTGTTCAATGTATTTGGTCTCTTTTGGTCTCCGTGGTTCATTTACTCTGTCCTGTATGCTGCTGACCCTTTTCTCCTGACCTCTCATGACTCAGGCTCAGCCGAATCAAGATCAGTATTCTCCTATCCTACATTAACCTACAATTCCTGTTTCAAGTACTACAGATTTGGGTTTATATAATAGAAATGGATGCTACCCCTTGTTAATACTTTGACATTGGTGTCAATGTGAAAGTCTTATAAAATTTTAATTAAAAAGTTAAATTTGGCTGGGTGCAGGGGCTCACACCTATAATTCTAACACTTTGGGAGGCCCAGGTGGGAGGATCACTTGAGGCCGGGAGTTTGAGACCAGCCTGGGCAACATAGGGAGACCCAGTCTCTACAAAAAATTAAAAAAAATCAGCCAGGTGAGTGTCATAGTGAGGTGAGTGTGCCTGTAGTCCCAGATACTCAGGAGGTTGAGGCAGGAGGATCCTTTGAACCCAGGAGTTTGCAGTGAGCTGTGATGATATCACTGCACTCTAGCCGGGGGCAAGAGAGTAAGACTCTATCTCAAAAAAATAAAAAAAATGAAATTTGATTAAACCAGATGAATTCTATGTTTGAACACATAAGTACCACATTCACACATGTGATCTGCAGATCTTAAACCACACATTCTAATTTTCAGATTCCAGTCCTAGATATTCATATAGGGAAGGAAAGGGGATCATATAGGCAGTGGTGCCCGGAAACTAATCCACACTTGGACAGGGCTCCTTCAGTCATTCAAGGCTATGTGCACATCCCCATCTCACCGTTCCCTTTCTCACAACCTCAGAACACAAAACCAGTCAAGTAAAAGACAGTGTATTGACTTAATCTCAAAGTTAAGTATGATGAAAAAACAGTTTGGAATCATTGGGAACTCTAGAATGGATATGGAGTTTCCAGCTTCTTAAAGTCATTAGAATCTGGATTTTTCAGATGGATAAGTAAATTGTGAAAGCCAAGTACAGTCATCCTTCAGTGTCTGTGGGGGACTGCTTCCAGAACCCTCCTGCCCACCCCCAGAATACCAAAATCCTAAGATGCTCAAGTCCTTGACATAAAATGGCATAGTATTTGCACAGAACATATGCACATCCTCCTGTATACTTTAAATCATCTCTAGATTACTTATAATGCCTAATATGATTTAAATGCCGTGTAAATAGTTGATGTATTATTTAGGGAATAATGACAAGGAAAAAAAAGTTTTTACATGTTCAGTACAGACTCAAACATTGTTGTTTCTTTCTATTTTTGATCCGAGATTGTTTGAATCCAAGGATGCAGAACCCACAGATTCGGAGGGTTGACTGTATAATTAAGTAATATGAATATAAGCATATTTTATATATAAAACTTTCATTTGTTACCATTGAAGACAAAGCTATTATGTTTCAGCCAAGATAAGTTTTCAATTTTCATTGAAATAAAAGGTTTGTGCCACATTAACCAAAGCCACAGAAACATAAACTAAAGCAGTTCTTCATGTGTTTGAAATGGAGAAAGTTCCGTATTATATTCCTTAGGTGACATGAATGATCATCTCTGCCATTAACCAATCACTGAGCATCTCTGGGCTTTAGTTTCCTCATTTATAAAATGAAGGAGTTGAAACTATATGCCTTCTTTCAGTATTAAAATACAGGGACATTCAATGAAACTCCTTTAAAAAATCCTCCGATTAACTGGAGGTTAGCTTTTGTAATAAACAATTATAGAGGGGGTTTATAAGTGTATTAAGTATACACATATACATGTTTGTAAATTCCTCTGTGCAATTTACTTTCACTCTAGAGAATGCTAGTTTCCTAACTCTTTCTCTGTAGACCTGTATCTGGGGTGTTAATGGAGTTTCTGACTTGCTACTTCTCCAGGTCACCAGTGAGAAGTTATGCAGAGCCCAACATGAGCTTCATTTCCAAGCTGCCACCTATCTGTGCCTCTTGCGCAGCATCCGAGAACACGTGGCTCTTCATCAAGAATTTCATGGCAAGGGTGAGCGCTCAGTGGAGGAGTCTGCCGGCTTAGTGGGTCTCAAGTTGCCCCATCAGCCTGGAGGGAAGGGCTGGGAGCCATGAACATGGAGAGTTTCCTAGGATGCTGCATTCATATGAGAATTTAATCATTTCTGTCACTATGTATTTATCATTAAATATTTTTTAAAGTTTAGGGGGTTTTTTCATGTAATTTGGTTGACGGAATGGTTTTTGGGAATTAACTGGAGGTTTCTTCTTTACTTTCAGAGTATTTACTGAACTCACACTAGGCTGATTGATGTTCTTTTAAAATGATTAGTTTTTTTATTTTAAAAGTAATACAAGCCTTTTCTTTTAAGGAATTCAAATGTTATAAAATAAAAGTAAGCCCTCTTTTCTTGTCCCTCATCCCTTCTCTCTTCTACTCCCATTACCAGGTGGTAACCATTACTAACAGTTTGATGTGCATCCTTCCATATATTTCCTATGCATTTACAAACAGTTATAAGTAGAAACCTTATTTTAAAAACATACAAATATGATGTGTTGGGGTCCTGGCAGGAAATAGTTGGCATACCCAAGTAGGGTTACTGAGGAGAGTTAAAGGAATACATAAAGATTAGGCTGAATTAAGGTCAAGATGGTGATGCTAAGGGACTAACAGCAGTGGGGAAGCCCTTGTCTCCGTAGGGCTGACAAGTGCTGGCCCTCTGGTGGAGGAAATGGCCACAGCTCAACTGTAGCCCACAGGGAGGAAGTCCAGGGAGAACAGGAGGGAATGAGCACACTGACATTTTCTATTTCCTAATCTTATAAAATTGTTTTTCCTCTTGAGCTCCTTAGCTTGGTAAGTGGCTCCACCATGCACGTGGCTAATCAAATCAAAAACCTGGGCTTTGGGCCAGGTGTGGTGGCTCACATGAGCCTATAATCCTAGCACTCTGGGAGGCCCAAGTTGGGGGATTGCTTGAGCTCAGGAATTCGAGACCAGCCTGAGCAAGAGTGAGACCCCGTCTCTACTAAAAATAGAAAAATTAGCTGGGTGTCATGCCCCACACCTATAGTCCTAGCTACTCACCTGTAGTCTCAGCTACTCAGGAGGCTGAGGCAGGAGGATCACTTGAGCCCAGGAGTTTGAGGTTGCTGTGAGCTAGGTTGATGCCACTGCACTCTACCCAGGACAACAGAGTGAGACTCTATCTCAAAAAAAAAGGAAAAAAAAACCTTGGGCTTCATTTGGTATTCCTCTTTCCTCACTCTTCACTTTCAACCAGTCAGCAATTTCTGCTCCTAATAGCTCTGATAGCCTCTTGCCCTCTCTATCTCCACTGACCGCCCTAGTTCAAGCACTGATAATCTTTTGGCTGAACCATTAAAATAGTTTGCTAAATGGTCCCTTTGCTTCTAATGTCCTTAATTCCTCAGATAAAAATTATTCTGAGAACTGCCAACACTTCTTTATCTCTGGCCCCTTTATGGCATATGTGTCAGTTTCTTCTGGTAGATATGTACTATAACCTCTTTTCTCCTGCACTGTAAGGTCCTTAAGAGTAAGGACCATGCCTCATTCATCTTTGTGGTTTCCAAAGCACCTTCCACAGTGACTTACACACAGCATGTATTAAATAAATGTTTTAAAATGCATAGCTCAGTTAGTTCCACTCACTAGGAGTACAATCTCAACAGCAGAACTATTCATAAAATATTTCCAAATACTAACTCTTTCCTCTATGAGATTAACATTAAAATATTAGTATTAAGAGGTCATTTAGCCATTTATTCAATTGATCAAAAAAATAGAAATGTTTAATATACTTTTAGATTTGTTATTAATACCTGAAGATATTTTACTTTGGTAAGAGTTAAGAAAGCAAAAGGATTAGGATAGGTTGATGTTTTGATTTCCTTTGTTACAATACATAACAACATTTTTCAAGAAAGATTTGAGGCAGAACTGCCTAATGGTAAGAAATACTATGGGTTTTTTGTTTGTTTGTTTGTTTGTTTTGTTTTTTTCAGACAGATTCTCGCTTTGTTGCCCAGCTAGAGTGCCGTGGCATCAGCCTAGCTCACAGCAACCTCACACTCCTGGGCTCAAGTGATCCTCCTGCCTCAGCCTCCCAAGTAGCTGGGACTACAGGTGTGCACCACCATGCCCGGCTAATTTTTTCTATTTTTAGTTGTCTGGCTAATTTCTTTCTATTTTTAGTAGAGACAGGGTCTCACTTTTGTTGAGGTTAGTCTTGAACTCCTGACCTCAAGCAATCCTCCTGCCTCGGCCTCCCAGAGTGCTAGGATTACAGGCCTTCCAGTCTATTATGGGTTTTAAATCAGATTTAGGTTTTAATCCCACCTTTATAATTTATTTGCTGTGTGATATAGAGCAGGTTAGTTGACCAGCGCTTGTTCCCTCTTCTATAAAATGAGTATGCCAACAAGGTGGTTGTAATAAATGAAAATAATGTTCATTGCAGTACAAAATGAATGTCTGACAAAAAGAAAACCTTATTGCTTACGTCTTTTTTTTTTTTTTTTTTGAGACAGAGACTTGCTCTGTTGCCTGGGCTAGATTGCTGTGGCGTCAGCCTAGCTGACAGCAACCTCAAACTCCTGGGCTCAAGCGATCCTTCTACCTCAGCGTCCCTAGAAGCTGGGACTACAGGCACTTGCAACCATGCCAGGCTAATTTTTTCTATTTTTAGCAGAGACAGGGTCTCACTCTTGCTCAGACTGGTCTCCAACTCCTGAGGTCAAGTGATCATCCTGCCTTGGCCTCCTAGAGTTCTAGGATTATAGGCATGAGCCACTGTACCCAGCCTGTTTACATCTTTTTACTTTATTCTCATTCCTTTTATCATGAGCCCTTTTCTAAGCCCTACTGCCACCAGGCTTCAGAAGAATAGATATATTGTGTCTTATTGTGGTTTAAATAATTTGCTCAGGCCATTTCTATCCATATATAATCAACCTGTACCTCCTATTAATAGTCTCACCATCAAGAATCAGCTCAACTCAATGTCAGAAAGAATTGATTCTAGAACACAAACTATATTCGCAGTATACTTTCTACACTGGGAAGGTCCCAGACTAGGGAATCCTGTGGTTTTGGCACCATGGTACCGTACTACTTTCATTTGATGTGATACATGCTTTATCTCGTTCCTTCACTTTGCTGTCGCTGTTACCCCTTCTCCTTTAACTTCAACTCCCTCTCACTGGATTTTCCTATTAGCATTTAAATATGCTCAAGGATCTTCCTTCTAAAAACAACTACTCTGCCTCTATCTCAACTACTTTTTAAGCGACTACCATCTCTTGTTTCTCTTCACAAATAAATTGAATGGATTTAATGACTTGAATAAATTATATTCATTTGCTACATTTTAAAAACTTAGAAAATAAGTCATCAAAGTAAAATTTATATGTAATAAATATACTCATTTTAAGTGTACAGGTCAATGAATTTTGAGAAATGAATGCACTTGTGTAATAACCATCCCAGTAAAGCTAAGTAACATTTCCATCACCCCAGAAAGTTCTCTTGTGCCCCTTTATAGTCAATCCCCCTTCCCCACACTTGGTTCCAGGCAACCACTAACCTGCTTGCTGTCACCATAGATTATTTTGGGTTATTCTAGTATTTTATCCAAATGCAGCCATATAGTATGCACTTTTTGGAGTCTGCTGCTTTTGCTCAGCATACTGATTTTGAGGTTAGTAAACCATGTTGTTGCTGGATCCATTTTCTGCATTTTTCACTGCTCATTCACCCTCAATGCACTGCAACATGGTTTCTGCCTCTCTACTTGACCAAAACTGCCTCACAGGATTACAAATGACCTTGAGGCCACTAAACCCAGTGAATCCTATTCATTTCTTGTCTGTTTTCTAGGAAGCATTTGACATTGACCATTCCCTCCTTTTCCCTTGGCTTTGATGACACCACATTCTTCTGTTTTCTTCTCTCACTCTAGCCATTTGTTTTCAGTTTCCTGTTCTGTGTATCCCTTATATGTTGGTGTTCCTTTAGGGCTCAGACCTAGGTCTTTACCTCACACTCTACCTGCTTTCCCCTGGGTGATCTCCACTCCCAAGGCTTCAGTTATCCTCGATGTGCTTCTAACTCCAGTTCAGGCCCCCCGCCCAAGCTGAAGACCTGTATGTCCAACTGCCTGGCAGATGACACCACTTAGATGACTCAAGCATCCCAAATGGAACCGCACCATCTTCCCCTACAGTTGTCTTCTGGTATTCCCTATCAGTTCAATGACACTTTCACTTAGTCGTTAGAGCCAGAAATCTCAGTTATTCTTGACTGCTTTCTGTCCTTCATATCCTCAGTTAGACGATCACTAAATTAGATTCTACCTCCTAAGAATCTCTGTTGCTACTATCCTAGTCTAAACCTCTTACCTCTTGCATCTCTTCCCTTAACCACTGCCCTCCCTAATTGGTCTCTTTTAATTCCAGTCTTGCTCTCTTCAATCCATTTTCTACTATGCACACATCTGATCTAGTCACAGTCCTACTTACAACCCTTCAAAGTAAAAGAGCCTTCAGGATCTGGTCCTTGCCAAACCCTTTTAGCCTCATCTCTACTCTCTCCTTGTATGTGACAGTTCAGCCATACTGAAATTCAGTTCTTAGTTGTGGTCTTTATTTCAACATCTGGCTGTTCCTTATGCATGGAAAACTTTTCCTTCAATTACACTGCCCTTCCCTAGCTATTTCCTATTCATTCTTCAAGATTTCAGGGTAAATTTTACTGTCTTTTCTTCCTTCAATAAGCATTTATGAATGCCTACTATGTGTTTCACACTGCCTTAGGTAAACTTTTCACTCTTAAAAAAAGTTAAAGTGTTCTCTTTCAAGCAACATAGTTTGTATACGCTTTTTAATTCCCCTGTCTTTAATAGAGCAATTAACTAGCTCTTGAAGTTTAGGTTTGGCTCTTGCCATTTCTCCTCTCCACAAGCTTCAGATATTAATGCATTTCCACTTATTTTCACTAGAACTGAGGATGTTTCTGGCTATAAAATAGTTACTAGTATTTCGCTGTCCCTTGTCTCAGGGTAAGTGTTAGGGATACCAAAAAGAACATGTGATAAGAACAAGATGTTCACATACTAGGATTATGTAGAGGGAAAAGAAATTTATGTTGCTTTGAATGAAAGGCAGGCTGATCCAAGGCATATTCTGTTTATAAGGTAAGTTTTTAATTCATCTGACTAAAAGATACATAATTTTCACAGAATTTGAATTTTTAAATCTACCTTTAAATTAACAGGGACCATGTTTATAAAATTTGATTGTAGGTATACACTTATGCCCCAAGAATAACTGCAATATTAATTTTTATTATATAACCTTTAATTATTTACATTTAGTTTATAAATTGTAATAAATTAAACACTTGTCTGTTCTGGACAGCCAGCAAAACATATGTTACTTGTACCTATTCTAATTTTTAACTACCCAGTTTTTAATTTATGGATCAATCCTACTTTACATAATTTCCTGTTTCCCTCTGAGACCTTGTTCCTGAAGAGGAACAGTTATCATTGTTAAAATGTAGACAGACGTACAGTCTTTTTTTCAGATAAGATTAATTCATAACCACATTTAAAAAATGGAAAAAAATTTATAAACAGAACAAATTTCCAATTTATTAATGTCAGTCTAGGTGTTTGGAGTAAATCTTCCACTGAAGACAACTGAAAACGAGTGGATGAAATATTTTTGAAAATTCTTAAAATCATTAAAGAACTAATAGTAGTGGGGAAATACTGGGCCAAAACTTAGGAGAAGACAGACACCCAAGAAAAGTGTAGCACACAAAGGCACATTTTTGGCTTGAGGGTATTTGTCAATTTGGTAGGTGTATCTTCAGTATTGAAACTGAGCTGCCCTTTGGGTGAGCCTGTAGGGCAGGCAGACAAGCACTAGGCTCATCAAGGTAGGGACTCTAATGAACCACACCCACTTTAAGTTAGGACCCTGAAGTTCACCTTCACGTCTGAATTGGAAGTGGGGGAAAAAGAAAAAAAGAGGTCCTTGCCAGACTTTCAGCCCAGATTTTTATCATTTGGTGGTCAAGAGAAACTCAGTCTCTGACTAGTAATCAATTACTCAACAGAAAAAAAGTAAAAATCCTCTCTGGAGGAAGATAACATTATGTCTTATACTTAGGGCTTGCATTATTCCTATACACATTTTTTCAAAACATGTTCAGCACACAAAGATAACCAGACACCCAAAAAAACAAGAATTCATATACAAGAATCAGCAGAAATGACAGATGACACAAACAGACCATGAAAACCTTCAGGTACTAACTGGCAAACTCAGATTACACAAAATTGTTCCCTAAGGTCAAAGAAACAGCCAACCATAGAAATTTCATCAGGGAACCAGAAACTATAAAGTGATATGGTAGATTTGAAAAAGAACCCAGTAAAAATTCTAGAACTAAAAAATAAAGAATTCAACTGATGGATTTAATAGCACATTAGATGCAACTGAAGGAGGATCGGTGAACTATAAAATTTGTCAGGAAAAAAATATCAAGAAGGCAGCTTTGAAAGACAAGGTAGAAAGTGCAAAATCAAGAGTAAAGAGATAGAGAGGATACAGGGAAAACTATCTAATAGATATTTACCTAAAGGGTCAGAAGGTGTGAGAGACAATATCTGAGGAGATAACAGCTGAGAATATCCTGAATTGATGAAAGATGTTAGTTCATGGATTCTCAGTGAATGAATGAATGCTCATTGCTCAATGAGTTCCTAGCAGAATAAATAAGAATAAACCCACACCCAGATACATCATAGTAAAACTGCAGAAAACCAAAGGCAAAAAGAACACAACTTTAAAGTAGCCAGCTACCTTCAAAGGAGTGACAGACTGAGAACCAACTTCTCAGGAGCAGTGGAAGCTAAAGGACAGATAAAATCTATGTGCTGAAAGAAAATAACTTTCAACCTAGAATTCTATAAAAATATCCATCTAGAATTAAAGAAAAATAAAGTTATTTTCAGATAAACAAAGATGGGAAAGGTCCTCACTAGCAGGCCAAGACAAAAGCAAACTCTGAAGCAGAGCAGGCAAACTTCTATTAATATAAAGAGCCAGATAGTAAATATTTCTGTCCTGCAGGCCTAACAGTATGGTATCTGTCACAACCCCTCAACTCTGCTGTTCTAAAGGCAAAAGCAACCATAGGCAGTATGTAAATGAATGAGCCTAGCAGTGTTCCAGTGAAACTTTTTTTTGAGACTCACTCTGTTGCCCTGGGGGGAGGAGTGCAATGGTGTCATCATAGCTCACTGCAACCTCAAACTCCTGGGCTCAAGTGATCCTTCTGCCTCAGCCTCCCAAGTAGCTGAGACTACAGGTGCTCACCACCACACCCGGCTAAGTTTTTCTAATTTTGGTAGAGACAGGGTCTTACTCTTGCTCAGACTGGTCTTGAACTCCTGACCTCAAGCCATCCTCCTACCTCAGCCTCCCTGAGGGATAGGATTATAGGCATAAGCCACGTGCCCAGCCCTCCTGTGAAACTTTATTCACAAAAACAGGCAGTGGGTAGGATTTGGCCTGTGGACTGTAGTTTGCTGAGTCCTGTGTCCTGAAGGATAAACCTCAGAAAAAGGGAAATGATCCCAGATGGAAAGGGACAGATTTCAGAAAGACTGAAGAGCAAAGTGGTAAATAAGTGAACACTGATTATATAAAACTTGGTTTTAAGAAACATGTAGAACTAAAACATCTGGTAGCAATAGCATACAACTTGGGAAAAGGGGTACATGGAGTTAGTGTTCTAGGTTCCTTGTAAGGTATTGATTAAATTAGACTTTGATATCTTCAGGGATGTACGTTGTAACTTCTAGGGTAACCACTAAAGGAATAAAAGTAAGATAAAACTTCCAAACTACTAGAAGGGGGAAAAAATGGGATAATTAGAAATAAGGCAAGAAAGGAGAGAAAATTTAAACATGAAACAGGTGAGACCAATAGACAAAAATAAGCTTTAAATCCAAACAGTAATTACAAGAATATAAATGATTAAATGTTTCAATTAAAAGAGAGTGAATATCAGACTATTTTTAAAAACCCAATTATATGCTGTTTATTTGAGATACATCTAGAATGCAAGCAACTAGAAAGGCAGAAAGTAAAAGAAAGGTTAAGAACTAAAATCTCTTCACTAAAACATAATCATTCAACATTTTAGTGTATTTCCTTAAAGATACTGTTCTTCAGGATAAGATCATACTGAATATATAATGGACATATAATTTTGTAAATTTTCTATTATTGTAAATCAGTTTTCAAAAGATGATCTAGTATTTGGGGTTGTTTGGAATTTTTTTTTTTTTGAGACAGATTTTCGCTCTGTTGCCCAGGCTAGAGTGCCATGATGTCAGCCTAGCTCACAGCAACCTCAAACCCCTGGACTCAATCAATCCTCCTGCCTCCGCCTCCCAAGTAGCTGGGACTACAGGCGATTGCCACTACACCTGGCTAATTTTTTGTTTCTATTTTTGGTTGGCTGGCTAATTTTTTCTATTTTTAGTACAGACGGTGTGTGTGTGTGTGTGTGTGTGTCTGGTCTCGAAGTCCTGCCCTCAAGCGATCCTCCAGCCTTAGCCTCCCAGAGTGCTAGGATTACAGGCCTGAGCCACCGCACCGGGCCTTGTTTGGAATTGAGTTCTCTGAATAACTTCAGGGAAACTATTTTGTCAATTACTAAAGATAATGTGATTCTAAAATTTTTATTGGCCAATATGCATTTAAAGGAATCTTGGGGCTATGCTTGCTATTTCATGTTAATTTTTTGTTGATCCTGCTAATAAATTAGAAGTTCCAAGGGCATGCACATATAATTTTAGTGAAACAAAAATTTCTACCATTATTCCCTTTCAAAGTATCTTGCAAGTGCCTATGTCTCATCTTAAGGAATTAATATCTTACCAAAAAAGTTTTTAAAAACACCTGGGAAAGACTCTGGACTAGATATTTTCTGATAGCTAATTCTGTCCTCACAACTCTAAGGGATGCATGGTTATCTCCTTTAGTCATGCGCAATTAAGAAATAAATTGCTGAAGGTCCCACAGTTAGTAACTGGCCAACAAAGGTTTTGTTTTTTCTATTTATTTAATATTTTTTGAGACAGGGTCTAGCTCTGTCGCCCAGGCTGGAGTGCAGTGGCCCAATAATAGCTCACAGCAACCTCCTACTCTGGGGCTCACGGATCCTTCTGTCTCAGCCTCCTGAGTAGCTGGGACTACAGGCCGGGGCCACCACGCCCGGCTAATTTTTCTATTTTTAGTAGAGACAGGGTCTATACCATATTGCTCAGGCTGGTCTGGAACCCCGAGCCTCCCAAAGTGCTAGGATTACAGGGTGAGCCACTGTGCCCCGCTCTACCTAGGTTTTGAATCCAGGGCGATGGCAAGCTAAGGAAGCCCTGGGCTTTCCCGTGGTCAGAGCTGCTGATACACATCACTACAATTTCTGCTCAATTTTACAGTTTCAAATTTAGACTAACAGCTTCTCGCTATGGTAGTGATTAATCCGAATGGGTTGGAGCGCCTGTTTCCTAGTGTACTGACTTTAGGTCTTATTTCCTGAACTTGACATATCCCAGTTTGGGGGCCTTAAAGCCCTGGAAGTACAGATGAAGGAGCATGGCCCATACGTCAGCACTCCCGGGCTCCTCCTGCCAAGGGCAAGGCGGCAGCGAGAATAAGGTGGCGTTTCCACGATTCTGGGTGGGCCCCTGAAACCGCGATTATTGGTCGGTGAACATTCGTCAGGAATAGGCCCATATTAGCTACCAAGACTGCTAACCTCAGTCGAACTGACGACGGGCATGGTCTCTACTTACTTTCGGCTCGGGCTAATTCTCCGGCACATTTTGCTAATTGGGGTCTGGCTCGCCAGCACAGCGTGCCGCGCGGCCCTAACCGACCTACAGCCGGGACCCTGAGGTTTGGCGCCGCGGCCAAGTCCTGCTCCAGAGTCGGTTAAGGAACCAGAGTCTCGCGAGATCTGAGAGGAAAGGGGCGGGAGACGCCCGCGTGCACGCGCCCGAGAGCCGTTAGGGTGGAACTCCTCCCGGGTAGGGCGGGCGGAGCGAATACAGTTGGACGCCAGTTGGAGGAGCCCCCGCGGAAAACGACAGAGCGCGAGGAGCGTGCGCGCTCCCGTCGCGGCGACGGTGGCGGCGAGCGGCGTCAGAGCTTGGAGGGGGGGTTGACGGCTTCTGGCGGGTGGCGGTGTTGGAGGCGAGAGCTTGCTTAGCCCGTGTCGCTTCTGTCCCAGGAACTGGACGGAGAGTGAGGGCACGAGGGTAGCTTTCGGGGGCTGCTGCCTTCCACGTACACGTCGTCGTGAGGAGCGCAGCCCGGACTCTCCAGCAACCCCTCCGGCTCCCTTTTCGCACGTCTCGAGGCGGCGGCGGCCACCGAGACAGCATCGCACCTTCCCCCACCCTTTTCCCTCATCCCCCGCCCAGAAGGGCCCGGTCTGCGCCCCACCCCCGCCGTCCGCCCGCTACGCCGCCGCCATGTCGGCGCAGGCCCAGATGCGCGCGATGCTGGACCAGCTGATGGGCACCTCCCGGGACGGTAAGTCTCTGCCAGGGCCCTGGGGGTGGGGGAGGGGACGGCATTGAGAAGGGAAGGGGGTCCGAGGGCGCACCTGGGCGCGCGACTGTGGCTTGAGTAAGGGGCTCCCAGATTGGTAACACGAGGTCCCCGGCCCCCGTCCCATCCAATCAGGGCTTGGCAGGCGGGCTTGGGAGGCGGTGACAGTGCGGATTGGCGGGAACTGCTGCCAATGGGATGAGGCAGGGCCTGGAGGCAGAAAGGAGAGTTTGTGCTTTTAATGTTGACTTGGCTGGGACTGAAGAGTCTCTTGCGTAGTGTGGAGGCCCGTTTTGTTGCTGGTTAGGTACCTGTGGACCGCTAAAGCCTCCGCCCCCTGATCTAATTCCTTAACCCAGAGCTTTGGGATCATCTCTCGCCGCCGTCCTCTAGAGTATCCGGAGAGAAGCTCCCCCTTCCTCTTCTTGGGTCTGGAGGAAACCTTTACTCCTAACCTGGTCCCAGAGATGCACCATCGAGCCCCACAAAAACAGCCATTTTTATGGAAAATCTGACCCAAACCATGGTTTCTTGAAGTGGGTGTGTTTGGCCCCATTTTGTGAAAAGAAAAATGTTAATGGCCTGTTTTTCTGAGAGACCTCCATTTTGTTAATTTAATAGAGGCTTTGTTCAGTAAATATTGACAAATGTTGCATGTGCCCCAAATAGAGCCATTTTGAAAATTTGGTGCCCAGTGAAGTAGAATTGAGGGAAACAAAGATCTTTTTAGGCGCTTAGGTGAGAATCTGTATAGAAAGACACTAAGTGCTAGATTATCTTCTTGTTATGAAGAGAATTTCTAAATGATGAAATACTTTTTGGTTTTTTGGTGATGACAGTTAATGATGTACTCTTTCAAATTCAACTCAAATCCATGCAGATATGGAAGAAAGGTCTAGTTTAGTACTTTCTTAAAAACAATGCAAGAGTCCTTGCTAGTTTTTATATGTTGCTTGTTTAGGCATATAGTTTCTTAGCCACTTAAATGTGTTTTTTTTCCTGACAAGTTATTTAAATTGCTTGATTTAAGAGAAAAGACACATCTTAAATTTAGTTTGTAACAATTGCTCTTACAATTTACTTGAGTGCTTTGCAGCAAAATATGTGAGTAGATTAAAAAAACTATTGCATTCAAATCTTTTTTAGCAATGAATATTTAGAATGGCTTTTCAGTGTTCACAGTTGAATTTTAGTAAAAACCCACATTGGGAACTTTTCTTCATAGAACATATAGACAGATGATTGTAGATGGCAAATCTACTTGTGGTTGTGTAGAGAGGAGGGAAAGATTGGGAAGGAAATGAGTTTTATTTGCGTGTAAACCCTTGAAAGTTAACGTTAGCTTAAAATGCCACTAGAGAAATTTAATGGTTATCGTTTCTCATGTTTAGATAACAATGTTTACTTTATAACTGCAGCACGTCTTAACATTGCTCCTTTTCAAACATAAGAGAGGGCATTGGGAACATACTTTAACAGATTGTAGCTAACAGAATAATCTTTGTACTAAAATTATAGAAATCATTTAAGACTTACTTTACATGATCCTTTTAATCCCTGATGGATACCATTTTTGGTTATCTTCTGTGTGGATTGGATTTCCTCATTTTACTGGGAGGGTAGTTGGATCAATGTAACCATTACCTGATAAGTTTCTGAACTAAGCAGCCCGTCTGGTATTGCAAAGCTAACTTTAAAATATTTATATATATTTCTGTGTGTGTAGTCAGCAGAAATATGGATTTCTTAAAATCCGCTCTGCTTTGTATATTTTTTTAAATATATCTGTTACAGGATTTTTTTGCCTTCATACTTAGAGGATTTACGAATGAACTCATAATTAGGGATCTATGATATTATTTAGTTGAAATGACTGGATTTTCACTGCTGTATTGGGGTCAGAAGTAAGAAAGATACTACTTTCAAGGAAAAGAATTGAATGTTTTTTTAGATATCCAAATTTGTTCTTTTATATATGAAAGATAAGAATCAGAACATTCTTTTCCTTCTTACCAGATATTTAATGAGTTTACATATTTCATTTTATGATTCAGGACCTTTAAATAATTAGGATTGTTCTTTTTTAGCATACAGTCAACTTCAAGTTATCCAGGGATAGGGGAACATGGATACGTCCCCTGAATAACACCATGTAATTTGAAACCATATAATGGGAAGCCTTGTATTGGACACATGAACAGCTTACGGGAACGCTGTTGGGTGTCTTTGGCACTAAGAGGTGGAAATGGGGATCCAGGAGGTGGGAGAGAGGTGGAAAAGGTAGGTGGGAGGGTATTTAAGGCCGCTCTGTTCTTTTTTTAAATCCCAGAGACTAACTATAAAACAACCACTCTCTTTGGGTAGTGGATCTCACTGAAGGTGGCAATGACCCCCTTAATCCTTAGTGTCCTATCTGTAAAGGAATCTGAAGTGGCACAAGAGTCCTGGTGCTCTGGGAAAATACTGCTCTCCCCTTCCTCTTCCCAACAGAGTTTTTAATTAGTTCCTTTTAAAACTCCTTGGAGATTTAAGTCTGTTAGTTAAAGTACCTTATCTTAAATTACTTAAATCAGTTAATTATTTAGATTACCTAAATTTCACTGGAATCCTTAGGAATAGGAATTTTGGTAGTAGGGAAATGGAGAGGTAACTTTGGGTCACTGGGCACTTCAAGAGAGGACAGTCCTGGGTGAGTGGTGGAAGTGGGGGGCTTTGGACAACCAGGGGCAGCATGATGGTGCTGGGAGGCTGGGCAGGGGATGACCAGGAGGTGGGAGAGGAATGCATAAGGGAGGTGGGAGGGCCAAAGACAAACTTTGCCTTCTTTGCAATTTTGCCTAGGGCCCTGGTGGTGGCAACCGCCTGTGTGCCACTGAAAATCGTGCCGATGCCTGGCATACTGCATAAATGGAAGCAGGGTACCGCGTGAGTTGAAACATTGGTCACACTATATAAAGTTTGTATATGTGAATCAGTGTAACTCATACCCATATAACTGGGGGTCTGACTGTATTTGGATTTTTCTGATAAGGCATCATGGGCTAAGGAAAAGAGCACTGGGCTGAGACTCAGGAGACCTGGTTTCTAGCCCCAGCTGTACCTCTAATTGTAACCTTGGGTAAGTCACTTAAACTTTTTTGCCTCAAGTTAAGTCTATAATTTGTTATATGGGAAACCAAATAATTTCCTATGTTATACTAAAAAAATGTTGAAAAATAAATTTTAAGTTTTTCTTAGAAAGGAGGAACTATAAGTAGATATTAATTACTAGTATCTTACTTTATCTCAAGTTTATGCTTCATTAAATCTTATAAATACCTTTTTGTTTTAGTTGTTAGCATTAATAGAGGGGAGAGGGATAATTTGTTTTCCCTGAACATATTCCATTTGAAAGCAAGGAGAAGCTACACAGGAAAATTCAAGAAACAGTTTGAGAATTGTCTTATGTGACAGTTGGAGGAACCCAATGTCCACACACAGACTGTGGTCATTTTTGCTGTGCTGGATTAATTACAAGAGTGTCCCTTAGCTAAAGTCCTTTTGCCAACAAATACAGTTTTGTTATAAGAAGTCTCTGGTCCTGATCCCAGGAAGGCCTGGGAAGGTGTAAGAGATAGGAATTAAATAAAATTGAGGGTGTGGATTTAGATTACATCCTAAGCTTAGAAATTAGGGAAGTTACAGAAGGTAATTCTGAGGGTTCCATATATTTTAATTGCTTATGCCTTTAAATGGGAGCAGAGACCATCTCTGAAAGGTTAAAACAGGCCAGGAATGGCAGCCTGCCCTCAAACAACCAGTAGGCTAACAATGTAACATACAGAATAGAATTTTATAGCATCTTAGTTGTCCATTGTGGTTAAGAAATGTTTTGGGCAAGTTAAATCGTTCAGATAATTTTAGCTATTTTTGATAGTAATCTTTCTAATTGTATGATGTGCTTCCTCAATGAATAAGAGTATGTTAATCATATTTCTGCTGATCAGTTAAATTGTGCAGTAGTTATAGTTTATGGGATGTAAAATTGAAAGGGTATTCATTGTGGGAGATATCCAGGAAAATACAGTTCAGAAAGTCATTTACCTGTTTCTAATATAAGTTTAGTGATAGGACAGTATGACATTCCTGCCTTTCTGCAAAATTATTGAACTAAAGATGGAAGTAGTATTTTCTTTAGTGGATTTCTTCTTTATAAAATCATCTTTACTGTAATCTGTGTTCCTTGACTTGTCATCAACATTGAAAGCATTTTCTCTTAATTTTCTCTCATTAACATGATGAACCGTATTCATTTCTTGGTCAGTTGTGAGCCATTGTTTTATTCCACTTGGAGCATTCATTTTAATTGAAGGAGGCGGAGCCTTTAGTGTACAAGTTCATATTTTTGAAATGATATGGGATATATCTTAGTCTAGAGCTTGGAAATTTTTTAACATTAAGAGAAATTTTAGCAAATGTTAGGTTAAACAGTAGTTTCTCTCAGTTTTAGTAACTATTTGACTTTATCAGTGTTCCAGGCATGTCCAAAACACTGAAAGCTCTGTTAGCATCTACATAGTGAATCAGTTAAAAAAAAAAAAAAAAAAAGTTTTCCTCATTTTGTGGGTTTTTTTTTTTTAGAGAGAGATGGGGTCTAGCTTTGTTGCTCAGGTTGGTCTTGAACTCCTGGGCTCAAGCAGTCCTCCTTGCCTTGTCCTCCCAAAGTGCTGGGATTGCAGGTGTAAACCACCATGTTTGGCCCACGTTTTGCATTTTGAACTCTGAATAATATTTCTATCTACAGAGCAGCCTCGAAAACAATAAAAATATCACCTCATGTGACCCTGCATTATCCCTGGATTCTCTGCAGTTGTTTAGCTCTTGTCAAGTAAGCTGATGCTTTTGAGACATTCTTTTACTTCAGGTGAAAAAAAATAAATCGAAACCATAGAAAAATCATTTTGTCTATCTCTGCATCAGCTCTATAAGGGGAAAGTAGTAGCTTTTACTTTAGGTAGGGTGATGTCATATGAGGATAAATGGTGGTGAGCTTCATGTTCAAGATGGGTAATAGGGATTTAAAGGCAATTAGGTGTCATGGGTCAAGGTCAAGTTTAGTGAGTCAGACAGTGTTCAGTAGCAGATAGTTCATACAAGCATTAAAGCTTGAAGTTGCTGAGAGAGAGTTCAGGGAAGCAGTGGGATTGAGATAGGCAGATGGCTTAAAACTGAAGGTCAGTAAGTGTGGGTAAGACTAGATAAATGAGGCAGATTCCCCTCAAGAGTGGAATTACAGAAAGGTGCTTGAAATGGATTGAATCCTTAAAGCTCAGTGCTGTTAGTATATGTAGTTCTTGAGGAAACAAGCAATTCTACCCAACTTAATCAGTCTACTAAGAAATTGTAGACTAAGAAGATGAAGGAAGTTGGAACATCTTGCTGGAGAAGGAATGAGGGAGTGAAAGAGGGTAAGTTTCTGATGGGAATCTTGTGGCTTTAGTAACCTGAAGGAAAGCGATTTTTTTTTCTTTTCGGTTTAAATTCTCAAGCACTAGCAGCTGCTAGGGTAGATATTGGAAAACAAGGCTAAAATAGAACAATTAATTTTGTAATATTATTGAGGGTATAGAAAAAAGTAGTTTGTAAAAACTCTGAAATTGTCTGCAGCTTCATGTTTTTGTTTGAATTGTGTAACTTTTGACTTTAAGAAGTCAAAGCCATCAGAAAGTAACATGTAGTTCAGTCAACTGAATAAATGTCATGTTTTGCTATTTAACATGGGCCAGAGAAAAGAATCTTTAAAACTTTTCTCCAAAAACCACTCACTCAGTATTGACCCATATGTTCTAACTTAGTTGTGAACCACGTACTACAGATGTTTGACCTACTTGACTCAACATGAAAAGAATTTAACCAGCTGCCCTTGATGAATCTTTTGTCATGTCTCCTGAATATGGTAAATAGTTTTTTTTTCCTCTTCTTGAGACCTCAGATTTCTGCAGACCCCAGTTTTCTCTTTTAGAATTAAACTTTCCAAAGCTTTGCTTTTCAATTGAAGAGGTTGTGGATATTTACTGGATAATAGGTATAGAACACCTGGCTGTTCTGTTCTGTATTGTGCTCTACTATTAGTTTACACAATATATCCTTTTTATTTACTTGAGGGTATGTTTTAGATCAGGGTCTGGCACCATGGCTGCCTGCTTTTTGTAAATAAAGTTTTATTGGAACACAAACATGCCCACTTACTTGCATGCATATTGCCTGTGGCTGCTTTGCCTTAAAACAGCAGAGTTGAATAGTTACAACAGAGTCATATGTCCCACAAGCCAAAGATTTACTATCTGGCAGTTTAGGAAAAAGTGATCACTTCTTTTAGGTAAGTGATTCTCAAAGTGTGGTCCTCAGACCAGCAACCTCAGCATTACTTGGGAACTTGTCAGAAATGCAAATTCAGGGGATCAGGCCCCAACAATCTGTGTTTTAAGAAGCCTTCCAGGTGATTCTGATGAACATTAAAAGTTTGAGAAACCTTGTCCTAGATAAATGTTTCCCAAATGTTCATCGCATATATTGCCTTTATTTTTTTTTTACTGTTTTCTGTTTATTTAATATTTTTCTTTATGTCAACTAACTTTCTAAAAATTTAAGTTTTAAAAGTTTGTATCACCATGAAAATAAATACAAATAAAACAAAATATTGTATTATATAGATATAACTAGACCCTATTGTCACTTAGGGTTCCTTGTGCTAAAAAATATTGCCAAATGGGCACTTTTTTCCTGACTTAATCATGATAAATAATTTTCTTACTAAGTGACCGAGTGTTGTTAAAAATGTCATGTTGACCAGGTGTGGTGGTGTGCGCGTGTAGTCCCAGCTAATGGGAGGCTGGGGCAGGAGGATTGCTTGAGCCCTGGGGTTCAAGACTGCAGTGAGCTATGATCATGCCCCTGTACTTGAGCCTGGGTGACAGAGTGAGACCCTGCTTCTTAAAAAAAAAATTTTTGTGTGTGTGTGTGTGTGTGTGTGTGTGTTACATATATATATATGTAACCGTAAAATTTCATGTTAGTAAAATCGTAAAACACCTAGAATCATCTTTTGTGCAAATCTCATACTTTGGAAAATACTGTTCTAGGTAGTATTCATGTGAGAGGAAAGCTGATTGAACTGTATATACCCAAGCCGGTAAGCAGCAATGGCTGGCCAGAAATACAAGCCTGTGACACAGAGAGATGTAGGAGATCCTGAGAGAGGCCCCTCTAGACCTCCACGGTGAAATTACCTCATTTAGTTTCATTTCTCACCTCTGCTTTAGAGTTTTTGTCCATGGGATCAGCAGTTCTGCAGAATTTCACCAACTGATTTCACAAGAGGAATGCAAAAAGGTGCCTGTCTGTGGGAAAAGCTGGTTATCAAAGAGAAGCCTGGAATAGAAATTCCGGGGGAAGTGGCTATGATTCTGCATCATAGACAGAGGAACAGAGCAGGGCATGCTTGCTAGGAATAGCAGTTGATTCACCTCAGAGTCTAGAAGCTATGTATTAGTATTGAGAAATTCCTGTGTTACACAATTTACGATTTAATTTGCCTCCTGTTAGAGGGAATATTTCCCTACACATGGTATTCTGTTTATTTATTAGTTGATGTGCATTAGGGTATAGTCATTGTTGATAGCAGTTGAATCTTACTTTCCTTAGTATCCCAAGGTTGCTGAGTTGCTTTAGTTATTTCTTCCTTTCCTTTTCTTAGAGATTATAAACATACTTGCTTCTGTCATCTTTTGATTCTGTGCTAAAATAATCCTAGAGGGACCAAAAATCTAATGGGGAGTGAAGATTTACACGTGAATAATTATGTTTATTTTTAAGTGATATATTTTGTGATACTGATTTTAGGTATCTGATTTTGAAAAAGTGTTTTAAACAGTATAAAGGACAATCAAACACCTATGTGAATGAACAAATGTTATTTTGCACATTTCTGTCAGATTTTAAAAAGTGAATAATGCATTACAAATAAAGTCCCCTATATTCTTCATGGTCTCAGTCCTTTCCCCAGAGGACACCTTGCTGTGAATTTGGTGTGTATTCAGTGTGACAAAGTATTTTTGCTGTGTTGTTTCAGTAGTTTTAAGGCTCACGTCTCCTTCATGGTAATCTGTTTTTCATTTTAATTTCCTTCCTTTATCATTGGGTTGGTTGTCTGTCACCTCTGTCCTTTAATATTCTCATTTCTTTTCCTTTCTTTGTTGGTTTAAGATCTGGGGGGTGGCTCTAGTTGGCTCCTATAGCTTTTACCAGTGGATGAGAACTGTCTTTTTTGATAGATAAATCAGCCAATCACTTTTTCTTTGATTCTTTTCAGCTATTTCTTCATAGCCAAAGGTAGCTTTCATTACTTCTAATTTTGTGTATAGAAAGTTGTGGATAATAGAAGGTACCAGATATCCAGAGTGCAAGTGTTACTATATCAGAATTGCAGCTCTGCAAATAAATATCAAAATATATAATTTAGCAGACTGCAACTTTTTATGACATATATCTTTCATTTGTTTGTTTTGGGGGGACTCTCTATGTTGCTCAGGCTGATCTGAAACTCCTGGCCTCAAGCAATCCTCCTACCTTGGCCTCCCAGAGTGCTAGGATTACAGGTGTGAGCCATCATGCCCACCCTTTTATGACATATATCTTAAAACACATTCTATATAACCCACTTTAGAACTTTATTTTTTTTATTTAAAAATTTTTATTTATTTTTTTAGAAATAGGGTCCCACTCTGTTGCCTGGCCAGGGTGGAGGACGGTGGTGTGATTACAGCTCATTGCAACCTCCAAATCCTGGGCTCATAGAACTTAATTTTAAAGTAACTATTTATTCAGGTTTTCTAATGTCTTTCTTAAGTCCAAGAAGAGAAAACTACCTGTGACTCAGATATTCTCGAATGATATGTTAATAGATTTTCTAAAGTAGGTACCCCTAGAAATGTAATGTCATTCATCCGTGCTAGCTGTTAAGACTCTTTGTGTAAGGAGAGAAGATAGGGTTAGGGCAGGGAGTGGAATAGAGCCCTTGGAATGTAGCTACTCTAGTATTTCTGTTGTCACATTTCCATCATCACCATTCTCAGCTCTTAAAAGACCCTATAGGCTTTTTTCCTACTACCAAGGCTGATTCCCAGTCTCATTCTTTATAATTTTGTTACATGGATTTTCACAGACAAGTGGGCTAGATTTTCAGCATTTTAAAAACATTAATCTTTGATCATATCCAACAAGAATGAACTTTTTCTGGAAATTTCTTCTACAATGGGCATTGTGTTTTTTAAATTTTGGGCTTGTCATGGGGAGTATTGGTGGGAGTGATATTGGTACCTATTTGTAGTTATAAACTTACAGGGCCATGTGAACCAAAGGATCACAAGGGATGGCCTTTCTGAACTGTATAGTGCCGTATGTTTGCATTTTCTGGAGGAAGGGAAAACTGCTACCACCACTGAGTATGACTTTATAAGTTCTTTTAGAAAGAAATGACTTGATACATTTGAAAATCAGACTGCTGTAATTTTTCCCCCATTGCCATCTTTGGTGTAGTACTCTTTCTTTTCTTTCCTTATGTAATCAATGTATGCCCGAAAAGTTTAACATATATCAAGTCATATTAAATGTTTTCAAAGCATCTATATTCATATTATGTTAAAACATGGTGGTGAATCTTTTTATAAAATGAACCCTATACTTTGAACTGCTTAAATATATAGTGGGTTAAATGGAGTATATTTATTAACAAGGGAACATAGAGACGAGGAGTAATAAGGTTTTTTTTTTAAAGGTTAATTACTAAGGGGTTTGTATAGATGGATTTTAAGATGACTTCTGAAGGAACAACAAAGGTAGGTGGGAGAAGTTAGTAGAGTTGGTGGGAAAGTTTGAGGAGGGTGTAAAAATTATCAGATTGGTTCCTGAGTATAATAGTTACTGTGCAGCAGTAGTCACCTGCTTTTACCTTGGTTCCACATGAAGACACAGGTTTTACTTGTGCATTTCTTAAGGTCTCTTTCTGCCCTGGACTAGACTAGAGATTGGCCATGGGTCCTTATACAGTTCTGACATTATTATGTGGACTTGGTAGCTTATGTTGGAACAAATGGAGGGAGGAAATTAGAGGGAAAAAGAGGGAGGAACATTTTTCTGCCTTTGAGGATTCAAGGGATCAGGGAAACATGACATTTTAAGCTTTCAGTTCTATACCTCACTAAATCTAGCTTTCCTTTCACTGAAGCGTTATGGATCTTTCAGAGGAAAGGGGCCTGCCCTGTCTCAAGCCACCTGTGACACATGGCCCCTGACAACTGTACCTGTGGGGAGGGTTTTGATTGTCACACTGGAGAATATGGGAGAGCTTCCCCTCCCCTGCCCCCATTTGTAGACATGGGGATGCTTCCATTGCTTTGTGTGCTGTTGAATTTTCTCCTCCCTCTTTGTTTTCCCTAAGCTAAGCTCTAAGCTAATTCTGTACAAAAGAAATACTGATTGTTTTTGTAAATTGCTTGCCATTAATGCCTGAAAATATGCAGTAAAATAGGATTCTGCATACCATTAAATATGTCAAATATTACAAACTTGAAGGTTCTTTTGAAATTACAATACTAAACTCAGTTCACTTTTGCTTAGCCTTCACAGTTGTTGATCACATAGCATGGTCATCCACTCACAGCTTAAAAAAATACAGGGAGCATCGGAGAGAATGGGTAAAGTAAAATTTTGATGTTTTTAAAATAGCAACTAAATCTGTGAAAGTTGATTTGATTTCTTGTTTGTATGGGAGGGAGAGGGTGGGTAGCACTGGTGGGGGAGGGGTGGATATTGGGAAAATAGCATGCACCATATATATTAATAAAATTATGTCAGATACCACCTAGGCTAAGGTTTTAACTGTTACTACTGAAATTTAAGTTTAAATCACTTTCAGAAAAAGGCAGGACCATAAAATGGCAGTGTTGGAAATTGCAGTGGGCTTATTTTTCCTTCCTAACAGATTCAAGGGGTTTTTGAGAATAGCAGTATTTGAGTACAGTTTGGACAGGAGTCCTCTTTTTAAAATGACCTGTGCATATTCCCTGAGTGAAACTGACTACCTCAGTACCACCTTATGCTCTGTGTTACCAGTGGTGAAGGAACTTGAGAGGAATAGTATGCATCCTAGTTTTTGTTTATCTGTGACTCATATGTTCCCAAATAAATGTTATAATTCATGAAACTCATGAAAGTGTTGAACAAGCCAGGCATGGTGGCTCACGCCTGTAATCCTAGCACTCTGGGAGGCCGAGGCGGGTGGATTGCTCAAGGTCAGGAGTTCGAGACCAGCCTGAGCGAGACCCCGTCTCTACTACAAATAGAAAGAAATTATCTGGCCAACTAAAAATATATATAGAAAAAATTAGCCGCACATGGTGGCACATGCCTGTAGTCCCAGCTACTCGGGAGGCTGAGGCAGTAGGATCGCTTAAGCCCAGGAGTTTGAGGTTGCTGTGAGCTAGGCTGATGCCATGGCACTCACTCTGGCCCCGGCAACAGAGTGAGAGACTCTGTCTCAAAAAAAAAAAAAACAATGTTGAACAAAAGAGGGAGGTAAGAGAGTTGTTACCTTGAAGATAGTTGTTTGGTAGGAAATATTAAAGAAAATTTGATGCTTATGTTAAAATGAAAAACACTTCACCTGCCAAAGTTCTAAATCAAGTTTCTAATCCTAAAAACTTGACTATGTAGTTGTATGCAAAGCTTAATTAACTATTGTGGAGGTTATAAGGTAGAGAGACTTCCATGTTTTTACAGGTATGACATTTTTGTTGACTGAAATCACTTGATCTACTCTCTTCTTCATTATTTTAATTTTTTTTTACTTTGTCTATACACTAGAAATTTAGATTAAAAAAATGAAAAAAAAATAAGAAATCAAATTTTACCCAAAATACGTTATTCTGGCCCCAGCTTTGCTATTTCCTTCCATGAAGCCATTTGCCAAAGCCAAATATGGTTTACTTATTGTTCCCCAAACCTTCCTGCCTCTGTAAGCTTTATTCAGTTTGGAATGCTCTTTTTTCTACTTTTCCTTTGGTCTAAGTTCTATCTTTCCTTTAAATTTTGGCTTCTACTTATTATATGAAGCCTTTCCCAACCTCTCCAGTCTTGGTGGTCATTCTAGTCTTAGAATTCCTGAAGTACTACCCAATTGAAACACCCATTTGGCACTTGGATCATGTTATCTTGTATTATTACTTACTCATTTATATGACTTATTTCTTTAGAAAAATTGTGGCCTTTTTGAGGGTAGAGAGCTTGTCTTATATGCCTCTTTGCAACTCCATTGCCTAGTACAGAGGATATAGTCACTAATAGGTTTGATTCTGTGATTTGAATCCAGCGTTGTAACAGGACAAATTTTTTCCCCATAATTTAGGTTATTTTTATATGAGTGCCCACAAAACCCAAAGGTAAAGTACATTGAACTCATAAAATAATTATAAGGAGATTGGTTCATATTCT
Source organism: Lemur catta (assembly GCF_020740605.2). Classification (NCBI taxonomy): domain Eukaryota; kingdom Metazoa; phylum Chordata; class Mammalia; order Primates; family Lemuridae; genus Lemur; species Lemur catta. The sequence continues at coordinate 12,721,090 of NC_059138.1, read as the reverse complement.
TTATTTGTGGTCCTTTTTTTTTTTTTTGGTAAATAGGACTGTTTTACCTAGTTTCTTTTGAAAAACATGGTTTGGGCCAGATACCTTAACAGAAACCAAAATTACCAGTATTTTTATTTTAAAATTCTTTGTTGCTTTAGCAAAATTGCACTTTCATGGCATAAGCCCAAATAAATTTATTAAATACTGCATGGTTACGTAGCCAAATTGTTTTAAAATGTCAACCTTAAAACATAAAGTCCCGTAAGTAGAAGTTTAAAAATATCAATAAACAGATACTTAGTTGTTATTCCCTCTCAGGGTATTTCTATATCTCAAATTATTAGGGCTTTTATTGTTTTAAAGATTGCTATAATGGATGATATTTGATAGCTGTATTTGTTGTGTTTGCTACAGTTATCAAATATTTATGGAGCACCCATTCATTTGTAGTGAAGAGTGATTTTTAAATGCTTTTTGGCATTTATAGAAACTGTTTTTTAAAAAACTCACCAGAGAAAATATGTACAACTATTATGTATCCATAAAAATTAAAAAAAGTCACCAGAAATACTTGCTGGCTTTCTATATTTATATTTAGAATTGTTCATATTTTACCTGATAGTCTTCAGGACACATGTGCCTTAATTTTAAATTTAATGTGGTATATTTAGCAACAACAGTCACTAAATTTGATGAAAGATTTGGTTAGTAAAAAAACTGCCATGAATATTGATTTTATTTGAAGGCCTGAGCGGTTAGTTTAACAAAGCACTGAAAATGATATGCTGTTGCATTATCATAAAGCTTAGATACTTGTAGCAGGGAGGCTACTATTAATGGATATGTAAAGGTTTTTCTTTTTTTTTTTTTTTTCAACTTTTAAAATTTTGTCATCTTTTAAATTCCTTACCATAATTAGGGTACAGATTTAAAACAAAAAAATTTTTTTTTTCTCGTATGCTAGGAAGCAAAAAAGCTTCTAATATGGCATTGCTATTATGGTGTGAGCTTATCATAGTACCATTGTAACATGAGCTGAAGGCACTCACCAGTCTTGAAATACACTTTTTTTAAGAGACATTTTTTTTTAAAACCCCAGTTGGCCCAAGGACTACTTTCCAGAGCTCCAGCCTTGGACTTTTACCTATGGTCAGTCATATTCTTATCTGGGGTTACACTTGTTAAGTCAGTGTTTTAAAAAATGAAACACCCTGATTTTGTTCACTTTTGTTTTCATATACAAGAATCTTTACAGTCAACATGTACTTCTAGATGCTGTATTGAAATTGCTGGCAGAGTCTATTCTATACAAACTGAACAATCTGGCCCCTTGTTTTATTTGTAAAGGTTCAATGTATCTATGCCTGCCTACTTCAATCTGCAAGGGAGTGTCAGAAAGGCCCCGCATTCGCCGAGCCGTGAGTTATCACTAACTTTTCAGATGTGTTAATGAATGTGGAACAAAAGCAGTTGTGTTTAAAAGGAAAAAAGGACCATCAAAATAACCTTTATTATAGTAGCAGGCGTGAACACTTAAATGGATTATTCCAAATTGTGTCAAAAATAACCTACTAGAGACTATCCTCTAGAAAACCTATTGTTGAACTGCTCTGAAGCTATCATTGTAGCTGTAAATTACTGTTCTTAAAACTTCATATACCCTGGTTACAAATTAGAATGTTCTTTAAATCTTTTTAACCATGTTAAAACAATTTGAACAAAATCTTACCCCATCTAAAAATGACAGTATTTAGTTGAATTCAAGTTAAGCTCTTCAATGTAAGACCACATGAAGGGGTAAAGTTTTAACCTTTTTTGTTATTCATATGTGGAAACACAGAAATTAATTTAAATGATTGAATCACTTCCTAGATGAAAGTTTTTGGAGTGCTGCAGGCATCATGTGAAGTACAGAGGTATTTACAGTATCTTTTGGTACCAATAGTTCTCGCTTCAGTAATTCACCAGTAGGTTTTCATTCATCATTGATAATATCAATTTAAGGCTAAAATAAAACACCCACATTTCTTAGGGCTTATTCTGTATAGAAAGAGGAAACGTCCTTTGAGTTTTTCTTTTGTTTCTCCAAAGAGATTCTAAGCAAAAAAATTGTAACTAACATCGGTATTTTGTTATTAGTTCTAGTTACTTTTCTTTTTCTTAGACTCTTTAAAGTTTTGAGTAGATAGCCATATTTGATAAGCAAGTTGGATGCTTCAGTTGCTTAGGAGGTGTATTGTGTTATATGAAGACAGAATGAATTTAAATGTACCCAGTTTGGCAGTATACAGCACAGACTACATAAAACTTGGAGATATGGAACCTTTGGAGGCATTAAAGTTAACGTTTCATTTAGGCAATGTGCCTTTGTTTGACTGGTGTGTAAGTCCTTCTTCCAGGTTTGTACGCTCTTAAATGCGTTATTCTACCCTCTCTAACTCCTCCCAGCAGCAAAAAGGGAGACACTTCAGCTGGAACAAAATAGTGGAAGAAATGGCGTCTGGGGTTCAGTGGGGATTCGCAGTGTGTATGCAATGTTTGCAAGATTACTTTTTATGTTTTTCAATTACTGTAAACAATTACAAAATATATCAATGCTTATCAAGAAGGGAACATTGTGTACCAGTAGAAACTCTCCTAGTGGGTCTGCTGCAACTCGCTTAACCTCTTGGGGCCTTAGTTTTCTCATCTGCAGTATGAAGGAGTTGGACTCAATAATCTTTAAGGTCCATTCCTGCTCTAAAACCCTATGCTTTTCTGAAGTACTGTACTTAACAGAATGCATTGCTTTCCCACTTTGACTATTTGAATTACATGTGCAGTATACTTACTGCAACTGCATGTTGTCTAAAATAGTTTTTCTATAGGATGTTATATAAAAAACTAATCCCTCTTGAGCTGATTTATAAATGCGTGTGTATATAGCCACACACAAAAAGCTAGTGGTGGTAGGGCTCTCAGAAAATAAATACTTCTAGTTGTCTAACCTTGAATGTTATTAACTTTTCTATATTACAGGAGATACTACTCGTCAGCGAATCAAATTCAGTGATGACAGAGTATGCAAGAGTCACCTTCTCAATTGTTGCCCCCATGATGTCCTTTCTGGAACTGTAGGTATTTTTTAAATTTATTGTTTGATTTCTGGTATGCTATAGTAATGAACTACTTGATGAAGTCTTAATTCTTTGTCAAATTATTAACTATTTTTTGACACTGTGTTGCCTCCCTTATTGTTTATTCATGCTGATGATTTAAATCTGCAGTAATAGGTTTCCTCAGAATAGTAGTTGATATGTTTTGTTTTATATGTATATTTTTTCCATTCTTCAGAGCAATTTTTAAAAAAGCATTTGGAATACAGAGGTAGTTTTTAATGATGTTATACAGCATTTGCACTTTTAGTTGAGAAATAATATAATTGATTTTTAAAGTAGTTGCCTTTGCTATTAAACAGAGTAGACTTTTGTACAGAACAGTATACATTTTTATTAAGATTTGTGCACATTTATATTGTGGAATCAGTGGGGGAAAACATTAATAAATAAATCCACACAGCTTAATTTGAAAGTAGTCTTATTACTTAAAATTTATCTATATTGCTGATTCCTAATAACATAAAACTCAATTGAGATTCTGTCTCTACAGAGATGGTGGTTGATCTTAGAATATTATCATCTTAATTTGGAAGATAAAACCACACGTGGTAATGGACCTATTTAAACAGAACAAAGGATTTGATTCCCTGAGTTTTGGGTCTGGGTGAAGTGATTACTATAGTTAGCTTCTCTTCACGTTGCATCCGATGGTAGTGGGGAGCTAACGGGCTAAACCTTGAGCTGGTTTTATTTCTCATTTGCCAAAACTGACTGAAATGAAGAAAAGATATGCGGCTTGCCTTTTCAGAAGCTATGAGTTCCTTAGAGATGTCTACATCCATGGTTTCTTCTTTGATAGGAAGAGTTAAATTAAGGACATACCCTAAAGAGAGATGTATCAAGGCATATGCAATAGGAAACATGTCTTTTTCCAGTAGGAAAAATAATTGAAACTGTATTATGTTAAAAGGGAAAAAAGGAGCCTTTTTTAAAAAAAGATAATACTACAAGGCAAGAAATCTAGTTTCTGAGCACTTGAATTAGGACTGTGATAGATAATATAACAGTTAATAAGCTCTCTTATATCTACTCTTTAAAGTTTATATAATTGAAGTATTTTATACTGTGCTATAATGCATTTGAAATCTATAAAATCTGTAATTGTAGTATACTTTGATTCTCCATATTTGCTAGTGTATAAAATGTAACAGTTAAAGTCATTTTATGTAATGGTTATTTCAGATAAATTTTGAGAATAAGATTAACAAAAGGGCAGAATTTATTTTTTATTTATTTTATTTTTTAATACTCTAAAACCAGCCATAGCAAGACTTTGACTTGTTATATTCTTCAGGTATGGCATTGATAATAAAAATATGAGTTCACAGTTGTGCTTCACATCTGATAATGTCTGTAACACATTTATGCTCACTTATTTCTTAAAATGATTGTGAGTTATTTTATCCAACAATTTACAGATTGGAATTTAGCTTTATTAAAGTGACTTATTCGAAATCACTGAGCTCTGTTGAAACTGAGACCAAATTCCAATTTTTAAAAAATATTTGCAATGTTTTTTATTGCAGAAAATTTCCAACATATATAAACAGAGATAGAATAGTAAAATGAACAGTCATAGACCTAATACTTATCACTCAGGTTTAACAAATTATTAACATTTTGCCATTCTTCAGACTCAAATTTTCTGATCTGATTGTCCAGCATGCTTTCTACTTTGCAAGGAATACTTGATCCTTTATGATCTTAAGTAAAAAGGATGAGTGACTCTGGGACTTTTCCTTCTTCTAAAATTCTTATAGATGAAGTTTAAGATACACATTTTTTTTTTTTCAAATTTTGACAACTCTGAAATGTACATCTTAAAATCTATGGTAGAAAAACACTGTCTTAATTGGTAGCATTTTTTTAATGGTACAGAACATAATGATGAAGTTTAAAATTGATGGGATTGTGGATTACATAAAAAACAGTTAAGACAAGCTCTTCCAAAGGCATCTTCAGAAAAGACTCTGGAGGAGAAATCTCTACCTTTTGCCAGCCCAATAGACAACAGATTGTCATATGTAAAGATAAGATTAAGTAGTTGTGAACCTCTTGCAGAATTTAAGCAGTTTTGAAGACTAGCTAAAGGACTTTGTGAGGCTCCAGAGTTGTCACAGAGTGGTATCCTTAAGAACTTGAAAACCATCCATTGTGTGATTTCCTTATGACCCCTATTATTACTAAAAAGTGCTGTTTATAACAGTTCACCCTGTGTACAAATGGTTTGTAATTACAAAGCTTTGACTTCTTTGGCAACCAATTCCTACAGAACAAATGCTTTTCTGGGACAGAGTCTAATAGTTGATAACTCTTTATGTTGAAGATGTCTATTTCTTTGTACATATTAAATGAAGAATGAAAATAACTAAATTATAACTACTGTTTTATAATGCTTTTTCTTTGTTGTACAACTGAAGGTTGCCCTTTAGTTTCCTTGACCTTGTTCGTGTGATGTGTCACTTTCAGCAGAATAGACTTACCAATACTTTATATTATTTAGCAAAAGAGTAACACAGAAGCCTGGTGTGATAGCTTGTGCCTCTAGTCCCAGCTACTCAGGAGACTGAGTTGAGAGATTTGCTTGAGCCCAGGAGTTTGAGTCCAGCTTGGGCGACATACTGAGACCCCATCTCTTAAAAAAATAAATATAAAAGAATATACAGAAATGTATTCCCCGGCTTTTTTCATAATAAAGAGGTTGGACTTTATATCAAACACATGGAGATGTAGAGTGTGAGTTCTAAAACTTGTATTCATAATTGATATTTAGTATGGCCTTTCTTTCATACTGAATGAAATTCAGTTTCACAAAAATGCTCCTGTAACATTTTACCTTTGTTAGTCTGGTGTAACTAATTCTTAAGCTAATAAATTAATCAGAGTAGGTAAGATGAACAGAATCAAAATAATTAGATTTTTGGCTAATTATTTTTATAAGAAATATGAATATTTCTTATTGCTTAGGCGGTTACTGTACATCAAAGACTTGGATTATTTTTCTATTCATATAGAATATTTTCTTACTGTAGTCCCACTCTTTTCCTCCTTTTGACAGACTTGATTTCTCCCTGTTCTATTCACTGTGCAGAAAGTAAGCAGCATCCCCTTTCAGATTTAGCAAAACAAAAAAAATCTAAGCTGACTTGTCATTTTTCCCCCCAATACGTTGTTTCTGGTGCGTATCTTCCCTGAGGAAAGATGAAGATATTGAAGTGCTTTTAAAAATCTTTCCTAGTAGTTGCAATTTGGGAAAACGGAATATGATAGCATTAATATATAGAAGGCATTAAATCTAAAGCCAAAGATGTAATGAGCTTTAAATTAAGATCTACAGACATGGAAATGTATACTGTCATAATATGCCTGTCCAAAGTACAGAAATGACTACCACTAATTTTATTATAGCTGCCATCATAATACAATTTTAGCATTGATAGGCCCTTAACGTCTTCTAATGTAAAGTCATCATTTTATAGATGGGAAAAATTAAGGCTTAGAGAAATTGTGCTCGTCCAATATCTCACAATCAAAAAAAAAATCACAGTGTTCTATACCATGTAGGAATCTTAGATTTGCTTAAATCTAAATACTTAAAAAAATTTTTGTTGTTGTTAGTTGTTTATAACACAGTTACCTGGGGCAGTGACTTTGAGATGTTTCTGAAACATCCTTGGAGGTATCTCATGCACTAAGGACTTGGGAGTAGGCCAGCCTCTCCTATTTCAACTAGAATTATATATATTTTAACACACTAACTGCCATGTGAGTTGTATTGAACTCACTAGTTTTGAGCCCAGGGCCTCGTGAAGCAAAACCCTGCATTTGGTCCATGAAAAATCTTGTTGATGTTATTGTTACAATTAATATTGGCAAGTTAATTCTTTTTTTTTTTTTTTTTTGGCAATATGGATGAACCCTGAGACAAGTCAATTCTAAAAATGATTAAATGAATAGGAGTCAGTAAATTTTGTTTTTCATTAAATTAGAAAGGATTGTTTTGTTTTAGAAATTTTTATTCTGTTTTCATAATGAAACACTGTGGCCCCAAGGAAAAAATTTTTTTCTTCTAGTGTGCAATGTGTTAAATATAGGGATTTTCCATGAAATTTCGTTTAAAAGGACTTTCTGCTGATTAAAAATGAGGGCATTTTCAAAGAACTGATCTTGAAAAATACTTAGGAACAGGATTAGGGACTTTGTCAAAGTCATTATCAAAGTAAAAGTTTATTTGCCTTTTTGAAGTGATTGGATGGGAGTATTGGTTGTCAAAAATTCTGAGTTTTGTGGTGCCCTAGTAGGTTCTGGGTTTTATCCAAAGTGTGATTTTTACTAATTGAAAGTCCTTTATTGCTTCCCTGATTGTTCTTTTAAGGCCTGGTCTAAAATCAGTTACTTAGATACATACAAACCTGAACTTTAAGACTGCTGGAGTCTCTTTGATAGTACATAAGTAAAAGAGCCATGAAAATATGGAGAAGCAGAATAAGTGTTAAGAAGTAGATCTGTACCAAATTTTCTCAACTAGCCACTAGAATGTAAGTTTCATAAAGGCAGGGACGTTGTATTGTTCAGTGCTATATCCCCAGCATCTAGAACAGAGTCCATTCACTGTATTGTATTCAACCTACCCAAAAGTAGAGTGCTAATTAAATTGTTTCAAAAACCAACTTTGAGTTTTAGAAATTAACAATTGTTAATGGCAAAAGTTACTTTTTAACAGATACGGAGAGTATCTTGGTTTTGGTAAATTGCTTGTCAAAATATGATAGTGATTATACGTGTAAATGTGAAAAGTTCAACTGTAGATTCTTTAAATTTAAATAACCTCTTCCCCAGAAATGGTTTATTTTGGGCTACCTTAGTATTATTTAACAGGTGTTTTTGGCATTAGCCCAGATTACTGACTTGATTTTTTTTTCCCCTTTAATTTAACAGCCAATTTCTAGAGCTTCACAGTTAGCAGAATAACCCAGCTTTTACCAGATTTGGCTTTGAAGTATATGGTCCTTTTTTTTTTCAGCAGATATGTTGTGTTTTATTTTTCTCAGTCTGTTATAAAAACGTATGCATTCCTTTAACCAACATTTCTAGAGACTGTAGAAACCAAAAATGCATTTGGTGCCTAGGAAGTTAGAGGCACATTTAAAGCTTCCCAGTGAATAATCAAAATTTTACTATCAAACCTTAAAAACCAAATCTTGAATTGTTAGCAAATAGGCATGTGAATACTCTGAACTATTCAACTTGGGGTGCTTACTCCCTTTGGAAGTAGATAACCCTTTTCTATCATTCTGAATAATATTTTTTTTTTTTTTTATGAATCAGGATCTTGCTATAATGTCTAGGCTAGCCCCGAATTCCTGGGCTCAAGCAATCCTCCCACCCCAGCCTCTCAAGTAGCTGGGACTACAGGTGTGTGCCACCATGCCCGGCTCTATTCTGAATAATATTATCATCTTCATTTTATATACTACTTAAAATAATATCCTTCAGGCTTATGGAGGTGACTTTTTTTTTTTAAGGCGATCCACAGACCATATGTTTTAGAATCTTGTTCTGGTTTTTAGTTCTTGTCTCTAGTTGAGGTTTGTCAGCACTTTTGTCTATTGGATTAATGGTTAAGTACAAATACACATCAGTATAGGTATGATGGACTACAGTGTTGATGTCCAGTTTTATAAAGCAAATGCAAATTAATTATACCTTTTATTGTTGAATCAGTCTGAGGGAGGAATCTTTTTAACTTCTGCAATGAAAAATTTCAAACATAAAAAAAGTAGAGAGTTATAAAGTGAACTTCCATGTACCTATCAACCAGCTTTAGTAAATAGTTTATTTATGCCTACCTTGTTTTGTTTATAGTCACTTATGTTCTCTCCCCCATGTTTTGTTTTTGTCTTGAGACAGAGTCTCATTCTTTTGCGTGGGCTAGAGTGCCGTGGCATCAGCCTAGCTCACAACAACCTCCAACTCCTGGGGCTCAAGCAATGCTTCTACCTCAACCTCCCGAGTAGCTGGGAGTACAGGCATGCACCACAACACACGGCTAATATTTCTATTTTTAGTAGAGACGAGGTCTCACTCTTGCTCAGGCTGGTATTAAACTCCTGACCTCAGGCGATCCTCCCACCTCAGCCTCCCAGATTGCTCGGATTATAGGCATGAACCACTGTGCCTAGCCTCCCCCACGTTTTTGTAAAAGCAAATCTTAAATCTTGGATCTGACTCTTGAGACAGTATAAAGAGAAAGTAGCAAAGAGACCAGTTATTCCTAAACAAAATAGGGAGGTCTGTAAGTCATTGTTGAAGCAGATCGTTTTCCATAGTCCTACTGTGTGTTTAACACATTGACTGCCACACTAGAAAAAAAAATTTTTCCTTGGGGCCACAGTGTTTTATTAAGAAAATAGAATAAAACTTAGAAAACAAAATGATCCTTTCTAATTTAATGAAAAATTTGCTATTTTTTTATTGTTTTCTGTGCGTGACTTATATGCAACTTGAAAAATAGTTCTCACGGCTCCCAAGGTGAAGAGACTTGTGAATGACATATACTTCATGAGGCCCCAGGCTCAAAACTAGCATGAGTTAAATACAACTCACATGGCAGTTAATGTGTTAATATATTTCAGTGTCACATTTGGTTTTTTATATGGTGAGTCTCAAATGCTTATTAGTAAGGTAAGAACCAGGAATCATTCTTTTAGTATTTTTCCTGAGCTCTCCAGATGTTTTTTAGAAATATATATGGTTTCATAAAATGTATTTTAACGAGTCTTAGGAAAGTAGTGTGTTCTCTAAGGCTATTCATTGAAAAAGGTAGTATGGCATTGTAAATACATCATTTGGAGGATGTAGCTCATTAAACAGAACAAACATGTAATAAATGAAAACTTGAAACAAAAGTATTTTTATTATATAAGTGATTACAAACATCAAGCAAAGTTACAGATAATTATAGATAGGATATTTCTATCACTGGAAATATTTTTTAAAATGTGATGAATTCTATTATACCTTGATGTGCCAGTGGCAAAATGAAATGACTTAGTAAAATCATCTCTAGTTTGATGATTCTTACTCGTTAAGGGCACTTTTATAAGCATATAGTGTTTTGAGTGTGACCTATATAGAATTGAACATTTTGAATATATATTATCCCATAAGATTTTTTGGTCTACAGGATCAAAAATATAGCTGTATGTATTGATTTAGGCAGATGATGTAATTTGTAAAATTTCCGAGTTTAGATAGGTTTTTGTTTTTTCTCTATTGTAATAGTGTTTAGAGTAATTAAATTTAAGTAACAGTAGGATTAAGCAGAGGATGAAATAGAAAAGAATGAGCAAAGAAGGATCAGATTAATGAGGACTGAATAGAGAAAGTAAAGAGAATTCACAGTGCTTGTTTTTAGAACTGTTATTTCTGAAATCATACCATCTGCAAATAAAAACCAATGTGACTGTTTAACTTTTTTGAAAAACTAATTTTAAATGTAAAAGTTAACAAAAAGGAGTCACACTTCAAGGAGTAATTTAATTTTTCATCTCTCTGAAAGTGTTGCTGATGGCTGAGATTACTATTGATTCACTCACTTAACAAATACTTGAGTACCTACTATGTGCTGTATGTTATACTAGGTGGTGGGGATACAGAAGTGGACATGGGTTTGTGCTTTAGTGGTGAGAGCTGACATTGTAATGCAGGAAGCACACAACCAAGTATGAAAAGAAATAATATGATTTCAGGTAGTGATAAGTGCTATGACAAAAAAGCATGGTTAGGTATTTCAGTGTGTTTGGGATGGGGTAGGGGAGGGGGCCAAGGCAAAGGGCTACTCTGACAGGGTGGTTAGAGAAAACCTTTTTGAAGAAGTAACATTTGAAGAGATCTGAATGTTGAGAAGAAGCTAGTCATTCCTGAGTGGGAATCAACTTGACATATTGTTCCTACACAGAAACTTATGGTAGTTCCCAATTGTTTATACCTGTAGTAAAAAATGTAAAATCCACAGCCCAGTCTATCTCTCTGTTGATTGAATAAATCAGCATGGTCTTCTCTTGACCAAACTGGTTTATTCATTGTTGTCTCATTACTTTCCTTCCCTAGCATGCTTCTTATGCTTACCCTTTTTTCTCTGCATGCAATATCTTTTTTCCTCTCTACAGGTTTAAATCCTGCCTGGTTTACTATATAGGATTGCTTTAGCCTGTAGCAGTTTAGCCTCTGAAACCTAGTATAGCACCTGCTGTCTATGCTGCTGAAAGGGCACTTGTTATTTATCTTGTGTGTATGTTCTCTGTGGGGCAAGACCTCTTGTTTTAATTTTTTCTAGTTATTTTTGCTTATCTAGGATCAGAAATAGATACAAAAGTATTTCCTGTCATGCCCTTCAAAAAAATATTAAGGTAGAAGAAGAGCATTATTTTTCTTTATCTACTTGGGGAAAAATGGACTTGAAGTTGGAACATACAAGTGGGACGGGGCAGTTAAGAAATTGGGAAGTGGGCTGGGTACGGTGGCTGATGCCTGTACTCCCAGCACTTTGGGAGGCCAGGGCGGGAGATCATTTGAGTCTAGGATTTTGAGTCCACCCCAGGCAACATAGTGAGACCCCATCTCTACAAAAAATTAAAAAAAGAAATTGGGAAGTGGTAGAAAAGCAGGAACTGCTTTCTGTGTGCAGTATGCCCCATTTCTCTACACCCTATACTCTATGTTTGTGGCTTGTTGACATGGAGGTGAGACTCTGTTCTTATATGATTTGTTAAAAAGGGTCTCCTATAAAAAGTCCTTGCAGTAAGTCTAAGGAAGAATATGTAAAACTTTCTGGTTGGAGAACTTAGTTGAATAAAGAATGCCCTTGGTAAATATAGTCTTAGATCTGTACTAGACACTGCTACTTAGATTTCCTACTGTTACGTCAAAATCAGCATATCCCAAACAGGACATTTTCCTTCACAAATGAATTCTCCCATTTGATTTAGTCAGTTCTCTTGGTGGCATTATTGTTTTTTGTTTGTTTGTTTGTTTGTTTGTTTGTTTTTTTGAGACAGAGTCTCGCTCTGTTGCCCGGGCTAGAGTGCCGTGGCGTCAGCCTAGCTCACAGCAACCTCAAACTCCTGGGCTCAGATGATCCTTCTGCCTCAGCCTCCCGAGTAGCTGGGACTACAGGCATGCACCACCATGCCCGGCTAATTTTTTTGTATATACTTTTTAGTTGTTTGGCTAATTTCTTTCTATTGTTAGTAGAGATGGGGTCTTGCTCTTGCTCAGGCTGGTCTCGAACTCCTGAGCTCAAACGATCCGCCCGCCTGGGCCTCCCAGAATGCTAGGATTACAGGCGTGAGCCACCACGTCTGGCCTGTTTTCTTTTGCTTGAAATACTTGAAGGCTTAAAAAGACTCCTGACTTTTTCCTTTCCATACTTCATTTCCATTTAGTTAAAAGCTATTGATTGAGAGGCATTGTGAGCTGTATTAAAGATCTGTTCAGATTTTTACTTTGCTGCTACCAGCTTATGCTCTTAGGCAAATCATTTGGCTTCTCTGAGTCTTGATTTCCTTATCTGTAGGAGGATGTGATGGAATTGATGATTTCAGAGATCGTTCTTATCTTTAAAATGATTTTTTTCTTTTTTGGCATTCTAATTACCTCCATCACTACCTTTCTTCTTTCCTCTTCTAATTTGACCCTAGTGTCTTTATTCCTGGGTTGTTGTAATAGCTTTTCTTGCCCTTGGTGTCTTTCTTGTCAATCCATCTTGTCAATCTGTCCAGTGGTGTTGATGCTTCCAAAACATAGATTTTATCATGTAATTTCTGTTCAAATAGTCAAGCATTTTTCTTTGCCTATAGAGTGAATTCTGCATTTTTGGACTAATTTTCAGACTCTTTCACAATTTAGTAGTTACAGGCTGTAAATTGGTGGCCTCTGGGGCCAAAGTAATCCTGTATCCTTTTTTTTCAACATTATTTTCCCCTATCCTCTAATAGAAACCATCTGGTTCCAGTTAAGCTCTCACACTTTCCGTTTTCCAGATAGGAAATATTTATTTGTCTCTTGAAGCATTTGCTCTCGCTATTTCCCGCTGTTCTTTGTCTTTTCCTATGTAAATCATCTTCACTTTTCCTGGAAACATCCCTATACACACTGAAACTATAGCAACAGCTCTGTTTCATGAATTCCTTTGAAAATGGATGAATTAGAAATATGTCAAGTTATGAGCCAACAAAATATGCCCTTTAATTAACACCTATTGCCCTTCAATTAAACCTACTATAATACTGTATCATACAACAAAATATTGAGCACCTTTTATGTGGTGGACACTGTTATAGATATTGGGGCTGTAATAGTGACCAAGAAAGAAAATGTCCTTCCCTCACTGAGCTTATATCCCAGTGCAGTCTGTATGCAAAAATAAGTAGGTCAGTAGCCTGTCCTCAAAGTGCTTTCATAAACATCTTATTTGATCTATACAGCAATCCTGAAGTACTTCAGAAAAGAGAAGTTCAGAGAGAGTAATTGAATTTCTCAGAGTCAATTAGGTAATAAGAGAAAGGGAGGTCCTATGACTTGGTCCAGTACCTGGTCTGTCTTAATTTGTTTATCACTTAGACAATGTAGTCTTCAAGTACAAAAGCATATAGCATAAAACGTGAATATTTCCCTTTTTTCTTTTATCTTTAAAATTTTTAAATTTTAAGAGAAAAGGGCATTGTTCTGTTGCCTAGGCTCTAGTGCAGTGGCACAATCATAGCTCACTGTAATCTCGAACTCCTGGGCTTAAGCGATCCTCCTGCCTTAGCCTCTCGGGTAGCTAGGATTACAAATGTGTGTTACCACACCTGGCTAATTTTTCTGTTTGTTCTTTTTTTTGGTAGAGATGGGATCTCACCATGTTGCCTAGGCTAGTTTTGAACTCCTGGCCTCAAGCAATCCTCCCGCCTTGGCCTCCCAAAGTACTGGGATTATGGGCATGAGCCACTACGCCCAGCCAAATGTTTCCCATTGTGCATCATCCCCCTTCTCAGACCCAAACCTTGTCAACACCAAAATGTACATCTTTCACTATCCTTTCTTTGCATTTACACAAGCATGTGTGTTAACAAATGGCATTATAGGCCGGGTGCAGTGGCTCACGCCTGTAATCCTAGCACTCTGGGAGGCTGAGGTGGGAGGATCGTTTGACCTCAGGAGTTCGAGACCAGCCTGAGCAAGAGTGAGACCCCGTCTCTACTAAACATAGAAAGAAATTAGCTGGACAACTAAAAATATATAGAAAAAATTAGCTGGGCATGGTGGCGCATGCCTGTAGTCCCATCTAATTTTTTCTATATATTTTTAGTTGTCCAGCTAATTTCTTTCTATGTTTAGTAGAGGCTGAGGCAGAAGGATCGCTTGAGCCCAGGAGTTTGAGGTTGCTGTGAGCTAGGCTGACACCATGGCACTCTAGCCTGGGCAATAGAGTGAGACTCTGTCTCAAAAACAAAAAACAAAAAAAAACCAAATGGCATTATATTTTTTGAATGTTTTTTCACTTGTCTTGAAGAGGTTTCCATTATCAGTCATGTACATTAAAAAAAAAATGTAATATTTTGTAGGATAGCTGTTCTTTGTTTTCCTTATCCAGTGAGTTTTAATATATTAATAGTCTTTGTTTCTATTTTTGGTGTATGATGTGGCACTGAAATCCTTGTATGTACATCTTTGTATACATTTGTAACTTTAATGTCTTGTTTTTTTCATTGTGAATATAAATTCCTTGATAGCAGGAATTATATTCTCACATAGTTTTGTAATTTGGTTCAAGATCTGTCTCATAGGATTGAGCAAATATACTAGCATATACTAAAGCTAGTATATTTAGTTATTTGAAGGTGTTGCTATGCCAATTTCTATTACTAATATATTCATTAACATAATATTGTCATTAATGTACACTTGACAGTACACTCAAATGTATTAATTAACCCTTTGATTTACTCTACTGTGATATCATTTTTTATGGCTGGGCGTGGTGGCTCACACCTCTAATCTCAGCACTTCGAGAGGCTGAGGTAGAAGGATTGCTTGAGGTTAGGAATTCAGACCAGCCTGAGCAAGAGAGACAGCCTGTCTCTACAGAAAATGGAAAAAACTAGCAGGGCATGGTGGTGCACGCCTGTAGTCCCAGCTACTCGGGAGGCTGAGGCAGCAGGATCACTTGGGCCTGGGAGTTTGAGGCTGCATGAGCTATGATGAAGCCACTGCACTCTAACTGTGGTAACAGAGTGAGACCCTGTCTCAAAAATATCCCAAGAAATAAAAAAACTATTTGATGGTTGAATTCTTTCCTCAGTCTCCTAGAAAAATAGTTATTAGAACTGTATTTGAACTACCCAGTTATCTGGGAGCTCACCAACCCCAAGGAAGCTTGTTCCACCTTTTGAAAGCTGTGATTATTAGTAAATATTTTCTTATGTTGAGAGGAGTTAAAATCTGACTCACTGGAGTCCCTTGGGACCATAATAAATCTATTTCTGCTTCTTAATGAAATGTTCCTTAGTTGATTGATGACTAGATTCACATCTTAGTTGATTTTTCTCTTCTCCATCTACTTCTCTTCCCTGATTTTTTTTATATAGCTTGGTTTGGAGACACTTGTCTGATTTATTCATACCCGTTTTTTTGAAATGTCTTAGCACATAGACAGTGTTTTGGAGGGCAGCGGTTTGCTTTGAAACCAGCCTTCAGTAGAGATTTCTCATATTGCTCATACTGTGTCCTCTTTAAGTTAGTTTTATACAATATAGCTTTATCTCAGTCATGCTATACTGTAATCCTTACTCTTGAGTAGTTGTGTTTTTTAATTTGTCTGATTATCTGGTCATACTTTGTTGTTTTTTTTTTTTTGTTTTTGGAGACAGAGTCTCACTCCTGCCCAGGATAGGGTGCAGGGGCATCATCACAGCTCACTGCAACCTCAAACTTCTGGGCTCAGGCGATCCAGCTTCCCAAGTAGTTGGGATTACAGGTGTGTGCCACCATGCCTGACTAATTTTTCTATTTTTTGTAGGGACAGGGTCTTGCTCTTGCTCAGGCTGGTCTTGAATTCCTGGCCTCAAGTGATCCTTCTGCTTCTCCTTCCAATTGATTCTTTTATTTTCCAATCAGCCAACAGTCCCTACTTAGGGTTTTTCTTTTGCAATTGATTCTTTTCTGCTCTCCTTCTAAAATGCTAGGATTATAGGCATGAGCCACTGTGCCTGGCTTGGTCATACTTATTTGTAAATTTGTTTCCTTGAATATATAACTAACTGTAGGACTTCATATTTATTTCTTTAAATTTTATTAATCCTTTTGAATCTTGATCCAATGACTTTGCTATCCTTTTTAATTTGGGATATTGTACATAATTGACCATATTCTTTGTTTTATACATATCCTATTCAGGTTGTTGGCAAGAAAGTTAAATA
Organism: Lemur catta; assembly: GCF_020740605.2. Classification (NCBI taxonomy): domain Eukaryota; kingdom Metazoa; phylum Chordata; class Mammalia; order Primates; family Lemuridae; genus Lemur; species Lemur catta. Next base: position 12,704,487 of record NC_059138.1, on the reverse strand, counting down.
GGCAGAGTCAGTTTTACTTTTCTTTTTTTTTTTAATTTTAATTTTTTGAGACAGGGCCTTGCTCTGTTGCGCAGGCTAGAGTGACATCATCATAGCTCACTGCGACCTCAGACTCTTGGGCTCAAGTGATCCTCCTGCCTCAGTCTCCTGAGTAGCTGGGACTATGGGTGTGTGCTATCACCATTGGCTAATTTTCTATTTTTTTGTGGAGACAGGGTCTTACTATGTTGCGCAGGCTGGTCTAGAAATCCTTACCTCAAGCAACCTCCCACCTTAGCCTCCCAAAGCGCTAGGATTACAGATCTGAGCCACCGCACCCAGCCTCATTTTTAGATACTGTATACAAAGTTAAGTCCCAGACCTATGTGCTATAGATACTGTAGACCTGTTTCTTTTTACCAGAAACTTGTCTGTGATTAACACTGGCATAGTTTTGTTTTTTTTTTAAAGATCTGCATTCTTAATCTTTTATAAAAACTGAAACACTCTTTTCTTGGCTTTTCCTAAGGTTCGTTTTCTTCTCACTCTCTAGATCCAGTAAATGCATCATTTTCAGAAAGGTCTTCTCTGACTACCTCTTCCCAAGTGGCCTCCATGATTATGAGGAGCATTACTATTTTATTAGGTCACCTAACTTTGTTCATAGATGTTCTGTTTATCATTTGTTACCTCTCTTCTAGAACGTAAGTTCCGTGAAATCAGACTATGTCTGTGTAAAGCATAGTGCTTGATACAAGTGGGTATTTAGTTATTAATTGAAGGAATGATTTCACTGCTGTCCGTGTTTTGTTGTACTTTGTGTATAGTTTTTGTAACAAAACCAAAAGGAGTATTTACTATACTTTTTTGAATTATTACTGTTATTTTTTTAAATTTAGAGACGAGGTCTTATTATTTTGCTCAGGCTGGTCTTGAGTTTCTGGCCTCAAGTGATCCTCCCGCCTCAGCCTTCCAAAGTGCTGGGATTACAGCCATGAGCTGCTGTACCCGGTCACTTTTTTGAATTATTGTACTCCCTTTTCACCAACCCTTCAGAGATTTTGAGACATTCTGGTCACATATCTCCAATTGGAAAACCTCTGCTTTGATCACCCATTAATGACATCTATAGTTACCTTTGTATCTTGCTCAATTTTCCCCCAGAAGAGTTTCATGGAAGATCTTATCAGTTGCCCAGATACATGTAACAATGGGTGGATTTTTAGGGATTTTGTCTCAGATATGAGAAAAGCCTCTAGTTTGGTAAATAATGTCTAATTGGAAATTCCAAGCAGAAAGTTTCTAGTGTTCAGTAAGAGTATTTATTTTATTTTCCTGACATATGCTCATCATAGGTAGGATTAGGTACTTGTTGTTTATGAATTTGTATGGGGTCTTATTAAGTTATCTCTTTACTAGTTTACTTGGAGTGTTGTCTGACATAAGGGTCACCAGGCTGTTTTTTGAGGATTCCACCTTTATTTGAAAAACAATGCTCTTCAAAGAACATTGACCACAGTTCAGCAATTTGATTTATACGGTCTTTTAGTTTGGTTTTAAATTAATGTTATCTGTCCTGTGTTATGAGGCTAAGTGAAGTATGTTGTGATATAGAAGCTAGAAGATTTTTTAGGATTCCCAAAAGCTTGTCATATCCATTTGTTCTTAAGTACAAAAGTGATCACTGTTCCCATCTGTTGTAGACAGAATGGTGCTGTTACTTTTCTGACACCAAGTTTTATACTTGTCCTTGAAATTTTGTGATTTGAAAATCCATAAATAAAGCAGCATCTGTATGACTTAATATGTATTCTGAAGAGAACTATGGTTGTTAATGTATTTTTGAAAATTTTTCTGTTTTAATATTTTTAATTTTAATATTTAATGTTTTCTGTTTTAATATTATGTATCTTTTTCCCCCTCCAGAGAATGGATCTTGGAGAATGTCTAAAAGTCCATGACCTGGCTTTAAGAGCAGATTATGAAATTGCATCCAAAGAACAAGACTTTTTCTTTGAACTTGATGTATGTGATTTTGCTTTAATGGGTTATATTACCTTTTTGCAGTAAAACATTTTCAATATGGATTAATATCTCAATAGGAAAAACTCTTAGCAAATTATCTTTATTGTGGTTATTTAAGTATAATATATACTTAAGTAAGATCATGTACTTTCTTGTTAACACTTTTTAAAATATGAAGTGAGACTGAGTATTTTAAGAAAATGTGTAAAAGTCAAAAAGTCACACAATTTACATATTCCTTTGAAAATTAAGCATATTCTTCCCAATAAAATGTAATGATTAAGGAAATATCACTTTAAACAAATGTAATCAGCTAATTTCTAGTGTTTATAACGGTCTTTCTCTAGTTATTCTGAATTTTTTACATTCATATTTATTTTCACGTCTATATACGTATGTACAGTTGGCCTCCCGTATTCATCATTTCTGCATCTATGGATTCAAAATATTCTTGTATTAAGAACCAAAAACCTTGGATTGAAAATATTCAGGGAAAAAAGATGGATTGTTGTGTCTATACTGAACATGTATGAATGTAGACGTTTTTCCTCGTCTTTATTCCCTAAACATTACAGTATAACATTTACAGAGCATTTACATTGTATTAGGTATTATAGGCAAACTAGAAATAATTTAAAGTATATGGGAGGATGTGTGTAAATTACATGCAAATACTACACCATTTTATAGAAGGGACTTGAGCATACTGGAATCAGTCCCCCATGGATACCGAGGGATGGCTGTATATACATATGGGAGTGGGTATTATTAAGGATGATGTTTTTAATGTAAAACTAATAGAAGAAATAAGATACCATTTAGATATCTAAAAGGACCCAAAATGCGACCATATTGTTGCTTTCACGTGAAAGTTGCTTGTATAAAAGTAGGGAACCTTTTTTCACATTTATAGAAAGGATTTATATAAAGCATCTGTATAAAGAAAGCATTAGCATTACATAAAACATACTAATATGCATAAATCTCATGATACTTTTTATTAATGAGATACTACGTGTTTTTATTTGGTTTGGGATGTCAAGCAATAAATAGGCTTCCCTGTCTTTACTTCTCTGAACTTCCAAGAATTTGTGCTAATGGAATGAAAATTACTGTTGTAAATATGATTTAATATGTGGCTGGAACAATTGAGTGAAACACCTTAAAGTAATTGGATTATGATTTAATATACTCTGGGCTTAAATCACAGCAGGGCTCATCATCAGGCTGTTTTCAGTCTTTTTCTATTATAATATGATGATACATTATTTTCACACACTGAGTATTTATAGGATAAATATGTAGAAATAGAATAAATATTGCTAAGTTGCTGTTTATGAGAATTATTGATTTACACTCCCACCAGTAATTTGTGAAATTATCTGTTTCCCCTCTGGCCACATAGTGTGTTGTCCAGATTTCTTTAGGCAACTTTGATAGATGAAATGTGAAATATAAGTATAGTTTTAATCTGCATTTGTCTTATGAGTGAGTTTGAACATACTGCATGTATTTAAGATCTGTTTATATTTCCTTTTTGGTGAACTGTCATTGTGCAACTATTTGGGAATTATTGGCTAATCTTGGATATTAGCATTTTTCTAATTGATTTGTACTAATGTACTCTTTATATATTATGAAAATTAGTTATTTCCTTAGATATATACATTGCAAATATTTTTTCTTTTTCTTTTTCTTTTGTTTTTTTTGAGACAGAGTCTTACTCTGTCACTTGTGTAGAGGGCACTGGTATCATCATAGCTCACTGCCCAGCCTCAAACTTCTGGTCTCAAGCAATCCTCCTGCCTCAGCTTCCCAAGTAGCTGGGACTTCAGGCCCAACCCCTGATACCTGGCTAATTTTTCTATTTTTAGTAGAGATATGGGGTCTTACTCTTCCTCAGGCTGGTCTTGAACTCCTGAGATCAAGCAATCTTCCCACCTTGACCCCCCAGAATGCTGGGATTATAGGCGTGAGCCACTTCCCCCGGCTGGTTTTTTTTTTTGCCTTGCAGAATTTCATTTTTTCATTTTTTTTTTTTTATTTTGAGGTGATAAGAGTTCTCTCCAGTGTTTTTTTTCTGGCATTTTTTGGCTTAATTTTATATACGTAAATCTTTGATCCATCTTGAATTTATTCTGGTCTAAGGAATTGAGGTATGGATCTTCTCCTTCTCCCAAATAGTTACTGAGTTACCCAACACTGTTGATTAGTGCATCGTTTCTGATACTGCTTTGAGATGCCACCTTTATCTTCACATAAGGAAATTTGATTAGATTTCTGTTGTGATTTAAAAGATAATGTGCAAATTTAAAAAATTAAATAGTTATTTTTATGTCATAACAGTTAAAAGTTTTTAAATGATCCTTACTGCTTTTCACTTTGAGGAAATTCTTGGATTATCCAACCATTTTTGGAATTGAGTATGTGTTGGATAAATTTATTTTTTTATATATATATATGTGTGTGTATATATATATATTTTTTTTTTTTGGGGGGGGGGGACAGAGTGTCACTTTGTTGCCCTGGCTAGAGTGAGTGCCATGGCGTCAGTCTAGCTCACAGCAACCTCAAACTCCTGGGCTTAAGCCATCCTACTGCCTCAACCTCCCGAGTAGCTGGGACTACAGGCATGTGCCACCATGCCTGGCTAATTTTTTCTATATATATTTTAGTTGGCCAGATTATTTCTTTCTATTTTTAGTAGAGACGGGGTCTCACTCTTGCTCAGGCTGGTCTCCAACTTCTGACCTCGAGCGATCCACCCGCCTCAGCCTCCCAGAGTGCTAGGATTACAGGCATGAGCCACCACACCCGGCCAAATTTATATTTTTGATTAAACATTTGTATTTTGAATTAGCTATATTTCTGTACAGTGAGATTTGGAAGTCTAAAATGGCTAAATTTTAGAATAAATTTTTTAAGTTTACTTTTAAATGAACTATTATAGACATTAATATGTGCCTCACAAATCTTTTGAATAAATATTGAACTGGATTTTTATAGTGTAGGCACTGCTAAAATTCTCAATGGTCTATTTGAAAAAAAGCAGGGTTTCCTAATCGTGTAACATTTTTATGTGGAAAATTTTTAAAAACACAGGAAAATAAATTATTAAAAATTATTCAGATATTCAGAAATAATTAATGTTAACATTTTATGTATGGTCTTTCATTTTTTATGCTTCATTTTACAAAATTGGAATCTTATTGCATATAGTATTTGTAACTTGTATTTTATTTATAAATGAATCCTAAACATTTCCCCACGTCCTCAAGTTTTCTGTTAAAAACTTTTTAATGACTAAAGATCAAAATTTGATAGTGTTGGCTGGATATTTAGTGTATTTACAACTTTTCACTATTATAACACTGAAGAACATCTCACTGCGAAGAACATCTTTGAATATTAATCACTCCATATATCTCTGATTACTTAAGATAAATTTCTGGAAGTAAAATTAGTGAGTCAAAGAACATTTTTAAGGCTTTTGATGAGAAAAACCATATTGCCTTTTCATAAAGGTTGCAGTGGTTTGTGTTCCCTTCAGTGGGGTATGAAAATGGCAGTTTCCTTATAGCCTTACCTTTTGGAATTACTTATGTTTACTCTTTGCCAATTTGGTAGCTGACAAATAGTATTTTGGATTCATAATTGAACCTGCTTTTGTTATTGCTTACATTTTGCTTTTCAAAATGCTACCATGAAAATTAATTTTTGTGTAAACATATTTCTCAGTAAGTTGGCTTTCTGGTAGTAATTGTCTTCTAATTAAACTTTGTAGGCCATGGATCATCTGCAGTCATTCATTGCAGATTGTGATAGAAGAACAGAAGTGGCTAAGAAAAGGTTAGCAGAAACTCAAGAAGAGATTAGTGCTGAAGTGGCAGCAAAGGTAAGAATTTCAGTCATTTTTATTACTACAAAGTATCGTTTCAATTTGCTATTTTTGTTCTATTTTAACTTTATTTTGAAATAATTAGATTTTCAGGAGATTGCAAAGACATACACAAGGAATTCTGTGTACTTTCTCTTTCCTATACTAATGTTAACATCTTTCACAACTATCACGACATCAGAGAAATTGACATTAGCCATACCTTTATATTTTATTCAGATTTCGCCGGTTATGCATGCATTTATTTGTGTATGCATGTGTGTATATATAGCTCTATGCAGTTTTAGCACATCTGTAATTACTACCATAGTTAAGATACTTAACTTATAGCATCACCAGAAGATGTCCTCATGTTACCTCCTTTATAGCCACACGCACCCTCTCACCCACCATCCCTAGTCCCTGGCAGCCACTAATCTGTTCTCCATCTTTATGTTATTTCACGGAGTGTTACATAAATGGAATCCTGCAGTATGTATCTTTTTGAGATTGTCTTTTTTCTCTCAGCGCAACTTCCTTGAGATTCTTCTAAGTTGTTTGTATCAGTAGTTCATTCCTTTTTATTTCTGAGTAGTACTCCACTCAGAGTACTGGATAGTTTATTCACACACTAAAGAACATCTGGGTTGTTTCCAGTTATTGGCTAATACCAAAAAAACTGCAGTAAACATTTGTGTGCATATTTTTATGTCGACACATGATTTCATTTCTCTTGGGGAAATGCCCAAGAATGTAGTTGCTGGGTCATAAGGAGAATCTGTTTCTAGTTTTGAAAGCAACTGCCAAACTGTTTCCTAGAGTGACTATACCATTTTACGTTCTTACCAGCTATGTGTAAGTGATCCAGTTTCTCCAGATCTGTGACAGCATTTGGTTGCCTCACTATATTTCATTGTATCCATTCTAATTTATGTGTAGTAATATCTTATTGTGGTTTCGGTTTATATTTCTCTAATGACTAATGATGTTCAACATTATTTTACATGTGTTTGTTATCTGTATATCCTTGTCAGCGAAATATTTTTATATATCTTTTGCCAGTTCTCTAATTGGATTGCTGGTTTTTTAAATGTTGAGTTTTGAGTATTCATGTTTTATTCAAGTCATTACTTTTAAAAAATGTTTTGTTGTGAAGTTACACAGAAAATGTAGAGAGAAAAGTACAATGAATCCCAGTGGATCTGTCACTGAGTTTCAAAGCTAACAGTTTTTTGTTTTTGTTTTACTTGCTTTTAAAAGCAAATTTTAAATGTCATATTTTACCTGTAAAATATAACCATAATATCACAGTAAAGTTAATAATTATTTAATGTTATCTAATATTTAGTATATGTTCATTGTTCTCAGTTAATTTGTTATAATCAGAATTCAGACAAGGTCCTATATATTGCATTTCGTTGATTTGAAGACTTACTACTTTTAACGTTATTCTGTCAATTCAATATACTAGTTCATTTTATGAAAATGCAGAATGGTAGAAAAAGATTTACCCAGGTAGAGTTCAGATGATAGCATTAAAATAATGTTCAGATATATGTGTACAAAGGAAAATTGATTCCCTTGTTTGAGAAAAGGGTTACTTTTAGCCAGTTTTTTCTGAAGATGGAAACTTTAAGATGGGCATCCTAAAGCACAAGAGATGTGGCTAGTATCTCATGGTTGAGAGACCCATAACGAATGCTTGGTGTAGAGGCCAAGCTGTATTGCATATCTGTCACTACAAAAGTGCTGTGTAACAGACCACCTCAATACTCAGTGACTTAAACGGTAAATATTTAGTCCATGACTTTACAGTCGATGATTTAGGCTGAACTTGACTGAGCACCTATTTCTGTCTAAGCTGGGCTCATTCACATATCTACAGTTAGCTGGAGGCTGCTGAGCCATGCCCAGAAGACTAGCCTGGCCATGTTCTCATGGTGGTAGCAGAGGTGCAAAAGCATCGAGCTCAGTTGCACAAGTGCTTTTCAAGCCTTTCTTGGGTTATGTTTGCTACCATCCCAGTAGCCAAAACAAGTTTATGGCCAAATTCAGAGTCAGAGTATGGTGGCACACAGTTTCATGGTTAAGGGCAAGGAAACAGGGAAGGGTGAAGAGTTTTGGGCATCAGTGCAGTCACTGAATGACATATTTAAAGGAGATACCACTTTGGCAGAGAGGGTAGCTAGTGATAATAGAGATGGGAATCTTGTTGAGTGAAGGAATATCTTGGATTGAAGGAAATTTGAAAAGTAAAGATTGTTGACAGACTAGTTTGTTGGGACTGGATGTTCATACCAAATTAAGACCTTTGCTAATGTAAATGGCTACATAGCAAACTAAATACTAATTCTGGGGCCAAAATAAAGACTATGTATATGTATCATATGCAATTAAAACAGTAGGAATGAACTATGTTCCTATGATGCTGCTGCCGAGGAGGAGCATATCAAATCCCAAGAAGAATTAATCCCAGTGGAAAGGCAAGGACGAAGGGAGCGGGGGCACCACGCCAGTATACTGTAGATCAGCACGGTGCTGCGCATCTGTGTGCAAGGCACATTTTCTCATTTCTCACAACTTTGTGGGATAGGTACTATTCCTAATTTATTAGATGAGGAAATGCATTCAGGTTTAAGTAATTTGGCCAAAATTACACAACTAGTAATTGGTTTAGCAATAAGCCAGATCTGTTGCACTTCTGAGCTGTATCTGCCAGTTGCTTTACAACATAGCCACCAATTCATTTCTTAATCTCATATTTGAACCTATGCTATTTGTTGGGCATTGGAGATATAAACATGGGACATACAGATAGCTATCCTTAAATAGTATGATATTTATGAGAGTAATTGTCAAAAAAGATACAAAAATGTGGTACAGAAGAAGGGTATATATGTGTATAAGTGAGGATGAGATGTGGGTTCGCGAGTGCTTCACTGAAAAGACACTTGATGTGGGTCTTGTTGGATGAATGGACATTCACTAGGCAGGCAAGGGGTCTGAGAGGTAAGGAGTGGTGTCCCAGGAAGAGGGAACAGTATATGTAGTCACAGAGGCAGAAAGCAACAAGGTATGTTTGGGAAACTAAAAATAAGTATAGATTATATTGTGAGGTGAGGGAACAGTGAGAGATGATTTAGGAAGATATAGAGGGCTAGATCATGGAATGAAAGGTATTTTACACCTGGAGCACACTGCCCAAGCAGAGGCTGGGAAGTTAGATTGGGATCCGTAATATCCCTGACCTCACCAAGGTAAAGGCAGGCAGGCTCAAAACATCCTGATGTCTCATCAGCTCATTTGGGATATGCTCAGAAATCATTGTTTATACTCATACTTGCTTAGGTGTAACAAGTCTTTTCTGAGCATTTCTGAAGTACTTCGAGGTTTAATATTCATTTTGTTGTTTATGTATGATCTTCTGTTTCTTTTTAGGCAGAACGTGTTCATGAGTTAAATGAAGAAATTGGTAAATTGTTAGCCAAGGTGGAACAACTAGGAGCAGAAGGAAATGTGGAAGAATCCCAGAAAGTAATGGATGAAGTAGAGAAAGCACGGGCAAAGAAGAGAGAGGCAGAGGTACATTCTTCATAGTAGTAGATAAAGCTTTAATATCTGTACTTCTTGAAGAACATATGTTTGACTGGAAATTATTGAAAAGTTATTAAAGGGAATTTAAAGCAATTTAAAAATATTGGAGTGGTTCATATTATAGTAATAGATTTTGTTTCAAAATTAGTGGTTTTTTGGAATTTGAAGCCATTGATCTGTTGGAATTTATAACTGGTAAATAAAATTAAATTAGTAGCCAGTCATACATGCTGAACAGTTACACACATGTAACACATACATGCACACTCTGTGTATACTTGGTCACTGTGATACCCTGTCCCTCGCTCAGCCCCTTGCAACTGTAGCATTCTTGTTTCTCCTCCTACCCCAATACAGTCTGCTGCTAGCCTCTTGAGAGCCTTCTCTCATTCTTCCTTCACTGCACAGGTCAAAACTGATATCCTGCAGACACAGTTCTGTTTTAATTGGCGCACCTGATTTTTTTTAGAAAATTAAGTGTCTTTGTTAGGGATTGTACTTTATCTTTTTGCCATAGTCTCCACTGCTCCTAACTGTATCACACCTGGCCTACTTTATAGTAACCTGCACAGCCTCCGTAGATACCTGAGCTTGGGATCCCTCCTTTGCAGTGTCTCATCTCAATCCTGGGCAATCCTCTTTTTTTTTTTTTTTTTTTCCCTTTTAAACCTCTTGCCAATTTTTTTTTGTTGTTGTTTTCTTTTTTTGTTAAGATAGCGGGGTCTATTATGGCAAGGTCAAAAAAAGGAAGGAAGCTGGGTGCGGTGGTACACACCTGTAGTCCCAGCTACTTGGGAAGCTAAGGCAGGTACTAGGTTCAATAGAGTATTCGCTTCTTTTGAAAGAAGAGGAGGACCTAATACATATTAGATGTTTTTCACAGAAAAGAGAGAGTTGAAAGAAAACTTATTAATCAGAGTATCTTATTCCCCAGCCATTCTTAATAACTTATGCACATAATGACTTTGTTCTTGGTTTGGTATCAGGATAATGCCAACTCATAAGTTACCTTTTCGGAAAGTATTTTTTATAGGATTGGTATTATTTCTTCCTTTAAATGTTTGGTAGAATTCACCAGTGAAACCATCTAGGGCTGGAGTTTTCTCTATGGGAAATTTTTTTACTTAAGAGTTAAATTCTTTAATAGTTATAAGGATATTCAATTTTTTCTTGTTTTTTAATCACTTTTTGAAGTTTGTCTTTCACAAAAATCTCTAAGTTGTTGCATTTATTGGCATAAAGCTGTTCATAGTGTTTCCCCCTCTTTTTTTGTTCTTGGTTTGTGGTTTTTTTTTTGTTTGTTTTTTTGTTTTTTTTTTTTTTTTTGAGATGGGGTCTTGCTCTGTTGCTGAGGCTGGAGTGCAATGTTGCAGTCGTAGCTCACTGCAGCCTCGAACTCCTGGGCTCAAGAGATCCTCCCCAGCTCAGTCTCCCAAAGTACTGGGATTAACAGGTATAAGTCACTGCGCCCAGCCTACATTTCATTTTTAGCAAAAGTTACAGGAAACAGCATTGTAGAATATTGAGAAAACCTCTTAGAAAGTTGTGTTCTGTACCATGGTACAATTGTTACGGTAGTTTCTTGGCAGAAGTTATTTGGAGCTGTGTGACCTTTGACCTCCATTGGAGAGATTCAAGGGCAGAAGATGGGGTAAAGGGACACACATAATTTTCATGACAAAATAGCCATGTTTTTGTGTATTCATTAGAAAACATTTTTGGTATAAGCATAGTATATTTTATTTAATTGTATGCCTTTTAATGAAGTTTATATGATCATTGTTTTTATCACTTTTGTTCAGGAAGTTTATCGGAATTCTATGCCGGCTTCCAGTTTCCAACAGCAGAAGCTTCGAGTCTGTGAAGTCTGCTCTGCCTATTTAGGTCTTCATGATAATGATAGACGACTGGCTGATCATTTTGGGGGTAAACTGCACCTGGGATTTATTGAAATAAGAGAGAAACTTGAAGAATTAAAGGTACATTGGTACATTAGTATCCCTCACCATATAATATTTAGCCACTTGTTTTTTTTATCTATATTAGTTGTCTTTTTATACAATATTGTTGACTATGGTTCAGTTAGGTTTAGTATCAGTTAACAAATCAAACTGAATGGTATAGGATTATAAATGGAGATCTAAGCTAGTTTAGTAGGTGATGTCTGAAAAGTAGACTTTTAAATATTATCCTGTTATTTTGGGAGGTAGCATTTTATGTTGATATGATGATTTAGGAAGTTCTCAAACCAGTTTCAACACTAATTAATTTATACAAATCCCCTGAAATTTACCTTGTTATCTTTCTTTTCAATAAAGTCAATGTAATATTAATATAGTAATATTTATTTATAGGAAGATTGAAAAAATGAGCCCAATATTTATGTGAACTATTTTGTAGTTCTTCACTAAAACAAGCTTGTAGAACCTCTAAGAGTTATTTTATGCTTTTGTCCCCATTTCAGAAAGGGTTTAGGATGAAACCTACTTTATAAAAAGAATAATCAGGCCAGGTATGGTGGCTCACGCCTGTAATCTTAGCACTTTGGTGGGAGAATTGCTTGAGGCCAGGAGTTCAAGACCAGCCTGAGCCAAGAACAAAACCCTGTCTCTACAAAAAATAGAAAAATTGATTGGGTGTGGTGGCACCTGTAGACCCAGCTACTCAGGAGGCTGAGGTGGGTAGATCGCTTGAGCCCAGGAGTTTGAGATTGCAGGGAGCTAGGCTGATGCCACGGCTTTGTAGCCAGGGAGACAGCAAGATCCTGTGTCCCAAACAAAAAAAAAAAAAAATAATGCCAATATGTTGTCTGATAGGGCTAGCTTTGTAAGAATTGTGGCACTGTAGCGTTTTTTCATGAATTGAGAACTGACTCCAGATGGGAAACATTGGGTAGTCACTTTCTATGTAATTATTAGCTCTAGAATTAACACAAGAGCTATAGCTTTACTTTTAAAATAATGTGGAATTAGAAAATGCCCAAGGATGTCTACATATTTGCATTTAACAGTGGGCTCTTAGTATTCTGAGTAGCTGGAATGATCTCAAGAAATTTTTTTAAAAGTCAAAATGAGTTTTACTATAGCAAATGGTTGTTGGGCTCTAAGTTAAAACTCAGAGGTGGTACCCACTTGGAAGTCTTTGCAGATAAAGCCCTAGCAATAGAACTCTAGCATTTTACTTATGTCTTTAAAAAGCAACAACAGGATGGTAGTTAGAAGTGGGCGAAGACATTTCCATATTAGAAATCACAGGGCAGCCGGGCACAGTGGCTCATGCCTGTAATCCTAGCACTCTGGGAGGCTGAGGCGGGAGGATCACTCAAGGTCAGGAGTTAGAGACCAACCTGAGCAGGAGCGAGACCCCGTCTCTACTAAAAATAGAAAGAAATTAGCTGGACAACTAAAAATATATAGAAAATATTAGCCGGGCATGGTGGCGCATGCCTGTAGTCCCAGCTACTCGGGAGACTGAGCCAGTTGGATTGCTTGAGCCCAGGAGTTTGAGGTTGCTGTGAGCTAGGCTGACGCCATGGCACTCTAGCCTGGGCAACAGAGTGAGATTCTGTCTCAATTTAAAAAAAAAAAATAAGACATCAGAGGGCATGGGAATTTATTGTGATTTGTAATAGTTGATGTTCTTTTAAAAGTACAAAATAGTGCTGGAAAACATTCAGAGGAGAAAAATTTTGCAGCAGTGATTTTTGAAATGTCATTACGAAATCATGGAGGCTGGGCGCAGTGGCTCATGCCTGTAATCCTAGCACTCTGGGAGGCCAACGTGGGAGGATCACTTGAGGTCAGGAGTTCGAGGCCAGCCTGAGCAACAGCAAGACCCTGCCTCTACTAAAAATAGAAAAATTAGCTGGCCATGGTGGCATGCACCTGTAGTCCCAACTACTTGGGAGGCTGAGGAAAGAGGATCTCTTGAGCCTAGAGGTTTGAGGTTACTGTGAACTAGGCCGATGCCATGGCACTCTAGCCTGGGTGACAGGGAGACGCTGTCTCAAAAAAAAAAAAAAAAAATCATGGAAAAATATGAAATTTTCCACAAAAGGGGGAAAGATTCTGGAGAGCAGAGGTGTAAGCCTAATATTAATAATTATACCTCACAAAACTTTGAATTGAATTGCTCTTGTACATATTTTTTATTTTGTTTTTTATTTCAAAATAAAGGGAGTATAAATGTTTTTATTACATGGATATCTTGTATAATGCTTAAGTCAGGGCTTTTGGTGTGCCCATTGCCAGAATAGTGTTCATTGTACCCAATAGGTAAGTTTTTATCCCACACCCACACTTAAACAGATTTTGAGGGTATTTATATTGGAAACCAGATATAGTAAAGTTCAGGGTAAAGCTAATTACGATTGGACCCAGTAAATATCCCTCTCATTTACTATTATCATTTTTAAGAGAGTTGTAGCTGAGAAGCAGGAGAAAAGAAACCAAGAACGCCTGAAACGAAGAGAAGAAAGGGAGAGAGAAGAAAGGGAGAAGCTGAGGAGGTATGGAGTAATGGCTTAAGTGTTTGAAATTAAATCTCCTTGTTTCTAAAAGGAGAGATGAATGATGTAAGATATTAGTTGTTGTAAATCTGTTATGAGACACAGGAAATTTCTGCTTACTTTTAAAAAATATTACCATGTGAATTATACAAGTATATAATTATACAAATATATTAATTCATGACCATTTGATTTCTTCAGAGTTCTTTCAAAATGTGTGGAAGAGTGAATAAAGAATGCTTCATATCTTTGTCTTGTACGATTTATAAAAAACCTTTTTCTAGCCCTCTTAATTTGTCATATTGGGCTAGGTTTGTACCACATTGGCATAGAACTATTTTTGTTTTTATGATATATACGTGTTGATATAAGATTTGGGTTTTCTGTTTCATTTTTTTTTTTACATTGAACTTTGGCCCTTTATTTCTTCAATTCCAAGAGCCATAAACCATTAAAAATCCATTAATTTAGTAATAGCTAAATGTACACATTCTGCTTTTATTAGTATTCATTAATAAAATCATAATTCTTCATAGTATGTGAATAGGTTGAGCTTTGAGCATATTATATTCAATATCTCAAGAAGTTTAAACGGACTTTATTTATGTTACGTATGTTGTGATGGGTAAGCTTTTGTCATTGTAAAGACAAAATTAAAGCTACATTTGGATATCTTCCCTTTTTAGGGGAAGTGATATCAGTCTTCTTTTGAGGGAGAGTTTGTGTGTGTGTGTGTGTGTGTGTGTGTGTGTGTATTTTCATTTATTGTAAATTTTACCTCAGAGCTTTATCTTGTTTTCTTGTGTACACTAACACTGTATGGGAATATTGCCCACTATTCTAATATTTAAGACAATATAAATGGAATTTTTTTAAATAATAGAAAACCTGCACTTGAAATAAATGACATTTTAAGTAACATTGGAAATTTCAGTTTAAGATTCAGCTGAGTTGATGGTCAAATGAGAACAAAAATTCTTTGAAGGACTGTGCTTTCATATTGTAGATGATAAGAAATTACATTACATCTTATTCCTTTGCCTGCCAGCTGCTGGCAAGTTTCTTTTGACATTGATTATAAAATGTAACCTTATTTCAAAAATGTTTAGAAAATTTTAAAAATCTGTGAATTTGAAGAAATGAAACTAAGTATGGAAGATGAGGAAATTAGTAGATGGGATTCCCACTATGGTTTTGAAAAGGATAAATAGGGGGAAAAATCACAGTCATTTACTGAGCACTTATTGTATGTCAGCTACTATAAATAAGGAATTTAGCTATATTCTTCTGATCCTTACAAACCCCCACCTGCAGTGTAATTTATGTTACTATCCCTCTTTTGCTAATGACAGACTAAGCTGAGGGAGGATACATAACTTACCCAGGTCACACAGATGGTGAATGGTAGAACCAGAGTTAAAACTCACATCTGGCTGAGCCCAAAGCCATACTTCTAACCATGTTATATGTTATCCACAAAAATCCTTGTGGTGTCCTAATAACCAAAATATTAACTATTACTGTTTATTGAGCATTAACTGTGTGCTAGGAAATGTGAAGAGTGCATTATGTAAAGCGTATCTCGGCTGGGCATGGTGGCTCACACCTGTCTAGCACTTTGGGGGAGGCCAAGGCAGGAAGATCAGTTGAGGCCAGGAGTTTGAGACCAGCCTGCGCAAGATAGTGAGACTCCTGTCTCTACAGAAAATAGAAAAATTAGTGAGGCATTGTGGCAAGTGCCTGTAGTCCCAGCTACTCAGGAGGATGAGGCAGGAGGATCACATGAGCCCAGGAGTTCAAGGCTGCAGTGAGCTATGATCATGCCACTGCACTCTAGCCAGGGCAACAAAGCAAGACTTTGTCTCAAAAAAACCAAAGAAAACCAAAAAAACAACAAAAACAGAGAGTATCTCATTTTATATGAAGAAACAGATGTTGTAAGATTGAGCTGGCTGTTCTAGGGATTATATTACTAGGTCATAGCTCCAAAGTGTATGCATCTCAGATCATAGAAATTTCACTGTTTTCAGAAGGGAAAAAAAAGAAATGACAGATATAAAAAGATTTTTTCCAGGCTGGGAAGAATTGGTTTCTGGATAATTAGGTAGTTGTGATATACAGGTTGAGCATCCCAAATCCAAAATCTACAATGCTCCAAAATCTGAAACTTTCTGAGCACCAACGTGATGCTCAAAGGAAATGCTTGTTGGAGTACTATAATTATAGCAAATATTTCAAAATGGGAAAAAATCTGAAATTCAAAACAATTCTGGTCCCAGGCATTTTTGGATAAGGGATATACTCCACCTCTACTGTGTTTTAGTCTTCCAGAAGCATATTCTTTAAGAGCCAGTGTGCCGAGTTAAGGGAGCTCTGGCAACATGGAGACATCTGTAGAGTTTGTGGTGCATTTTGGAAAACTTAGTGGGTATTAGCCCATGCTTTATATTTATAAAATTAAGATAATTAGAAATCAAGAATAATTAACAGCACATTGCATTTTTTTTATTTGTTATAGCCACTTTTCTAAAAATAGATATTTTTTTTTTTTTTAGGTCCCGATCACATAGCAAGAATCCCAAAAGGTATGTATTACACAAGATAGGTAGGTATAAGTAGTAAAGCTGTGTTTTTCAAAGGTAGTTTTTATAGATTAAATATCTTGTAAAAATTAATGAGACAATAAATTAGTACTCTATTTCTTTTGTAGCTCAATTTTCAGCATTGTTATTTGAGAAGAAACTCAAAAAAGAAGATACTCATGAGCTACAATTTAGTTTGATCAGAGTAAAATTGTATACAGTTCTCTGGAGTTATAGGAGAAAGCTAAAAATATTTCAGAGTATTTCTTTGAAATCATTTTTATGGGCTCAGAGTAAATATATAATAGGATTTATTTTTAAAAAATTAGGTGGTTCATTTAAGAAACACATTGTTAGGTCGGGCGCGGTGGCTCACGCCTGTAATCCTAGCACTCTGGGAGGCCGAGGCGGGCGGATTGTTTGAGCTCAGGAGTTCGAGACCAGCCTGAGCAAGGGCGAGACCCCCGTCTCTACTAAAAATAGAAAAGAAATTATACGGACAGCTAAAAACATATATATATATATATATATATATATATATATATATATATATATATATATATATATATATATATATATATAAAAATTAGCCGGCCATGGTGGCACATGCCTGTAGTCCCAGCTACTCGGGAGGCTGAGGCAGGAGGATTGCTCGAGCCCAGGAGTTTGAGGTTGCTGTGAGCTAGGCTGATGCCATGGCACTCACTCTAGCCCGGGCAACAGAGTGAGACTCTGTCTCAAAAAAAAAAAAAAAAAGAAACACATTGTTGGAGGTTATACTTATTGAAAACGCAGGAAGATAAATTTTTGAGTGAGAGATCCACTGTGGGTTGAGGGAAGCTAAAATGTTTAGTATGTGCTACAGTCTTTATATGACTTTATTACTCAGCCCTTTGTACAGTGATCACAAAAACTTTGATTTTTGAAAGGGGCACTTATAGCTTTAAAGAGGAAGAGAAAAAGATAATACTTTCTTTTGATATTCAGTGTTAATATCTGGGGGCTTTTTGGGGTATTCATAGTTTTTACTGGTTGCTGATAAATTTTTTTCTGTCTGACAAAGGTGGGGAAACATGTTCTACTTCATTATTTATTCTTCACAATTCTTCATTTGCTATTCTCATTCCTGTTATTGAGCCTTTCTTCATGAATCCATTCCCATTCATAATGCCGCCTCATTCTTTTCCAGATCCTACCATTCTTCTTGTTTAGATCACATCTTCTTTTTGAAACCTTCTGAGTACTGTAAACTCTAGAGAGTAACTCTTACCCAAGAACCTTTCCCTAAAAAGTAGAGCATTTGTTGTTACGAAAAAACAAACAAAAAAACTGTTTATATTAGCTATACCCCTTAGTACTTTGTAGAATCTTCCAATGGTATTTTTGCTTAAAACACTAAAAAAACTAAAGGACATTAATAAATGGGACCAGTTTTGACGGCTGATTTATATTATTGCTTCTCAGATCCAGGGTGAGAAGTAGAAACATTAAATTGTGATACTGCTCGTTTAGTGGTAGATTAATACAAGCCGGTCCCTTTGTGGAAGAGATAAAGTATTTGTACAAAGAACATCTTTAGATATTTGCACCAGAAATTTAGTTCTACCATTCTAGTCCTGTTACTTTGATATTACAATAGCCTCTTAACTTGGCTCCTTATTTCTGTGCTTGCCCCTTCCCCTTCCCCTTCTCATTCTGATTTTTACATGTTGGCCAGAATGAGCCCTTTAAAAAAAAAAAAGCACCACCACCACCACCACATCATGTCAGCCCCCTGGCTCAAACCCTTCAGAGGTTTTCCATCTCATTCGTAGCTGACATACCTTTATTTACAGCCTCCATATCTGTAGAGACTCCTTTCTAGAGTATAAGCTCATAAGAGATCAGGGACTTTATTTTATTTGCTGTTCAGTCTCCCTGGTACTAGAGAGTTGCACTGAGTGCAAAAAGTACCCAGTAAATATGTTTTGAATGGATGAATAAGTATCTGGAATTTTTTAAAAGATGAATAAAATCATGCATTGGAAGAAAGATTCATAATAGCTAGTTCAAAATTAGTGGTTAAACAAAATGCCGTTTGATGAAACTCGTATTGAGAGAGTTTTATATTATTTTCTCCCTGCTCCTTTTTGGAAATTTTCAACTGTAGTTGATGCTAAGTCCATGACATGTACCTTTCTTTGACTATGTTGACATAAGCTGAATGCTTTTAAACTTCATTTATAATAAAATAAGCATTTGAAAATAAACTCAGTTTGAAACTATATCACTTGTATAATGTGCTTTTGAACTTACTATTAATATATCAAATTATGAGAAAACATCACATTCTTAAAGTGACTTTAAAAAGTTTAACATCTTTATTGAGGTATAATTTACATACTATACCATCTGACTCATTTTAAATGTACAAGTCAATGATTTTTAGTAAATTGAAAGTTGTGCAACTATCACCACAATTCAGTTGAGAACTGTCTCCATCACTGTTAAAGTGACTCTTTTAACAGAGTTGCTTGTGTTTTTTTCCCCCCTTGTTTTCTGTCAGATATTTATGTCCTCTACATGCCCTTCTTATCCTCACCAAACTCAACCCACACACCCACAAGTTAGTTTGTGACCCGGTCGAGGCTACAAAAGTGTCTTTCCTTCTGCATCTTCAAAATGTTTTTCCTTTTCTACTCTGTATACTCATTAGAAATATATATATATTTGGGGGGGGGCGGCAATTTCAGTTGTCTAAAATGATTTTTGCAAGTTTTTTTCCTCCCAAATAATGTGCTACCTGAACCGAGAACTGTCTTACTACATTTTGATTACACTGCAACTGGGTATATTGTGGGCTTGATTCAAAACTTACTTCTATGGTTACATAACTTTTCTAATTTAGATAGGTAGTAATTTACCCTAAACAGTATTCTTTTTCCTGCTTCTCCATTCTGTCCCTATCAAGTACATACTTAATTTCTAAAGAATGCTAAAAATCTTAAAAGTTTAAATGGGGCTGGGCGCGGTGGCTCACGCCTGTGATCCTAGCACTCTGGGAGGCCCAGGTGGGTGGATTGTTTGAGCTTAGCAGTTCGAGACCAGCCTGAGCAAGAGCGAGACCCCATCTCTACTGAAAAAAAAAAAAATAGAAATTATATGGACAGCTAAAAATATATATAGAAAAAATTAGCTGGGCATGGTGGTGCGTGCCTGTAGTCCCAGCTACTCAGGAGGCTGAGACAGTAGGATTGTTTGAGCCCAGGACTTTGAGGTTGCTGTGAGCTAGGCTGACGCCATGGCACTCTAGCCTGGGCAACAGAGACTCTGCCTCAAAAAAAAAAAAAAGAAAAAAAAAAAGTTTAAATGAAATTAAATTCATAAGGCATCTAGATAATGCAATGCCTGGTATATATAGTAATGGTTTCAGTTTTTTTTTTTTTTATTTCTGATGTAAATTTATAGAATACTGAATGACCTCTGAGAATTAGTGTTTTGATTTTGAAATTTCAGTATGCAGTTATTAACATACCAGCAGTTTATTTTAGGGTAGATTTAGCTGACTTGGAATATAGAATTGGCATTAAGGCTACTGAAAAATAATTTTTTTTAAAGAAAAAGCTTTATAGTAAATGAGAAATGTAGTACTGGTGAAGCTAAAAACGAAATCAAATCTTGTCGTCTTATAGATCCAGGTCCAGAGAGCATCGCAGACATCGGTCTCGCTCCATGTCACGGGAGCGCAAGAGGAGAACTCGATCCAAATCTCGGGAGAAGCGCCATCGCCACAGGTCCCGCTCCAGCAGCCGCAGTCGCAGCCGTAGCCACCAGAGAAGTCGGCACAGTTCTAGAGATAGGAGCAGAGAACGATCCAAGAGGAGGTATTGATGTGTCGATCAGAGGATGTGGAGCTACCTTTATGTTTTAGAGTTGTTTGTTTACTTATGTTACTTAGGTTTAGAGCTTAGATTATTGGTTTAAAACTTGCATCTGGTAATGTGTACACATTTGTGTGTGTGCGCGAAAACACTTTTTTCCATGATTATATGGGTTGTTCTGAAAAAATATACTTGTGAGCCAAAGCAAAAAATTGGAACTGATACGTGCAGAGGTTATTGCTTGTCTTGGAAAAAAGTTCTTTACAGGCAAATAATTTTAGGTACCAATACTCTTACAGTTTTTGCAATATGCAGTAGCAAATTAGGGGCACTGAGAAGTCCTTTCATCAAAAGAGTTGTTTAGGTTTGATTTATTGTTTTCCAGACTTATTTGAACTGGTATACTTTTTCAGAGTAGACACATGCTAGTATATTCCTATTTAATCTGCACTCTAGATATGCATTGTTATATACCTTTAGCTTGGCAGGGCAGATTCAGAATCTTATGGAAGCTACAAGACTTCCTTGGTATAATGAGAAAACTAAAAAGGGGCAGACACAGAGTAAGGTATATTTAAGGACCTGAATATCTATTGAGAATGGAGAAAGGATTAGAATTTGGTAGAGGAGTTTAGCACTCATTGTCTATATAGACCAAGTTCCCAAAATTTCTCAGGTCACATAATGGCCCTTAAACCGGGTAATTTCTATGTAACATAAACCGTGCTTAAAATGGCTTTTTTCTCGACAACTAAAGCAGCTAAAGCATATATGATAAACATTTTTTGAGTATCTAGTAAATAGTAGTCTTACATTTTCTGTAGATTATTATACATAAATAGAATCCACAGAAAGCTGTTAAAAATCTTTATTTATTTTTTTTGACTCTCAACTAGCCATTCCCTGAAGTCATTTACAAGCTGAGTTTGTTAATAGGATCTCGATATTTTATTTCTTACATTCTGGCCTCGTTCTGAGCAATCCTTAAGATGTCTTTAATCAGTTAGAATTGTATACTTTCTACTGATGTACTAACAGTAATAACATAGTTGAACAACTTTATTCAAGTTGCTCTTTGACAATAACTAGACTAGTATAAAACAACATATAAAGTGCTAAACTGTATATTGTAGTATAAATGTTCTAAGAGTTTAGATGAGGGAAATACCAGAGTAATCAAAAATGGCGTCAGGTAGTTGATGAAACTTGAATAAAGTCAGTATAATTTGAACAGGTAGAATCAGGTAGGAAAAAGATACCATGTAGAGTGACTATCATAGGCAAATGCAGAGAATGATCAAGGAATTTGTAAAGGATAGTGAGTTGTAGGCCACTCATCTCATACTCTTGAAATTTCAATTTTGGGGGCTACCCTTAATGCAGTGTTCAGAAATAGGTATTTTTAAAAAGTCTCTGTGAGGCTTGCCTGCACACTAAATTTTGAGAATCATCCTCCTTAGGTGATAGAAAGTCCTAGATAGTTTGTGTTGATCTGCCCAAATGTCATTGTTTCTGGTGTTGGTGAACTCAAGTGTCTTTATTGGTGGTGGGGGTGGGAGGGATGGGCATGAAGTCCCCTTGTCTGAGACTGTGTTATCTTAATCCCTGGTGCTTCCTGCACTCATGAAGTTGTATGGGAAATTTTTCCACCGTACGTGATACCCCTCACATTTAAGATTTCAGCATGTTCATAAAGAGCATTATTTTTGTAAAACTATTAAAAGTTTTGCTTTTCTCAAGATCACTTTTCATCTTTGAATTCAAATTATTCTCTTTTAAAGCATCATTGTTTTTACCAAAAATTAGCAGATAATTGCTATTAAAACTACATGTGATTGCATAAGATGACAAGTTATTGCTACATGTTTAATTTTTCCAGGTAAAAATTCCAAAAATTCCTTTTATGTTTTGCTCCTCTCCTTATCCTACTGTGAAATACTGGTCTCTGATATAAGTAGACTGTCTTTTTGTGACCTTTTCCTGGCAACAATTACTATGGTAAACAAGGACCACTTGCAGCTTTCTGCTCTATTCAGACACGTATAGTGAGGACTTCAGAGTCAGACTACGTGGGTTCAGTGGCCTTGGCCAAGTAACTTAATTTCCTACCTGTCTCCCATCTATTAAGTAGAGATAGTAACAGTACCTGCTTTATTAGGATTATTGGTAATTGAGAAACATAGTATATGGTAACTGCCTGTAAGTGGGAGTTTATAATCTCTTAACAAAACATTAGTTGATTCTCATCTCATAGTTGTATTTCAGTTATAGTTACTGACCTCTGGGACCCTTATTCTTAGGTATCATTTATCCTGCAAAGGCTATAGATAGGGCTGCTGTAGACTTGCAATATAGCTAGACTCACATTGTGAATTTTTTTAACACATTTTTTTAAGTTTATTAAAACCTTCAGTAGAATGCTCAAAGTTGACATTATTTAATGTTATAGCCTTTTTTGTTTTACCCTCAACTATATTTCTAAAACTGAGTATAGTAGTATTTTAATTTTTTTCCTGACTGTATTATTCAGATTCTTGGCAGTACCTCAGATCCTAATTCTGAACATGGGTTAAGTGAGATAATTATGTAAAAGTACTGTGTCACCCGTAAAGAACCAAATAAATGTTACTGATTCATTCTAGATGTTGAAAGTGTAGAAGATTCCATATTTATTCTAATCCCATAATATCCTCTGGTTTTTCCTTCTGATTGAATCTTTGATATGAGCTTGTTTTGTTATTATTTACCATTGAAGTTAGGAATGGAGAAGGTAGTAACCGTAACTGTTAATAGTTAAGGTTAATCAAAATTTAGAACAGTGTGAGCATCTTTATATGTCTTTTATTCTGTTTTCTTCTGTTGGTTGAGTGAGCTAACTCAGGAGGAGTAAAGCAGATTTTTGAAATAATAGTTATTTAAGCGATATTATTGAGTAGTTCTATTGTCTTAGTCGAGTGTTGGCAAACTATTTCCTACAGGCCCAATCTGGCCCGTAGTCTGTTTTTGTACAGCCAAGCAAGCTGTAGCTGGTTTTTATGTTCTTAAAGCGTTGATATAAAAAGGAAAGTATATTACTACAGAGACTGTATGTGACCTCAGGTATTTACTGTCTGGCCAGACAGCAAACAGAAAAGTTTTGCTGACCCCAGTTCTAAGTCACTGATTTCCCTCTAATTGGGAATCTATTCTATTTTTTAAAAATTTGATAATAACTTTCACTTTTTAAAGCTATTATCTGTATATATATTTTATATTATATACCCTTTTTATGAATTGGAGCAGCTTTGTGGTTGTCTCTGACACAATGAGAGTCATCATTTTGCCTTATGCTTTTTGACCTTCAGCTATTTGTTTTCACCCATCTTTGAGTTCCTTATCAACTCGGGTCGTGCTCTATTCTCTCAGAAAACCAACTCTTCTGTCTTGGGTGTATTCTTCTATATATCTTCAGCTGTCAATATCCTAACATTTATCCTATTCTTTCATTTGGGTTTTTGGGTTTCCCAACATATTTTGCTCCTCAAATTAATATTTTTCAGATCCTCAAAAGAAAGATTCAGAGACCAAGACTTAGCATCACGTGACAGAGACAGGAGTTCAAGAGACAGATCACCTCGTGACAGAGATCGAAAAGATAAGAAGCGGTCCTATGAGAGTGCTAATGGCAGATCAGAAGACAGGCGGAGCTCTGAAGAGCGCGAAGCAGGGGAGATCTAACTAGCGGTGTACATATCTTCAATCCTTAAGCTTCCCATGGAGTTACATACATTGTTTAGTTTACAGCTGTTCAGGTTGACAGTGAGCAGATCCAGACACCGATCCAGCTAGGCTAGATGGACAGTATCTAACTTGATCTGAACTGAACCTGTTTTCCTTGATATGAAGCCTAAAAATACATCCATAGTTTCTGGTGAACCTGTAATACAATTCTGAAAGTACCGTTTTATATAATAAGACACTGATCTCTTTATTCTTTCAAGTAGGAGTGATAGTGAACAAATTGTGTTATTTGCCTTGGGATTTTTTTGAACATTTGTAAAATGCTGTCTTCCTTTCTAGTCTAAACAGCAGCAGCTTTGGGAATTGTTCTTTTTAATTTTTCTTCCTCTGACTTTTGTATCCCGTATTACCTGCACCCTCCAATCGTTAAGAGAAAAGGGGACAGGGAAGCAATATAGCTTCTGTTCTAAGTAAGGCTCTATTCCCATTATTAACTTGCTGATTACAGTTCAGAGCATTTATACTGGAATGTGTGCTGGAGAAATTGATAATACTGGGGTTTTGTGTTTGTGTAACGGTGCCTATTTAGAGTTGGAAATTGAACAGCTGTTGTATTACATACTTTTTGCTTTTTTATTGAAATTTTTGAAATCAAACTTGTCTTGATTTTTCTGTTCTATTGAATTGCTATGTTCAGGATGTTCTGTGGGGGTGGGGGCAGGGACTTTTTCGTAATAAGCACTCGTTTTATTTTGTGTGTGTGGAGTATAAAGGCTACACCCTTATTGTAAAAAATAATAATAAAATGAAAGAAACAATCACCACCATTATTAAACTAACTCGTCTAGTACATTGTCACTAGAACTATTTGCTGTGGGCATTTCCTCTATTCTGTTACATCATTAACCGTGCCTTACTGTGCAAGGCACTAAAGGAAATAAATATGTACTTGCAAAGATTCCGGATGAGCTGTTGCTCCACCTGGTCTCCTTGCTGACTGTATTCCAGCCACTTCAGGGTTGTCTGTAACAACCACTGCAGAGAGGGACTGGACCTGCAGAAGAAATTGGGGCAGTTTTGTTTTTCTTCTCATTCAACAAACCTAAATAAAAACAGTGTACATGTAACCAACATAATGAGACTAAGTTTCTGCATTGAAGAGCTGTATGCCCACTAGTGACTTAAACTATAGTTGGCAGGTATCACATGTGATTCTAGAAAATGAGGAACAAAAATTCAGTGTCATGAAATTAGTATCTATGGGTACAGTTAACTAAGATCACCTTTGAAGAACTTTTCATGTCTTTGGGCCCCAAGTTTGACAGATTCCATGTGACAGACAGGTGGCCTCTGTGTATGTGTGAGAAAGAACACAGACTAGGACCAAGGCTGTTCTAGTGAGAATCAGATTTACGTTGAAAAAAGACATGCATCAGGTCCCCAGTTTACCAAGCTCTGTGGCATTAACTGAAGGTCTGCTGCGATATTTGGTTCCATGCCTTTAATTTATATGGAGTTTAATTTTAGAGACCCATCTGCATAAATGGCCTGTTTCCCTTTTATTTTGGGGTGCTTAGGAATTATTTTGTATCTGCTTCATTCCTGGTAGTCTGTGCTGTTAATCCTTACAAACACTTGGGATTTAGTACCTGGGGGTGTGGAGTAAGATTAAAAGGGTTAGCTTGCAGGTGCAATGAAGGATATCTGGGACCTTCCCCAGTATAGTTAGTGGCATAGCTGGAGTTAGAGATCAAACTCTAAAACACACTTTAAAAAATATGTTTCACTACATTTGTATAATTAGAATTGAATATATAGGTATTCATGTCTTTATTATCAGCTGGTACTACAGTTGTGATTTCTAGGTGTTCTTTCTAGACTATATAGATAGAAGAGGGCAGCAATAGCCCTCTTAGGGCAGTGACAGCCAATGATTGCCAGTGAACCACACCATCATCGGGGATGTGCACGGTGGTGGGTCACTTCAAGTGCATGGTGCTTCACATGAGTGATTCCATTTTTAAAAATCCTGTTTGTTAGAACAAATTGGTTGCTTGGATACTTCTTTATATGGACTTTCCGATAAGCAGTCTACATTTTAAATAATCATCCTGAGACAGGCCAGACACTCTGAATTAGAATCACCCTAAAATCTCAGTCTAACTTTCTCATACACAATTTTTTTTTTCTTCCCCAAGACAGAGTCTCACTCTGTCGCTCTGGGTAGAATGCCGTGGCATCAGCCTAACTCACAGCAACCTCAAACTCCTGAGCCCAAGCGATCCTCCTGCCTTAGCCTCCCGAGTAGCTGGGACTACAGGCATGCGCCACCATGTATGCCTAATTTTTTTTCTATTTTTGGTAGAGATGGGGTCTCACTCTCTCTCAGGCTGGTCTTGAACTCCTGACCTCAAGCGATCCTTCGTCCTCGTCCTCCCAGAGTGCTAGGACTACAGGTGTGAGCCACCTTACCTGAGCCGAACATAATTTTTGGTACTTTTCTTTGTTAGCTGGTGACTGAGGTAGAAAGGATAACTAAGTATAGTCATATTTGCAAAAACATTTGGCCCTCTGGGGATGTCTCACTGAGTGTTCTTACCTTCAGTAAGGCCTCTTTCGTTTTGCCGTCATTGATCAGTTCCCCAAAGCTCCTTTTGCTGAGCTATGTCAGCAGCATAACTGAAATTGAGGGAAAAATCCTCCATTTCTTACCTCTGATTATGAAACCTAAAATCAAGGTTAATTTATCTTTTCCAAGTTCCATTTTAAGATTCTATTTTAGTATGTTAATAATAGCTATCAACATTGGCGTTTTGAGCCACAGACAAGCATCCATTCATTACAGTTTCCACAAACATTTTTACCATTTGATGTGGCAATAAATTCTCAGCTGGGAATGATGGCTCACATCTATAATCTCAGCACTTTGTGAGGTCGAGGTGGGAGGATCATTTGAGGCCTGGAGTTTGAGACAAGCCTGGAAAACATAGTAAGACCCCCATCTCTGCAAACAAATTTTAAAAATTATTAATAGCTGGACATGGGGGTGCGAGCCTGTAGTCCCAGCTACCCAGGAGGCTGAGGCAGGAGGATGATTTGAGCCCAGGAGTTCGAGGCTGCAGTGATCTGTGATTGCACCACTGCACTCCACCCTGGGTGACACAGCAAGACAGAGTCTCTAAAAAAATTTTCTAAAAAATTACCTTTTAAAATGGTTTTCAGGTAATGGTCATCTACATGTTATATGTTTTTTCAAATAAATGCTGGTGATAATTATTAAAACGTGTAGGTTTTTTAACTTTTAAAATCCAAGTAAATACTAGTTAAAAATGTATATATATCTCTAAGGTATATATATATTAGCTGTTATGACTATACGAAGTCAAACCTTTGAAACATGTCCCTTCGCCTGGTAACTAGCTGCTGCCCTGAGCTTCTTAAGGGCCTTCCCCCAACCCAAGGCCATCCTCCCATCTCTCAAGTTTGATGTCTGGCACAGCCGAGAACCTCCAGAACTTAGTTTGCCACAACATGCTATACTGACTTAAGCATTTTGAAAAGCATCTTTGGTTTTTTTGTTGTTGTTTTTAGCATGAAAAAGCAAAGCAATTTACATTGTGATTTTATTATACTTGACTGTTAATAATTAAAATTTCCTGGGATATAAATAGGCAATTTAAAGTTGCCCTTTCTCAATATTTTTCTTTTCACTGCCTGTTCTTATTTGAAAAAATAGTCCCTGCCTCAGCGGAGTTAGGAAAGGCTGAAGAGGGCTGAGAAGGTGGTTTCACTGGCCCAGGCTGACCAAAGGGACAGCTAGGGGTCTACCAGCAAAGAGTGCTGGGGCCACAGGTGAGCAGGGCCTTGGAGGCTCTGGGGCCAGCAGATGTTTCTCAACTGTAAGGTGCACCTGCACATTCTCCAAGTACCAGCAGAAACATCAGGGTGTTAGAGGTTTGGGGTCTACAGGTGTGTCTGGGGATCAGACTAGGCTAATGGTCAGCACAGCAGGCTTTGGGCCAACAGCAAGGCACTGATACAGAGCTGGGCACTCAGTCAAGCGAGGATCCAGGAGATGGGCCTGGACAGGAGAGGCCAAAGCTGATGCCAGCACCAAAATCTCCTCTTGGCGCTCCTTTGGGAGACTGGCTCTCCAGATCCCAAACGCAGTTCACGCCTGTCTCTTTACTGTTGGCTACCAGTAACAGAAAACCCAATTCAAATGGGGCTTAAAGAATGAAGGGACTTTATTGCTCATGTGATCAAGTTGCATGTGCCAGCTGCATCTTTGGGTTAGCACCTGAGCCTTCCATCCATATGAGGAGAAACCATTCCATGTTGTGTTTCTATCTTAAGAGCAAAGCATCTTTTCCCAGAAGCCTTAGGCAGCCTTTTTCTCACATCCCTGTGCTTGGCATGGAGACCTGCACACAGTAGATGCTCAATGAATGTGGAATGAATGAATGAAATGCCTCCTTTCAAACACACATTAACTCACATAATCTCATTTGGTTCGTACAACAATCCTGTGGTCACTGGTAGGGACCATATGCTATCAGCATCACGCCATTTGCCAGAGGTGGCGGCTGAGCCACGTGTAGTGACTAATCAGGAAATGAGACAGTCAGCTGACATCTTTTTCATTCTAATCCCAAGGCTCTTCCTGGCATAACATTGGGACAGATATGTCTGGGCTGGGAATGGCAAGAAGAGAGCAACAGAAATGTCCAGAGAGGGAACAAAAACAGCCAGAATGAGTGAAGCAGAGTTTAACTGTATGTATCATTCCACTTCCAAAACCCTTCGTTACCATCTCACGTTAACATCATCTAGCTCTCGAGCGGAGAGAAACACATGAAGAGCCCATAGTTACCCAAATTGGGATATATGGGTTACATTTTTTGGTTTCCTGAAATTTTTTTTCCAGAAAGTTTGATACAAATTTCTTGAAATCAATGTTCCAGTCTATTATGTGATGAAATACAAAGGAGACCAAAGAGATAACCAGTGACAGTGCTTGAATCCTGATTGGATCTTTGTTCAAAAGACAGTGGACTGGCCGGGCGCAGTGGCTCACGCCTGTAATCCTAGCACTCTGAGAGGCCGAGGCGGGAGGATCGCTCAAGGTCAGGAGTTCGAGATCAGCCTGAGCAAGAGCAAGACCCCATCTCTACTAAACATAGAAAGAAATGATCTGGACAACTAAAAATATGTACAGAAAAAATTAGCCAGGCATGGTGGCACATGCCTGTAGTCCCAGCTACTCGGGAGGCTGAGACAGAAGGATTGCTTGAGCCCAGGAATTTGAGGTTGCTGTGAGGTAGGCTGATGTCATGGCACTCCAGCCCAGGCAACAGAGCAAGACTGTGTCTCAAAAAAGAAAAAAAAAAAAAAGACAATGGACTAACTGGGGAAATTGGGATATGGATTAAATGTGAACTTACTGTTCATCTTATTCAGTGTCATGGTGCAATTGGAATTGCATGGAAGAATATTCTTAGGAGATGTGAGCTAAAGTATTTACAGGTGAAGTATCGATGTCTGCAACTTATTTCCAAGTGGTTCAACAATTTGATATGGCTCAATGCACGTATGTATAAATAAAGACCAAATGTGGCAAGAAGTTAACAATTGTTAGATCTAAGTAGAGGTCATATGAGTGTTCGTTGTCATTTTTTTCAACTTTTCTGTATTTTGAAATTTTTCACAAATTTCAGAGGGAAACTCTTAGATTTTCCATGTAAATCATCACTTTTAAATTCGCTGTCCTGGCTGAGATGTAAGTTGGTGTTTTTAGGCAGATAAATGAATTGTATATATCCCTACTACAAAAGAAGGAGTTACAGCATCATGACTGTCTTTAAGACACGCTAAGCTAAAGGAGCCAGACACAAAAGAGTACATAGTGTACAAGTCTCTTTCTATAAAACAGGTGTTTGAGAAAAAATGTGGTCTGTGAACATTCTGTGTCAGAATCACAAAAGAAAATATACGAATGGCCAATGAGCACATAAAAGGATGCTCAATGTCAACAGTCATCATGAAAATATAACTTAAAACAACGAAATCGTACCACACATCCAGTAGAATGACCAAAAGTTAAAAGGACTGACAGTACCCAGTGCTGATGAAGATGTAGAGCAGCTGGATCTCTCGTGTCTGCTAGTGGGATTGTAAAATGTTACAGCTACTTTGGAAAACAGTTTGACAGTTTCTTATAAATTAAGCATATCCTTACCATACTGCCCAATAACCATCCTCTAGGTACCCAAAGGAAATGAAAACCTATGTCTAGTGAAAGACTTGTCTTTGAATGTTTATAGCAAGTATTTTCATTATAGCCCAGAATGGAGACAACTGAAATATCCATCAATCAGAGTAGATAAACAAATTGTATACATCCCTACAAAGGAAGGAATTACGGAATCATCCAGCAACATGACTATCTTAAAAACATGCTGAGAGCTAAAGGAGCCAGACACAAAAAACATACTGTGAAATTCTCTTTATATGAAATCCTAGAACAAGCAAAACTAATCTATAGGGACAGAAAACAGATTTTCCTGGGGCTGGAGGTCAGGGAGAACCAAGGATTAACTGTAAAGGGACACAGAGGAACTTTTTCTTCCCTCGGACAAATGTTGGAAATCTGCATCTTGATTGGCAGTGGTTACAGGGGTGCCTACAGTTGTCAAAAGGCACTCTCGAAATGGGTGTACTTTCTTTTGTGTGAATTACACTTTAATAAAGTTTATGTAAAATATATATTTTTTTCCTGTTGGCAATATGGGCTCTTTTACACAGGGTTTCTCAAAATGTGGTTCCTGGACCATCGGCATCAGACTCTCCAGGAAAGCTGGGAAAGACCTGATTTGGGGGCCCCTGTGCCACCCCTGACCTACTGAATCAGAATCTCAGGCACTGGGGGAGGGTGAGTTGCGAGGGCTTAACACAGGTGACCCTTACGCAAACCAGAGGTCCAGAGCTGCTCCCCTGGTGGTGTGAGCCACTGGACCAGCCAGAGTCCAGGCCAAACTCAGAAGCTCCATGACATCAGCCAGTGCTGGTGGCAGTGCGGGATGAGAATTTCAAATTCTAGCACTTGGCAGTGCCTGGAGGGAAAGGAAACCAGAAAATTCCAGGAATTCCATGCAGACCAACCTGCTGTGTAACTTTCCTCATTCAATTTCTGCTTTGTAGAAAGGGAAAGATACGCTCTGAAGGAGAGGCCGAGACTTGTGAGAGTTTAGCTCAGTGAGAGAAAGACGTACATAGAGGCTAGTAACACAGAACAGGCAGTCCAAAGAACCATTTCTGAAGTGAGAAGTTCTCAAGTCAGGCTGCACACCAGAATATCATGGGCCTTCTCTAAACTTCTAATTTCTACTTTTATCAAAGTAGTACATGAATATTATGGGTTTGTTTTCTTTTTTTTAAGGTGAACATGGTTTTAAGCTTGTAAATATACATTTTAAAAAGTCAGTCCCCTGCAACCTCATTCCTGTTCTTTGGAGGCCAACATGTTAAAAAAGTTTAGGTTATATACAGTCAAGTACACAAGCTTAAGAGTACAGCTTGGTAAGTTTCCATCATCCCTTGGTATCTGCAGGGGATGGGTTCCAGTACCCCCCCACGCAAAATCCCTGATATGAAATGGGATAGTATCCGCATGTCACCTACACACATCCTCCCATGTACTTTAGATCACCTCTGGATTACTTATGATACCTGATACGATGTAAATGCTATGTAAATACTGGTTAAACTATATTGTTTATTCTTTATTGTTGTACTGTTATTTTAAATTTTTTGAATATTTTCAATCTGCATTTGGTTGCATTTGCCGATGTAGGAGCTACAGATGTGGAGGGCCAACTGTACGCTCACCTCCCACGCATATCAAGATACAGACACTTTCCAGCACCCTGGAACATTCTCTGATACCCCCTCCCAGCTAATAGTCCTGGCCCCCCCAAATAACCACTGTTCTGACTTCTGTCACCATCGATTAGTTTTAGGCAACCACTTAGATTCTTTTTGCTGTTCCTTCTAGTATTTGCCTTCACATTTCTAAATAATATATGCTTGTAGTGCTATTTCTTGGCTTCAACTTTGCAGTGTAGCTTCCTTGGTGGCAGACTGGAAGTTCACTCGCTCCTCACCAAGTGAAGCTAAAAAGTTCCAGATTTCCAGGCCCCAGGACCATGTCCACCACTTGGCCACCCTTCTCCTCACTAAGATTCCACGTCTGCATCTGGGGCTGAGTGAGTCTGGGTGCCTGTGTTCTTTTACCTCCACAGGTGATTCCAAGGGGCACCCTGCCCGGGGAACCCAAGCCTGTGGTCCTTGGCCCTGAAGCTGAGGGGGGCTGAAGGGCTCCTGATGTTAAAAACCAGCCTGAGGCCCAGAAGAGAGTTAAAAATCGACCATGTTCTTAGACTCCCAGGTTAATTTTTAGTTGGAATAAGAAGAAAGCCATGTGAAACACCAAAGTGTTCCTAAGATCTCACGGCTTGTCAAGTGTGCTCTTTAGGACCCCGTATCTAAATACTTAGGGCTCCAGCTTTGCCCTTGTCAGAGTTCGGGTGTGGCCACAGGTTGCTCTCTCTTTGCCGGCTCAGATACAGACCAATTCGTGACCACACCTCGCTCTCATTCTCTCCCCGCCCCCCACCCGCCACCACTGGTCCCCGTGGGTCTGCCTGCCGGCCACCTTTCCTTCCTTGCTGGGAGTATGAAGAGCCAGACCCCGTCTGCGGGGCAGGTCTCTTGGTGACCCGCTGGTGCTGGGGCCCACGCCTGTCCCCCAACCCCAAGCCCCCCGGCATTCCTTGCCTGCTTCTGGGCCCCTCTCCTTGCTGCTCACCCAGAGTTTGCAAAAATCAAAACCGACCTGCAGCCTGTCCCTGTTTTCAAAAAGCATTTACAAAAGTAAAATGTCAGCTTTCTGCTTAGAGTACTAAACAGGACCAGATCCACTTGTCGGTTGATCTCTGTGTTCTACCAGGGAAGCCGAACGGCCAGACGCGCGCCGCTGGGGGGCGCTCGCGAGGCAGTGCGGTGTGGCGGCGGGAGCTAGGGTTTGGGGACTGACTTCAGTTTGAGCCCTGAATCTGCCACTTACAAGTTGTGTGGCCTTAGGCAGTAGTAATAATAGCTCGTATTACCGAGGCCGGGCTAAATGACCACCGCTGCGCTGAGGAGTTACCTGCCTCCCTCCATCATTCACGACAGCAAACCCGTGAGCCAGGCACTGTTGTCATCCCCAGTTTTACAGATGAGGTTGCTGGGGTTTAGAGAAGTCAGAAAGGTACCCAAGGGGCCAGACAGGGCCTCAGGGATTTGGATGCACTTTGGACTAACTCCAGGGCCTGCATCTCTAGGTTACTGAGTTTATTCAAAGGCAAAACCTATCACAGAGATGCCTAAAACGATAATGGCTTCCTCCTTTTTTAAAAATCTGCTTTATTGGATGTAATTTGTACACAATAAAATTCACCAATTTTAAGTGTAAGTTTTGACAAATGTATCCCATTGTGTGACCACCACTGCAGTCGTGATACAGAATAGTTCCCTGTCCCCAGAAGTTCTCTCCTGCCCTGTCCCAACTCTCTCCCCAGAGCTCTGGCACCTGGCGATGCCCGATCTCCTTTCTAGCACTAGTTTTATCTTCGAGATTTTTGTATAAACGGAATTATCAATATGCAGACTTTCGCAGCTGGCTGCTTTCCCTTAACATACTTAGGAGATTCATCCGTGTTGGGGAGCGTACACTCAGGGCAACTCCCCTGTTAAAGATATGTACAATTTTAAGGAAGAAAAGAGATTCCTCCATGTTGTGAGCATCCGTGCATCATCGCTTTTTATGTCTGCGTGGCATCCGTTGTAAGAATGTACCACAGTTTACCCTTCATCATTTTCTCATGTGCTTATTTGCTTTTTGTATATCTTCTTTGCTCAAGTGTCTATTCAAATCTTTTCTGCCCTCTTAACATGACTCGACCTGCAAATTTCTCGAGTCTCATCTGTCACGTGGAGATAAAAATACAAGCATGGAAGACTCCTACTGTTTTGTCCCCGCTTCACCCACGGTCCTTTCTAGGGAGCGCTGCCTTTGCCTGGCTGCTGTCATATTTCAGTCAACTGGAAGTTTCCATACTAATAACACGACCTCACTCCTGGCCACAGTTAAATCATCCAGAGGTGGGTGCCTGAGCCTACTTAAAACAGAGTCCTTCCTTGTGACTAGAAATTTCCGGCTCAGACTGGCTGTCCTCTTAAATTGAGGACATGTAAGTTGAGAGCTGTTTGTGGCCACGTGACACTGTGTTCCCACGGAGCAGATAAAGTTGGCCCCCACAGGAGAGAATGACCCGGGCATGTGAAGAGCCCAGAGGCTCAGCTGTCTTCCCACTGTTGGCCTCTCTGAGGCCCTGTAGAGCCTTCTAGTAATTTCCATTTCTTGCTTAGGCTACTTGGAATTGGGTTTTTGTTTCTAATAACCCGAATAATCCAAACTAACCTGCTAACTTGTTGGGTCACTGTGGAGATCGATCGCGTTAATATATATGAACTGCGTAAACGCGCTCCCTGGGACACAGCAGAGTTGCCAGAAGTGGTAGCTGTGACGTTACTACGTAGAAGGTCTTCCCAGCGAGACGAGCTGCTCATTGCGACTCGCTGCCGTCACCTCCACTGGGTGTCCTGGGATCCTCACAGACACACACACCTGAGCCCACAGCCCACCTGCACCGCATAGGGAAGGACCTTCGGGGTTCTGGGCCTGACCTTGAATTGACAGGGGCCAAGAAACACCTTCAAGTCCCAGGGAATTGAGAAATGCCCTCTGAGAAAGAGGCCACTGTGTACAATTGACGGATCCATCCATCCTCAAGGCTTCCTACAAATATTCACTCAAGAAATTAACTAATCAGTTACTCATTTTTCTACGCTGTTACGAGACATAAATTGTAAGCAGTTCACAGAAGGGATCACATTGTCATTGGTCCAGTTCTTCTCCTGTCCCGGTATCTATGCCCTTTGCCCTCTGGCCTTGCAGTTCTGTCTACTGAAGGAGCAGGTCCATGCCCCACCCCTTGGCGTTGGGTTTGGCCGTCCCCCCGGCTCTGGCCGACGGCCTGTTGGTGAAGGATGGGGGGCCAGTTCTGACCTAGGCCTCCGAAGGCCTCGCACATTTCTGCTCGTCCCCTGGCGCCTCTGCCATTGCCATGAGGAGAACGTGCCCCACGGCCCTGGTGGTCCAAGGATGCCCTCACCATGGCAGCTTAGAAAAGGCCACCCCAAGCCAACTTGCAGATGTCAGGGAGCCCAGCTGAGATTGGCAGAACCATCCCAGCTCAGCTACAGGCACAGCAGCTAAATAAAGTATATTGTGCACAAGTGCAATTTTGAATGAGATACCACTACACACCCATCAGTATGGCTGAAATTAAAAAGACACCACCAAATGTTGGTGAGGATTTGGAGCACCTGGACTCTCAGTGTTGTTGGGAATGTAAAATGATACACCTACTTTGGAAAACATTTGGGCGATTTCTTATGAGGTTAACTATATACTTGTCACATGACCCCAGCAATCTCACTCCTAGGAATCCAAGGGAAATGAAACATATGTCCATGCAATGACTTGTGCTGAACTATGTTCACAGCAGTTAATTCATACAGAACAAGCCCAAACTGGAGAGAAACTTCATGTCTATCGACTGGTGAATGGATAAACAAATTGTAGTACTGTGTATTCCTACAATGGATATGAATCTCCAACAGCATTATGCTGAATAAAATGCACCTGCTGTATGACTGTGTGTATAGGAGCTCTATACATGTGGTGGGAGAACATCAGGACAGTGTTTGTCTCTGGGGTGGGTGAGGGGTTGACGGGAAGGGGCTTGAGGGAGCTTCCTGGGTGATGCCAAGGTGAACAGTTCAGCACGGATGGAGCAGTTAGAGACGAGGCTTGGGAGGCGGGCAAGGACACACAGTGAGGGCCTGGGGGGGTGTCAGGATCCTGTTGTTATTTTGAGTGCAGTCGGGGACACTGATGGGGACTCCAGGCTGTGCCAGAGGCTCCTTCTTTATGCTTAGTTGTTCCCTGCTGTCCCCAGACACTGTGCTGCTCTGGCAGGGTGATCCTGGGGGGTAACATGTGAACTGTCACCCTCGGGACCCTGGCCTCAGTGCAAGGAAGGGATGCTGACATTGAGCAGGCACAGAGATGGGTGGACTGGCTCCTGGGGCGGTCGTAACCAAGTACTGCAGACTGGGTGGCTTAAAAACAGAAATTTATTCTCTCGCAGCTCTGGAGCCCAGAAGTCCCAAATCAAGGTGCCCGTGGGGCTGTTCTGCCTCTGAACGTGCTGGGGAACGATTTGTTCCAGGCCTTTCTCCAGCTTCTGATAGCCTCAGGGGTTCCTTGGCATCTTCTCCCTGTGTCTCCTCACATGGGGCTCTCCCTATGTGTGTATCTGTCTCTGTGTCCAAATTTCTTTTTATAAGGACACCAGTCATATTGGATCAGGACCTATTGACCTAATGACCCCATCTTAACCTGATCGCCTGCAAAGACCCTGTTTCCCAATAATCACATTCACAGGTACCGGGGGTTAGGACTTCAACATTTGGGGAGACACAATTCAACCCCTAACTGCAGGCTCTATTGTAATCTGCAATCTTTATATATATGGCTCTCACCCAGCAGTCTGTACACTTCTCTACTGAAAAGCACTAACAGTGCAGATTTGAGTGTCTACATCCCTAGATTTAGCTGTTGAATGTGCTCTCCTCTGCTGCTGCTGCCCTTTAAATAGACACTGGCTGGTTAGACAGGTGACGGAACCCGGTAGAAGACTTCCAGTTTAAAAATGCCAGGATAATGCAGCCTTCTCAGCCACTTCTCTCCAAATCTACCCAAAAGCAGCAAGAACAGGAAGCAGAAATTCAAATGTTAGCACTAATGACACTAGGAGACATCTGAAACCCTGAACCACAGAAGTATGAGGAAGGGCTGCCAACCGACGTGACCATTACACAGGGGTGTGCAAAGACTGTCACGGATCCCAGAGAGAGCCAGTGGAGCATACTTCTCCAAAGTCATGACACACCCCAGGGAACAAAGCATGACAGGACGCTCAGGTGGGGGCTTGCCCAGACCCGGGTGCACAGCTGGGGAGGGCAAGGGCCGAATGACGAGTGGCGCAGACAAGCTTGTCGGCA
Organism: Lemur catta; assembly: GCF_020740605.2. Classification (NCBI taxonomy): domain Eukaryota; kingdom Metazoa; phylum Chordata; class Mammalia; order Primates; family Lemuridae; genus Lemur; species Lemur catta. Next base: position 12,667,110 of record NC_059138.1, on the reverse strand, counting down.
GGAAGAATCTGTCGGTGAGGTTGGGCGGGGGCAGCAGCGGTCCATCGTGAGCCTGCATCCGATGAACTCAGTTGACAGGTGGAAGTGAAGCTTAAAGGGCTTCACTCACATGAATCTCTGTGTCCCAAGAACACCTGCTGTCCTAGAACATGGCCCAGGACCCGTCTAACCATCAACTCCTGACATCGAGGTGGTCTAGACGTGCCTCACTCAAACATGACGGATAATCAGAAGGAGGCAGCACAGGATGTATGCAGACGCTGCAGTCAAAAAGGAGAAAAGGTGGCTGGGCGCAGTGGCTCCTGTCTTAGTCCCAGCTACTTGGGAGGCTGAGGCTGGGGATGGCTTAAGCCCAGGAGTTCAGGTCCTACCTGGGCAACATACCGAGACCCCATCTCTTAAAAAAAAAAAAAAAAGGAACAAGAAAAGCAAATACGAATAAAGTACACACCATTAGTCAAAGCTGCCTAGAAGGAGATGGAAATTTTTATCAAACATGACCATGATGAAGTTGTAGCACTTACTGAAACAGTCAACTTTGATTAAAAAGGAGGGGGGCGGTACAAAGTAACCTCATGAGTCATCAAGAAAATGCAAATGACAATGCAATCATACCGCACACCCACCATGATGCCTAGATGAAAAAGGCAACACCAAGTGCCGGTCAGGACGTGGAGTGGCTGCAACACTCACGTACTGCTCATGGGAGTGCACACTGGTGCAACCTCACTGGAAAACAGGTTAGCACTTTCACAAAATCCAGGCTAACCTACATACATCCTCTGACCCACTCCTATATGTACCTAACAAAAATGCATAGATGTGTTGACCAAAAGACGCATTCCCTATAGCACTATTCATAATAACCAAACTGCAAACAACCCAAATCTCTACCAACAGTAAAATGGATGAGTAAACTGCAGTATATTCATCCAATAAAATACAATCAGCAGCAAAAAGAACAAACCAGATACATGCAAAAGCAGGAAAGAATCCCAAAAACATTATGTTGAATAAAAGAAGCCAGGCCCAAAAGAATATATATGATTCCATTATGCCCAGTGACAGGCACACTTATCTATGGTGCCAGAACTCAGAACAGTTGTCCTTGGGGCAATCCGTGAGTGACAGTCAGCACAAGGGGAAGTTTCCAGGGTGCTGGTTAGTTCTATTTCTTGGCTTCGTGGCTGGTTACATGGATGAAAATTTATTGACCTGTACATTTATGATTTGTAACTTTTCTGCAGGTATGTCATACATGTCAATAAGTTTGCTTTAAAATAAGTTCAGGGCAGATGTACAAGATCTCAAAAAAGAGATGGTGAGGCGAGATGAGGAGATGAACATGAAGTGGCAGAGGTAAGGAAAGAAGAGGCAGATGGAAATAAAACCATCGCAGACGCCCCGTCCACGGAGGATGCAGCACAACTGAAAATAAGTGATCCTGAAACCATAAAAAGGAAGAGAAGGAAAAACAATACACCAGGATTGAGCAAACAGTGGAAATGGACAAAGAAAAGTTTAAAATAAATAGAAAATGACAGACACGAAGATCCAAGAAGTACTACATACACTTAGTATTTCCAGAGGGGAAAGCAAAAATAATGGAACAGAAAAATACTTAAAATAAGCCAAGAGAGTGTTCTAAAAATACAATGGCTCAAATCAACATACTGAAAAGGTGTATATTAAGTCCCAGTGAAAAAAAATGAGATAGTATGACCAACACTGACATATATCCCAATAAATTTAGTGTACTTTATAGAAAAGGAAAAGACAAGACTCTATCGGATATACAGATATAAAGTCATCTTTAAGGGGGAAAATAATTGGACTGGCTTAGACTTTTACACAGTAACCTTCAATGCTAGAAGACAGTCAAGCAATGGCTTCCAACCCCTCAACACAATAAAGGTGTAACCCAAGAATTTTATACCAAGCCAATTATTGCTCAAGCATTTTTCACACATAAAATACATGTGTTATATACATATATAACAAATTATGTGCAAACTCAGATTATAATCTTCACAAGTCCTTCCTGAATAATCTACCCAAGAATGAACTTCAGCTAACCAAAAATAAATGGAGAAACTAGAAGGACTATATGTAAGCACTGCATCTATTTAGCTGAAGAACTTAAACCAAAACAAATGTGAGGATTATAGTTACAGAAAGATATTAAAATTTATAATCTCTAGGAATATAGCAATGGTATAACTAACTGAGGGGAAAGGGAAAAGGTAACAGGGACTGTAAGTACATCAATTTCCTCGTCTTTTATAGCTAGTGGTCAAAAGTGATCATTTAAAGCACTAGTGGTATAGGTAATAAAGATTAATCCCAATAAGAATCATACAAGAGGAGGAAGAACTGTAATTTATTCCTAATAGTAAGAAGTTAAAACATTGCTTAAAGAAATAGAGGACCTAGAGTTTTGTAAACATATATGCTATAGGCTGAACTGTGTCCCCCCAAAATCCATATGCTGAAGCGCTAAGCCCCAATGTGATGGGGTCTGGATGTGGGGCTGTTGGGAGGTAATTAGGTTTAGATGAGGTCATGAGGATGGGGCCCTCATGATGGGATTAGTGCCCTTATAAGTAGAGACAAGAGCTTGCTTTCTCTCTGTGCCATGTGAGGCTAGTTAAGAAGGTAGCCCTCACCAGAACCCAATCATGCTGGCACCCTGACCTCTTCCAGCCTCCAGAACTGTGAGAAAATACATTTCTGTGATTTAAGTTTTCCTCGCACCCTGTCCACGGTATTTTGTCATGGCACCCCGAGCAGCGTAATGTGACATAAAAGCAATCACTAGTACAAAGACACAAAATTTCCAAACTATAAGACATTTACCCTACAAAGCAAACACAGACCAAATAGTGAAATATTTTCAACATAAATATGCAGACGGAGCTAAACCCAAACATATTTTCTCTTATCCATAAATATACATGGACTAAGCTCCCCTGTTACAATAAGTCTTAGACTGAATAACAAAGCAAAGGCAATGTAAACTGCACGCAAGAGATCCACCGAACACAAAGGGATTCAGGAAGGTTCCTCCTCCCACCTTCCTTCCACTAATGGGAATTAAACACTTCCTATGGGTCAGCACTATTCTAAGCACTAAGAATGGATTCACGCATAGACAAATCCTATTCTCACGGAGTTTACACATAAACAAGCATACATATATGGGTTATGAGTTTTGGATTTTTTTTGTGAGACAGGGTCTCACTATGTTGCCTCGGTGGGAATGCAGTGGCCATTCACAGGCGTGATCATGGCGCACTACAGCCTCGAACTCCTGGACTCAAGCCACCTTCTGCCTCAGCCTTCCCTGTAGCTGGGACCGAGGCAGAGGCCCTGCAACAGGCTTCACCTGTGGTTTCCCAGCAGGTGACCGCAGCCTTGCAGGGGAATGAAGCAGGGAGGGAGGGAGGCAATGAGGGGCTTGGGAAGCAGCTGGAGCTGCTGAAGAGAGGAGCGAGCCCACGCCAGAGGGGACACAAGGCCTGGCAGGTGGCAGGGACCAGATCTTACATTCAGAAGAGAGGCCTAGCCTGAAGGTACACATTTCTGGAGTCACTGGCTTGTAGGTGGTATTCAAAGCCATGACACCAGATGAAATCGAAAGGGAGCAAATGGAGGTCAAGAATTCTTAACCCTCTTTGGTTCCACACACTCCTCTGGCAGCCTGCTGAAGCCTACAGATTCCCTCTTAAAATACTGTTTTTAAATGCATAAAATACATAGGATTACAAAGGAAATCAATTATACTGATATACAGTTATAAAAGATATTTTTTAAGCTGTGATACAGTTGTTTAGCGTCCTGTTATTGCTGTTACAAATTGCTACAAATTCCATGGCTTAAAACACGAATTTGTAACTTACCGTTGAGCGGTCAGAAGTATGGTCGTGTCCCTCCGGGGGCTCTGGGGACAACCTGCTCTTTGCCTTCTCTGGCTTCTAGAAGACACTTGCGTTCTTTAGCTTAGGGCCCTTCCACCTTCAAACCTCTCTCCTCTCCGAGCCTGTGTCTGGTGTCCAACTGCCTCCTCCTGGCTCTGACCCCGCCCCCGCGCTTTAAGGATGCCTGTGATGACATTGGGCCCACCTGGACAACCCGGCCCCTCTCTCACCTGAGGATGCTCAACATAATCACAATAATCCTAGGAAAGGAGAGGACAAGAAGTTTTTAAAAGCAAAAATTAATTAATTTAAAAAGAAAACAATCTTTGAACAAAGAAGTAGACCCCAGTGGACTCTGAGCACATCCCTGCTTTGCCTGCCAAGCACACGGGTGGCGTTGACACTACTCCAGAGGTGAGAAAACAAAAAGCCCTTGATTCTTTTAATGACGTGAGCATATCATTAATATTAAAACCCAATAACAGCATTCAAAGGAGAACACTTCAGAACAAATACATTTTAAATACAGTCGTGTCACTTAGCAATGGGATACATCCTGAGAAACACATCCCTTAGGTGATTGTTGATTGTGTAAACACCGCGGGGTGCACTTCCACACCCTGGATGGGACAGCCCGCTGCACACCTAGGCTGTATGGCACTGCCTGCGGCTCCTGGGCTACACGCCTGGACACATGTGACCGCACTGAATTCTGTAGGCGACTGGAACACAATGGTGGGTGTGTATTGAAACATAGCAAATGCACAATAAAAATACAGTATAGGCCGGGCGAGGTGGCTCACGCCTGTAATCCTAGCCCTCTGGGAGGCTGAGGCGGGTGGATCGCTTGAGGTCAGGAGTTCGAGACCAGCCTCAGCAAGAGCGAGACCCCGTCTCTACTAAAAATAGAAATAAAAATTATCTGGACAACTAAAAATATATATAGAAAAAATTAGCCAGGCATGGTGGCGCATGCCTGTAGTCCCAGCTACTGGGGAGGCTGAGGCAGGAGGATTGCTTCAGCCCAGGAGTTTGAGGTTGCTGTGAGCTAGGCTGACGCCACGGCACTCACTCTAGCACCCGGGCAACAAAGTGAGACTCTGTCTCAAAAAAAAAAAAAAAAAAAAACAGTATAAAAGATTAAAAAAAAAAAAAAGGAACATCGGTATAGGGCACTTACCATGCATGGAGCTTGCAGGGCTGGAAGTCACTCTTGGTGACTCAGTGGGTGGTGAGTGAATGTGAGGCCAGGACATCACTGTGCACTACTACAGGCTTTATGAGCACTGTACACTTAGGCCTCACTAACGTTATTAAAAACTTTCTTCAGTAATAAATTAACCTTAGCTTGCGGTAACATTTTTACTTTATAAATTTTTTTAAACTTTTTGCCTTTTTTGTAATAACACTTAAAAATACTTAAACACATCGTACAATGGGACAAAAAAATTTCTTTCTTTACAATCTTATTCTATAAACTTTTTTTTTTACTTTTGAAACTTTTTTGTTAGAAACTAAGACACAAATTAGCCTAGGCCTACACAGGGTCAGGAACAGCAATACGACTGTCTTCTGCCTCCACGTCTTGTCCCACTGCGAGGTTTTCAAGGGCAATGACACACACAGAGCTGTCATTGCCTACAATAGCAATGCCTTCCTCTGGAATACTTCCTGGAGGACCTGTCTGTGGCTGTTTTTTATATGTATATAAATAGGACTATTCTCTAAAATAATGATAAAAGTATAGCATAGTCCATACATAAACCAGTAATAGTTATCAAGTATTATGTACTGTCCATAATTGTTTGTGTTATACTTTTTTTTTGAGACAAAGTCTTGCTCTGTCATTAAGGCTGGATTACAGTGACACCATCATAGCTCACTGTAGCCTCGAACTCCTGGGCTCAAGTGAAGTGGCCCTCCTATATGTGCTATACTTTCATACGACTTGCAGCGCAGGTTGGTTTACGCCAGTATCACCACACACACGTGAGAGACGCATTGCACTATGATGTTACAACAGCTAGGATATCACTAAGGGGATAGAAATTTTTGAGCTCCTTTGTAATCTTATGGGACCACTGTCATATGTGCAGGTCAGCACTGATTGAAATGTCATTATGCAGTAGTCCCAGCTACTTGGGAGGCTGAGGTGGGAGGATCGCTTGAGCCAAGGAATTAGAGGCTGCAGTGAGCTATGATCATGGCACTGCATTCCAGCCTGGATGACAGAACAAGATCCTGGCTCTAAAAAAAAAAAAAAAAAAAAAAAAGGCAATGTTGTTATGTTATTATGCAGCACATGGCTGTATTGCTGTAAAACTTTAACATGAAATTTTGGCAAATAGATTCCAGCAACGTATTTGAAGACTTAAACACCATAACTGAGGAAGTAAATTTCTGAAATGCATTCAATTTCAGGAAGTCTTTTATTATAATTCACTGTTAAAAAGATCAAAAATGAAAAATTATATGATCACTTCCAGAGATGCTGAAACGGTATTTCATAAAACTGATCTTAACATGATAGGAATAGATGTACATACAGACCCCTCAACCCCGAAGTGAATTTCATGCTCTCTGGGAAAACAGAATTCTTCCCATTAAAGTCTGGAAACGTAAGGACATTGACTGTGATCACTATCACTTAATGTTGTCCTAAGGATACTAGCCAATGCAGTTAGACAATAGGAAGAGCTGGGCACAGTGGCTCACACCTGTAATCCCAGCACTTTGGAAGGCCAAGGTAGGAGGATCTCTTGAGGCCAGTAGTTCAAGACCAGCCTGGTCAACATAGTGAGATCCCATCTCTACAAAAAATAAAAAAAATTAGACAGACGTGGTGGCGCATGCCTATAGTCCCAGCTACTTGGGAGGCTGAGGTGGGAGGATTGCTTGAGCCCAGGAATTCGAGGCTGCAGTAAACTATGATCACACCACTGCACTCCAGCCTGTTTGACCCTGTCTCAAACAAAAAGAAAAGAAGAAAGAAAAAAAATAGGAAGAAATTTGTGTATCGTTTGGAAAGCAAGACGTAAAATTACCCTTATTTGCAGATGAGGTGAAATGACTATCTGGAAAACTCAAGACTATCAGAAATGAATACAAATAATAAGGGAATTCAGTCAGCCAGTTAGGTCCAAAACTTATGTACAGAAATTATGGTATTAGCTGCTGTGTGGCATCTTATTATATGAAAAGTGCATGAATATATCCCTAATATATTGTGACAAGGCAAATCAGTTTCTTGGGCAGGGGTGGGGATTGGGGGATTAACAGGAACCTTCGTTAATGTGGTGGCAGGGGCAGTGCAGTTACCAAAACTCATTAAACTGCCCCCTCAAAATGCATGCATTTCATCATATGTAATGTGTACTTCAACTGGGCTGATTTTAAAGCATATTGGTAATGGTATTTCAACATAATTGGATTTTTTCCATAATCTTATGTTTATTTTATACCTTTAAATACGTGATTCTGAGAAGGGATCTATGGCACAAAAAAGTTAAAAATTTTCGTTATGGATGTCATCTTGGATCTTTTGCATGTGTTCTATTGTCTATGTCTCCTACCTTCTCATTTTTTTGTTCCATCTCTTCATCTCTGTAATGCATTGAGTACTTTCCTCGGATTTATCTTCTAGTTCACTTAATTCTCAAGTGTTTTTCTTCTATTTAACTTGTCATCTCAGCTTTTAATACCAACATTTTTCATTCTAGAAATTCTACTTGGTTCTTTCAAAACTCTGTCTAGTCTTTTTTCATAGTTTCAAAGCTTTTCTATGTCTTTAATTGTATAGTTGGCGCATCCTTAGAATGTTCCCTCCACCTCATAATCCATTAGGATTTCTAACAGTGGTTATGGGAACACCCCTTCAGAGCAGTTTTGCGTTGGTTTCTGCTAAAGTGTCCATGTGTGTCACCAAGCCTAGAACAATATTGATGGTAATTTCTCAGGTTGGAAGCTTCTGGGCCATGCAGATAGTCTCAATTCAAATCCTATGCTAATGGAGACCCAGCCCTAGGGTTTCACATTATTGGTGGAAACTGTTTTCATCCAGGGAGAGACGATGAGCTTCCTTGCCATCCCACTGTTACTCTGGCCCAGCCTTCCACTGAGGGCAAACCCTGCAACTCCTGGATTTAAATAGATCAACCTCCCCACCTTGTGTTGGTCTAAGGCTACAGCTCTTGTTCCATGTAAGCTCAAAAATAGCCCATAATTCACAAGACTAACACTTCACCTCATGAGTGAGTCAGAAAACCAGCCCATGCCCTTCCTGGTCTGGTTCTCAGTTCTCTTCTTTTTTTCAGGCCTTTCTCTTTTCTGTGAGCACAGCTGTACATTAACAATTACCTTGCTGAATTCAAAGCCCCACAAGATTTAAAAAATGACTTTTATTGCAAAATATTTCAGACATAATTAATCATTTTAAAAGTTAACTGTGTTGGATATTGTTTTTAGCTCAAGAAATATTTCAGCCAGTGCTGCCTTGAGCCTGGTCAACATAATGAGACCCCATCTCTACAAAAACTAAAAAAAATTAGCCAGGCGTGGTGGCACATGCCTGTAGTCCCAGCTACTCGGGAGGCTGAGACAGGAGGATTGCTTGAGCACGGGAGTTTGAGGATGCAGGGAGCTATGATGGAGCCACCACACTCCAGCCTGGGAGGGCAAGTAGCAAGAGCTAGAGCCAGACACAACACAGTGATATATTTCTCTTCCCCTTGAAATTGGCTGGCCCTATAACTTGTTGTAGAGCAATGAAATGTGGCATATGTGACACTGGGTGACTTCTGAGGCTAGCCCTCAAGAGATCTAGCATCTGCTGTCCCCTCTTTGGGAATGCTCCTTATTGGAGCCCAGCTGCCATGCTATGAGGAAGCCCAAGCAGCCATGTGGAGAGGTGCATGAGTGGGAACAAAAGCCCCAGCTGGGAGTCAGCACCTTCTTGCTGGCCAAGCAAGTGAAGCCATTTTGGACCTTCCAGCCATCCCAGGGCTCCAGCCAATACCACCTGAGGCAAAAGAACTGCCTGGCCAATTCAGAGTCATGAGGGGAAAAAATAGTTCTTTTTGGAGTAGTTGTTGCTAAGTCTGGGGACAATTTGTTATAGTGCAATAGATAACAGAAGCAGTGGGTGATCTCACGTGTAAAATAACTTGGTAGCTCCTTTCCCCCTCGCTCCACCTGATGGCTTCCCACTCAGCAGCCACTGTATCTTCCGAGGGGTGGAGAACCTGTGGCCTCAAGGCCACACGTGGCCCTCCAGATCCCCAAGTGCAGCCCCTTGGCCAAATCCAAACTTCACAGATCTAAAAAATTCGGATTCAGTCAGAAGGCCACATGTGTCAGACAGAACTGGCTTTTATTGTAGACCTCCCCCTTCTAGCTGGGTGACTTGGAGCAAACCACTTTCCTTCTCTGGATGGTACTAAGAAGGCTAAATAAGTTAATATATTTCTGTATACCCATTACCCCCGCCCCCCACACACACACGTCTCTCTAGGCACAGACACTAGGAACACATGCAGGGGTGGGGTGGTAACAGGCACAGCTTCCTGCCCATGTGTGAAGTATCATGACTGGCACCTGCCCTACCTCTGCCACCCATTCACATCTGGCCAGGAAATTTGCATCTCTTTGTTGTTCCAGCCCGAGAGTGTGGGAAATTTCTCTCACCTAAGACTCCCCATCCCTTTCTCCCAGACAAGCTCTTGGTTCAAAGGCACCAACAAAGTTTTCTCCGCTGCAGAGGGATTTGGAATGTGAGGTCTGGCTTTGAAGGCCTCCAGGCCGCCCTCTGGCCCGAAGGCTTTCACTGAGCCCCAGCAGGGAGGCATCTCCAGGCCTCTCGTCCCGCTGCTGCGAGTGGAAGAGCCAACTCGAACCTGCCCACATTTCTCCCATTGCCTTCCTCCTGCAGGCCCCGTGCTTGGCGGCAACTTCCACCTGCCAGGCTGGGTCGTGGCTTGGCTTCTCCTGGCCAGGTAGGCATGTCCTCTTGCCGGGGTCCCGCCAGCCCCACATGCTGGATCTCTGCCTGGAACCTTACTGTCTGGCGACACTTTGCCAGCTCTCAGGGCAGGGAGGGAAAGGGATGACGGCGTCTTTCCCTGTGCTGCGCCCCGCAGCCTGTTGGAAGCCGTGCCAGCTGCCGCGAATGGAATTTACAGCAGTGATGTTACCCCTGCCAAGCCCCGCTGCGCAGCAGCGGAAGACCGTGAGAACCCAGCTTGGAACCGGCGGGTGGTCAGCCCTGTCTTGCCCTGCGGGAGTGGAAGGGCAGGGGTGGGATGGGGTGGGTAGGGGGAAGGTGGGAAATGGCCATTTTAATGAGGGAGAAATCAAGGCTCAGAAAAGCTAAAAAAAAAAAAAAAAAAAAAAAATCCCAAAGCCATTGAACCAATCAGCCTTAGAGGCTGGAGACTAAAACTCGTGCTCAGACCCGAGGCCACAGAAAACCTCCTTCCCCTCAGACATGATCTTCCTGTGTTGGGGACCAGCTCCCTGGGGTGGCTCAGGCGGGCGCCCCTTGAGCAGAGCAGAGGACCTGGAAGCCGGTCCGGGAAGAGGCTGCCCAGCTCTCATCGGCCCGCGCTGGGGGGTGCTGCATGCTCCCCAACAGGTGTAGGATGGACAGAGCCCAAGTCACTCGGTCCCCTTGGCACAGACCCAGGGTCTTGGAGAGCTGCAGTCCATGGCCACGAGCTTGCCGTCCTCCAGGCCTGCACAGCTGAGATCCGGGTTGTCCTCGTCATCCTCCGGGAGTCTGGGGAAGGGGCAAAGAGGGGAGGCGATCAGGGTGCCGGGGCCTCCTTCCCTGCACAGGCCCTTGCAGCCTGTTTGCCTGTTACCCTACTGGCCCCAGGCAATGCGGGAGTCACTGCTTGGAAGGGGACTGTCTGGAATGACCCTGAAGCAGGTGCGATGAGGATGTCCCCTGGCTGATCAACCACGTGGCACTGGGTGACCACCATGCCCTGCGCTGTAAAGCTACAGTGACAGTCCTGCTTGGGTGAATGCACCGGGAACCCAGACACAAGGCAGAATAACGGGGACTGAACTAATGCCAGCCCCTGAGCTCGGGTGTGGGGTTGGTTTCCCAAGCGGCCCCCCAGGCTGGGGTGGAGCAAGGAGGCTAAATCTGGGGACAAACGGAGGATCCAGAAGAGCAGATGGGGATGGGGCATCCGCAGAGGACAAGAAAGCTCACAGTCACTCACAGCTGTGGTGGCAGGGGGGACCCGTCGATCCAGTGCCAGCCCTGGGGGCCTCGCTGGGCCCCTACCCAGGAGTACTTGGTGACCGGGTATCTGCTCAGGAAGTCCTAGGGAGAAAAGCAGGCTGGTCACTTTTCTCTGGACACCAGCTTGGCCCACCTGGGGCATCCGTTTCCCCCAAGGTTTCTGCAGGGTCCCAGCGGCCCGCCCAGAGGAGAGGATCAGCTCTGTGAAAGTTGTCCTGGGTGCTTGCTGGCTGCTGGGTGCTGTGCTCAGGGACTGGGGAGCAGGAATAAGGGCAACCCCATCTCACCCAAGGGGATGTGAACACCATTCCCCACCAAGAGATACATGACACACATCGAGTGGGCAGAGAGACAAGGAAGGGGGCGTGAGGGGAGTTGAGACAAACACCCCCAGGGAACAGCAGATGGCCCGACTGGGCGAGGCTCATGCTGGGCGTCGACTAAGCTGCAGAGGCGCCTGAGTGGAGGCTGACAATACAGTTGCCAACAAGAGCATAATGACCTTGCTTGGTTCAGCGCAATAGTATCAAGGCCATTAACAAAAGGCAAGTGTGGAGCCCACGGAGTCATGTGGGGACAGAGTTATAGTCCGTTCTGTGAAAAGATGACTCAAAACTGTGATGTGACTGTAATAACAGACGTATTCACGTTGAAGGGGGTCACGCAAGGAGCAGCAAAGACCAAAGCAAGTGTGTTAGAGCTATCAGAGATGACTTTTTCTTTTAAATATTTGTCCTCAATGTCACATTATTTTTAACGAAAGCAAAAATGACTTGATGTTTTTAAAAATGTATTAAAATTTTCTAAGTTGGAAAAAAATTGTTTAAATATCATAAGTCCCACAGTGGGGACTTGGAGCTGGGGTGGCTCGGTCTTGCTGGAAGGCAGCTTGGTGCTGTGTGGGACACAGGCGCAGCAGCAGCACTCCTACTGTGCGCACGGGTGACCTCACTCTGGGGAACAGATCTGAGAACATAACAGGGAGAAAATGAACTTATCCCAAGATAACACAGTGCTATTTATAAAGAAAAAATTGCAACTACCCAAATGCTCAGTAATCAAGAAATAACGAGGCAAATTACAGGATGTCAACATGATGGAAAATTACAGTGCTATTAAAAATGACAAGTACATAGAAAATGTAGTTATGCAGGAAAATGTAAATATAAAATCATGCCAAATTAAAAAAAAAAAGCAGGCCGTGCCAACAAGTACACATTGCTCACAGCGTCAAGCAGCGCATATTCACACCGACTCGGATGAGTGGTGTCGATGAATTTAGCATATGCTCAGTTCTTCCTGCCTGTAAATTGTTTGAATTAACAAAGGTAAACCTCTAGAAATAAACCCTGGGAATTAGAAAGCAAGCACTGGAGTGATGGTTGTCCCCTGGATGCCACTTTACCCATCCTTCAGGTCTCAGCTTAAAGGTCACTTGCTGTAGGGACGCCAGGCTGACCCTCTCCAAGGTGAGCTGGGGGCGCCTCCCTGCCCTGGGCGCCCTTCACCTGCCTAGAACGGAGCTGCTGCGCCACCTTTCAACCGCCTGTCGGGCCCCCGTGGTGGACAGTGAACTCGGTGCTGGCGGGAAGCTTGTCCCGCTCACTGTGGCACCATGAGCACCCAGCACCCAGCACGGGAAACCACCTCCCTCCTTCCCCTCTGGGCCTCTTGGCGGCAGGAGCTGAAGGCCTGTCCCTGCCGCCCCACCCCTGCATGCATTCCCTTCTCCTCCCAGCAGCCAGACTCCCGTTCTCATTGTTAGCAGGAATGACGGTGTGGAACAGGCATTGTCTAGAGTTGTAAGTTCAGGGACTTCTGAGTAATATGTGGCTTAGAGGCCTGTTCTCTCACGGTGGCAGAAGAGATCCCGGGGCCTCCCCTGCCTTAAGCTGTGGCTTCTCTCAGGTGGTGCCAGCGTGGGGAGGAGGAATGTGACCCCGAGCAGAAGGAACTGGAACTTCACATCTTAGAATGAAGGAAAATTACTTTCCATACCTTCATATGTTTCTTTTTTAAAAAAATTGTGGTAAAAGATTTGTAACATAAAATCAACCATTTTAGCCGTCATACGTGCACAGTTCGAGGGCATTCAGCATGCCTTTGTTGTTGCGAGACCATCGCCACCATCCGTCTCCAGAACTTTCTCATCTGTCCAAATGGAAACTCTATCCCACGAAACAACTCCCCATTCCCCCAGCAGCCACCATTCTGCTTTCTGTCTCCATACATTTCTGTTTTAACACTAAAATGTTTCAAATTATTTAATTTTTAAAATCCTAGGATGTGTATTTATTCCTATTTTAACCTTTTGTTAATCAGGATGTGGCCACGTTCACCATGTACTGTGGCGGGAGCTCCTTCCCTCCTCTACCCTGCAAAGCACAGTTGCTATTAAACCAATGCTGAGCACCTGGACTTTCTCTTTTTTCCAAAATCCTGAGCAAAATGGGCTCTTGGGGAAGATGAGCTGTGTTCATCCTGCAGCTGTGGGCACCTCAGCCCCCCGAGTGTCCCTGGGGCTTGTGTGTGTCCTCGGCCATCCCTCCCCATCCTGCCCTTGTCCTGAACTCAGAAGGGCTCCAGAGCTCCACACTCATCACACTGCAGAGTTTAGCTGCCTGGATCTCGAATCTTAGCTTCGGTCTTTTTACAGGGAAAGGAGCTTACCCAGACTGCGATATGTTTTCTGCAAATTTACTTATGCTGCAAATGATTGATCTTGTATGTGCTTTGTTTTAAAAAATTCTTTATCTCAGGCTGTTTGCAATTTGAATAGTTAGACCCATCTGCCCCCTTGAGAACTGGCCAGCAACAGGGAGGTGATTTGTTCAGCAAGGTCCAGGGTCATTCTGGGTTGAAACCAGAATGGGAGGCTGGAGGGCAGGTGCCTCTGTTTCACTGGCTTCCTGGTGGCACTTGCTGCGCTCAATTGGTCTGGCTCAGGAGATGGAAAATTATGCTGGGCTGCAAAATCCCTGCCCAGTTCGGCCTCTGACCCCAACTCCAGGCGCTTTCTAAGATCCACCTTGGGACCCACCTACATTCCCACTGGCCTTCATGTTGCAGCTGCAACCAGCCCGGGTCACTTTGTGTAGAAGCCCACGACACTTTCTCTGGACAGCCCATTCTCATCTCAATTATAACAACTCAAGGCCTGGCCCAGACCCTGGGCAGAGCCTGATCTATATGGAATACCTCTTGCCTTCGTGGGCTACCATTCCCCTGCAGTCACAGCACGTTACTTGTATGACATTTAGAAAATAAATGTCATTCCTGGTTATGAAATAATCCACGTTTGCTGTAAAACTTCACTGCCAGCAGATTTTTACATGGGAAAAATGGGAAGATGCTAGAGATCCTTTCCTGAATCTGCCACAGGAGTAGGGAGAACACATGGCCCCGATGCTGGCTGTGGCCTGAAAATCATTGTCGTAGTCCATTTTCTATTGCTATGACAGAATACCACAGGCTGGGTAATTTATAAAGAAAAGAAATTTCTTTCTTACAGTTCTGGAGGCTGGGAAGTTCAAGGTCAGGGGCTACATCTGGTGAGGGCCTTCTTACTGCGTCATGACATGGCAGAGGGCATCACGTGGCGGCAGCACAAGAGCTTATGTCAGCTCAGGTCTCTCTTCCTCTTCTGATAAAGCCACCAGCCCCAACACGGGGCCCCACCCTGATGACCTTGTCTAGTCCTAATTCCCTCCCAAAGGCCCCACCTCCAAATGGCATCAACATATGAATTTGGGGATTAAGTTTCCAATACATGAAATTTGGGGGGCACATTCCAACTGTAGTAGCAGTGTTGGGGGTGGGGGGTTCCGAGTCGGGCCACTCGGTGCAAATCTCTCCTCTGTGATCTGGGGCAAGTTACTCAGCTTCTCTCTGCCTTGAGAGTCCTCATCAACGAAACAGGAAAAAGAATCGTCATCTCCACAGCACAGGGCTGTGAGGGCTTGATGACAAAAGGATTCTTTTTTGAGCTTATAAAACAATTTGATACAAATCAAAATGCCACGTTTCTCAGTCTTGACTATTGGGATTCCGTAAGTGTCATGGGATGAATTGTGTCCCCCTAAAGTTCCCACGTGGGAGCCCTAACCCCCAGGACATCAGAATGTGACGGTACCTGGAGTCGTGCCTTTGAAGTAGGGATTAAGCAAACACTCAATATAGGGCCGTCCAGGTGGGCCTAATCCCAGGTGACTGATGTCCTCGTGAGATGAGCAAATTCAGACACACAGAGGTACACGAGGGACGGGAGAACACAGAACCCCCACGTAAGAACACAGTGAGAAGGTGGCCACCTGTAAAGCCACAGACAGAGGACTCTGGAGGGACCAAAAGTGCCAGCGCCTGGATCTTAGACTTCCAGCCTGAGAACAGAAGTACATTTCTGTTATTTAAGCCGCCCGTCTGCAGTATTTTGCAGGGGCAGCCCTAGTAAATTAATGCAATAGGTTTGGAAAAAAGGTTTCATTGCTGTAATAATTGGAAGGTCGATGGACGAGGAAGATCTGAGACCTCCTGCCGGACTGTGCCCTGGCCATGCCTCACTCTGCACGCCCGGTCCCCAGTACCAGGGCCGGGATGACGCAGCGCTCATGAAGTGGAGATTCCTTACAGCACAGCTGTGCCTAAGGGCATACGTCCCTGTGTAATAGCCTGACAGACAAAGGAGCTCCTATAAATTCACAAGAAAAAGACTGAACAATCCTGAGAGAAATCAATCCTCCTGCTTCAGCTTTCCAAATAGCTAGAACTATACGCATGCCACCGTGCCCGGCTAATTTTAAAAGTTTTCTGTTGAGGTGGGGTCTTGCTCTGTAGCCCAGGCTGGTCTTGAACTCCTGGTCTCAAGTCAACCTCCTGCCTTGGCCTCCCAAAGTACTGGGAGCCACCACACCTGGCCCCAATCTGTTTTTATTTACCGCTATATTTTAGGATCTAACACAGGGCTTTTCACATAATAGGTTCTCAAAAATTATAACTTAAAAGATTACAAATGTAAATACACTTTGATCTACAGTTTCTACTTTGAAGCATTTATCCCAAAAAACAGTGAAAAAAAGGTGCACAAAAATGTTAAGTATCAATGTTTTAACACAGTGTTATTTGTGGTGGCAAAAGAAAAGTAGAAGCAAACTAAATATAGTATCTAGCAATGGTACAGCTAGTAACATCAACAATACCAATAGCTGTTACTGTTACTCTGTGCCAACATGCTCAGTTCATGTACATTACTTATTTTATTTAATCCTCAGAACAATCCTGTCAAGTGGGTTTTGTTACCCTCATTTTACAGATGAGGAAACAGTTAATTAGAGAAATAAATACAATAACCACTCCACTTACTGAGTGCTTACTACATGCTAGGCACCAGGAAAAGTGCTTTACATGAATTACCTCATTTAAATCTTATGGAAACCAATGAGACTGTCCTGTCATTAGTCCTATTTTCACAGATCTGTGAACTCGTGTCTGAGGCCACGTGGCTTCCAGGAGCAAAGCTGAGACTGCAGTGCTGTGGACTGACGGCCCCACCCAGCACAAGGCCAGGAAGGCCAAGTTTAAGCGAGCTACTTCATGAGCTAGGGAAAAGCTCATCTCACTTTGTTAGGTGAAAAAACAGATTACAAAATGGCACATCTCACTTAAAAAAAAGCAAAACAAAAACAAAAAGTTAAATATGTATCCTACAAAAAAGTCCAGAAGCAAATATTCCAAAATTTTATGTTAGTGCTTATTTTCTAATGTTTGTTTTCAAAACTATTAAGTAACGAACATATTACTCAACGAGGAAAAATACAGTAATAATAAATACTGGGCTGGGCATGGTAGTTCATGCCTGTAATCTCAGCATTTTGGGAGGCCGAGGCGGGAGGATGACTTAAGCCCAGGAGTGCTAGACCAGCCTGGGCAGCATAGCGAGATCCCATCCCTAAAAAAAAAAATAGAAAAATTAGCCAGGTGTGATAGTGTGTACCTGTAGTCCCAGCCACTCAGGAGGCTGGGGCAGGAGGATCACTTGAGTCCAGGAGTTTGAGGTTGCTGTGAGCTATGATGACACCACTGCACTCTACTTGACAGAGTGAGACCATGTCTCAAGAAATAAAAAGAAATACTGGTGTGAGTTCTGAAGAATTCATTTCCTGCCCTGTCTCTCCCAAGGGTTCTCAGGAGGGCTCCTCTCACCTCCTCCAGGACAGGAGACATTGGGTACTGCAGGCAGCTGGCAGGGATGGGCCCAATGGCTAGTTCTTCAGGGCTCTGTTCCTCTACTCTCACTCTCCCTGTTTGTCCCCAGCTGAGGTGGCATGAACAGAGGTGACCAGGAGTTGTAGAGAGGCCAGAGAGGGTGGGATACAGGGCTGGGAAGGTGAATCCAGAGGGTTGGGCTACCAGGCCACAGATGGTTTTGTAACTGTCACCTCAGATGTGGCAGCTCCTGACCCCTGACCCCAAGGCAGAGCCTGGATCCCTAATCCTTCCGTAATACAGGCAGGCACTTCCAGAGAATTCTACTAGAGAAGAGAAAAGGATAGACAGTGTCCTACCCACTGTGTGGGGCAGGATAACACTGATTTCAGGACTGGGTAGGAACAGTCCAAGAAAACAAAACTTCGTGCATGCAAAAATCTTAAGTGAAATATTAACAAGTCAAATCCAGAAATATTTTAAGAAAAAAATCTATGACTAAGTCAAGTTTATCACAAGAAGCCAAGAATAATAAGAATAAAAACCACCACCACAAAGAGAGATTAAAGGGGAAACAAAAGATTCTATCATCTCACTAGACGCAAAAAAGTGTTTGATGAAATTAAACTCATTCATGTTTTAAAGTTGTAGCAAAATATTAATAACAATAGATGGGAACTTCCCTAAATGATAAAAACAGAAGGAAAAGACAGACAAAAAAATGGGAGGAGATAGTAGCAGATGAGAAATGTCAACATGGTTTTGGAAGCTGCACAACTGGAATCCTTCACAGAGCCAGGGAAGCGTGGTGGTTTCCAAGGAGAGGCCAGCAGGGGAGAAGGCCAAGAAACACTAGGTTACTATTCAGCAAACCTTCACTCCTCATCCCCTCTCCCCTGGGCATGGAACATACTCACTGACACTCTGGTGTTGGGCTAGGCCATGCTATTGCTTTGGCCACTGGAATATTAGCTGATATGACATGAGCAGCGACCTTGAATGATGCTTGCGCCGTTTGGCTGGCTTCGTGCCCTTGGGCCATGTTTCTGATGGACACTCACTCAGGCAGAAGGCGGAGAGACTCGTAGCAAACACAAACCCAACCTGCAGCCTCGGGCCAGGCCTGGCCAGGCTGCACCCTGAAGCTGTCCAGTCCAACCCAGCCAAGACCAGCCTATCGACAGTCGACCTACAGCCCGACTATCAAGAAATAAATGCTTATTGTCTTAAATCACAGAGGAGGTTTGGGACGATTTGTTACGCAACATTATTACAGCAATAGCTGACCGGTATACCCACCCCATGTACTTTATTTTCCATATGACCTCCCAGAGAGGACACATGTGTCTCCCCCAGCAGGCCTGGACCAGCACACACTGGCTCCTGAGCTCGCTGCGAACTGTGTGACCGCCAGGCTGAATGGGAGCATCCCAGCTCCGCCTCTACCTCTTAGAATGAAGAGCAAATTGAAGACCTTGGAGACGTGACATCTGGTCCCCTGCATGTCACTTCATTCCTCTGGGCCAGGTGACTTCTATGATGGAGACTTGGACTAGATCTTTGGGATGCCTTCCAGTGCTAGGGTTCTGAGATCTGGAAGGACATGTACCCTCCTACCCCTGCCACCCTCCATTGACTGGCCACCCTCTTCTCACCTGGGTGTGGCTGAGCAGGGGGAGGGTTGCACTGTGGGCTGAGCAGAAAGCCCGGCTGGTCTCCCAGGCCTGTGTTTCCACAGACAGGTAGTAACAGCGCTCCTCGGACCACATCCAGCCCTGGGGGCACGGCTGGCACCTGACCCCTGCAAGCAGAGTAAGGGTAAACACTATGCACATTAACAAACAAACTTGATTGTCACCTTGACTGAGGGGGCAAGGATCTGGAGGCACAGATCCTCCCAGGGAGGTTGTACAGTCTGTGTGGTGCACAACGTCCCCCTGGATGGCAGCTGGCATCCAATTACCTGTCAGGGCGCAAGCTGTGTCTAGTGGAAGGAAGGAGCAAGTTTGTTTTAACTTTGCTCAGCAAGCCCCATGTCTTTGTGTTGCATCTCCCAGTGGGGTTGTCACTTTCTAATCCTCGAGGTGGAGTAAGAGCCGGACACAGCCCTGGTGGTGGAGCAGCAGGAAGAGGGGATGGTGGTGGCAGAAGAGGAGGGAACCCTACCTGCTCTAGAGGCCAGGGCCACAATGGCGACTGTGGAGACTGCCAGGAGCACAGCCATGACCACCAGGGCCCAGCGCAGGGACTTCAGGTACGTGGACAGCCCTGGGGCGGGGCAAACAGGAGAGGCAGGTTAGAGGAGACCACCCCAACCGACCCACCTCAGAACCGGCTCATCTCACCAGCATGGCACCCACCTCAACCCAGCACCCACACGCTTGGCCTGAGACGCTGGCATAAACCACTCGATTTAGGTTCCAACTTTATACCATTTATGGAGCACTCAATGCACATTAGACACAGGGCACAAAGACCACAGAGACGGGAGAGACCCCTGCACTCAAGCAGCAAAGGCAGCAGGAGAAACTACCACATGGAAAGGGATCAAGGGCCGTATTGCAGCTCGACAGGCCTGGGTCCAAGCCCTGACTCCGTGAGCCACTACCGTGTTCTTGATGTTTTTCCATTTTAACATCAAAATCACGCCTGCCTCTTCAATCTCTCTGGTCTTAGAGGCCACACAAAGAACATCATGAGAAAGTGCTCTGCAGACTTAGAGCGGGACACAGCCCTGAGTGCCAGCAGTGGAGGTCCTGCCGCTCAGCACCACGTGGACCAGAGCCGGGGCTGCGGGAGGGAAGTGGGCGCGGAGGAGGCAGGAGGCGGCGAGCGTTGCAGGTGGGAGCAGCGGGCAGGCAGAGGCTCGGAGACCAGCACGCTTAAATGCCACATTTAGCCCTGCCCTGGTAACAGGGAAGCCAGAGGCGGAAACTTAGAGAATAAAAGAGGGCAGGAATGACTTCGTATGATTAATCACAGCCATAAACAGTTGTAAATAGCATTCAACCTAGAAATCCATACCCACTGAAGTAACTGAGCATTCCTGAACTTGAACACAGAAGCATGAAATCTGCTAGAGCAAGGAGAGAATTCCCCTCTCCCAGAAACCCTGCAGCAAGGGGCCCTGGGGTAGTCGGCAATAACTACATAATCGGTGTGAGGGTTGTAAGAACACAATCATACAGGCCAAAGCCTGAAAAAAAAGCACTGGTAATTCTGCAGCAATATTTTCTATTTTGAAAAGACTAACTGCATTTTTTAAAAAAACACATGCATATTAGTATATTATGTACCCATATATAAATACATACACACATATGGTATATACAAAGAAAGGCGGACACATTTCCAAGTTTTTAATAAAACATATTTTCAATCATTAATTCAACTTTTAAAGCATAGACACTTTTGAAATCCCAAATTTTTTTCATTTGCATTGGAGAAAAACACCTGCTTCAAAGATCAGAAAGGGGCCGGGCGCTGTGGCTCACGCCTGTAATCCTAGCACTCTGGGAGGCCGAGGCAGGTGGATCGCTCAAGGTCAGGAGTTCGAGACCAGCCTGAGCAAGAGCGAGACCCCCGTCTCTACTAAAAATAGAAACAAATTAGCTGGCCAACTAAAATATATATAGAAAAAATTAGCCGGGCATGGTGGCTCATGCCTGTAGTCCCAGCTACTCGGGAGGCTGAGGCAGGAGGATCGCTTAAGCCCAGGAGTCTGAGGTTGCTGTGAGCTAGGCTGACGCCACGGCACTCACTCTAGCCAGGGCAACAAAGTGACACTCTGTCTCAAAAGAAAAAAAAAAAAAAAAAGAAAGGGATGTGTGTTACACTGATGTATGGAAAGTCAACATTCCATCTGGGACCTTTCTGAAGTGTTTTTTTTTCAAATACGTAATCTGCTTCTTGACCAACATTTCCATCAACTGAAGAAGGGAGAAACAAAATGTGGTATAGCCACACATGGGAATATTACTTAGCCATAAAAAAGAATGAAATGCTGGTACATGCTACAACATGGATAACTTTCACTCATGCTAAGTGAAAGAAGTCAGATACAAAAGGATATATATTATATGAGTCCCTTGATATGAAACATCTGGAACAGGCAAATTTCTAGAGACAAAAAGTAGATTAGTGGTTGCCTTGGGCTTGGGGAGGGGTGTTGGGGGCTTGCTAAAGGGCACTAGTTTCTTTCTGGGGTGATGAAATTAATCTAAAATTGATTGTGGTGATGGTTGCACAACTTTGTGAATACACACAAAAAAACCACTGAATTGTACACTTTAAATGGGTGACTATATAGTGTATGAATTATGTCTCAATAAAGCTATTACCCAAAAAAGGAGAGGTTTGAAATTGCTTGGAATAAAAGATACATATAAATTGTAAGTCTTAAAATAATAAAACAGAACTAAAAAGCATAGAGAAGAAACATAAAATAAATCTACCAATCACCTAGGGAAATATAATTATGGTCGCTGAACACTAAATTGAGCTCTGACCTTTTATTTTTATATTTTTTGAGTTCCCTGACCACCCACACCTCTCTAGCTCTGACCTTTTAGGAAGCAAAGCAGTAAAGAAATGCAATCTTGTTACAAACTTCTCCCACACCATTTAGGAGGACCCACCTAATTCCAAGGGGCTGAGTTGGGAGTGGCCCCCTGCAGAGCTACCTGTTCTCCCAAACTACCAGCCAAAGGGAGGTCTCCGCCTCGCCTCCCTTTAAAAAGCAATTCTTTCTTTCTTTTTTTTTTTGTTGAGACAGAGTCTCGCTGTGTTGCCTGGGCTAGAGTGAGTGCCGTGGCGTCAGCCTAGCTCACAGCAACCTCAAACTCCTGGGCTCAAGCGATCCTCCTGCCTCAGCCTCCCGAGTAGCTGGGACTACAGGCATGTGCCACCATGCCCAGCTAATTTTTTCTATATAGATTTTTAGCTGTCCAAATAATTTCTTTCTATTTTTGGTAGAGACGAGGGTCTCACTCTTGCTCAAGCTGGTCTCGAACTCCTGACCTCGAGCGATCCACCCGCCTAGGCCTCCCAGAGTGCTAGGATTACAGGCGTGAGCCACCGTGCCTGGCCTAAAAAGCAATTCTTAATCACCCACGTAACACAAATACGTGCTCACTGTAAAGATCGGAAAACACAGATGAAGCTGATGTCCCCTTGGCTTTGTCTTCTCCTTTCCCTCAGTCCTGGACCTTCTCTCTGAATCTAATTCTCTCGGTGCCTCCTGACCCACCCCTTTCCAGTTCCTAGGGATCCCCCCGCCCCAGGAGAGCAGACACTCATACGGCCATGGGAACATAGTCCTTTCCCCCCAGCACCTTCCCTCGTGCCCTCTTCTCTGGCTTCTGCCCATTTCCCTTTCAATTCATGGATGGACATCTCTGAAGTCACACTCTCCACTTACTTTCTCACTGCTTGTCCCATCTTAATTTTCTACATTTGACTACTTTTCCTATCCTGCAAGTGAAACACCATCTGTTTCCTCCTAGTCAAATACAATGGCCCTGGGGCGGATCCAGGTTTTGTGGGACTTTGAGTTTGTCCAATTGGGGGCCCATCTTTAAAAAACTATGCAAACTTCCAGATACAAAGGGGTTCACAGGGGCTCATGCCAGAGAGAGGCCTGCTGCTGTGTCATCAACTTCAGGCAAATCCACTCTTGCCCACGGCCTCTGCTCCTCCCTGCTGGGCCTGACCACACTGGACATGCATCTCTCCCCGTGCCTGTTTCCTCCAGGCACTAAACACTGAGAGCATTCTTAATTGCTGAATGCTTTCCTCCTGCCTGGAGGACTCCTGGGGGGCAGGGGCCGGTTGGACACTTCACACCTCCCTCCACACCTGCTGTGCCGCACGCACAGGCGGTGCTAACAGGCACCCTTTCCCCTTTCCCCAGAGACGGCCAGGGAATACAAATTTCTGGCATGTACTTACACTCTGAGAAGACACTGATGTGCCAGGTGTCAGAGATTCAGCGACAGTCTGTGCTGTCACCTTCCCTGCCCTCAGGGGATTCTTACAAAGAGGCAACTATAACGGTAAAGGATGCTGCTGGCGGGAAGCACAGGGCCAGTGAGGGCATGGCACAGGGACACCTAATCCAGCCTCGGGAATCAGGGAAGGTGACTCCAAACCAAGGCCTGAGGGAGAAATATTCTCCATCCCAGGACCTCGCTCTTGCCCCAGTCTTAGGCTTTGCAAAGCGATTTCTCTTCTGCCAGCTGCCTGGAGGTGGGCAGTCACTCAGAACACCCTCAAGGCTTGGATCTCTCAGCTTATGGCTGGACAATTCCCAAATAACTGATGGAAGTGACAAAGCAGCGACATCTCTGACCCTCTACATAGGACTTGTTCCCTCTCAAGTTTATGAGGGAACCAAGAAACAGCTGGGTTATGGCATTACTACGAGGGCTTGGGCACATCATGGAGCCTTTGCTTTAGTTTGCCCCTCTTGTTGAGATACCATCTTGATCGCCCAGGCAGAAGCCACCCGGCAGAGCTCCTCATCCAAGCAGCATCCTTCAGGCCAAGCCTCACCCCCCTGTGCTGGCAAACCCAAGGTTTTGTTTGTTTGTTTGTTTGTTTGTTTGTCTTTTAGAGATGGGGTCTGGCTATGTTGTCCAGTCTGGAGTACAGTGGCTACTCACAGGGTGATCCCACTACTGATCAGCACGGGAGTTTTGACCTGCTCTGTTTCTGACCTGGGCTGGTTCACCCCTCCTGAGGCAACCTGGTGGTTCCTGGTTCCCAGAAGGTCACCATATTGATGCGGAACTTAGTGCAGACACCCAGTCAGCATAGAACACTACAGCCCAGAACTCCTGGGCTCAAGTGATCCTCCCACCTCAGCTTCCTGTGTAGCTGGGACTATAGGTATGCCTGCCATGCTTAGCACCCAAGATTCTTTAACCCCACATTTCCCAGAAAGCAAAACCAGAGCACCAACCATCAGCGCCCACCTGGGATCTCATCCTCCTGCCTGTGCTCCCCGATGGCCCTGGTTACCTGATCATCTCTAGAGCTGTTTTGATGTGGCAACTCTCCCTAATCATCCAGTCCCAGAGTCTGACAGACACTCGACACAGCTGACCACACTCTTGCAGAAGCGCTCTCCTTTTCCTGCTTCTGCACCTCATGATTCTCCTCCTACCACCTATGTTTTTCTTTCCCAAGCTCTGTGTTTGGTTCCTCTTCCTCTTCTTTTAAGTGACATCTCTACCTGGAACTCCCAAAGGCACCATCTCATTTATTTCTCCCACACCTCTTCTCACATTCGTCACTGTGGAAGGATATCACAACCCATCCTGCAGCGACTCACGTCAGAAACGCAGGAGTCATCCCCCTCTTCCATCAGCTTGTCTTCGTCTGTCAGCGGGCTGGCCGAGCATCCTCCCTCTTGAACCTCCTACCTCTGCCATAGATCAAGCCCTCAGCTCCCCCTGATGAACTACTGCTATCACCTCCTGCTGGTATCCCTTCCTTCAGTCTCCTGCCTGCCCTGGCCTTTCTCCACAATGCTGTCAGAACTCTCTTTCTAGAACAAAACTCCAACCATGGCATCAGCCCACCCTTGTTAGTTACAGTGTCTTTTAAGATAAAAAGCTACAGACTCATTGTGAAGGACAGAATGACATCTTCCCAAAGCTGTCAGTGTCCTGGAGCCTGTGACTGTTAGGTTGTATGGCAGAGTGGAAATAAGGTTGCCAATCCACTGACCTAGAGATGGGGCGACGATCCTAGATTATCTAGGTGGGCCCAATGTAGTCACAGGGGTCCTTATAAATGAAAGGAGGAAGCAGAACATGGCGGGCAGAGAAGTGGTGGCAGGAGGAGGACTCAGCCCAACATTGCTGGATTTGAACACATAGTGGCCCCAAGAAGCTGGCAAAGGCAAGGAAAGGGAATCTCCCCTAGACACCCCCCCAAAAGGGAATCTCCCCTAGACACCCCCCCCCGAAAGGAACGCAGCCCAGCTGACCACTCGACTTTACATCAGTGAGCTGCCATCAGACTTCTGACCTACAGAACTGTGAGATAATAAATTTGTGTCATTTAAAGCCACTAAATTTGTGGTAATTTGAAATAGAAAATACTCCATCATACAGAAAATGTGCTCACACCAAGCTCTGCAAAAGTTCTTAGTGATCCAGGCCCCTGAACCCTACCCATGGCTAAGAACCCCTGAGTAGAGGCCCTTGGGTTTGGTGCCTGTCCAGCCGGCTTGTCTTACGTCTCAATCAGTCAAGCCTCTACCAGCTTGCCTGTTGGGCAGGGCTCCAGCCCTCCTGGCCTCTGCTCCTGTCAGTCTCCCGACCTAGGAGCCTCTACCACTCCCAACTCCCACTCACCTTTGAAGATGCAGCTCCAGCAAGCTTTCTCATGCCCAAGTTCACCCGCCACACCCTCCAGGTTCCTTGACCAGGATTGTTTAAGTCTTTCTCAGGCTCTTTCTTCTGTGCCAAGCTCTGTCCCGCCCCCTCCCCCCACTCCCAAACTCACATACACACACACACAGGCAAACACAGGAGCTAGCCAGTCTGGCCTGTGGTCCCACTCAATATTTGCTGAATGGCTGAGTGAGTGGGGCCAAAGGCTCCTCAATATGGTGGAGAGAGAGAACGAGCCTGAACCTTGGAGAAGTCGACCCGGCTGGGCCAGCCTGGAACCTGTGCTCCTGCATCTGATCCTGATTACCCTCATCTGGACTTCCTCGTACCTCTGCGTCTCACAGGTGCCTCGCACACTAAGAGGGATAGTGGTTTTATTCTTTTACCTAATTTGAACCACAGTTACGTAGACCAGATGTTACGGATCGTAAGCCTGAGAGGCCAGGTGGGATCGGGGCATCGGGATGGTCGTCTGGGTCCCATGGCCCCTCCACTGCCCAGTGGCCCGGTGCTGGGCGCGAGTGGATGTGTGTTCAGGTCGCGTTGACCCCTACCTGGCAGCGCGTGCTGCCGGCACCGGTGAGCACTTACCTATGAGTCCTATAGGCCGGGGCAGTTTCTTGTTGCCGCGGTGCAGCAGCACTGCGTCCTCCCTCTCCAGCCCCAGCTCCTTGCAGCGGCAGCGGCACGTGGGGGAGCCCGCGCTTCCCTCGGCGGGGCTGGCCCGGCCCTCGGCGTCGCGGCCGCTGTCTGTCCCGGCTGCGGCCAGCGGCGAGCTGCGGCCCCACGTGCCGCCCAGGGACGGTGCCCGCTGCAGGAGAGGGTGCGCCGGGGAGGCGTGGCGGGAGAAGGCGGGGGACTCGGGCACCGGCACGGTGAGAAAGCGCGTGGAGGGCGCGGGCGAGGGTGCGCGGCTGCCGCCGGCCGCGCCCACGGGCTTCACGCGCACGTCCACCTGCAGTTCCATGGGCGCCCAGGCGCCGGGTGCCGGCTCGCCGGGAGCGGCCCAGGGCAGCAGCTCGGCCCCGGGCGCCTCGCCGTCCCGGAGCTGCTCGGCCGAGGAGGGGCCCGGCGACGGCGGCTCCGGGCCGGCGGACCCCAGGCGGCGGAAGGCGCCGTAGCCCAGGCTGGGAGGCGGCACCCGCAGGAGCCCAGGGCGAGGCGCGGACTGCTTCTTCTCGCCCGAGAGGTCCAGGCCCGCGCCCGCCGCATCCTTCGCGGTCCGGGCCTGACTCGGGCTGCTGTCGGGACTCTCGGGCTGTTGCGCCTCCGCGGGGACCCGCGGTTGCTCCAGTTCCGGGACTTGACTGTCCGCGAGCTCCGTGGGGAACTCGGCCCCAGCTAGGCCTCCCGCCGGTGCCTCCCCGGCCAGCTCCATCCCGCGCGCGAAGTACCTGGGACTCGCAGAACTGAACGCACCTGGGACCAGGTAGCGCCCAGCTCCGCCCTCCTGGGTCTGGATTGGTCCAGCGCGTCGCTGAAGCGTCAAGCCACGCCCCCAGACCACGCCGTGATTAGCTGTGGACGGGGCTCTGTTGGACACGCCCCTTCGGGCACAAGCCCCGCCCACACAAACAGGGAACCGGGTGGGGCTGCGGGTTCCGCTGCGGGGTCACAGGCTGGGCGGGAGCTCTCGGGAGAAAAGCGAACTGGGAGCCCGGCCTGACCCCTCCCTCTTCTTTGTCCCTGGGCCCACCATGTCACCCTCCAGCTCTCTGTCACTGCGTTGGTTTTGAGAGTTACACTTTGGGCAGGGAGTGATTGGCCAAGCCTGTCTGGATCAGCAAAATCAGGGAGTCCGCAGGATATTGGGGCGGCCTCTGTAAAAGTAGCGCCGCCAGTTGTCCCGGCAAGGTGGTGGGGGAAAAGACGCCATGCCTGAGAGGACTCCCCCACGCCAGAAGTCCCAGGGACAGGAACTACGGAGGCCTGACTCCTAAAGATTGAGGAAAGAATAACTAAGAAAATGTGTATTTTCACAGGGAGGAGAGCCTCGCCCCCCGCCAGCCTGGTGTGGCAGAGTACAGGGTTCCCAACCGGGCCAGTGATCTGAGTACCATTTTAAAACTACACATTCCTGGCGAGGTTCCGTCCAGACCTACTGAATCGCATAGGGGCATAAGGGCTCTGGTATTTTTAAGTGTCCCAGGGTAGAGTTGGCACATGAAATACAGGCCATTCAATTCAATTTGAATTTCAGATAAACAAGGGATAGTTTGTTAGTGCAGTAGTCCTTCCTTATCTACAGGTGATAACGTTCCAAGACCCCCAGTGAATGCCTGAAACTGCGGACAGCAGAGAGGACATCCTGACTGTGCTTTCTCACTTGCTGTACATATCTTCTCCCGGGATAACGATTACCAACTAGCGTATAAAATCGAGGACCTCTTACCTTCGAGGTGGTTAGGGTCAGAGATAATGTGTCACTCCCAGGCACTCCCTCAACCCCACGAGAGATACCCCAAGGCCTGGTTCCCCTGGCCAGATGCCCAGGGGCAGCCTAAATTCTGCCTTGAATTTGAACTGTGGGACACAGTGCCTGCAGGGAGTCAGTGGTGGGCACTGGCGCTGAGAGGTCAGGGGGTAGCAGTAATGCTGGCCACCACACTGGGCCACGTGCAAGAACAGTGGGCGGCAGAAGTTAGAGTGGACTCAATGTAAGCCTGGCCTGGGCGTGGTGGCTCACTCCTGTAATCCTAGTACTCTGGGAGGCCTGAGGCAGGAGGATTGCTTGAGGCCAGGAGTTTGAGACCAACCTGGGCAACATAGCAAGACCCTGTCTCTACAAAATATATAAAAATATAAAAAATTAGCCAGGCATGGTGGCATGTGCCTGTAGTCCCAGCTACTCAGGAGGCTGAGGCAGGAGGATTGCTTGATCATAGCTGCAGTGAGCTATGATCACACCATTGCACACTAGCCTGGACAACAGAGTGAGACCTTGTCTCAAAAAAAAAAAAAAAATGTGGGCCTGGCCAATCCCTCTACCTATTTTCTGGATTCCATGCCCTTTTGCCTACAGTCATACCTTCGTTTCACAAATATCTATTGAGCACCTATTACGTGCCTGGCATGTAGATATACAGCTGTCCACTCTCTTAGGAGCTTGCACCACAATGATCTCTTCTTCCCTTGTACATCTTAATCTCTTCCTTTCTACTGGTTCTTTCTCATCACTATTAAACATTTATTTTTTTAGAGACAGGATCTTGCCCTGTCACCCAGGTTGGAGTGCAGTGGTGCGATCACAGCTCACTGCAGTCTCAGACTCCTGGGCTCAAGGCATCCTCAGCCTCATTGATTTTTTTCTAATTTTTTTTTGGCAGAGATGGAGTCTTGCTATGTTGCCCAGGCTAGTCCTGAACTCTTGGCCTCAAGTGATGCTCCTGCCATAGCCTCCCAAAGTGCTGGGATTACAGATGTGAGCCACCGCCCAGCTCATGCTTGAGTTGTAAATGCCTCCTTGGGCCTGATATTCTCCTCTAGTGAACAGCCTGTTTCTTCCTTGTCACAACCAACCTGCTTTACCAAGAAAATGGTCCCCATGCATGCCTCCATTTCGTCACACCCAAGCATGCCTGAACCACTAAGGTCAGTTCCCGCCCCCACTAGCCTGCCCAAATTTTCTTGCCAAGGGCACCACATTTAACAAATCCAGCAGCTGCTGTTCGCTGCTTGCTTTACCTCTCAGAAGCTTTTGACATTGTTGATCCTTTCCTCGTCCTCAGAACCCATCTGTGGCTTGGTCCTTCCTTCCACCTCCCTGGCTTCCTTGGAAAGTCTGCTGCCGGCGCTTCTCAGTGACCGTGTCAGTGACTCCCAAGCCCAGATCTTTCTCCTGAGCTTGCCTCTAACAGTTACGTGTGCGCTGAAGTGTGCCACCCGCTCTGCCCCAGCAGATTCTTATGTCGGAGACCTCACCCCCAGGACCTTGGAATGTGACTGACCTTATTTGGAAATAGGGTCTTTGCAGATGTAATTAGTTAAGATGAGGTCACACTGGAGTAGGTGGGCCCCTAATCTGATATGACTGGTGTCCTTATAAGAAGGGAAAATTTGGACACAGAGATACGCCCACGGTGAGAACACCAGGTGAACCCAATGCAGAGATTAGGGTGATGCTTATACAAGCCAAGGAACCCCAAAGACTTCCAGCGAACCACCCAAAGCCAGGGGAAAGCACGGAACAGGTTCTCCCTCATAGCCTCAGAATGACCCACCCTGCTGACACCTTGACCTCAGACTTGCAGCCTTCAGAACCATGAGACAATAGACTGCTGCCGGGTAAACCGCCCAGGCTGTGGTGCTTAGCTACTGCAGCCCCAGCAAACTAGGGCTCTGCAGACGTGGGTGGTCTCTGTAGCACCCTCTGTACCCCACCCTTCACTGTGGCTGACTCAGCTGGGCCAGTCAGATCCCCCTCCGCAGGAATTTGGCACTGGGAGACCCAGAGCTGCGAGCTGTCAGAACTCCCAGTGGGGCAGCTCTCTAGAGAGAAGGTCCACAGACTCCTGCTGGGGTCCCCAGAGTCTGTCTGGTTTCAGCCTTTCCTAAAGGCTTGTTTGTTCAATTCGGGGGATTTCATGAGACCCTGAGTATCCTTCTTTACGTTAGCGATCATTTAAGACTCTGACTGCAAGTGGCAGAAAACCTGAGTCCCACCATGAGCTCTTCAGCTCCCCCTGGGCTAAGGGCCAAGCTTTGCACAGTCACCTGTGCCTTCCGTGGCACAGCCACAGCAGCCTGGTGGCAGATGCCATTTGCAATGTCTGTGGCGGGCACCCTGAGACAGGAGAATTACCCAAATGTTCCAAGGGGCTTCAGACGCTGGCTGGCCACAAAGAAGAACAAATATCCACTAAGGTTCTTCCTTCCATCCTCTCTTACTTTCTGTCACTTTAAAATCTTTTCTATTCTGCTTGCAACAGCAATACATGCTTGTGATACAAGATGTAAACATTATGGAAATACATACTGTAGAAAATGAAAGCCCCAGCATTTCATACCCAAGAAATCTCTGAGTTTTTTTCCCTCTTTCTTTTTCTTTTTCTTTTTAGAGACAGTATCTTGCTATGTTGCCCAGGCTGGTCTCAAACTCCTGGGCTCAGGCAATTCTACCTTCTCGGCCTCCTGAGTAGCTGGGACTGTATGTGTGGGCCACTACACCCAGCCAGATCTCTGTTATTAACATTTTGGTATGCCGTCTTCTGGATTTTTTAAAATGCATACAATAACCTATACTGCTATTATATATCTTTTTAAATTTTATTTTTAAATATTTACTTATTCATTTTTAATTTTTATTTTTTGAGACAGGATCTTGCTCTGTTACCTGGGATAGACTGCAGTGGTGTCCTCATGGCTCACTGCAACCTCAAACTCCTGGGCTCAACGGGTCCTCCTGCCTCAGCCTCCCAAGTAGCCAGGGCTACAGGTGTGTGCCACCACACCCAGCTAATTCTTCTATTTTTTGTAGAGACTGGGTCTTGCTATGTTGCTCAAGCTAGTCTTGAACTCCTGGGCTCAAGCTATCCTCCCCACCTCAGGCTCCCAAAGTGCTGGGATTACAGGTGTGAGCCACCATGCACAGCCTATTTTTAATCTTTTTAGAGACACAGTCTTACTCTGTTGCTCAGGCTGGAGTACAGTGGTGCAATCATAGCTCACTCCAGGGCTCACATATCAAACTCCAGGGCTCAAGCAATCCTTCTGCTTCAGCCTCCTGAGTAGCTAGGACCACAGGCATGCACCGCTGTGACCAGCTAACTTTTAAAAAATTTTTTGTGGAGACAGGGATCTTGCTGTGTTACCCAGGCTAGTCTAGAACTCCTGGCCTCAAGCGATCCTCCTGCCTCAGCCTCCCAAAGTGCTGGGATTAGAGGTGTGAGCCACCACGCCCAGCCTATATATATCTTTATTTCCAAAACTTCACTCATATTAAATGTATTCCCATATGTAATTTATTTAGACAGTTCTCCTACTGGTGGACATTTGAGTTATTTCCATTTCGGTGACACAATTACTGCAGTGCTGCAAACTCTATAGATGTAATTCAATGATCATCCTTGTACATTGTTTTAAAAAAATCAGATCTCTGATGATATCTTCAGAATAGAGTCAATAAAATGAAATTGCTGAGCTGGAGGGTGGTCATACTTTCAAATTTGATGGGTATTGCCAAATTACCCAAATTTTCTGCAAGAGACTAAACAAGCAGTGGATGAGAGGTTGCTCCATGGCCTCACCGACACTCCCTATTATCAGTCTTCTTAGTCTTTACCAATCTGATGGGTGAAAATCCTGAATTTCAACTTGCATTTCTTTAATTATGAATGAAGTTGAACATCTTTACATTGGTTAATTGTGTTCCCGAGAAGTGCGTTGGCTGGTGTCAGGGCCTGGGTAAAGGACCTCTGAGATTGCCTCTAGTGTCAGTTCCAGATCACCGGCTGGTTCCAGGAAGTGGCCCAGCAGGAACCCTGGTCACCCCCTCCTCCCCTACACCGTGGAGTTCACTGGTCAGGGAGGCTGATGGTATCTGGCCTGTCTGGACAGACTGAAGAGTTGTGAGAGCATAAATTAGGCTGCAGCTTCATTTCCCAGAGAGGAACCTAACACTCCCTCTCCTGGTTCTAGGTGGCTGTCACCCCCTTTGGCATCCTGGACCCTTCTAGGGTCCCTGTACACACAGAAAGGGGGGTGTTTCTGCACAGCCAGTTCCCCGGCACTGCCCGTCCTCAGCTCACATTCCACCTGCTCAGAGGCTTAGAGGACACCCAAGCCAGCGTGACATGCCCCTTCTCAGATTCTCACCTGTGGACCATCTTCACAGCACTCAGAAGTATCTATGGTCAACACGTGCACTTTTTTTTTTTTTTTTTTGGTCCCTTAATGCTTGTCTCTGGGCCTCTCAAAACCCTCGCTGTGTCCCCGGGCCAGTATCCGGCGAGCTCATCCTCGTTCTTGGCTGATGTCTTAGTGAATATTTATCAAATAGTGCCAAACAGGGCACTGTGGGGCGTGCCTGACAAACCTTGCTCACTTATTCTTTTCCTCCCCAAATTTTTAGTTGACACATTTTAAACATTAAGAAAAATGGTAAGAACAAACTGAACATGTGAATACCCACCGCCTCGATTCAACAGTCCACATTTCACATCCCAGCTTTGTGTCCCTCACCTCCGTGCAAACACGCTTTCTGCTGTGGCCCATCGGGGCGGGAGCTGCAGACCTCATGGCTCCTGCCCCTTCACTATTTCAGCGCACATCTGCTAAGAATACGCGAGTTCTTCGTAAGGACAGTGCCATCCTCACGCCAAAGAAATGAACAATGATGCACTAGGTGATATTCTAGAGACTTGATTCTAAATTTCCCTGTTTTTTTTCCAGCCAGCTTCCCATCAAGGCTCACACATCACACTCACCTGTGAGGCCTGTTGACGAAGGCCCTGCAGTCCCTGCCTTATAGGCGAGGAAACGGAAATTCAGAGGGGTTGAGGAATTTGCCCAGGATCACACGACCCCTGAGTGAGAAAGCCAACGTGCCATCTCTGGCTCCCAATACACCTTTTCTGCCCTCTTGCTGTTTTATGCCTCCAGCCCTCTTGGTTCCCTGGGCCTTTCGTGCCCAGTCTCCGGCTGTTGGGGTCTATGCAGTTCACGGGCTGGGGCCAAGGGGGAGGCGTCAACCCGGCTACTCAGCAGACCAGGCCTCGATTCCACGTTCTTCCAGTGCCCCCTGCCTCCCCCCGCCATCTCTTGTAACTCTGTAAGACATTAGCCATCCGCTGGGAGTGACAAAGAAGTACCATTTCTACCTCATTTAGTGGAAGATCCACTTGCAGCGAGGCTGGGCCGAGGAGACAAAGGTGCCTCCAGTGGAGGAACAAGGTGGCTTTGGGTCAGGTGCGTAGGAAAGGCAGCAACAGGGACTGAGAAAACATTCCACCTGGCTGCACGCAAGCTCACGCGAGGAGACTTGCAGGACAGCCGTGACACAGCGGGAAAGTATCTGTCTGAGTCACCTGCATGTTGAAACAAAGACCCTCTGTCGTCGGGAGCCCCACCCCCAGAACCCTTGCCTATAAAGTGCAGCCCTTGTGTGAGCGTAACTGCCGATGGACAGCCGCAGACCCAGCCTGCCTCTGCAGTAGTGTCCCCCGCCTTGAATGACCTCGCCAGGTCTGAGGCTCAACACCTGGAAAGACCTGGACGGGGGCAGGTGGGAGGACCACGGGAGCAATGGAGTGGGGCTGGGCGGGGCCACACGAGATCAGAAGTGGCTCCCACCTCCTCACTCTGCAGGTCTGTAGGAGACTTTTCCCAACAGGCTGACGTTGGGGGGGGGCGCCCATTGCCAGAGTCTGAGGGCAGCAAAGGGAGAAGACACAAGTGCCCAGGAACACTTCAGTGAGGAGGACCCCAAATGTGGGGATGCAGTTATCCTCTTCCCTCCGAGCTAAAACAGCCCGTTGTGAATGAGAGAATGAGATTTGCTAGCCCGGGAGTCTTTAGGCACGGGGTATCTACTGAATCAAATCAGGCCTTGCAAAAATCTAATTAAAGGGCCTCGAATACATCACCAGGAAGTTGTTACTAAATGTAGAAAACTGCAGTCTAATCAAATAATTAACAGCTGAAGAACATGTGTTTCAAGACAAAGGTGCTAATTATTTATAAAATTAGCAAAGAAAGCCATGAAGCAATCATTTTCGATGGGGAAGGGTATGGAGAAAAGAGTAGAATATAAGAAAAGGTCTTCCAAATACAAGAATTTGGCAAGTTTCTCCAGCACTGCCCGAGATAGAGAGACACCAGATGTTCCAGTTCCCTGAGATGTGGGGACCCCTGCCTGTCCCCTGCCACCTGCTGCCAGGCTCCCGACACTGAGGCCCTGAGCCAACAAGGGAGGGAGAGCTGGCCTGGGAGGTATCTGGGCTCCTTCACCCCTAACGTGCATGTGGCTGGGAGGCTCTCACCAGCTTCTGCCTGAATCTGTTTTCTGTTGCTCTAACAGGATAACAGAGACTGGGTAATTTATAAAGAAAATAAATTTATTTCTTATAGCACTGGGGGCTGGGAAGTCCAAGGGGATGGTGGCCGCTTCTGGGGAGGGTTTTTGTGCTATGTCATGGCAGGGAGGAAAAGCAGAAAGGCCAGTGAATGTGAGAATTAACCCATTAATACCCTTGAGAGTGGCACTAATCCCTCTTAATGACCTAATCACCTCTTAATGACCCCACCTCCCAACACTGCCACACTGGGGACCAAATTTCCAGCCCATGAGTTCTGGGGAATACACTCACGACAGGGCAGCTTCCCTGTCCAACCCTGAGTGCTGGGCCCTTCTGCCTGGTCCCATTTCCCACCAGATATGTCCGAGGTCTTCAGCCTCACTCCGAAGCTGGGTCCCATTGTCTGTCCCCCTGTGGGTCCTGGACACGCACTTCCCCTTTCCCCTCTCACGGACTGGGACAGCTGAGTCCTTCAGTCTGTGGTGAAAACCTTCCGCTGAAAACCATCCACTCCATCTTGCCCCTTACGTTAGCTCCGGAGTTCACTTCTCTCCTGTGGTCTTAGTGCTACTGCCTCACTACCAGGACGCCCTCACCTATCTTGAGAGCTCAAAGTCCTGTTCTACCTAATCTTGGCTCCTTAGTCCCTTCAAGAAGCTTCCTGCAGGTTTGGGTGGGGTGAGGGTGGGGAGGCCATGCTGACAGTGCCACCCCCACATATATGAGCTGTCTTGTATTCTGGTTTACTAGTGATTTGGTGACCATCTGCTTAGT
Source organism: Lemur catta (assembly GCF_020740605.2). Taxonomy (NCBI): domain Eukaryota; kingdom Metazoa; phylum Chordata; class Mammalia; order Primates; family Lemuridae; genus Lemur; species Lemur catta. Next base: position 12,631,553 of record NC_059138.1, on the reverse strand, counting down.
TTTTTAAGCAAGAGGTCCCCCCCCCCACTTTGTTTTTAGAGACAGGGTTTCACTCTGCCACCCAGGCTGGAGTGCAGTGGTGCAATCATAGCTCACGGCAACCTGGAATTCCCAGGCTCAAGCAATCCTCCTGCCTCAGCCTCCTGAGTAGCTAGGACTACAGGTATGTGCCACCATGCCTGGCTAATTTTTTAATTTTTATTTTTTGTAGAGATGGGGGTCTCGCTATGTTGCCCAAGCTGATCTTGAATTCCTGGCCTCAGGTGATCCTCCCACTTCAGCCTCCCAAAGTGCTGAGGCCACCGCGCCTGGCCAGCAAGAATTTTGTAAGGGAGAATTTTTACAGGGAGATCTCCAAGCTCAACCACTGTGTCTGGGGAATGCCTCTCCTGACCTCCCTCTCACTTTCTTTAAAATCCAACCTTGCACCTTAGGGAATAGCTGCCGAGATAAACTATTTGTGCATTTAATCCTACCAACTACCTTTTGTATTTCTGCATTGTGGCTGTTGTCCTGTGGGTAGACAGGACTCCTAAAGGTTAGTGATGGGTTGTGACGTGCTTCTCAACATTCGGGTACAAGAATGTCACCTTTATTACCCTAAGTCATATTATATCCAACTCAAACTCTCATTCATGAAGGTATATGAAAACTGCACTATACTCCATTTCTGAGGCTCCCTCTTTCCAGGATATTAAACAAATGCCCCAGGGCTCGTTGATGTCCTGAAAGAGGATGTTTACCCCTGGGCCTAGGTCGCTGTTTTGCTGCTACTTCTGCCTAATGCAGATGCAGCCTCTGGGCTCTGGTCTTTCTCTGCTTAGTGCTTAGACCACCCTTGCCCTTCACATGTAGGTGCAGACCCCCCAGCCTTTCCAAGCTGCCCCCCAGAGGCAACCTCCACACATACCCACACATCCCCTTCCCCCCCAGCCTGGGGGCCTGCCACTTCCCTGGCCCCCATGGGAACACCTGTCCCCAGCCAGTCTCTTCCATCCAGGGGCTATTCTTGGGATGCAGTCCATGGAGTTTTCCTCTATTCCAAACCCCCTGAATTATTATTATTTTATGAGTCTAGGCTTTTAAGAACAAAACACTCAATTCTCCCCTGGGGCGAGGCACACTTCCATTTTCAGGACAAAAAGTCCAACTGCCCTCTTAAGAGAAGGAAGCAGAAAATACCTCTCTTTTGGGGTAGTGAGTCAATACAAAAGTAAGATGCCTAATTTTAAATCAGACTGTTTCTTACCCATCAGCTGGGTGTCAGGAGCAGGGACATTCAAGTCCAGGACACCATTCCCATCAGAGGCAGGGGCACGGCCTCCTTGGGGCCAAGCAGCCCACAGCCTGCTCTGCTGACGCACAGCCCTGGTGGAGAACCCCTGTCCCAGAACCTGTGCTTGAACCCCGCTTTGTGACCAGACTACAGACGCGGATGTGGGGGTGTCCTTGCAAGACCCGACTACCTGGGCCTGATGTGCAGAGCTCAGTGAGGACGAAAAGACAGAGTTAATTTCAACCTCACCAGATTCTGGTTCCACCCGGATCTGAAAGATGGGTCCCCTCACCCGCCTCACCTGTTCTCTCAGCCCTCCACCCTTCTCAGGACAGGTGGGGCCCTGTCCTGAGACCTGTCTCAGATGGTGGAAGGACCCTAAACCTAAATACTCAGGGACTTGCCCATGTGAAAGGGAGGAGGGGCCTTACATGACCACTGTGACCCTCCAGGGACACCCACAGCCCCACAAGGGAGCCGCCCTGCAATCCAGGGATTGTCCACATCCTGCTCCCAAATCCTGGCCACCCCTCCCTGCTGGCCTGATGCCAGTACACCTCTCAGCCAGGTCTTCCCTCGGGCCTTCGTCCAAACCAGTGTCCCCCGACCTCTTACCCATACACCCAGCCCTCCATGGCCCAAGTGACCCAAGACTGGCAATGGCAGGGAGAACCACAGCTGGGACTTGCTTCCTGTGGACACTTTGTGTCAACTCTCCCACACCTGTCGGGACCACCCTCAAGGGTACAAACCAAGTTTGGCTCAGAAAGAGCCTGAAATTCTCTCACTGTCTTGAAAATTGGAATTTTGAGGACAGATCTTCCTCAGCCGAGGTTAATAACACTGGTAATAACCGTGGCCTTTAGGGGAGATCGGGAGCACGTGACAATATGACACATGGACACCAACACCCATGCATGGGGCTGGGCTGGGGAGGGGGCTTTCATGACAGCACCATTCTGGGTATTAGACCCATGCTTTTCAAACAGCCAGGATGCCTGGGCAGAACCACACAGTCCTGCGTGGTGATGAGTGTCACAGGAGCGCCAGCCTGTCCAACTGAGGCAGCCGGAGGGCTGGAGAGAGATGGTCACGACCCACAGCGAGGGGCATTGGGGGGCTCTCCAGAGATCCTCCCTAGCACACACATATACATTTCAGTTTTAGGGGGTCACAGAGTGCCTGTAGCCCACCCGTGAGCAGCAGTGTAAGGGCTCTTGGTTACGGGCTGAAGCTCTAGCCAGGTGGCTTATTGATTCCACTGCGTTTTTGCCAATGATGCTTGCACAGGCCATTGGAGGTCTATTTTCCACCTGTCTCATCAGAGCCCCAAACTGAGATTTATGGGTGACTTTTATCTGTGACCAGACTTAAATACCACGACTCAGACAGCATGAGAGCCAGTCTGGCCACAGCGCTCAAGAATTAAATGCTGTGATATTCAGCCAGAACTTTGACATTTCTGCAAGCAAGAATACATCAACTAAAACAGGCATTTAAGCTATTGTTAATTTTAAGGAGATCTTCGTAATGATGGTTGAGGAAACTTATTTCAAAAGTCGAAGGGGCAACCTCCGCAGGGCTGTGACAGCTCCCTCACACTGACCCCGTCTGCCCTGCCTACCACACAACTGAGTTTCTCTGGCCTCTAAGACCTCCTTCCCCTTCGTGGTCTGGGGACCCATCAGTAAGAGACTATCTGGCTGTTTGTCTGTCTTAGGGATTTTATTGGTTACCTGGAGGTCAGACGCAATCTCCATCCAAACCTGATGCAGAAGGAAAAGCTTTCTTGTGGGTGCCATGAGCCGAACTTCCGTTCCCTCCAACATTCCCCTCCTCTGGTCGCCAGGGCAATGGGTGGACTATGAGGATTTCAGCGCAATCTTGTCTGGGGAAATCTTACTTTTAACCCCTTCCCCCCTAACTCATATGTTGCAGTCCTAACCCTCAGTACCTCACAATGTGACCTGATTTGGAAACAGTGTTGCAGATGTAACTACATAAGGTGAGGTCATTTGGGTGGGCCCTAATCCAAGATGACTTCGTCCTTATAAAGAAAGGAAATTGGACACAGACATGCGCACAGGGGGGATGCAATGTGAAGATGAAGACAGAGACCCCAGTGATGCTTCTACAAGCCGAGGAACACCACAGATTGCCAGCAGGGGGCCAGCAGCTGGTGGTGAGGCAGGGAACAGCGTCTCCAGCACAGCCCTCGGAGGGAACCAACCCTGCCGACACTTCGGTCTTGGACGTCCAGCCTCCAGAACTGTGAGACAACACATTTCTGTTGCGGAAGCCACTCAGTTTGTGATACTTATCCAAGCAGCCCTAGGAAATGAGCACACTTACCCAGTCCTTTGACAGGCCACGAGAAGCACATCACTGTCCCATTTCACACACCAAAATGTGCTAAGCTGTCCAGGTTTTACGGACCAGATGGAGAAGCCATAACTGCACCTCTGCCCGCACCTTAATCTTTGTCCACTGGGACTGTTGTGCCCTTCCAGGCTCGAGGGATATTTGAGTATCCGAGGTATTCTGGGAACAAGGGAAACGAGGGCAGGCCGTCCGCAGCCTGGCTGAGGAACCAGGCCATGCACAGCAGAAGGGTGGCAAATACACATTTTCTGCCTGGAAAAACCTTACAGGCAATACCAGGCTTCTGCGAGAGTGTTGACACTGCCCAGCAGCGCCCCCCGATGGAGACCACGAGCCCTGGAAAATGTTTGCCCTCGGGCTAGTCCATTGAGCACCTGACAGGAATTTCTCCCTGTGGGAGGACAGAGGCCAGTTGGGGCCCACAGAGGTCAAAGAGTCCCGGGCTAAGGCTCCATTATGGAACCTTTTCTCGGAGGAGCACCCCCTAAGTCCCCAAGGGCTGCAGATGGCCCTATCTGTGCCTTTGTGAAAGTGAAGAAAAGGGAGTCCTTGTGGGCAGGCGGGGCTCCTGGCCCTGCTCAGGGAGAGCAGGTGAATTGCAAAAGTGCACCCCTTCCTCCCGGCAGACATAGCCCCTTGCCAGGGGTCACAGCTTCGTGATCAGATAAGGGCTGAATTCCAGATCCCAAGGGTGCTCCCCCCAGATGCTTTTGTGCAGTGTGCAACTTGCACAAACATACGTGGCAGCTCTGACTGTTCCTTCTGTCCTGAGTGCATCTGCTTCTGTTAATGCTCTTATCTCATGTGGGTGGGGGATTTGTCCTCTTGCCCGGCAATGTTAGCTAAGGCTGAAAGCTGTGGGTAATGCTAAGTACCCCACATTCTAAGTCTGAGGAACCCCAGCAGTCAGGCTAGCCTAGCCATCTCAGCAGGGCTACTCTCTCCCACCCCCTGTATAAGAGCACAGGGAGGAAAGGGGGTCGTCCACCTGTGGGGGTGTAGTGTTTGCATACAGAGGCTGTTTCCTCAGGGGGGAGGGTGCTTTTCCTCCCTGAAACAAAGCTGGGGGCCGCAAGGAAATCCCTAGTTAAGATTACGAGGAGTCTGGAAAAAAGGAGACTGGCGTCCGGCCCCCTGCCTGAATGCTTTCTGGGCTCCTTAGGTCTGTGTCTGGAGCAGGTGGCTGTGGTGAGGGCCAGCTGGCTCTGAGGGTTCCGGGGACAGAGGAGTCTGCTCTCCCCTGTTCCCTGGACCTGGAGGTGCCCTTAGGAAGGCCAGGGGCGGGCCTTCTGTTCTGGGCTTTTCCTCACTGGTGGAGCCCCCTCTGACATCTTTGTCTACCTGAACACATGTCCCACCTCCCAACAAATAATGGGGTCTCTTAAGTCAGTGCTACTACTACCAGACAGGTCTCTGCTGAGCGTGCGGCGCGGGGCACCGTCAACGCGGGGCTTGACTCCAGAGTGTGGACCAGGCCGTCCTACCTCTGGGGTGCTGGCCCCAGCCCGGGTATCCCAGGAGCGAAGGGCCACCAGTCGTGCTCCCCGGGTGCACTCCCCAGAGTGGAGCTTTCCCCCACAAACCAGAAGGTTCCAACATTGCAGCGCTGGGCGCCTTCGCGTGAGAACGTAGTAGTACGTCCTTGCTGTCACTGGAGGGCGACCGTGTGTAACGGGAAGGCAAAGTGCTGCCAACAGCCGCCGGCAGCCCGGCTTCGGGAGGCGGAATGAGGACAGAGGTGTGGCTCCTATGGGTGACCCCGCCCGACCCGGGCCCTCCCCGAGCGCTGTCCACCCGGCAGGGGACCCGCGAGCCCGCGCCAGCTCCTCCGGGCTCCCCGAGCCGTGCGCAGACGGGCAGGGGCACTTCGCCACGGCGGTGGGAACCTGTTTTGCACCTGAAAGCCTGTTTTTCGATGAAACAGTATCTGAGGGCAAGGACCTCAGCCCCGAGAGAGGGGAGAGGACACGAGCTGGCGAGCGGGCCTCCCGGGCGCCGACCCCAGAGCTCAAGGTCACGGCCAAGGGGACGCAGGCGCCGGGGCAGCGCGCGAGCGGCGCTACCCGAGGGCAGAACAATTTCCTCGGAAAACCAGAGTAGTTTTGTGTGGTCACAGCTGGTACATTAAATAATAATTAAAATGACACAATAACAGGCCGGGCGCGGTGGCTCACGCCTGTAATCCTAGCACTCTGGGACGCCGGGGCGGGCGGATCACTCGAGACCAGCCTGAGCAAGAGCGAGACCCCGTCTCTGCTAAAAATAGAAAGAAATTATATGGACAACTAAAAATATATGTAGAAAAAATTAGCCGGGCATGGTGGCGCATGCCTGTAGTCCCAGATACTCGGGAGGCTGAGGCAGGAGGATCGCTTAAGCCCAGGAGTCTGAGGTTGCTGTGAGCTAGGCTGACGCCACGGCACTTACTCTAGCCCGGGCAACAAAGCGAGACTCTGTTTCAAAAAAAAAAAAAAAAAGACAATAGCAGCAGTAGCAGCGCTGCACGTGTTTGGGAGCTTGACGTGGGTTCCCTCTGGCCTGCGAATGTGCCGGGCACAGGCTCCTTAGCGCCTGCCAGGACTGCAGGGCCGAGGCTCCCCAGAGGCCATTGGTGTCACCTGTGGGTTAATAAACAGGGGACTAACGGAGGATGGGACGGGGCTTCAGGAACGCTTCAACCCATTGTTCCCAGAGCCAAACCAAGGAAAATAAAGATTTGAAGGCTGCGTCTCGTCCCAAATACCCACAGTGTGGAAGCTGAGGAACGAGATACGGGAATGTTGCTTCTTTGAGAATTTCAGTCGAGAGCACGTTAACCACTCCGCCCACGTCTCTTAATGCTTTATTTCTTACCTCATGAGCGGTTTTCCAACAAGTTGCCAGTTCCTCTCGCCTGGGGGGCAGAGCTGAGGTTACAGGAACGCGGGGACAGCAGCGACAGCGCAGGGAGCTGTGGCGGTGGCGGCCAGGCCCGGGTGCAAGCTCCCTGCGCGCTCTGACCCGCCCTGGCGTGCCACGGACCTTTGGTCACTCACAAAACCGGGACGCTGAGACTGGCCCAGAGGCTTGCTGTGTCATCCTCGATCACTATTGGTCCGGAAGAGGTTTAGGCAGCAGGAGTTACCAGGCAGTTAAAGAGTAAGGGAGAAACTGACCCCAGCTCGTTGTCTGAACAGGCAGAGGCCCGCCCGGTCGTGCGAGCGCGGGTGCTGGCACCGAACCGCCGCACGAGGGCGCCGTTCTCGCTTCGGAGCAGCGCCTGCTAGCGCGGGAGCCGCTCCCTCAGCCCGGCAGTGCGCATGCTCGTGTGCCATCGCTTGGTGGGTCCAGTTCATGACTGATACTGGTGCTGCCACCTGAACCCTTCACTAGTTACTATCAGAGGGATCGGGGGACGCTGAGCCGGGAACCCTACTCTGCAGAGTTCCTGTCGTGATGAGAAAACAGTGATTCCAGCATTGCTGAGCAGGCCAGCCAACAGCAAAAAGCACACCCTTGGGCACACTTTGCAGTTCAGCATGAATAATTAATCGTGTGCATTACTTTATGCCCCTCTGGTCTGCAGCATGTTCACTCATGCGGTGTTGTTCGCCTCAAAATCAACTTCTACTATGTCAGAGAACTTCTGACCCAGTAATGCCACTTCTAGAAATTTCTTCCACAGAAACACTTCCACAAGGACACAAAAGAAGTACAGGTGCTAGATGTTCATTGCAGCGTTCTTTGTTCGAGTATAAAATTAGAAAGAATTTAGACATCCCTTAATAAGAGAATAATGAAATAGTACTAGTGGTGGTACCTCCATACTATGGAATTCTATGTAAGGAATGTGATAGACTTATATGAAGTGACGCAAGAAGCAAACTGCAGAATGTATTAAGTAATCTCACTTTGGTAAAAAAAAAAAGTTCATAAGTATTTATTTTACATATATTTAAAAAGTGCTTAGGAGCACAAATAGTATACAAAATTCTAAAGAAAAATTATTTAAAAAATTTATATCTTTACATGAAAACAGCCTATGTATTAGTTTTATATTAATAATATGAAAATCTGTGATTGTTTCTGTTGTTTTAGAAAAAAGAAATCAGATTTGGCTTTTTCCCTTAGCTGGTGTGAGTTGAGTTTTGTGTTACTTGCGGGTCCTGTTACCCTCTGGGGAGAGGGCTAATGCAGGAGGCGGTGGTTTCTGGCAGGATTCTTACTGAAGGCATCATTCTCATCCAAAAGTCAATCTTTTGGCCAGCACCAGCTTTTGTGGACTGCAGATTTTGGTTCCATCAGGAAATGCTAAGCATACGGCTCTCCCATTTGCAGAGCTGGTCCGTAGGGCAGCTCCCTTTGCGATGAGCGAGGCCTGGGGTCTGTCACCCGGGAGCTTCCAAAGAGAAAGAGAGCCCCCCGAGAGATTCGGTCATCCCGCTGTATTCCCAGTACCTGGCAGAGTGCCTTGTGTGTAGTTGATGCTTAATAATTGTTGAATGAATTTGTGGAAGCAAGAAGAAATATTTCAACCATGTCAGCTTAATTTTCATGTATTCTGGGGAAATAAGTTGTCTGTGAAAATGGCTCACCGTTCCTGGTTGATGATCCAGGGTTGTCTCCTGGGCTCCCCATTTTATAAAATGGTACACAGGTGGCCCTGCCACCGAGCAGCACATTATGACATCTGAACACAGGAGCAGACGCTGTCCCAGGACTCAGAAACAAAGCCGAAGTGTTGCTCTGACATGTCTTAGTGATTTGCAGAATGTTTCTGCCCCACGACAGCTAGACATAAACATGAATCACCTCGAGTAAATAACAGTAAGTGGCGTTAGTGACCAAAACAAAATTAAGCACTTCTGGGGCAGCTTTGGGACCAGGGTACTGAGGAGGGGCCTAAGTGCGTTTGGAGCCCAGGCCTCCCTAGAGGCTAGCTCTCTCCACATTTCTGAAAAACAAGAAAAGTCCCCAGCCTTGAGCTCTCACAGCTCAGCCCCAACCCCCCCTTTCTGGCTAGTGGTCTCCCCAGCCTCTGCCCTGACCAAAGAAACACGTGGGGGGTGGGGGCTCTGCTTTGCCCAGCTCCTGCTCTGGGCCCCTGGGCCGTGCCACCCCAGGCCAATCGCCCCGCAATCCAGTTCACAGATCCACTCTTCCCTGTTCTCTGGGAGGTAAAAATTCTAATACAGATATTCAGAATGGAACTTAACAGTGGGGCCTGGTTAGTTTATGTCTAATGAAAATGCACATGTACATTCAGAGGGTTAGAAAACAAGAAATGAACCTTCACTCCAACCCCACCCCCAGCTCCACTCTGCAGAGATAAACATCATTAACTGCTTCTTCGTATCCTTCCAAAACTCCTCATGCCTGTAGGGGCACACACCTGCATCCTTGGTAGACACAGATGGGCCCACACTATGCACACTCTTCGGTACCTTGCTTTCTTCTCACTGAACGTATCTTTGAGATTGTTTCAAATCAGCGTATACACATAGGCCTCATTCTTTTTAAACAGCTGCATGCTATTCTACTTTATACAGGGCAACGCTTGGTTTTCCTTGCTCAGCAGGCTTTTCCCTTTCTTCTTGTAATAGTAGCCTCAGCTGTCTTTGGGGGAATCATGTCTACCCCACTTTTTTTTTTTGAGACAGAGTCTTGCTCTGTCACCTTGGGTAGAATGCAGTGGTGTCATCATAGTTCACTGCAACCTCAAACTCCTGGGCTCAAGTGATCCTCTTGCCTCAGCCTCCTGAGTAACTGGGACTACAGGTGTGCACCAAAATGCCCGGCTAATTTTTCTATTTTTAGTAGAGACAGGGTCTTGCTCTTGCTCAGGCTGGTCTTGAACTCCTGAACTCAAGCAGTCCTCCCACCTCGGCCTCCCAGAGTGCTAGGATCACAGGTGTGAGCCATTGTGCCTGGCCATATCTCTTCTACTTTTAATCCTCTGGTTTGAGAGGGGATGACCCTGACCCCAGCTTCAGGGTTGGACATATGACCCAGGCCTCACCACAGTGAGCAGTTCAGAGATGGACACAGGACCATGCTGGGCCAGTGCCAATCAGGACCAGGACTTTATTTGAACTATTAAAGGAAGAGAAGCTCTTTTTTTTGTGCTGGCTTTGCACCTGGGGAGATACAGGCCTGGAGTGCTGGAAGCCACCTTCCCACTGTGTGGGGGCTGAGAATAAAGCCCGCATTGGAGAACAAAGCCAAATGTGCAGGGACATGGTGCTTGTCTTGATGATGGAGCTGGGGGGTCTGGTTTGGGTCGCACGGGCAGCCTCACCTTCCCCACCCTGCGCTCTCAGTTGCGTGTGCCGATGGACTCTTCTTTCGCCTGGGCCAGTGTTAGCTGGGCTTTCTGTTGCTCACCTTAGAAAGAGTCTTGATATAGAAAGCGTCATAAGGAATAGGGGATGGTGAGTGACCCTAGAGTATTGGCTGAGACCCTTTTATTTGTGGCTAGCAAGTTGGCCATTCTTGTTATGCAGTAATGAAGCAACTAACTAAATTGTTGCCACCCAAACTGGGTGTCTACCAACGCTGGAGAATTAGAGGGCTTCAGAGAGAAAGTTGATGAGCTCTTCTTGCCACTTTCAGTTACGATCCCACGTGAAAGAAGCAGACCACAGGGAAATTCTGACATGTGCTGCAACATGGTTGAACCTTGAGGACGTTATCTTGAGTGAAATCAGCCAGTCACAAAAAGACAAGTACCGCATGATCCCACTTCTGTGTGGTCCCTCCGGTAGTCAAATTCATAGAGACAGAAAGTAGAAGGGTGGTTGTCAGGGGGCTGGGGAGGGGCAGTGGGGAGTTGCTGTTTAACGGGGACAGAGTTTCAGTTCTGCAAGATGAGAATGTTCAGGAGATGGATGGTGGTGATGCCTGTACAGCAGTGTGCATGTCCTGAATGCCACTACCCCGGACACTTAAAAATGGTTAAGATGGCAAATTTTATGTTATGTATATTTTACCACAATTTACAAAAAGCACACACAGAAGGAAGAAAACATGGCTTGGTTAAGAAAGGTCCTTTCTGCCTGTGGCCTGCCATCAATACAGCTGAGAGCCCGGCCCTGCCACATGGGAAAAGCAGAGTTATCTGCAGCTGAAGCTACTGCGAGCACAGCTGGGAGGCAGAAGGCATAGCTGGAGATCAGGTGGGAGCTTAGGAGAACAAGGATAATAACTCACGTGACACTTGTAACTGTTTTACATATACGAACTCATTACTTCTTACAACGCCCTATGAAGTCCATACTGTTTTACAGATGAGGACAATAAAGGGAAGAGGACATTACATAAATAAGCTCTGATGAAGTAAGTGACAGAGCCAGGACAGGGTCCGGGCAGTCTGGGTCAGGCCCTTGGCACCACAAGGGCTCTGTAACGGCGGGGCCTTTCTGCCTCTTCTAAGAGCCTCCTCACAAGAGCCTGGCCACCCCACGGCCAAGGCTGAGATGGGGTCCCTTAGGGTTAATCAGAACACTGAGGCCTGTTCCAAGATACAGAAAATTTGAGGACTGATCCTAGAATCCAAGATTCCCCCTTGGCCCGATCTCTGGCTTTGTTAATGCTCCACGGCATTAACTGGAAGCAAAAGCCAGGACGCCCCTGAGATCCCAAGGGAACTGAGCCGTCAGGGAAGCTGGCATCTGGCTCCCAAAGGCTGAGCTTTGCTAGCCCCACGGGTGATCTCCAGGCCCTGCCGCACCAACCAGGAGTAGGCTGTGTGCCTGGCCTTGGTGCAGACAAGACTCACCCCCTTCCCCATCCTCGGGAGGTCTTTCCTCACTCTCACATCCTTTAACGCCTGTGGACTCTCTCCCTTCCCTAGAACCACCTTTGGAGCAACTGAGGGAAACCTTTGACCATGCAGGATTGCCTGCTGCTTGGAATCCTCTTGACGTGCACAGACGCAGGAACTCATAGCCCAGGCTCATTTCCTGGGCCACCGTGTCGTTGGCAACACTTCCCACAATTGGCTCTGGGATCTGAAAATCTCTTGGCCAGAGCCTCTTGCCTGTCCTGCTGTCTCTGCTTGGAGCGATCCGTTGGGGTGTGCTACTTGGGGCCGCACATGCAGGCTGCACCGCAGGGTTGGGCTGAGCATGGACAGGCTTTTGAGTCATCACCTGGCCTGGGAGGAAGAATCACATCACCTGGCACTTGTGGCAAAGAATGAGACAGAGGCATGGTCCTTACCTGCTGGGGAGATGCCTTCCAGCAAGAAGAGCCACAGTCCAGAGGGAAACAGAGATACGCTGTACAGAGGCGAGGCCCTGCCCGTGGAGAGGCGACTCTTCCCTAGAAGGCTGCACCCCTACTCCACAAAAACCACAGTCTCTGCCTGAACCCAAGGAAGGAGGACCTTGAAGACCCTCTGGCTCCAAGCACACTAGCACGCTAGTAGGTCATACGGTGATATTCACAGGGACTTGGCAATGAGCATTTGATTGTTTTATTTTTTTCAGTTTATTGCAAATTGACAAATAATTATACATATTTATGGGACACAAAGTGATGTTATATGTGCATATAATGTGGAATGATTAAACCAAACTAATTAACATATCTATCACCTCAAATACTTATTTTTTGTGGTGAGACTATTTGAAATACGTAATACTGTACATTGTTACTAACTATAGTCACCATGCTGTGCAATAGATCTCAAAAAACTTATTTCTCCTGATGGAAACTTTGTACCCTTTGACCAACAACTCTCTCTTTCCCCCCCCACCCCGTGGATTTGATTGTTAACAGCCAAGAACAGACTCTGTGAAGGAAGTTGTGCCAAAACATACCATGCAATAAAACACCTGCTACTACCAGTACTTAGTGTTTCTTCTCCTTGTCTTAGTTTGACAATTTTTTTTCACTTTATTAAGGTATGGACATTGCAGGGAATTCCTTATTTATATTTGTTATTATAATTGATCTGTTCCTAGCGCTTTCTGCTAAGAGCGAGGACCTCCCTGGTGTTCCACAGCAACGTGAAGACAGGGGCAGTCTGGTTGCAGATCTTAGAGGATTTCACTGACTTCTGACATGTGCCAGTACTGGGGGGAAAGGCTGTGACTTTTCAAGTCCAGTCAACCACACCCCTAACACTGACCCTAACCGTGTCACCATTAGAGACCTCTGAAAGGGGCTGCTTCCTCAAGAAAGAGATGCTTGTGCTAATGGACACCAAGGGACACTGTCTTAGTTTGAGTTCCCCTAGAAGCAGACCCTGACACGAGGATTTTAGTGCAGGTGGTTTATTTGGAAAGTCATCCCAGAAAGCACCAGAAGGGGAGCAGGAAAGCCAACAAGGGTGTGTGGGGACTCTGGGAGGCCTAGTTCCTACCTCTGATATGGTGCTGAACTATGCTGACTGTTGGAACGCTCCTCTGGCCAGCTCCACCGCCAGTGCGTTGCTGTTACACCTTTGTTACTCTTTTCTATCTCAACTATTTATTGCAGGAACCTCCTTGCTGATCTCCCTGCTCCCAAACTGCCTTGTGTCTAGTACCAAAATCACTTTTCCTGAAGCATGGTGTGATCATGATCTTTCCCTGCTCACATATCTTTGGTGCTTCCTTGTGCCTACGTGATGAAGTCTGAAGCTCTGGGCCTGGTGTTCCAATGAGGCACTGCCCCTAGGAACAGGGGAGACAGCAGTGCCTGCCCCCATGCAGCTGGTCATCAGCTTGGGGGTCACGCAATGACAGTAGGGTGTGGTAAGTGCTGTGGCAAGAGAGGTGGAGAGTTCTGAGAGCCCAGAGGACAGGTGCCACGGTCCTGGGTCACAGAGGCTTAGGAGGCAGAGACTTCTGGTCATGCATGTAATGCATTCTCCCCTTCTTCCTAGTGGAACTTCTGCATATCAGGAATGGCAATGGCAGCAGCTAAATACCAGCACACTCCTCAGACTTTCTTACAGATAGAAGCAGCCCATGGGAGGTAAGTGGAAGTCACTGGGGCTTCCAGAAAAGCTCCTTAAGGGAGTCTTGTTCAACAAGAGGGCTGCCCCTTTCCTACCTTCTGCAGCCTGATTTGCAGGTGTGATGGCTGGAAATACAGTGGCCACGTTGTGACTATGAGGGAATCTTGAAGGTGGATGCTACATACTAACGATGGTGAGCAGAAAGCATTGGGGTCCTTGATGACCCTGGAGCTCTCAATCCAGCTCTGGGCTGATCACTTCCAGACTTCTTTTGTGTAAAAAAAGGTAAACGTCTTCTTAGTTTAAGCCACTCTTATTAGGGTTCTGTTGTAGTCTCATCTGAATAAATGCAGTATCCCAGAGTATGTGCCATCTGAAGCATTAGCAGAAATTAGATACGCAAACTAGGATGCAAGGGGGCTCCAGGGAGGGTTTAGAAGGACCAAGGAGGAAGTGTGTTCCAGGCAGAGGGGAGAGAATGTTCAAGGCCTGGAGGAAAGCCACAAAATAGTTGGGTGTGTCTGGGGCTAGCAGAGAAGGGGTGGAAGGAGAGGAAGCCTGAGATAGGAGCAGAACTTAGACCGTGAGGGACCTTGCAGCCTTGTGAAAAGTTGGTCTTACCCACAGGTAAAGGCAGCCCTGAAGCAGTAGTGAGGCTGCACTTTAGGAAGATGTGGCCAGTGTGGAGAGGGAGGGGCTGGATCGGAGGGAGCAAGAGTGGAGGCCGGGAGACCCCTCAGGAGGCAGCGGCTGTGGGCACACAGAGCTGGGATTGGATTGTACTTGGCCGGTGGCTGGAGGGACGGAGCGTAATGGGCAGACTAAGACTTTGAAAGGGAGACTTCAAGAAGACGGTGTCAATGGGATTTGGAGGCAGAACGCAGGGGGAGTGAGGATGAGGAAGTGTAAACTGAGACAGGAGTCAGAGGCCGGATCGAGATGGGGAGGAAAAGAGGCTCCGGGCTGGACGCGTGCAGCCTGGGGTGGGTCCGCTGAGGCACAGCAGAGGCCAGTGCAGGCCACGGGGGGGCCCTGGACTGGGAGTTAGACACCTGCCAACCACACACCTGCAGGGTGTGCCACCTCCAGCCACGTCCTTGGCCTCTTTGATTCCAATTCCCAGCCTAAACTGGGGATGTTGTCAGCCAGTGCACGTGAGGGCCCTGACGCTTAGTAGATGCTCAATAAACGATAATTGCACCTGCACCGTGGCTGCACTTGTTCCCTCAGTTTGTGCTCACGCCCACGTTTCTTTCATTCATTCGTCAAGGACCTGGGGGCCAAGTCTCGGCCCCCACCCCTCTGCTGTGGCTCCAAGCAGCCCAGAGGAAAGCCGCTCCTCTTCTTTCAGACTCATGGCACCGTCCCTGTAAACTTGATTCCCATCTTAGGTGAGCAGCAGGAAGGAGGCCGGGGAGGTGGAGCTGCGTTAGAAGCAGGTCCGTTGGCTCCAAGACTGCGCTCTCGGCTCTGCAGCATCCGGCTTTGCCGAGGGAGCGGGTGGCGGGTTGGGGACTCGGCTGTCCCCGCTCCCGCGCGCCTCCTCCCTCCCTGCCACCCCGCCCCAGTGCCCGGCTCCTGCGCGCCCGCGCTGCTCCCGGCGCCGGCTCTGCGGGCGGCTGCGGCTCGGCGGGGCAGGCGGGGCGCGCACGGCGGCGGCTCCGGAGCGGGGCCCGGGCTGAGCCCCGGCCTGCGGACGCCGCGGCCCTCGCCCACCCGAGGCCGGCCTGGGGGGCCCGCAGGGCGCGCGGAGCGCCGAGTGCGTGTCGGGCTGGGCCCCGCACCCGAGCGCAGGAGCGCGGGCGCGGCGTGCCGGAGCGCCCCGCATGGAGCCCGCGCCGGAGCCGCCTGCGCGGGAGCCGCCCGCCCGGGAGCCCCCCGCGCGGGCCCGGCCGCCGCCGCCCCCAGCCGCGCGCCCCGCGCCCGCCCCCGCAGCGCCCAGGCCGCGCTCGCCCGCCGAGGCCGAGGGCCGCGGCCCCGAGGGGCTGCTGCGGCGATCCGGGTCGGGCTACGAGGGCAGCACCAGCTGGAAGGCGGCCTTGGAGGGTAAGCGCGGAGCGGCCCCCTCCCCCGGCCCCCTGCCCAGCTCCGACCTGGGACGGGACCGGAGCGGTCAGAGTCACCTTGGCCGCTCTCCCGGAGGAGGGAAGCGCAGCGCTACCCGCTCATCTTGGGGGAGTGAGATGCATTTCGTGGATGCTGGGGGAGGTAACAGGGACCCCCCTCTACTCACAGCCTTGACCCTAGCTCTGCTGCTCTTTGACCTTGGGAGCAAGCCTCACACTCCGAGCCTTAGTTTCCCCAGCGGGAAGGGGTCAGTTACTGTCTGGAACTGTTGAGAGGGGCATGTTGGGAGGGTGGCCTGAATCTGTAGCAGTGAAAATGCTCTGAGCGAAGTCACAAAAGCTGTAGACCCCAGAGATAGTGCCAGCCCCTGTTGGGGGTGGGGAGGGGGTGTGGGGAGGGCACGGCAGGGGAGGGGTGGAGAGTCTCTGAGAGGCTCTTCCTTGCAAGGTCATGGTGCCACCTACCCCTTCCAGTTAGAATGGCTCAGGGAGTCATCCCTGGTTGGCCATGGGGACAGTAACCGAAGTGGAAAATCCGTTTCAAGTTCATGAGTTTTTGTATATATTTTTTTAATTTTAGCTGTTCACATAATTTCTTTCTATTTTTAGTAGAGACAGGGTCTCACTCTTGCTCAGGCTGGTCTCAAACTCTTGACCTCAAGCCATCCACCTGCCTCGGCCTCCCAGAGTGCTAGGATTACAGGCGTGAGCCACCACACCCGGCCAAGTTCATGAGTTCTTTTAGGGAACTCCTGTTAGCTGCAGCTGGTGGTGTGCTGTGTGGGAGACACTGGAATTGGCAAGAGAGTGGCTGCACTCTGGATGCTTCTCAGGGTGCTCCTGGCACCCTGAGTCCGGGGACTGAAGAGTACCTGGATAGCATTAACTAGGGAAGCCCAGAGCCTGGGTCACCCATCTTTAGGGAGAGGGTGTCAGAAAAGGTGGGCTTCCTGGAGTAGGTGACCTCTTAGGGACTGTGGAGTGGAGACAGGAGGGTGTATCAGGCCCAAGGAGCAACGTGTTCAGGCCAGGTGGCTGGAGCTAGCCTGTCCCATGGGGGCAACTGAACACCAGAGTAGTGGGGTGGGGGCGGGGTGAGGAAAGATGAGGCTGGAGGACCCAGACCGGGAAGGGACACCCAGGGTTTGCCAAGGAGTTTGGACTTTGTTCTGAAGGAGCTGCTGAGGGGCTGAGATGGGGTTTGTCCTTGGACTGGTGGTGGCGCACAAGGGTGGGATGGAGGGTGGAGGTCAGGGAGGGGGGTGGGGCAGTGGTCTGGGAGAGCCATAACCAGCACCTGCGCCAAGGCAGGCTGAGGTGGGAGGGGGGGCAGTAATGTCAGCGCTTGGCCCAAAGGCAGTGGGTGGGGGTTACGGACTGCCTGAGTTCCTGCCAGGGACCTCCTCTCCGCTGGTCCCCTGAGGGTCTCCTGGGTGTTCTGTGGGTGGCCCTGACTCCTATTAGAAGAGGGGAGCTTGTGGACCAAGTCTGGTCCTCTGCAGGTTGCGGCCACATCGGCCCAGTGGCTTTAGCACTGGTCTCCCACAGTCATTCATTCTTTCTATGACCTCCAGGCACAGTTCTAGGCCCTGGGCACACCCCTGTCCTCACAGAGATCCCAGGACAGGCTGAGACAGTGTGGCGAGGTGCAAAGAACACAGTATCTGGAAACCGGAGTCAGAGCCTTCACTGCCGCGGGCTGGCAGGGTTTTGGACTCGTTTGAGCATAGTTTCCTTATCTGCTAGGTCAGGTTGTGATTTCTACCTCCCAGGGCTGTACAGATGGAGGCCCTGGAGTATGGGCTGTATGTGCGGTGACTCCTCGTCCCACCCCCTGCACGGAGCATCCTGCAGACCCAATGGACGGGCCCAGGCCCAGCTGGAATCCTTTGACTGCTGGTCTGCCTACCTGGGGTCCACTTCCCACTCCCAACTGGAGTCTGAGGAATGAAACACCATCAACGGGACGAGGGATTTGCCTGTTTTGGGGACCCAGGGACTTTGCAGTTCCTGCTTAGCCAAGCACTTGCCTTAAGAGAAACAGGAGACTTCTTGGCTCGACTGAGGGGAGCACCCCAAGGGCACCTGCTCTGGGCTGCACCGTGCTGGGGGCTTTCACAGACGTTCTCTCATTCAGTCCTCACCTCTCCCCTTGCAGGGCTTTGGTGGACGTTTATCTGTTTTATAGATGGGGGACGGAGACTGAGAGTCCAGGTGTCTTGCCCACAGACCCGCTTGGTTGAACACGTGACACCCCCGCAGGGCATGTCACAGGCCTTGGACGTGGAAGCGCTTGCCCTTCCCTGAGTGGCCGAGGACACCAGGCTTGGCGAGGCCGGCAGGGGACCATCGAATCCCACGCACACGTTCTCCTCCTCTGCTCCTCAGACAACCCTGCCACCTCCAGGCTCGACACTTTTTCCCTCCTCACAGGTTAAGTGAGTCAGAGAGCTTCTTAAATCAGAGTGCTGGGATTAGAGCCCAGGTCTTTGAGACATTCACAGATGAATAATTAGCTTTATAAATAGAAAGCCAAACAGAAGTTCCTCCGATCAAGTCTTCTCTCCCCGTGGATATGAACCTTTCCTTCCAGCCCCAGCCCGGGTGACAGGCTGGAAAAGGTGACCCAGGACTCCAGTCTGGGTTCTGGAAACACTGGAGGAGATTCGAGATGGTGATATTTCTGGCACCGGGGATGGCAGGGGGCAGAGTGGCCTGGGGTAAGGGAGACGGGACGGCGTGATCCTGCGAGCCTCAGGCTATAGATTTTTTAGTGCTCACCAATTCTGAATTTTTAATGTGGAAAGTTTCTTGATTAGGCACAAACCCACAACTTCCTGATCAAAACCACACACATGCATTTAGAAAAGCCTCTTAAAAATTCTAAAATTACCCAACTCCACGTTTGATAATTTTTAACAGTCAAGATTATGCTCAGCAGGCTGTGCTACTGATGACGTGGAGACATTAGCCATGGGCCTTTTTTAGGATATGAGTGTGAGGATGATGGGAGATTTGTCTGGGCTTGGAATCAGATTTTTTCAGTTCCTTCTAATATTAGGCTAAATCACACACATTTAGAAACCTAAATAACCTGCAGGCCGGGCACGGTGGCTCTGGCCTGTAATCCCAGCACTTTGGGAGGCTGAGGCGGGAGGGTCACTTAAGGCCAGGAGTTCCAGACTGGCCTGAGCAACATAGTAAGACCCCTGTCTCTACTGAAAAACCCAAACAAAACCAAAAACCTGCACCCTTGAACTCCATATAATATGAGCCATAGCATAGTAGGGGTGATTCTTGAGTTAGATATTTATTAGAAGTTGAATTGTATCCCCACCAAAGGGGACATGTGGAAGTCCTACCCCAGTGCCTCCATGTAGTGTGACCTTACATGGAGACGTAGTCATGGCAGATGAATTAGTTAACATGAGGTCGGACTGCAGTAGGGTGGGCCCTAATCCAGTGGGAACTGGTGTCCTCATGGTCACACGAAGGCAGAAGCACACAGGAGGACGCCATGTGACGATGAGGGCAGAGACTGGAGTGATGCAGCTGCAAGCCAAGGACCGCCCAGGACTGCAGCAAAGCACCAGAGGCTACGAAGAGGCCACATACGAGTCCCTACAGATTTCAGAGGGAGCGTGGCCCTGCCGCCCCTCGATTTTAGACTTCTAGCCTCCAGAACTATGAGAGAATAAATTTTTGTTGTTTAAGCCACCCCGTTTGTCGTACTTTGTAGGCAGCCCTAGGGATACCACGTTGTTTTGGATTGTGCGGACCCACAGCCATCCTCTGTGAGGGCAGACAGTGAATGACGAGTGGGGACTCCCTAGCATGTCCTGTGTCCACAGTGCAGTGTCTAGAGAAATTATTCCCACCAAAGCAGGAAGAGGCACCTTAATTCTAGTAATGTTGGAGATACATGTGCAGATTCCCCTTTCCCACGTGGCCTTTTCTACAAACTTAGTTTATGTATTTATTGCCCAGGCTGGAGTGCAGTGGCTCGATCATAGCTCCCTGCATCCTCAAACTCCTGGGCTCAAGTGATCCTCCTGTCTCAGCCTTCTAAGTAGCTGGGACTACAGGCATGTGCCACCCCAACCGGCTAATCTTTTGAAAAGAATTTTTGTAGAGATGGGGTTTTGCTATGTTGCCCAGGCTGGTCTGGAACTCCTGGCCTCAAGTGATCCTTCTGCCTT
The DNA here is from genome assembly GCF_020740605.2 of Lemur catta. NCBI lineage: Eukaryota > Metazoa > Chordata > Mammalia > Primates > Lemuridae > Lemur > Lemur catta. The sequence goes on along the minus strand of NC_059138.1, from coordinate 12,611,705 downwards.
GGCCTCCCAAAGTGCTGGGATTACAGGTGTGAGCCACTGCATCCAGCCCAAACTCAGTTTAATTTAAGGCTGACCAAGGATGTTGTCATTCAGTGTAACTAAATTTCCCTCATATTTTTTGAGTCCCAGTGGATGCTCTGTAACCTGCAAGGTAATGACCAAGCCCTATTTTAGGGCACCCAAAGGTGAATAAACCACAGTCCTTACCCCACGGGGGCCCAGGGCTGCTAGTTATGATGACAACGACGGTACACGCAATTGCTTCCAGTTAAGTAAACTCACCATGCCAGGCGCCGTTCTAAGGATTGTATGTTGAATTCCCATAAAGCTCTAAGAGGCAGATACTACCATGACCTTGTTTTAAAGATGAGAAAAATGAAGTTAAGTAATTTTACAATCGAGGCTAAGTAATTTTACCATCAGTAAACATCTAGAAAGTGGCAGAGCTGGGGTTTGAACCAGGTGAAGTGGTTTTGGATGCCATGCTCTTAGCTTCCGTGCACAAGGGGTAGCAGTAGCAGTGCTAGAGAAGAGGACTGCAGGTATGTGAAGAAGAGAGAGGAAGGACGCATACCTGCCCTGGCCACAGGCAGTCATTACACAGCTCCAAGGGACTCAGCTTATAACGAAGCTGCCACCAAGGACGGCAAAGGAAACACAGAGAGAGCCCAGTCCTCCAGGGCAGGCTGGAGCCGCTGCTCTTACCATGTCTGAAGCCACTCATCTGGGACTCCTGTCACCTGCCAGCATGGACCTTGCTCATAGGAAAGACTCTGAATGTTTGTTGGACCTGCAGGTCAAGACGACAGGCTGAATGCTTCCCTTCAGAGGCCCACTAATGCAAAAGGCCATCAGGACAATAAGAACAGGAGAGAAGACAACAGCAACCAAATTGGGAGCTAGGGAGCAAACGGATGAGTAGTAACTCTACTTCACCCCACCAAAGGAAGCTCAGAAAGCAGAGGAGCCACCTGAGTCCCATGGGACAACCCCCGAGGCTCTGGGGTTGGTGGCAGTGGGAGAAAGGGGGGCTGAGAAGAAGAGGACAGGCTGAATGTTTCTTTAAGCAGTATTTAGATCCCCAGTCTTTGCAGCCTCTCCCCAGCCCTGGCAGGAAACTCGAGGTGAAATCTCTCAAGAGACAGGGCCTCTAGACATCACCACAGGGACAGCAACCCACTAAGTCAACATTGGCACACTGAATGCTGAGGACAGCCTCCAAACCCCTTCCCCCAGCGGGCCCTGTACCCTCCAGGAGAGAAGACAGAAGAGCCTTCTGCTGGGACTCTGGTCCACCCAAGAGCAAAAATCTATGGAGATTAACATTCAGAGAACCTCAAAGACCAGTCCAGCCAGCACTCTCTACCGAGTCCCCAGCAGTTAATAAGCCCCACCCGTGGACTCAGAGGCTCCAACAAACTCTTTAGTCCTCCTGCCTTAATCATGAACAGATAGCCAAGGATCTGCAGACATCTGAGGAAAGTCTCTAACGTGGAAGCTAGAGACCAGAACAAACGAACAGGGAAAAAGCAATTTGGAGAACATAGAGACAATACAGGGAGGAATAAATTTTCTGCCCACCTCTTCACCCCCCTCCCCCCAAAACTGTCAAAATATTGTCAGAGAGAAGAGATGAGAGAAAATATTGCATCATTTAAACAAGAATAGGATGTTTTACGAGAGGGTATTCATGGAACAGCAGCAACAAAAACAAAAAACCTTGGAAAATTAAAAATATAATAACAGAAATAAAAAACTCAGTGGGAGGGTAGGAAGATAAGGTTGAGAAAATCTTCCAGGAAATAGAGCAAAAAGACAAAGAAATAGTGAATAAGAGGGGAAAAAAGGTTGAGAAATTTGGAGGACCAATCCAAGAGTTCCAACATTTGAAGAGTATGACTTCCAGAAATCAAGCAGAAAACGGAGGTGAGGAAATCATCAGTGCTATAATGAAAGAAAATTTCCTGGAACTGAAAGACATGACCTTCCATATGGAAAGGGCCCACTGATTGCCTATTACACTAGATGAAAACAGACTCAACCAAGGCATGGCAGGCATGATGAAACCTTAGAACACTGTGTGATAAAGAGAAGATCCTACAAGCTTCTAGAAAAAAAATTGAGCAATTGAAATTCAAAGGATCATGGGTCAGAATGGATCTAGACTTTTCAAAAGCAACACTAGATCTAGAAGATAATTAAGTAGTACTTTTAAAATTCTGAAGGAGAATTACTTCCAACCCGTATTACGTAGGCCTCTGAGTTCACGACTCCAGGGGCCCCACTCCACATGGAACACGAGTGTTGCTCCTTCGACCAGTGCAGTGTGCTGGTTCTGCTATACCCTTTCCCCGGCAGCCACTGGACGATGTGTCCACCAAGATGAGGGGGTAAACCAAGAACGAGGAAGACACGGGGGAGAAGGAATAGAAGAGGCAACACAGGAGAGAGGCAGAGAAACCCTCAGGCTGCTGGTACAGGGAGGGCAGCAGGGCTTAGAAGGCAACGAGTCAGACTGCAGCAGGTCAGAAGGTTCCATAACACTTCTTTGAGAAGGTTGTTAATGGACTGAATGTTTCCTCCCAAAATTCATATGTTGAATCCCCAACCCTTAATGTGATGGCATTGAGGAGGTGCAGCTTTGGGGGTAATTAGGTTTAGGTGCGGCCATGAGGGTGGAGCCCCCATGACGACATTAGTGCCCTTCTAAGAAGAGACACCAGAGCTTCCTCTCTCCACTCTGAGAGGACACAGTGAGGTGGCAGCCAGGAAGGAGGCCTCACCAGAACCAACATGCTGCCACCCTGATCTCAGACTTCCAGCCTCCAGAGCTGTGAGAAATGAGTGTCTGTTGTTTAAGGCCCAGTCAGTGAGATTTGTTATAGCAGCCCAAGCTGACTGAGACAAAGGTGAGACAGAATTTCTGATTAATCTCATCATCTAAGAGGAGTTTTGGGGTGAAATAATGACAAGGACACGAAGACCAAGAAGAGGAAAAGAAGAGCATGATTAACTAACAGGAAACAGAAAGTTCTGTAGAAATGAACAGATTGTAACACACTGCATGACTTTGCTGGGAACACCATTTACCTTGTCCTAAAAAGACAAAACCAGATTATCAACCTAACACTAAACTATGGTGTTGAGAGGGCAGGGGGTAAGTGGTCAGGGTAGGATGCTAATGCAGAGAGAATTAAGTCTTCATCATTATAGTGGGAAGTCAATAAATTCTATCTAAAATGGAAAAGTCTGGAAGTAGTGACATACACATGGCATTTTGAGGTTTGGAGGTAATACTCAAAGAGTCAGCTAGAAGAGTTGAAAGTAGTTGGCCCTGGGGAAGGGGCAATGTCATTATTTTTAATGAAGTCTTTTAGAATTTCTTGGTTATTTAAATTTGTGTTTTTCAGACTATCCTTGATGAAGGAAACAGGTTTCTTTTCCAAATCCTTTGTAAAATGCAATACAAATGAATAACTAGAAACACAAGGCCGGGTGCGGTTGCTCACGCCTGTAATCCTAGCCCTCTGGGAGGCCGAGGCGGGTGGATCACTCGAGGTCAGGAGTTTGAGACCAGCCTGAGCGAGACCCCGTCTCTACTAAAAATAGAAATAAATTATCTGGACAACTAAAAGTATATATAGAAAAAATTAGCCGGGCATGGTGGCGCATGCCTGTAGTCCCAGCTACTTGGGAGGCTGAGGCAGTAGGATCGCTTAAGCCCACGAGTTTGAGGTTGCTGTGAGCAAGGCTGATGCCACGGCACTCTAGCCTGGGCAACAAAGTGAGACTCTGTCTCAAAAAAAAAAAAAAAAAGAAACACAAGCACACACTTGGATGACAGAGTAGTGCTGAATTGCTGTAAATTCTTCCTCTCCATATTGGTACTCACATTGTGATGGATGAGTGACAATTGACAGGCCAGCACTGGGCTGTGGAGTACTCTGTTCACCTATGTCTATACATAACTGTGATTTTTAAAGAGAAAATAAAAGATAAAAAGGGATGCACAACAAAGTAACTATACTTAACTGTACACTTAATGGTTAAGATGGTCAAAAAATAAAAACAAAATTTTAAAGGGAGTTCACACATACTAGGATGGCTATAATAAAAAATATAATTACTATGGCATAAGTTCTTGAAAAAAAATGCAAAACAACAAGTGTTGGTGAGGATGTGGAGAAATTGGAACCCTAGTCCATTGCTGGTGGGAACGTCAACCGGTGTAGCTGCCGTGGAACACAGTTTGGTGGTTCCTCAGAAAGTTAAACAGAGCTACCATATGACCCAGCAACTCCACTGCTAGGCCGTCTGCCCGAAAGAACTGAAAGCAGGGACTCAAGCAGGTATTTGTACACCACGTCCATAGCTACGTTATTCACAACAGCCAAAAGGAGGAAACAACCCCAGTGTCTACCACCAGAGCAGTGGATAGACGGAATGTGGTTAAATCCATGCAATGGAATATTATTCAGCCTTAAAAAGGAAGGAAGTTCTGATACATGGAGCAACGTGGATGAACCTTGAAAACATGCTAAGTGAAAGAAATCAGGCACAAAGGACAAATACTGCATGGTGTTCCTAGAGTGGTCAGATTCATAGAGATAAAAAGTAGAAGGCTGAGTGCCAGGGGCTGGGGGAAAGGGAATGGGGTGTTGTTATTTAGTGGGTACAGAGCTTCTGTCTGGGATGATGGAAAAGTTTTACAAACAGACAGTGATGATGGTTGCTCAACATTGTGAATGTACCTTAATGCCCCTAATAGTACACTTAAAAATGATCAAGATGGCAAATTTTATGTTATATATATTTTATCGTAATTAAAAAAATCTTAAAAATACCCCATGCCTAAAGTCTGAAAGGATTCTTTCATTAAATAGAAAATGCAAATGCTAAGTGATAACAAAAAACATAAATAAGTGAAAATAGTAAGGGAGAACCCAGCGGATCAGGAAGAGGATGGATGGAGTAGAGGCGGGTGGATATCAAGAGGTATAGGTGGAGGAGGAGAACTTTGGGAGCAAAGACCCAGGGGCAGGGCTGCAAGGCCTGGATGAACTGGTTATTTCAAGGAGTCTGACTAGCTGAAACCTGGGACCAGGTAGCAAAGCAGCAGGAGATTCAAGGTGGACAGCTCTGCCTGTCTCGGGAGAAGTTTGTGGGCAGTGGGGAGCCCTTCGGGGAGAGTTTGAAATGGGGGCATCACAGCATCAGAACTGTACTGTGGAGCAGCAGTTCTCAAACTCCAGCGGGCCTCAGAGTCACCTGGAGGACTTGTTAAATCTCACCTTGCTGGGCTCCACCCCCCAAGTTTCTCACTGGTGGGGCTGGGGGCTGGCGGCGGGACGGCAGTTGAAACCCTCTCTCTTCTCCTTAGACACCACCACGCGACTCCTGCTGGGCGCCATTGCGGTCCTTCTGTTTGCCATCCTGGTGGTGATGAGCATCCTGGGTGAGCCTGCATGCCAGGGCATTATGCAATTCCCTGTGTACACTCGTTGTCAAAAGCACCTCTAATTAGGCAAAGAAAGGTTCCAGACAGTCCAGGCTCCTGTGGGGCACAAAGTAGAAAAAATATAGTGTTGGCTGTCGATGAGATTTTAGCCTAAAATAATATATTCACATCTGGGAGATACCTGAGAAACTGAAAGGGTCAAATAAAAACGGTGAAAACTGCCACTAAGGACAGGTGGGGCTGTATGAACAGGGAATGTGGCTACTTTTAAGGGAAGTATGTGTTGCAAACCCCCTGAAGGGTTTGCAAAGTGATTTCAGTGCCTCTGTCCTTAATCTTTGAGGAGTACTGTAAGACTAGAGGTGGATTTCTCAACATGCGGGAACAAGTCCACCAACAACACTGATTCCTACCAATCCTTCCCTGTAGGGCTTGTATGACAAGCAGGAGGCTTGTGTTTAGAAATGGATGTGGCAACACCGGAGCCAGTTTGGGTTCACCTGGAATAATCACTACAAATTAAATCAGTTTCCTTTTACCCTTTTGCTGGGTTGGGAGGCCAGGGCGATGTGTAGACATAACACATCGGGAGTTCAATAAAGCACAACAGAGTTTCTTAGGAGATCCTTGTGGAGAAGCAGTTGAAACGGTCAATATTCCCAAGCCCACTTGTATCTCATTGAACAAATGTGCCCAGGAAGTGTCGATTAATTAACTGGTGTCCACATGGCTGTAGATCCCTAGGGGCTTGGGTACCGTAGGCCTGTTCTTGGCTCTGTCCTGGTCTACATTTTAATCAATCACTTGTATGAAAACAAACAAAAAATATACTTATGGAATTTGTAGCTGACACAATCCAAATACACAATTCCATATGACAGATGGGAAAAAAATCAAGATTAAAGTTTATTTTTACAAAGCTCAAATGATGAGCCAAAGTGAAAGATAAATGTGGAAGAAATAAATATAAGCTTCTGCATTTGGATTTTAAAAGAGATTTTCACATGTTCTGGACACTGGGGAGACCTGGCTTGGAAACAGGTCATATGAAAACAACTAAGACTATGGCTTAATTCCTTTGGCAAGGAGGCCCTTTGAGACTCTGATGGAAGCTCTGGGCTTCCTTCCCAGAAAAGTGCACGTATGCACACACGCACGGAGTCTGTGCATTACAGCAGACTGGAGAGCCCATGACACCTGGAACACAGCATTGTGATCACTCTTGTTGCTGGCAGAGCCACATCTGATATGTCCCAGTCTGTCCTGGTGGCAGCATTTCAGTGGCAGTATGGGGACACTACAGTGAGTAGGCCCTGCTAGGAATCATGAAAAGATGGCAGGGGAGGCTGGTGTCCTTCAAGTAGGAGGTAGAAGACAGAATGAGTTTGCTCTGGGTCACTGTAGAAGGCAGATCCTAGATCAGTAGGTCTAGGTCACAAGAGGGAAGGGTGGGACTAAATATTAGTATTTAAAAGGAGCTTTCCAGCAGTTCAGCAGTGGAACAGGCAGCCTTGTGAGCTAACAAGGTGTAGTTAATGAATGAGACTGGGCAGTCCATCCTGCAAGTGGCTCCCACCCTGGCCAGAGAGAAAGGACACATGGCTTCCAGGTCCCTTCCCAGTCTGAGTTTCCAGGGTCCTAAGCCTCGGGAGTTCAGAGACAGAGGAGGTCGTAACCTAGGGGCTGACCTGCTGTCACTTGCCCTTATGGGGATGCGCCTCCCAGCTTCCCCTCCCTCATTCGTTTAGTCGACAACAATCCAGGCGCTGTGAGAGGTGCTTACCTGTGAGGATAGCCACATCAGCAGTGTGGCTGAAGGGCACCAAAGTCAAGGCAGGTGGAGGGAGCCTTGGGAAGCAGAGGAGGAATCAGGGGGACAGGGCGGTGGCCAGGCACGAGGGCAGACGCAGAGCCTGTCTCTTCCTGCAGCTTCCAAGGGCTGTATCAAGTGTGAAGCACCCTGCCCAGAGGACTGGCTGCTCTACGGAAGGAAGTGCTACTTCTTTTCTGAGGAACCGAGAGACTGGAACACGGGCAGGCAGTACTGCCACACCCATGAGGCCGCGCTGGCTGTGATCCAGAGCCAGAAGGAGCTGGTGAGTGTGCTGAGGTGTGGGGCAGGGACCCTCAGTGCCTCCAAGTCTAAGGGGAGAGCCACACCCCATGGACGTGGGGGCCCCTGTGACATGTCCCCAGAGCCATCCAGCCACTGCACAGCCATGGGGTGTGCAGGTGGACCCAACAGGTCACCGCGTGGCTCTAGTTGCCACTTCTATTGTCAAGGACACTTCAATCCAAGGCTGTTGACTATGCTAAACTCAGTATTGTGAAGTGTAAGAATTACAAACGCCCTGTGAAATGTAAAAATACATTGTCATTTCCCACTGATCCAAATCAAGACATGATCTCTCCTTTAACACCCAAAACAGTTTTATCAATAGAAATGTGTTAAGAAACACAACTAATGAGTCTGTTGGCCATTTTGGGTTTTGAGGTCAACAGTGGTGTGGCAATCCAAAATAGCAGATAATCTAAAAATCATTTCTGTTTGTCTTTGCAAAGACAAACTTTCTCTCCCTTCTGCAGAGAAAGTCCCACAAGTATGCATAGAAGGACAACCAACCTGAGCGCTGAGATTCGTCCCAGATAATCCATCCAGTGGGCAATCCCCAAGCTTCCTGCAAATCAGGAACGCTGGCCTGCTGGGCTCTGCTCTGGGAGGACAGCCCTGTGCAGCCTTCTGGGCCCCGGGGGCACGCACACAGAACCAGGGGCCCTTCCCGGCTGCTGGAGCCAACTGCTGCAAGGTCAGGGAGCAGCTCCCAGCCAAGCTCAGGCCGTGCGGCTGCAGGAGGTTCTGTAACCCCAGCTCTCTCTTCCGGGATGCAGTGAGATGTCAGTCTTCTTACTAGTGTCTGTACATCCTGAGAGCCAGGATCTTGCCAGATGAGGTTCGTCTTGGGATATGAGAGCCGTCAGGAGACCGCATCTGACCTTGAGGTTTCCCTCTTTCCTCCGGGCAGGAATTTATGTTCAAGTTCACGCGGAGGGAGCCCTGGATTGGACTACGCAGAGTCGGTGACGAATTCCACTGGGTCAATGGGGACCCGTTTGACCCGGACACGTGAGCTGAGACTTCATCTTCTGGCCGCCAAGCTTAGACTGGGGAGAGCCTGAGCCCCCCGGCCACAAAAGAGAGAAACGCTTGGCTCTGTGCTCGCTAGAGATGCTAGTCCCTGGGTCCAGCCCCGAGTGCCGGAGACCCAGGCCGGAAGATGGCTTTCCTTCTCTCTGCCATAGAGGTCCAGCCTGGCTTGGTGGCTCTGCTCCTGGCTTGGTGGCTCTGCTCCTGGCTTGGTGGCTCTGTCTGCTCCGTGCAGCTATCAGCGCTTGGCGGTGCGGGGCCCGGGCTCTCGCGGCGTGTGACGCCCCCTCGCAGCAACGGGGCTCATTCACGTGAGGGCGTCCCTACGTGAGGGCGTCCCTACGTGAGGGCGTCCCTGGATGCCCTCACCCTATTGGCCAGAACCTAGTCACGTGACCACGTCCGGGTGGGGGATGGGAGATGGTGTCTCCGTTCTGGGCAGACACATGCCACGTAAGCATTGCCACTATGGAAGAAAGGGGCTCTGAATGCAGGCCCCCATGAGCGTTCTGGGCACATTTTCTTAGGGAAAGCCCCTCTTGGTGCAGGGGGCCCTGCTGGGGTGCTGGCGCTGCGTGCAGCGGCCATGCTGTTGTATGGCCAAGTGGTGTGGACCTGAGTGTGTCACGCCGGGGCGTGGTGTGAGGGCCGTGGTGGTGGGGGTGGCACGTGTGTGGCTGTGGCAGTGGAGTGGTAGTCTAGGCTTAGGGAAATGCAGGGAAGTACATGCAGGGGAACGAGAACCTCAGCTTCTAGAACAGACCCTGTGGCGGAAGGAATAGGTTCTGCGGTGGCAGCCAGAAGCGGGGCACAGTGCTCACCTGATGATGACGACACGTGGGTGCCCCAAGGCAGGCACTCAAACGGAAGGACACCTCACATCCCCAAACCCTCCTGGTGGCCAGACCGGGCCCTCTCATCTGAGGCTGGCTTAGACAGTCAGTCCATGGCTGCCCCCAGAGGGGGAGGGCCCGGTGACCACAGGTTTCCTTTTCTCGGTTCCTTAGTCTCTGGCAGTCTTCATCTCTGCCCCTTTGTCCTCAGAGCCTCTTCCTCCCCCTCCCCCCTTTCCAGCCCCTGTCCAGGTCTGTTCTTAGAGCTGCTCAGGAGGTCTTGCACTTTCTGCCCCTCCTCCCCCTTTCTTTCTGGAAGCTTCCTGCTCTCAGAGCCCTGGAGTGCTGGCCATCTGGCCACCGAGGGGCCTTTGGCCACGTTTCTCTGACACTGCAGAGGTCTTGCCTCTGGCACTCCTTCTGGGGTCCTTCTGACACCCTGTCTTGTGAGAGCCAAGCCCAGCCTCGGCAGGGACCTGAGGTCAGGGTGGACACATGAGGTTCGGAGGAAACCTCCACCTCCACACAGCAGGTCCGTGTGTGATTTCAGCGAATGCCTGGGCAGCACAGCTGTAGTCGTCCAACACCGGGGTGATCCAGTCCCCCTCACCCCACCTGTGAGAGGAATGTAATTCAGCGTCTCTCCCGAGCTCCTGGTGTCCACTGGACTCCGTGCACAGCAGGAGCTCAGGCGCTGGCCACCTGGGGGACGGTGGGGACACAGACACAGGCCTTGAGAGGCCATGGCAGCGGTGCCTGTGGTGCAGGCAGGGTGGGCAGAGGGTGGTCCTCACCTGGGTGTCCGGGAGCCCGGGACGTGGGAGCCGACCCTGGAAGAATGCGGAAGCAGGATGGGAAGTGCAGGGCGTGTCCAGGAAATGTCCATAGGCGTCCCCAGGGTGCACGGAGAGACAATGGATGCCCAGCTAGAAAGGTCCGTCGGGGCAGAATGTCCTAGAAGGTAGCTCCAGTGGCGAAGAGAGGGAGGGGCAGGCCACAGAGCTGCCTCGCCACCCAGTGAAGGGCTCAGTGTCCCAGGTCCTGAGTGCCTGGCCTCTTCTCTCCTGGCCACAGGTTCACCATCTCAGGCCCTGGGGAGTGTGTCTTCGTGGAGCCCACCAGGCTGGTGTCGACGGAGTGTCTCATGACCCGGCCCTGGGTGTGCAGCAAGATGGCCTACACGTGAGGTGGGTCGGGCCACAGGCGGCACCTCCTCCCGGGCCCGAGGGAGGTGCCTGCCCTGAGACCTGCCTCCAGCGGGAGCCGCCTGCCCTCTTCAAGGCAACACAGCGGAGGGGTGGCTCCACCGCGGGCCCCTCTCCCAGGCCATGGAGCACTGAGTCCCAGGCTCCTGGTCTCCTCTGTCCCCAGGCAGGTCATGTGGCCCATATGCTAAGTAGTGTAGGCATCTGTCCCCCCATACGCACACATGCACACGCTCATGCACATGCCCGTGCACGCACACGCACAGTCCGCTCTCAAGTTCAGAGTCCACCCTGAGCCACCCACAAGTGCTTCCTCACTGCAGCCCTGGTGCTTTGGGGGACTGCCACAGGTGGTATTCCTGTTGGCACAGCAGCCCCGCCTTCCAGAGGTTGCTCTCCTGGTTGCCGGGGGAGGTGGCAGGGATGGCTTCCCCCTCGCCGGGCCAGGCCAGTCCAGGGCCCCACAGGTCCCCCGTATCCACCCTCTCTGCCCTGCCCGGGGTTCTCAGGCAGGGCCCCTGCTGTGTCCGTGGTGCTGTCGTATTGGTCACTGATGGAATAAAGAGATGGCTGGTGTCCAGAGAAGTCTGCTGCCGTTTGTTCCAGGGTCATAGCTCGGAGGAGGGACAGGGAGGGGCCCCCTCAGAGATGCACTTGTTCCCGTGCGGCAGATGTTGGTATGTGGGAACAGAGGGTAAAAAAGAACACATCTTACAGCCTCCGGGCATTATTTAATGCTGCCATCAGATGAGGCTTGAGAAGTTCAGTGGTTTCCCAGATTTTACAGTGATAAATGACAGAGCCTGGATTTGAACCCGAATATGGCTGACTCCAAAACTATACTATTTATATTGCCTTTTCTCTTTGTGCCTCACTGGCCTGTGATAACTTGAAACCTGTGACAGTCTCTGCCCACTCAGCAGGGCTTCCTCCAAGCATCTGCATTTTCCCTTTGGTCTGGCCTTTTATCTGTTAACAGCTGGTCTTACAGGCAGCCCCAGTTCATGAGACTGGTCTGCCAGGGATAAAGATTCTGAGAGGAACACTGCAATAAAACTTAGGAAGACGCTGAAGCAGAATACAAAAAGACATAAAAGTGGATGTTAAGTGGTTTCTTTACCAGGGTACCTGCAATCTAGCATTGTTTTAGAAGTGGCATCAAACGCAAAGTATTCTTATAGAAGAAACTATGTATCTTCTATAGATCTCTTCGTGCAAGACAAGTATTTGAAGAATGGAACTGGAGAGTCTCACAGTCCTGGAGGAAGGTCCAGCTCCCGGCTGTTTCCTCCTCACAGAGTGAGGATTAGGGCTATTGCTGAACAGTGGATAGTTTTCATCCTCAAGGAGTGTGAGATAGCATGTGGGTAGCCGTGGAGGAAATACAGTTCCCAAAAGGAAGTCCGAGTGGTCTGAGTTGGATGTAAAATGTGCGAGGTGGGTGGGGAAAGTGCCCAAGGCCCCACCTGTAAAGCCAAGTACTGGCAAAGAGAGGGCCTGGATGTGAAAAGTAAAGATCGCAAGGACACTCACGCCTATGGGTGTGACATTTACACTCTGCCCTTCATGTATGCTCTGTTTTTATGCTTATTCAATATTTGCTTAAACTTAAGCTATTCTAGCAAAGGGTTAGAGAACACATATAAGCCAGACTCTCATGAAAAAACCTCACTGCCCCCGCTACCCAGCAATGTGCCCTAAAGAACGGGGAGCTTTGCGATGCAGGAGCATCTCCCCCTAAAGGCAAGCCCGACGACGACCACCACGATCTAAGTGAGAGTGCCACTTAATTGTGTCTTGGTCTTCCTCTCGGGCCTTTCTTGGCTCCGCTGGGAAGGAGACGCGTGAATCGCGCCTCCTACTCACCACAGTCAAGGGAACCACTGACCATTTTATTACCCATGTTGAATATGCTTGAGGGAAACACTGACAGCGGTAAGTTTGTCTTTTTGCTTTAGACTTAAGTACCTTTCGGAGAACGCTGGTGGCAATCTCCTTGTGCACAGCTGTACTGCAGTCCCCTTTGCCACGCTCTCACCCCACCGCACGCAGAGTCTCCTTCCCTTCCCATTTCCACACAGTGTGATCCCTGGCAGGGCACTTCTAATAATAAAATAAAATAAAATAAAATGGATGATGGAAGAGTTCTGAAATTCTGTCAAAATCTTCTGCATGGATTTTTATGTCATTTGAACTTTGGCTGAGTTGAATTTAATCCAAATTCAAATCCTGGCTATGTTTAGGGTTTTGGGGGTATGATGTGTGGACTTCTGGCAGACTCTGAACTTGGCGAGTAGAATGGTGGGCTGGTGGGGGAATTAGGGTGGGCGGAGTCGTTTGTTCATTCGTCCAAATAGTTACTGGCCACCCACCCTGTACCTGGCATTGCAATAGATGCCCTGGAAACAGAAATGCAAGATAAATCCTTACCTGCAAGAATTGTAGGGTTTTGTGGAGAAGAAAGATAAGGAAAGAAGTGTTGACAGTACAGCCTAATGACCAGAGCCACCTCAATCAGGCATGTTGGAACAAGCTTTCCAGAAGAGATGACTCCAGCTGGTTCTTGAAGGCATTTAGGAGGCAAGTGTGAAGGAACAAAAGCTGGGGGATGCTGGAGGGGAAGAGCTCTAGGAGGAGAGGAAAGAGGTGTGGGGCAGACCACCTCTTGGGGTGCGGGACTTGGGGTGGGTGGGGCCAGGGATTTCTGCCCAGCAACCTGGCTCTCTGGGTTGCTCTGTTGGGCGGGGGCCTGGGGGGAGTGGTGCTCCTGGCAGCCACAGGAGGGCTGGCTGAGGCTGGAGTCCTCGGGTCCGCAGGGTTGGTGGTTGCTCCCCAGCCCTGGGAGCAGAGAAGGTGGAGGAACCTGAGCCACAGCAAGTGGGCAAGACACAGAGAGCTGAGGGTGTGGGGAAGAGGGGTGACAGGAAAGCTGGGGCATCCGGGCCAGTAGGGGAGGGTGCAAATGGGAGGCACAGGGAACCGAGGGCTCAGTACCTGGAGGGCCCCAGGCCAGAGAACACTGGAAATGGAAGCAGGATGTGGGTGCCGGGGAGGGAAACCGGACCCCTGTGCGTTGCTGGCAGCATTGTGACAAGGTGCACCTGCCACGGAGAGCAGTATTGCGGGTCCTCAGAGAGTCAGTCACAATGATGAAATTAAGAAGGAAATGAAAAAATTTCTCGAAACCAATGAAAATGGAAACACAACATACCAAAATCTATGGGATACAGTAAAAATATAGTTGGAAATAATGAAAAAAATATCAATACAAAAAAACCCAGAGGATAAAGAGAAATTGGCCTGGGAGTTCAAGACACAGTGTTTTCAACTGGGCTTTGTGTGGGTGAGCGGTGATTTGGAGAACTCAGAGCTGGGTTTGAGGTCAGACTGATGCGGTATTTAGCAGACAATAAATGTTAAAGTAACTTTTTAAAAAGTTAACCATAGAATTGCCATGAGCCAACAATCCCACCTTTGGGTATATACCCCAAAGAACTGAAAGCAGGGATTTGAACAGATACTTGCAGGCATTATTCACAACAGCCTAAAGGTGGAAGCAACCCAACATCCACCAACAGGTGAGTGGATAAGCAAAGGTGGCACATACGTCACCAAATGTTATTCAGCCATAAAAAGGGATGAAATTCTGATGTAACATGAATGAACCTAAAAACATCATGCTAAGTGAAATGAGCTAGACACAAAAGGACAAACAGATAATCCTACTCACATGAAATACATAGAGCCCACAAATTCATAGACACAGAACGCAGAAGGGTGGGTGCCAGGGGATGGGGGAGGAAGAAACGGGGAGCTGCTGTTTAATGGTTTCAGAACTTCTGTTTGGGATAATGAAAAAGTTCTAGAAATGGATAGTGGTGATGGTTGTACAACAACATGATTGCAATTAATACCACTAATTGTACACTTAAAAATAGTTACAATGGTAATTTTATGTTATGTATGTGTTACCATACTTTAAGAAAAAAGAAGTGTCAGAAAGCTGGGAAGCCCAGGTCCAGGAGGACGTGGCGTTTCTTAGGCTTTTGGAGGTGGAGCAGCTGCGAGGGTAGGGCCCTAAGGAGCTGTGGTGCCATCAGCTCAGGTGGGGAGGACAAGGGCCCTGGCGATGGACCCAGGAGTGAAGAGGCTGCTGGACACCAAGGTGCCCGGTGAGAGGGCAGGGCCTGGGTGCACAGGAAGGCCACACCCCATGCCCAGATCAGGAAGCTCCTAGGAGAGCAGATGACAGCCAAGCTTTAGCCTCAGGGATGGACTTTGGGAGCAGATGGGGTTGGAATGGCTTAGAGGAGGCAGTGGGGAGCCCGGAGACTGGGAGGTAGTGGGCCGCCCCCCTCCTTAGCCCCACACAGTCATCTCTGCAAATTTTCAGTGCAGTGGTGGGTTCCGAACATCTTCAGAGGCATTAAATAATTTCTGAAGGGCTAAATCACTTCCGAAATATGTTACCTGCAACAATAACCTCTCTAGCGTCATAACCGGTCTGGTTCTAGGATAAATAAGCGCGCCAAGCAGGGTGTACAGTGATTCCAAACAGTTTAATGTAATTCCAAGACAAAGTGTGATTACATTTCTACACATATACAATATGCATATGTGAGTTTACAAATTTTAATTAATAAGTCGTTTCACCTCAGAGACCGAAAAAATGATCAAAAAGAAACTGTGAGTAACAAGCTATAACATAGTTCACCACAATGGGACCCCCTTTCTCACCCTACAGTTAGTAATATTACAATTAAAATAACTATATTCTTCTATAATTTTTTTCTGTTAAAATCATCTCATAAATTTACAATGCTATTATTAGTTTCCAAGACTAATATAAATTCACTCCATTTTTCTACAACGAAAATGATTAATTTAGAAGCACACGACGTCATGATGAAAAACACAAGCATTTTAGTAGCAAGGACTTGATCAGTTAAGAATTAGTTTTCTTGTAAAACATTCTAAAGCCAAGTAAAATATCCATTCTTATAACATACCTATAATATGAGACTAAGGAATAGGTTACATATAGGTCTACAACACGTTGGTTTGTCTTTAAAAAAAGTAGACGTTTATAAATAAAAAAGAAAAAAGGGACAATTCACATAGGAAAAAGAGGTACACGAGAAAATACTGTTGCACGCAATAATTTCCACACAGATTAACATGGATTAACACTTTTTATTACAGAAACCATACAGTGAAGGAACACAACGGACCAGGGCTACCATAGGGTTGTTCAGATTGAGCTGAGATGACCTGGGAGAGAAAGATCTAGGTAAGATGACCCTGGGGAGGGAGCCACGTTCCTTGAACTGGCGCTGAGAATGGCCAGGTCTCTTCTTCCCTGTTCTTATCGTGGGGAGTGAGTCCTTCTATCCAGAGTGTCCTGAATTCATGGGCAGTTGAAAGGTAAACATTTCTACAGATCCGTTCTCTTTCCATCCTAATGGATACCATTTTTGGAAACGTGATAGAATCTCAGAGGCTGCAGCTCAATACATGTGGTCAAAGCAAAATGGGATGGAAAATTCCAGTCGTTCTGATTGGTTGCCCCCCTCACCCACCCTATGCCCTTGACGCTGGGACCCAGGGAGCACAGTGTGGCGCCCCGAGGGCCCCGCTGGCTCCGCTGCAGGGAGGTGGATGACGCGGCCCCTGCTTGTCTGACACACTATGCTGATTCCAACCTCGAAAGAGCTCCTCTTCCTCCTCCTCCATAAAGCTATACTTCTCCTATCAGAAATTTGGTTTGATATATATACACAAACATATATATCAACATCTATATCTATACAGTGATTCTACTAAACTAGAAATTCTGCTGCCCCAAAGTACGACTTTTTTTGTCTACTTCATTTGGTTAAAAAAATGCACACAGAGAGGATGAAGAGATGCTTTGGGGGCCAGAGATGATTGTGCCCTGGGAAGTCCACAGAGAAAAGGTTTAAATGAGCAGTAACCCAGACGTGGGGAGAGTGACAGGGTGGGGACACCGCCTGACTTGGAGACAGCCCCAACAGGAATATCTGCTTTGGGGGCAGGGCAGGGGGTGCTTCATATTCTATTCAGAAGTCACAGAAAGCTACCAAGGGTGGGCACAGTCAAGTCACTTTCCACTTCCCAAGTTCTTCCTTATAACCTGAGCCAAACCATTTAGACAACAGCAATCGCTCCACGGCCCCTTCAACCCAGCAGGCCACCGTCTGGCAGGGAGGCAAGGCCACCGCTCTCAAGGCTAAGTGGGCCCGGCCCCCCTTGCTGGTTCTTGAGCTTCCTGGGAGTCCTGGGTGCCTGGGATAGAGCTGTGGCGACAGCAGGGCAGAAGCAGAGGGGCCGCGGGGACAGTGACCTAACATAGGGAAGGGGGCGGCGCCAGGAGAGAACTGTTTGGAGACTGGTTGAAGGGAAACTGGCGAGAGCAAAGGCAGGGCCATTTTTCAGATACAATATACTTACTTTCCAAGTAAAACAAAAAAGTCAATTTCTATACTTCTAGTTTTAAAAAACATGGGTAAGCCCCAAAGACAGTGACACACAATTCATTTGGTTAATTCATGTAAAGGAAAAAAACTATGAATAGGAAAGTGGGAGTATGATGGTGGGGTGAGATGAAAAATATTTCACAATAACACTTCTACCAAAAAGCTGTCTAAGAACACACGGTCAGTGCAGTTCACAAGGGAAAAACAAATGTGTTATTATTGTTATTTAAAAGCTCCCTGGTCCCAGGTGTTTTGCAGTTTGCTAAAGGAATGCCCTTTAGGTCACAGCAGGTCCTCTGCAGTTTGGTTGTGGCACAAGAAAAAACAAAAAATGAATCAAAACTCTTAGGGAAACTGGCATCTCACCAGGCCGTTCCTTCGTGATGGGGGCCCATTCCCGCCTCTGACGCATCTCGTCACTGCAAACCTGATGCTGTTCAGAGCGGGTCTCCGGGGACCCTGTTGAGCTGCCCTCGGTTCCCCAGCCCCTTCCGCTCAGCAGCACTTACACTCTCTGAAAGGAAGCTAAGGTCCCCCTCCCACTGAGCGAGGCTTTGATTCTAAGTTTGACAATGAGTAAAAAGTAAACATAGCCTTTTACAATGATTTTGTTTTAAAGGAGAAAATGAATAAGTGACAGCAGATATACGAAAACCCAGCTAATGACTGTGGACACAGGGGTGTATGGTCCTCCCCTGCAAAACTCGGATCGAAATATCGCCAGGGGCCAAACTGTACCTTTGTGGCCACCTGAGTCCCAGTGTTTTCTACTGCATGGTGACTAGAGGTCAGTGGATCTATTAATAAGTTAAATATTCAAATCAAATCAGTCTCGCTGCCTCTTCCAAGATATCAAAGAGAAGGCCTCGAGGACGAGTGTCGGGACGACACGGCATTAGAGCTTCACGTCCGGCCCAGGCTGGGGCTCACCCCTTCCCACTCAGGCTGGACTTCCTTCACATTCTCTCGAGTTCACATGGACACCAACGACATGGAGCGAAATGCACGTGTTGGGCTTCAGAACAGTCTGGGAAGAACACACCTGCCTTGGGGAGACGCGGCCTCCAACTGAAGAGGCAATTGCTGGGGTTTGAAGATGTCAGTTATAAACAGAAATTTTCGTTAAAAAGTACCAGTTTAAATGTAAACTATAAAACACTTGAACTGTAAAACTGTGGATTAAGCATCCACAGTTAATTATTTAGTTTACTCATTTAAAATGCGACTCTCCTGATATCTTAGAAGGCTAACAGCATTTTACAGTAGCTAGAGACATATATACTTAACATGTTCATTTGAACATCACATTTGAGTACAACACACAAATAATAATCTCTTCCTTGGTTCAATTTTTGTTGTAAAGATTAACTATTTTCAGAGTTCACTTAAGCAACAATGACCAGGGTGTGCATTAATCATCATTTTCAGCCCACAGAGAATTCATAGTCTTTAAATCCCAAGATCAAGCTGGCTACATGATTTCAAAAAAGGCTAAAACCAGGATGAATGCCCACATTTGAGGTAATTATTGCCATTAGGTCACAGTTTGTGTAAGATAATGTATCTAAAACCTTCTAAAAAAATCTTTAAAGTGTTCTGCCAGAATTCTAGAACACCTATTGAAACCAACCAGGATCTCGAATTCCGATTAGCTGGGTTTGCTTCCAATGGAGTTAAAGTTCTAAAAGATTCTAGAACTTGTGTAAACTACCTAAGAATTTAGGCGAATGAGCCTGGAGCCAGTCAACAAAGAAGTTTTTAAAAGAAAAAAAGAAACAAGAAACCCTCCCAAAACAATTGAGCAGATACTTCATGACAAATGATAATAGCTTTTTTAAAAAATTAAAAATCTACTCCTAAAGCATTTCTAAATTCTTGCCACCCTTCAACCAAAATACAAATGCATCTATATTCCTATTAATCTCATGCCAGGGCAAGAGACATTCCTTCCTTGTATCATAAAGTTGGCTAGTTTTTCTCAGTTTATCCAAATTTTTGCTTTCCATTTCTTTGAGAAGGGCATCTACCTCAAAAGAAAACTTTATTTTGTTCCTCTTTCTAAGTCATCTTGTCTTCTTCTTGTTTTTAAAGAAAAAAGTTCCTGGACACCAGACCCACACATGGTATGTACAAATTTGGTGAGAACCCGGCATCTGGTTCTGCCCAGAGCTGAAGAGTGGATCTATTACAGAGATCAGAGCTGTAATGATAATTATCAAGTGCAGTAAAAAATAGCATTTTGAAAAAAAATATACCTTTAGTATTGCCTTTCTAGAATTAACTATAAGCAAGAAAAAATTATTTTTTTTAAAAGAAGAAAAGAACACTTTTTCTTCACTCTTAGTTATAAGAGTCTGTTGTAGCAGCACTACTAAAGCTAGTTTGTACGCTGGAAAGAAATCTAAAAGGAATTCTACTATGAATCAAAAGAAACTCCCCAGAGATTTTCTCTAAACGTCAAACTAATTCTGCCCCTTCTGCCTGTCTCCAGCCCCATCGCTCCCTCTCCGCACAGCTCTTCTGTGGAGTTCCACGGTGCAGGGATGCCGCAGGGCGACATTGCTTAAAGGCCTTTCTTTGCACATACACATGGGGACAGCTGAGGCGAACGGCCGCAAGCTTGGCTGTGGAGCTGTGCAGAGCCAGGTTCGAGCCCTGGCCCCACCTCCCCTTGCTAGCTGTGTGACTCCAGGCAGGTTACAGGCTCTGCAAGCCACACATACTTCATGTGTAGAGGGACTAATATTGCTGATCTCACAGGGCTATTGTGAGACTAAACAAGACAACCAGTGGGCAATTCTTAGCACAGTGTTTGGCACACAGTAAATGGAAGTACCACTGAATGGTTCATCAGAAACGTGAGGCCCTCGTTGCTGTTAATTTAAAAAGTGAAACAAAATCACATCTCAGTAAAGGCCTGATTAACAAAACATTGAAACTTGGGGATTCTAGACCACCATTGTATTTTCTTTCCTTTAACACATGCTGCTTTGTTAGAGCATCCATCGGCTTCCTCAGCTGTAAATAGGGGGTGTTACGCCTTCCCTGTGGGGTGACTCACGAGGGGCCTGGCCGGGGCCTGGAGCTCTGCGAGCATTCCGCTGGGGCTGGCCGCTACTCGAGGGGTTCCGCAAGTTCTAACGAATAAGAGAGAGTCGACATAACGTGCCAGTGCAGGGGCCTGAGACGAGGGGCTCTCAGAGGCGTGTGGAAGACCCCTCTGCTGCTGGTGTCCTGTGACATGCGCCCTGCAGGGGCCCTTCTCTGCAAACTCTCACCAAGTCTGAGCGGCAGAACTGGCTGGGAGCTAGCTCGCTCTTGAACTTCTGGAAACTGCAACAAAGACGCGAGAAATCTCTACTGTCTTGGGTCACCACAGCAAGCGACAGTGCCAAAAGCCTCTAAGAGGTTTCCTTTGCATTCCAATCCCCTTTCACCCTCTGCCATTCTCTAGTAGCCTGAGATTTGACTGAGTCTAGTCTGTGGAGATTAGAAGTGAGAGTTCTAAGGCATCAAAGTGGAAAAGTACTGCTCTCCTGAGCTCTCGGCCCCTGATGCAGCCCGACTGCTGGCGGCAGCTCTGTGGCTCCCGCGGGAATGTGAGGTCACTTAGGCCCATGTATTGCTGCGGGGCCTCCGGTTCCCAACGCAGCAGCACTGAGGGTGACCACTCCACTCCTCTTAAAAGATGAGCGCAGTTTTGAAATAAATGCAATTAAAGAAAAAAGGATAGAGAGGAAAGAGAAAGACAAATGGAGTCACATCACTAATGATGTCATTATTGCCTGGAAAGGAATGAGAGGAATGCCATTTTGTCCATCTCTGGAGGTGTCTTTGAGAAGGGTTCTTTGGCTAAAGAAAGGAACAGTTTCACCTTCCTTTTCAATTTGGTAAGGACGTCTCTGGCCTGCTCAATCTCGAGGTTTCCCCATGGGAAATCTGTGAAGTATTATATTAATACATCAGAAGGAAAAGACAGACAGGGAGGAAGCCTGCATAGTCCCTGGGGCCAGAATGTGTCGTGGCAAAGTCATTCCTGTTGGCACACCCTGCAGCCCCAGGCTGGCCTGTGGAAGGAGCCCTCGCCCCTCTGTTGGATTCTCTCTGCTGGTTGAGGGCACCTAGCTATTTCCTTCTTTCCGTTTTCTGTCCCAGTGGCTACGTGACCGTGACCGGCCAACAGACACGACGTCTCACATCCCACCCTCCCCTCGGCACCAGGCGGAGAGCAGGGGCGGGGGCTGGGGCGAGCTGGGGCCGCCGGGCTCTCGACCGTGAACCATCAGTAAGACTTCCTCGAGCCTCCTCACGCCTCCCTCCAGTTTCCAAGAAAGTTTGCTCCGCTCCCTCGTACGCACTCACACAACCCAAACCCTCCACCGCACGCTTGTCAGAAACGAGTGTCTGTGATTCCCACGATCTCGTCGAGGGAAAGCATCCTGTCAGCAGTTGTGCTACCCCCCTTCCCTTCCTGCGTCTGTCCCGCACGCTGCTGTCTGGGCAGGTGGAGTCTTCCAGGCTGAAGAGGACAAGGCCTCGCCGGCCCCCACAGCCTGCGAACACCCCAGCCTCCGGGAAGGCCAGGAAGGCTCCTCCGTCCGGGAGGCAAACTCCGGTTTGCTCCAGCCCTTCTCGCTCCTCCGGTTACACCGACCACACGCTCCACTTCACAGTATGAACTGGCATCAAGCCTTGGACTCTCCCACTCCTTGGCCTGCTCACCCCCTTCCCTTGGAAACATCCGAAACATCATGAAGAGGCACTAAGCACAGAGACATGGGTGCCGGCACCCAGCAGGTCAGCAGAGCCCAGAGGGCCGGAGCAAACCGCCCTGTGGTTCACGAGGCTCCGGTTAGACGTTTCTCTGTGACATGTCCTTATAAATCGTCCCCTCTTACTCTGAACGATGTTTGTTCAAGAAGGAAGGATAGAACCAATTAAGTGACGCTCTAGGTTATTTGTGGCCTAAATAAGGACTAGGTTGGCATCTCTCTGGTGGACGGCTTGGTCCCAGGGACACTGGCCTTTTATTCATCCTGTTCGCCACGGTGCTGGCGGACGGATGGGAGATTTGGGCAGGCATGCTAAGGAGCGCACAGAGCTGGCCTCCCCTGCAGGGAGCTTCTCTGCGGCTTCTGGTGCCAGCTCTGTGCGTGGGCTGGAGGAGGCCGCCAGGAGAGGGAGGGCGGGGGGGGCACACTCACGTCTGCTGCTGTCTCACTGCCCTGCCCTGAAGCCAGCCTTTTCACCCCTTTCTCCACAGTGGGGCCTGGCAGTTTCTGGGCTTGCTGGGGGTAGTGTGTGGGCATCCATCACACACAGCGCAGCACGCTGAGGGGTGCAGCTGGAGCCAAGTGAGGATGGCCGCAGGCCCCACTGTGCCACATCCCTTGGCCGATGCTTTCAGAGGGGACACGGCCTGCAACATCTGATCAGCAGCTGGACTTTGTTCAGGGTTTCTCTGGCCTCCTCCCCAACTCTCCGCCTGCTTTTGGCTTGCTAGAACTGTGTGCGGGCAGGATGCATGGGGGACAGGCCAACCAGGCAGGCAGTGAGGTTAGTGAATGGAAGCAGGGGAGGTGAGGCTGAATTTCCTGGGGGAGGTAATACTGCCTGTCACTCTTACATCAGCCTATCACATTCAGTGGCTTCCAAGAGGAGGCAACTGTCCCTGCACTGAAGGATCTAAGCCATGCTCTGGGTGCGCTGATGGGAAAGGGTGGGTGTTTGGAAAAGGGGCTGGGTGAGCGCGGGCAGGGATTTCTTTGCTTCAACATCAGAGGCAGGCCCAGGACCTAGCTGACGGATTTCAGAAGCACGGGAGAGTGCAGAGGGCGTGGGAGAGAAGCCAGCTAAGGGCTGGACAGTCGGTGACTCAGCATTCCCTGAGCCCAGGAGCTGCTCCCTCAGATCTCGTCCCAGGCCACTGGGAATCCAGAAAGAGATAACATTGACGGTGACCATGTTGTCAAAAGCCCAATCTGGGCTGTATGAGAAAAAGGCTTTGATTCTTCTTCCAATTTTTGTCCTGTGGTGCATCTTCCCTGACGGCTCTTGGTGGATAGAGATGACAGAAACAATTTTCTTAATTCCTGGGTCTTTCCTTTTTTTTGCCTGACAAAACTGGACATTTGTATGTCCCTCCAGTCTACTCATATACTCACAGATATAATAAAATAAGTTTAAATATTAAAGAGAAAACACAAAGATACTTGGAATAACTGTGCATTTAAAACCCTGACTACGGTATCAACATGATGATGATCATAATTACAATGGTAATAACAAAAATAATTAGTACAATAATATTATCTTTATGAGCAGCATGGAACTTTCATTCCTGATCTGGAAGAAGAAAAGGAAAAAAAAATGTCAGGTGAAAGAGTAAGAAGTTTCCAACGTAAGCAGACAAAAGAATTTTCTTCAAAATAAAAAGAACATTTTAAGTTGTCTTTTCCCCTAAGAGATCAGATCTAGAAAGGGCTAGAATGGAACTGTGCCAGGGAGTCCAGGGTGCTATCCAATAAGGCAAACGGAGGCTCATTTGCAGCCAAGACGAGATGCTGTGTGACTTGGTAAGAGCAGATCTGATGGGATATTGCTGCCACCTGGCTGCCAAGAGTCTGTTAACAGACACGCTTTCCAGGCCGGCCCGGCTCCGGGAAGGATCTGGCTCCTGTGGCCTCTGAAGGCTCGGCTCCCCTCACCCTCCCGGAACCGACCATTTTCCTGTTATCTCAGAGCAACGGCACCTCCCCACCTCCGGATAAAGACGGGATTGATCACGCCCGAGGACAGCACCTCTCTGCTGCCGGCCTGCAGGGACTCTGCCTCCAGCAGGGGCTTGGCAGCACCGCCCGAATGTGCCCAGTAGGTCCTGGTGTCCTTCCTTCTCGCCCAGGACCCGGACTAAGCTGTTTCCAGTTTGGGGACCTATTTCTTTATAAGATAAGTAAGAATTTACAACTGGAGTGGGGAAGTTTCCAGAGTTAGTTCACAGCTAAGAGCTAAGTAACGGCTTCGTTACTGAAGTAGGGTGGATGTCACTACAAAAACACCTTTCACAGTAGACGCTTCCGCGAGGCTGCAGAGTGAGGGGTATGGGGAGGCAGGATGAGGAAGGGGCTGCCGGAACAGGAAAGGCCTCTTTGCACCTTGGAAGCTTGGCTGTAGGGTCAGGTAAGGACTCAGCCTCAGAACCAAGCAATTAGAACCACCCTTTTAAAAGTTCGTCCTCGACCAGGTTCCCCTACATCCACATTCACATATTTCAGAGATATTTACTGAGTAGAGAGAACTCCTTGCCCCAATTTCAAAGCCTGAGAAAACTTCAAGAATGTATCAAAGGTGCAAAGAGGGCAAAGGGCAGATTTCTTTGGAAACGTAACTGTCCACAGGAGTGTTTTCCAAAGTGCAGCGTGAGACGGCCCTGGCCGCCCTCGTAGTGTGCCTCCGACCTTCCGCCCACCAGACCCCTCGGAAACCCAAACCAAAATCGTGTCTTGAGCAGACCTGGGTAATGAATGCGAGGAAAGGAATTCAAGAGCAAACAGAGGCGGTGGTTGTCTACAGAGGGCGGGATCTGGCAAAATCGTGAGAGCAACACACAGCCCAGGGAGCTGGGGGAGAGTGAAGCGTGCCGGGATCTCGCTGGGGGGACCTGGGGGACGCCGCCTGGGAAGGGAGACGGCCACACATAGGCTGTGGTGGGCCTGGAGGTCCCACAAACGGCAGGGCTGGCCCGACAGGCAGGGCTGCGGGCACAGTGGGGTGAGGGTGGAGGCCGGGGAGTCTCTCTGGGTCTCTCTCCCCAAAGTACAACTCGACTAAAGCCATCAGATGCACCTGCCCGTATATGCCTCCCACATCTCTCTTGAGATCCACGGACTCTCCTAGCTCCTGCCAGCTTCCCTGACATCCTTCCACTAGCCAACAGCCTAAGAAAGACAATGGGCATTGAAGTAAAATTAAATCAAAAAAGGAAAAAAAAAAAGGAAAGACCAGAGTAAACTGTTACAACAGCACAACAGAAGAGCTGAGATTGTGTCTGACTAACCTCAGTCAGCTTCTTGGAGTACCAGTGGAAGTAAACCCTCACACCGCATCTGTCGTTCGGTAAGGCACTAGGAGGGAATGATGTAGAATCAAGACCGCGCCAGCCGTGGTGGCGGGCCGAGGGCCGCGCGGGCGAGGCGGAGGGAGGAGGCGCACCCACACACCCGCACACCTGGGCCACCACATTGGTTACATGCCTATGTTATATCGCTTTTTTTGTGCAATTACATTGAGGAATAGTCTATTGGTATCATTGGAGTTGAACACAAGGTAGGAACGAGGGTGCAGAGTGCTACATTCTACTAGGGTGTCCGCGACGACCGCTAGCCCTATGCTACGTGACTAGGGGTTGATTCAAAGAGAAAATAAATCTTCAGGAAAGGAAAAAACTAAAGTTTGCAACACACATTATTAATGACATTTGAGGAATAACATTGCTTAGGGATTTATCCAGAGTGCTCAGAAAAAGACAATCTGCCCCTCCCCCGGGGGTTTCCGTCAGCCTGGCCACCCCCCGGAGGCCCCCGGTCATTCTTGACAAATGAGCCAGGACTGGGCTTCACCGACCCCAGACCAACCCCCAAATATCAGCCTCCTCAGGCCATGGCCTGACATCCTGGAGGGGTGTTGACCCTTTAGAGTTCTGGAAAAATCCCTAATTCTCATGTTCAATTAATTAAAAATCTATTGGATTTTCATACCAGGTGTCCCTGACAGCGAAGTCTTCAGTGTCACTTGCTGCCATATGAAAATAATCTTTGAAAAGTTCATAAAGTTTTTCAAAAACTGGGGCCCCCCACTTCCGGAAGCTTCCTGCGGCTCTCCTCTTCTCCTTTCCAGTTGGGTGCAGAATGGGCTCGTGAGCTGTGTTTTTTTCTTACTGACGTTTTCTTTTTTTTTTTTCTTTTTCTTTTTTAAAATAAAAAGCATAGATTTCCCCCCCTCCTTAATCCCTTCCTTTTTAAAATGTCCTCTTCTCTGCTCTAAGTCCTCCCACCTCCTGGTTCAAGTTTTTTTTGTGTCCCGTCGTCATCCCTGTCCCCGGCCCCCCGCCCCTGCCCGCTTGCATTGTTTGTGTGTGGCGTCTTCAGTATAAAAAGCCGGCTCCGTCCCAGGAGCGCCCTCCCCGCCTCCCCCTCCTCCCACCTGCTCTCCCCCCTCCCTCCCCCTCCAGTGTTTATATGTAAGGGTACTGGTTGACCTTGGCGGGGCTCAGTGGGTATCCAGTGTAGACGGTGGAGGCTGGCGAGGCGCTGATGTAGGTCTGGTGGGCGAACTGGGCTGGATACTGACTCGGGTGGATGGTGGGCGAGGGCAGGACCCGGGGCCCCATGCTCACGGGGACCTGGTGGACGATGCTGGCCGGGTAGGCAGTGTGCTGCACGGTGTGGCGTGCCGAGCCTTGGGAGGCCACCAGGTGGGCCACGGTGCCTGTGGAGCCCAGGGCGGTGGGCGCTGTGTAGGTGTAGAGGTGGGGCTGGGTGGGGAGGTGCGCGGCGGCCAGGTGGGGGTGGACAGTGCCGTGGCTGGGGCTGTTGTGCGGGAAGGAGTACGGGGCCTGAGCCATGGTGGGAGTGATGTAGGCCTGCTGCCGGCGGTGGCTCCCGGCGCGCTCCGCGGTGATGTGCTGCTGGGCCTGTAGGGAGAGGCACAGAGAGGTGGGCTTAGGCCGGCACGGGGAGGAGGGGGGGCACCAGAAGTGACACCAAGTGCTCCCCTTGCGTGTTGAGAAAGCCCTGCCACACCAGGCCGGGACAACGCACACGGCTACAGCCAGCTGCAAAGCTGACAGAGACAACGTTTCCCCCAAGGACACGCAGGCCTCTCTGACTGGCGCCTCTTTCTTTCTGGCTTGCTGTTTGAAATTCAATCAACTCACATCAAAGAACCCCCTCCTGCAGGGACAGCCTAAGTCTCCATGACACAGAGACACAGGCTTGGGGCACAGCCTGGGCGCAGTGCTCCGGACGAGGGGCTCTGAACACAAGCTCCCCCTTGATCTCACCTCAAAGTTTCTGAGGAGGCAGGGCCCCGCATCCACTCTGAGATACAGAGCTGACGCTGACCCTTCTCACGCAGCCCTGCTCTGCTCCCCGGAAACGCTGCTTCACTTAAATTTCACCTCTACCCCACCAGCTTCCCCTGACTCCGGGACCGCGTTGTTCCCTGGCCAGGGGTCTCTGTATGGGGTCCCCCTCCCTGCAATGAGCCCCAGGCCGACTGGGCCGGGACACAGTGCTTTACTCTTTGCTGGGCTGAAACAGCGCTATGTGGGCCACCCTATTTTTAACCGTGGCACCACGTCACCAAGGGCTCTGTAACATTAGACAAGTCACTTTGCTTTGGGCCAGCTCTCTGTGAACCAGTGAAAGCAACTTCCCCAAGGGCGACTAGAAAGAAGCCACCGGAGGTCACTCAGGGCACTTCCCGCCATCAGCAGGCAGGACTGCAGCCCTGTGAGGTGGGTGAGGGTCCATCGCCAGTGACCCTCTCAGGAAGGGGACAGGGGGCCTACCTGACTGAGATTGAGTGGCTGCTGCTGCTGGAAGTGGGGGCCCGGCCGCTGCTGCCGGTAGGCGATAGCTCCAGACGAGCTCCCTGAAGAATGACCGCTGGTGGAGGTCACGTTGCTGGAGGACTTGGACTTGTAGGAGGACGAGTGGTGACTGGTGTTGACTGCAGGGGGAGGGGGAAAGGGTCACAGGTCAGTGCAGGGCCGCAGCTGCCCAGAAGACGCCACTCCCCAGCAAACAGTGGGCTTCCAGGAAGGAACACGCTCCCAAGCCCGGCCAGTCGCAGGCAGCTTTGCCTCCCCTAGACCCAGGGAGGCGTCGGCCTCGACTCTGGACTGGCAACTGGGCTCCGGCTTGTTCCCCTGGTTGGGAGGGTGGACAGGGCCACAGACGAGGGGCTGAAGCAAAGGAAAACGAAAAAGCTAGGCACGGTGAGCCAACAGCCTAGGCCCCGCCTCACGCGGGTCCTCGAGGGAGGTGTTACTTCCATACCTGGAAAATGAGTGGGAGGGATGTGCCACGGTTTGAACGTGTCCCCCAAAGTTCATGTGTTGGGAACGTAATCCCCACCCAGTGCAGCAGTGTTGGGGGCGCCCCCCCCAGAGGTGATTAGGTCATGAGGGCTCTGCCCTCGAGAGTGACCGATGTCATTATCGAGGGAGTGGGTGAGTTATCCTGAGAGTGCCTTTGTTAGAAAAACAAGCTCAACCCCTTTGCTCTCACACTCTCCTGCCCTTCCGCCTTCTGCCTTGGGAAGACGCAGCGTGAAGGCCTTCTCCAGACGCCAGATGCTGGTGCCAGCATGCTCTTGGGACTTCCAGCCTCTGGAACTGTGACCCAAATAAACTTTTTTTTTTTAGAGACAAGGTCTTACTCTGTCACCCAGGCTGGAGGGCAGTGGCATGATCATAGCTTACTGTAACCTTGAATTCCTGGGTTTAAGTGATCCTCCTGCCTCAGCCTCCCAAGCAGCTAGGATGACAGATGTACCCCACCACAACAGGTTAATTTTTAAAAAAAAATTTTGTTGAGCCCAGGTCTGGCTATGCTGCCCAGGCTGGTCATGAACTCCTGGCTTCAAGCGATCCTCCTAATGAACATCCAGCAGCTAAAATAACCCCTTAGGAGTCACTTGGTCTAGTCCCCTGACCCTAGGCAGGATGAGCCTAATTCATCCAGGCAATGGCTTGTGAGCCGAACATGGCCAAACACAGTGACTGTTTCCATGTTGCTGGCAAGGAGGCTGAAGAGTGGAAAAACGTGGTGACTCTCTGGTGGCACCTGCATGGCCAGCAGGTGGCTCCATCAGGGCTTTGCGAAGTTTAATTCCCTCGTCTCATGAAATGCAGATCCTGGCCCAGCAGCTTTGGGGTGAGCATCTGCTTTTCTAACAAGCTCCCGGGGAAGACAGTGCCGGTCGGTCAGTCAGTGGCCCTCGTTGTGATGGCCGGTGGCTCTGTGAGTGAGGCAGGTCATACTGCAAGTAGGACGGTTCCCCTGACGCCTGGCCAGAGGTAGACAAAGGAGGCTCTTCAGAGCCCAGCTGTTTTAACTCATCCAACAGATACTTTTTCAGTTCCTGCTGTGTGACTACGTGCCATGCCGGGATGTGGGTGGCACAGTGAAGGCTGAGAGTGTGACTAGGGAGGAGGCATCAGACCGTGCAGATGAGCGGGTAAGGCCAGAGGGCACACCAGGTGACAACGCTGATAGTCAGCAACAGGCTAGGTCCAGGGAGGCTGCTCGAACAGGACTGGGGGTGGCGGACAAGAGTCCAAGAGTTTGGCAGGCTGGGGCAGGGAGGCCCACTGCTAGGTGAGGCCATCTGCCCCACCCTGGTCTGGTGGAGTCCTGCAGGCAGGACTGCCCCCCTTGATGAAAGAAGAGATGCTTGGCTAGCCCCTGATGTCCCTGCATCTCATCTTCTCCAGGGGGGTCCCACTCAACACACCCATAGCATTGATACACATGGAACACAAAACACAGGAACAACAGCAAAAGCAACAGGCAGACCCAGACTAAGAGGATACTGGGTTTCTTAGGTGCAAAACGGCACAGTTGCCTAGGAAAGCATGGGAGAGAGACGGTCCCAGACACCTTCTCTTGCCTGCATGCCAACGGGGCAGAAAAAGTGGGGTTACTAAGCGAAGGCAATGACAACACAGCCTGCTGACTATGTTGTTTGCGTTGTATAGTTAGAAACCATAGTTACAGTAAGTATTGCTTCTGTTTCTTAGAAACTAAAGAACAGAGGAGGGTTAATGGATTAGTAAATGTCTTCCAGGTGGAAAGACAGACAGATGGTCCCCCTCCAAGACCAGCAGGGCAGGGCAGAGCAGGAAATAAACATGAGCTTGGGGCTGGGCTGGCGGCTTCCCTGGGAAACCAGTCCCTGTTGGTGTGATGTATGTGTACAAACAAAGGCAAGGCCAACTCTTAGACTAAGACTAAGACTGAGGAAGGCTTTGCCCAGGGGAAGAGAGGGCACATTTTAAGAGACAAAGGTAATGAATGACCTCATTTTCATTGTCTTTTGCTTATTTGAGGACTTTATGCATTATATCTTACATTCAGTGATTTGTTTTTCTTCATTAAGTTTCTGGAATGTGACTGAAATTCTTTCATGACCTTGACTTTCTATGGAGGACAGGTATATTTCTGGGATTTATAGTTTCTGCAAACCTTGCTGGACTCTAGAATTACTGTCTGGTGACACTGAAAAGTACAAGGAAGGTCTAGGAGAAGAGAGACGAAGTGATTGGCAGTCAATGTGAGAAAGATCTTTGGCCCAGGAGATCCAGTCATCCGCCAAAATGTGCTGTCCCTCGCAGACTCCCCAACTCTAAAGCCGTCCGTATTTGAGAAAGTTGCCCAAAGTAGGGGTGTTCAAGAGAAGAATCATGTAAAGTGTCTGACATTCAGGGATAAGCAGCAACAACGTTTCTCAAGTTGTCCAAAGACAGGTCTACGTCTCATGTTGCTCAGCACATTTATGCTGGGGCCTGGGCACCTTAGGCAAAAACAAAAGCCTAACGCCGTCTCGACTAGGTATCCTGTGGTAGTTAGTGTAAAAGTGGTGAATCTGGTCATTCTTGGGGCAGAGGGTGCTAAATATTAATGAACCACACACAATAAGAGCCAGGCCATTGATTGAATTGGGTTGGATCAATTCTATTACAAATCCCAGGTGACAAAATCAAAGTCAGAGAGGTGACGCCTAAGGCTGGGGCCGGCCAAGAGAGAATGCTGATTAATTGTCGATGAAGACGTCTCAGCCTTGCAAGAAGGGCAAAGGAAAACTGGAAACCTAAGGACGGGAGATTGTGGCACCTACTTAAGGTGGAGGGAAGCCTCCTTGCCCCCCAAAACCAATGGCACCCCCTGTCCTGAGTAACAGGAGAGCTACCCCACTGAAGAGGGAAGCAGTGGGTGCTAATCAGAGGCCCCCAGAGCAGACTGTGCATTGGCACCTGGAGCCCCTCCCACCACACCCTGGATCAGAATTCTGCAGGCAGGTGCCTGGGAATCAGCATTCTTAGCGAGTCTCCCAGGACAGTCCAGAGCCAGCTTGGCCCTGGTGGAGCAGAACTGCATTTAGATGTCAGGGCCCTGAGAGCCCCACTGTGCCCAAGCCATCCCTGGTAAGACTCTCAAAGGCTCCCCAAAACCTGGGGCAGGGAGGAGTTTTTGTGGATCCAACGTAGGACAAAAAATAGAAAGTAAATGTTGGCTCTCTGCAGAAGTTCCATTTCTCTCCCTCCCTCAGCCACAGGGCTACTGTGTTGGCATCAAACTCCTTCCTGCTCTGCAGCAGATCACAAATTGCGCTTGCTGTCTGGGCCCCAGCTGTGCGTGTCACCTCTCTGCTCCTATTCCAACTTCCTGGACATTTCATGCTAGTTACACGTGAGGGAGAAACACTGAGCTGGAGGGTCTACGGGGTGAGTCTGCAAAGTGACGAGGCCAGTCAGTCTTAGATGGAACGGGTGTGATAGAGCCTGGCGTTCTGTCTGCTGTGGTCACCCCAGGGACAGGAGACGAGCACTGGGGCAGAGCTGGTGATGCTGCTGGAGCGGGAGGGCCCTGAATAAGCCAGAGGTCCTGGAGGGACCCAGAGATAAAAGTAGTAACTCCTCCTGCAGAGACGACCTAAGGGCTAATGCTGAAGGTCAACCTCCTAATATATATTTTGGAGCTGTGAGGAAACATTCTAGGATTTTCTGGTCATGCCTTGCCCGGCTACTCTCAGGGATCCCCTGTCCCAGGAGCAGCCCTTTGTTCACGGGGTGGCCCCGCATGGCCCTGTCTGCAGGGTGATGGGAGTGCTTAGGGCACAGAAAAACTCAGGAGCCAGCCTCCTGGGAGGCCTGGCCACATGCTTTGGTAGGCTGGTTACCCCTTCTCCATCTCATAGCCTGTAAAACTGGGAAAACCATGGTAGCCACATGTAGGGCTGTCGTGAGGATGAAATGAGTTAACATATGTAGAATGCTCAGGTCTGGCACTTAAGCATTGAGTAACTGGCATGTAAGCACCTAGTAGGTTAATAATGCTATGTCAGCTATGGTGGTGTTGTTATCCTTGAACACCATCTCCTGGCTAAAGCTGATGCTAAAAGAGCAGGTGTCGCCCCAAGCTAGAACAATCAATTCTGGTCTCCTGGAAATGGGGGATTGGGAGCCTGGGCATCGCTGGCCCTGAGTCGGGGTGAAGGCAGCTCCAGGGCAGGCAGTGGGCCTCCCTTGGCTCACGTCCCAGGAGTTCTGGCTCCTGCCCTGCCTGGACTAAGTTGTTGAACTTTTCCTCAACCCTGCATCCTTCCAACAAATTCTTTGTCTTAAGCCAGTGCAGAGTTCACTCTGCTGCCTTCCAAAGGAACCTTAACTAACCCAAGAGACTTGGGAAGGCCACGGGAGAAACCCTCAAGGGTCCTTCCTGCGCTGAGAGCCACAAGAGGGGGAAATGCCGTGAGAAAATGGACTGTTCTTCAAGCAGCACTCACTCAGCCTGACCTGAGCTCTCCGGCGCTCTGGGGGCTCCAGCTGGGGTAGCTGCCACGGGCCTGTGCCTCGGCCTATGCAAGTCACCTGGCACCAGGGAGCTGAACAAGGCTGCTTTCCTGATTTTTTTCAAGCCTGGGATGATTTTGCCCAGAGGCACATATTAGTGTTGAGACCACTGGCTGGGGAAGGGCAGGTGCCAGGCAACAGAGGTGTGACCATGGCCTTGCACATTAGGCCAGAGGCAGCCTGTCTCATGTACTGAATGAGTTCCACCTGCAGCTTCGAGATTTTTGCAAACATATTTAAAGAACTTAAATAATGATACAATACACGACAGGAATTATATCCTTTCCAAATAAGATATTGAAACTTAAAAATGAGTGCTGGATACAGTTTTAAGCAATTATTTAACAGATTTCTGAGCAGAAAAGTACATGGGCCACTCTCTAAGGAATCTGTTTGCCTTATAGGGCTCACTGGTTACCACTAGAGAATGTTGCTTCCTGCCAGGGTTTCCACCAAGATATTTGCTTGGGTAGAGAAAGAGTTTTTGGAGAGAGACATCCTCACGGCATTGTGGAAGGGCCTGCCTCATTTTCTTTTCCTCACAGGGGTGCCTCATTTTGGGGACCCCAGCCTGGTTCTCTGGCTCCAGGTCACCAGAAACTAGCAGTAAGTCCAGCCTGGCCCCTGTCAACCAGAACACCCACCCTGGCATTTGGCACTGCCACGGGTCCGTCTTTCCTGAAGGTAAGGCCTCCTTCCTTCTTTCGAGAGCATTCATGGTGTGGGGTTCAAGCTGCCTGTGTGTCTCCCTAATGCTCAGTGGCCCTATGTTTATTTCCGCAGGGACACCGAGGCACCATGACCCCTTGGCCCACAGAGCTCAGACTCTGAAGTCAAAGCCACTCGGAGCCTGCCTTATCTAGACAGTGACAGCCCTGCTGGGGACCAGAGGATTTGAAAATGGAGCAGCATTAGCAGGGTGCTGAGATGGCTGCATTGAAGGGACATTTCTTCAGAGGAAAGGTAGCTGGAGTAACTACAGAGTCAGGGAAAGAGAACTTGTGACATGAATGCCGGGAGGTGGGATCCCACCTGGGCCACCGCACCACCCTGGGTCAGGATGAGGAGGCTCCGGGAGTAGGAAGCTTGCAGCTGTTTCCGCTTCCCCTTCAGGCAGGGAGTCTGGGTGCAAAAGGGGCCCTGTCCTGGGCTCTGTTGTGAGCTTTAGGGACAGCATCCTCGGACACTGACCTGTACTTGGCAGGCTGGCCCATGGCACTGGGCTGGAAAAGTCCCTAAAGACCCCATCCTGAATCCCACTCTTCACCCTCGGTGACAGCACATGAATGGCCTACACCCATCGGGCCTTACACGCGGTGACCACCCTGGGAAGATGCCCCCGTTTTCTGTGGCAACTCCAGGCCCTCCCGAGGAATTACAGCTTCTCACATCTAAACAAAGCCTTCCTGGCAGTTTGTATCCCTTCCCTTCTAAATGGTGTCATCGTGAAGGTGCTGACTGGCTTGGGGCTGGGGACTGGTTCATGGCAGAAAAGCAGAACATGCAGATTTCTTTGATTTAGTCCCCAAATTCTTTCACTGTGAGTGTGAACAAGGGAAACACTGAATAGATGCTAACAAATCTAGGGTGAGCTAACTTCATTCAAAAGGTTAAGTTCTCAGCCTTTATTCTAGGTTTCAATATTTAGGACAAGCTCTCATGGGATGGTAGAAGTCCTTTTCATAAAGCAGCGTGTGAGAGGAGAAATGCACTCGGCTCTGATCTCTCCTCCCAGCAGTGGAGAGGAGCCTAATTCACCCTCACCCAGCAAGACTCAGAGAAGGCTCTTCCCACACAGGACGCTCACCTGCCACCAGGGCTTCCTGGCAGGGAGTGATGCCAGATGTCAGCCAGGAACTCCCCAAACCAGGTATCCTTCCAGACCACTGGATAAGGAATGCACAGCTTTTATATTTAGCCGCTTAGTCGGAAGCAGAGCCATTGCAAAGGCAGCAAAGGTATTCACTACAGAAATCCAAAGGGAAGGCGCTGCTTCTATACTGTGATACTAAGGAGAACCCTACTTTGGCTACTTGAACCAAATCCTTAGCAAGGATCATCTGCAATGACTGGACTCTCTATTTTACTAGCTCTCACACAACAGCATTTTATAGCAGCAGAAAATAGAAAAACCAGTCTCCAGAGAGAGGTTCCCAGCTTGCCCTGGCCCCAAATTACCTGGCACCAGGCTGTCACATTCCACCAATACTTCGCTGGCCTGGGTTTTCAGGGGGGGCACGATGATCGTTCGGGGGTTCCCAGTGCAGTGACTCTCCAGGCTCCCCTTGGTGTCCAAGGTGTGGGCGTTGCTGTGCCCGGCGCGCTGCTGCACCGAGTAGGGGCTGGTGTTGCTGGAGGAGTCGGAGTAGGGAGAGTCATGGACTGTGACACAGCTGATAACGTTTTTTCTTTGCTTGGAGACAGTGCTGAAAACGTAAAGGGAGAAGTCGGAACTGTGAGAAGGCCGCAGGGGAGACACCAAACCAGCACTTCAGGAGACGGGCCTCACTATGCCCGGGGCAGGGACAGGGGAGGAATATGACTTTCTTCTCCCTTGTCCTCAGAGGGAGGCTGGGCACACAGGGGGACAAGTGAAGACATGAGGGAGGGGCTGGCACTGGGCCCACAGGTGCTTCTGGAAACCGAGGAGAAGCTTCCGGGCGGGCCTGGGCTCTCCCCTGTGCAGCAGAGCTCAGCAGAGCCTCGGAGGAGGCACTGTAGCCTGGAGCTGTGTGGCCACCCGCTCTAGGCCACCAGAATGGGACATCTGAGCAGGCAGAGAGAGCCAGCAAGCACCCGGCAACCTGTGGGTCGGTGTGGGAGAACCACCGTGCTAGGAGGCAAATGTCATAGACCTAGGCTTGGGGCCTGTGAGGTCCACAAAGCTTAAGCAGGAGGGAATGGACGACAAGGAACAGGATGCAGAGTGCGGGACAGAACAAAAGTGGGGCTCTGAGGAGGATGAAGCCACACCGCAGAGTGACCACATGCCGACGAAGAGCAGCCTGAGCCAGATGGGGCACCTCTGCGCCTCCTCGCCCTGAGGGTGCTCTGCGGGACGACTGGGTGCTGGCCGCCGGGGACCTCTGGAGTCCCCTCCTCAACTTCCCCAGCGCCCCGGCCAGGGGTCGAGGAGGAGACGGCGTTGCATCGGGGCCCTGTGGAAAGGCTCCTGCCTCGCTGATGCTACGAGGGGGTCGCTCTGAACCCCTCGTCTTCATCTGGCATCTGGAACTTCATTCGATAGGGAGGAATTGGCTTCAATTGGCTCCTGGCCGGCACATTTTTTCCAGAGATATTTATGTTACTGTGTTTACTTGGGAAAGCAATTCTGTCAGCCTCCAAGCTCAGCGAGAGGCTGGTGGGATGATGGATGTGGAATTTATTACTTACTGAATAAGGCTTTAAAAATAGATGTTCATCTATTTCTGTATATTGATCATTTATTTTTAAGAAATAACAATTGCCTAAGCAAGTTGGTCAATTTTCAACCAACTGGAAAGAGAGGCAGCTGGTATTTACAGTGCCTGATGGAGTCACAGCCACCCGCTGGGTGTCAAGGCCATATAGCCAGACCAGGCGCTTCCCAAGATGGATCCCTGACACTCTGGGTTCTGGAGTTTGACAGCAGAGAAGTGCAAACTCCAGAGCCCCACAGCGGCCAGGCGCTGGAAGGACAGGGCAGGGCTGCTAACCTATGGAAGGCCGGAGGGGCCCAGGAGGCCTCGGGTCTGCTCCCTGATGCCTAGCACCACTGACACCCGGGCTGGCTAATTCTTCTAGTGGCTGGACCCTGTCCTCTCTGGTTCAGGGTAGAAGGCTCCCTAACTGCATCTGTGGGTAAGAACATGGGCCCTGTAGCTGGATGTCTAACTTCAGCATGTGTTAGCGGTAGGGCCTTGGGCAAAGCTATTCAACCTCTGGGTGATTTGTTGGCCTCATCAGTAAAAGATGAGTAATAATCATATCCACCACAGGCCTGTTCTGCGAACTAAGTGAGAAAATACATGGAAACTGCTTCAAATAGTGCACAACACATCATAAGTATTCCATAGAAGTTAGCTGCTATTACTGTTTTAAGTTTATAGTAAGTTGTGGTACCTTGTTTAACATGGGAAAACAGGTTTGCAAAAAACTTATCTAGGCAAAGAGGATTCTGTCAGGTTAAGGACTTGCTGGTAAAGTTTTTTTCTTGTGTATGAATAAGCCAGAAGACTGAAATGAAAGAAAACTAAAACTCAACAGTTAGATCTTTCGAGATCCATGCTAGGTGCTACAGGGAATACTTGTACAAAGAAATATGTGTCTCTGCCCTTGAGGAGATTAAAATCTCAGTGGGTGACTGTATAAAAATATGACAAGTTAAATAGTAAAAGCTTTAAAATAACCAGTTAAAGAGAATAATGGATGTCACAAATCCTTCTGTGATTAACTGTCAGATGAGTTGTACAGATGATAATTGTTAAGAACTGGAGAGGGTGAGGAATGAATTGGTTGCATATATTTATGCCTGTTCACATTAACTTAGATAAAACAAATTTTAATTAATAAAGACCCACACTTCCCACTTATGACAGTTTAAATGCAAAAAGTCCATATGCTTTTTCCTCAAAAAGCTAAACACAGAGTTACTACAGGACCCGGCAATTCCATTCTCAAGTATGTAGGCAAAGGCCAGCTGGGGCTCAGACAGACCCGTGTGTGCCAGTGCTCACTGCGGCATCACTCACAATAGCCAAACGGTGGAAACAACTGAGAGCACCTTGACAGATGGATGGCTGAACCAAACGTGGTATGTCCACGCAGTGGAATACTGTTCAGTCATAAAAACCTATGACGCTTTGACACAGGCTACAGCATGGACGAACCTTGAAAATATTAAATAAGCCAGACACAAAAGGACAAATATTGTATGATTCCGCATGTGTGAAGTATCTAGGCAAATTCATTTAGACAGAAAACAGATTAGAGGTTACCAGGTGCTGGGGCTGAGGGGAGGGAGGAATGGGGAATTCATTTATGATTAATGGGTACAGTGTTTGGTTGGGGAAATGGAAAAGTTTTGAAAGTAGATAATGGTGATGGTTGTACAACATTTTAAATATAATTAATGTGACTGAATTCTACATTTAAGAATGGCTGAAATGGCAAGTTTAATGTTATATATATTTTACTATAATTCTAAAAAATCAACATGATATACTACAAACCACTAAATTGTACACATTTAAGAGTATGTGAATTATATCTCAATTTAAAAAAAGCCCAGAGGCTCATTCAGAGACAAAAAAGCACATGCTATCCAGAGTCTGGGCACTCTGGAGTGTCGCGATGGCAGCAGCAGGGCTCAGGAATGGCACCTGGGAGGGGACGGGCGGGACGCTGAGATCCAGCCCAAGAACTAGAAGGTGGGGCTCAGGAAAAGCCAGAAAGTTGGGAGAAGGAATCCGAGAGCAGTAGGACGTGGCAAGCTGAGGAACGAGGACAGCGAGGAAGCAAGCTGCATTACTGACTGAGACACACTGTTTTCCGTGCTGGGTGGGGCCAGGAAGGGGAAGCGAGAGGCCTGGTGCAGTCTGTTGTGTAATAGGATGTTACTGCAGGGACCCCTCCCACCCTGCTCCTTACAAAATGCTCCCAGGGCGGGGGCAGAGCTGGGAGGCCGTGACTCCAAGTAGCTCCTGGGGACGCAGGGAGATGGCGCTGTCCTGCCCTTCATGGGATTAAGGGACACGTCTCTGGTCATCTCACAAGACACAGACATGTTCTGCCGCAGGTGCGCATTCTGTGGGTGGGGACCCCATGTGAAGGCTGAGGCTGGCTCTCAAACATGCCCTGGGAGCTGGTGTTGTAGTCCTGGCTTTGCGATCCCTTTCCTGGCGTGGCTGAGATAACCTGCAACGTCCCCCCCAGCTCCAACCCGCTCTGAAACCCACTGGGACAGATCCTTATGGCATTGAAGTTCCACTGTGAGGATCTCTGAAAGACTACTAACAACATTTCAAATAGGATTTACTCTACTCCTAATTTGGAAAGGAAAGAGAGCCCTTTAGTGAGTGGATATATCTCATCTATAAACTCAGATCTGGCCCATTCTTGCTGACCGTACCTTCCTTAGGTTCTGAGTAGTTCAGAAAATGAGCACATTTAAAAAAAACAAACAAAAACATACACACTAATTTTGGCCAAACTCTAATCTGTCCTCTAATAAAATTCAACTGAGCATATTTGGAAATCTTCATTCAAATTTGGAAATCGTAGAGAAGCTTCAGCTCGATATGAATAAAAATTTCCTCACAACTGGAACTATGGAGCAACTGGATACAATGGGCCATGGCAAGAATCAGTGAGTTTCTTGTCACTGTGGGATGCTTTCTTATAAGAGCTGACAGGTTGGCCAAGATGACCTGCGAGAAGTTAGGGCCCCTTCCTGGATGAATTCCCAACAGCTCGTGAGCCTTCCCACCACAGAGCTCGAGAAATCCTGCGTGTCAGCGTCTTGTCATCCACCACGGAGTGTGGGGTAAAACCTCTATAAACTCTCCTTGGGGGCCGTCTCTTTGCTGTGGCTGGGAAGCCCCTACGCCTAGTGAGCAATACGTACTCACTGATTAATGCTGATTCACCTGCCTTTCTGGATTTGTGTGTGACAGGTCTGGAAAAGAAGAATTAATTTGATAGTTGTTTCTAATCTCTTCCATTGTTAGAAAGCTCTGCGCTCTACCTGAATACACTATGCAGATTACAGAACTAATGGGAAGCTGTTAAATGAGTCACTTTAAAAACGAGCACACATTTGAGATGACTACTGTGGATTCTTCAGGCCCATGTGTATCGATACTACTGGGATTCATTCTGTTGTGGCCTCTAATTGTTATTGACGGCTTATCAATCCATTATGAGTCAGTTAATGCAAGTGAGAGAGAGTGATAGGAGTAGAATGAGAAATATTTGCTGAAATGGCCTTTCATGGAATGAACATCACTTCTGAATAAGGAACAAAGCAGTCAGGGTTCACAACTGCATTGTGTTGTCATGGCAATAGACGATTTTCATCATTTTTAAATGATGAAAAGAAATAAGGAGCTAAGAAGTAAAGCAATCAGCCCCAGTGGAGAAAACACTGCTGGAGGATCAGCTATGAACCTGTGACCCTTCCCTGTAGGGTACTGTCTGGAATGTGTTTCTTTTCTTAAATAGAGACGGGATCTCACTGTCACCCAGGCTAGAGTGCAGTGGCACAATCATAGCTCACTGCAACCCAAACTCTCAAGCTCAAGTGATCCTCTTACTTCAGCCACCTGAATAGCTCGGACAAGCTACAGGCGTACACCTAG
Organism: Lemur catta; assembly: GCF_020740605.2. NCBI lineage: Eukaryota > Metazoa > Chordata > Mammalia > Primates > Lemuridae > Lemur > Lemur catta. The sequence continues at coordinate 12,571,593 of NC_059138.1, read as the reverse complement.
CTAATTTTTTTTTTTTTTGGTCTCCAGCTCCTGGCCTCAAGTGATCCTCCCACCTGGGCCTCCCAAAGTGCTGGGATGACGGGTATGTGCCATCGCATCGGTCTGGCATGTGCTTCCGATTTCTATTTGCTAATCTGAGTCAATTTCATTCTTTAAGACCAGAGTCAAAACTCATCTCTTCCAAGGAACTTTTTCCATGACTTCTTTCATGCCTCTGATTTCATAATCGATGCTGTATGTTTTATGACACTGATTATTAAATACAGGTAACATTTCCTGGATGCAAACTGACTACAGTTCAGAGTGCTTTATCTATGTTAGCTCCTTCAATCGTCATGGCAAGACTATGTGGTAAAGAATATGATTCCTTTCATTTTAAAGACAATGAACTTCAGATACGGAGAGTGTGGGTTACTTGTTTGCCCAAGGTCACATGGCTCGTAGGTCAGCACTTGAACCCAGAGCCCACACCCTTGGTCATTGTGCTGCACACCAGCGAGGTACCCAGCAAGCACCGTGGGTGTAAGCTAACAGAAACTCCTCCTCCTGCTTCCTCCAGGGCCATCCTCGGTGGCAGCTGTCTTCTCTAACCACGGGGCACGGGTGGCTCTCACAGAAGGCCTCCTGGCCTCCTGCTGGCCAGGCCACCTTTTCGGGGGCATGTGCTGCTCACCACGCTGTTCCCACGCCCCCCAGACCAGAAACATGAGGCTGCCAGCCCTTCCCATGAGGAGAGGGAAAGAGCCAATGCCTCCAAGCCAATGTGCTCTTTCCTTGTAGCTCCCAACTTAAAGTCGTTAGTGAGGAAAAAAATCATTTTAACATGCACACACATCCCATTCAAATTATATTATTTGCATATTTATATCTAGGTATATGTTTCTGCATGTATATACACACACACATATGTCATCATTAGTGTCACTTTTTACATGACCACTTTCTAGTCATGTACAAATCAGAAATGGGCCCAGGAGGAGCCATGGGTAGTCCCCAGTCCTCGCCCCATGAGATGCGGCACAGGGAGGGGTTTGTTCTCCTTGCCCTTCTCCTGCGGCCCAGCCTTTCTCTCCCTGATCAGCCCAGAAGCTTGACCCGCCTCTCCTAATCCCCTTGGTCCACCCATTGAGCACCCGCTACCCTGTGGGACACAGCCCTCTCTGGGGCTCTCCCCTCCCCTCCCTCTGAAGGCAAGGACTCCACCAGGAAGTTGGAGCACAACAGTGACGGCTCCATAATGTGCTCAGGTGCCAGGACGCACAGCTGGGGACTGTGGGATGGAGGGTCTCTTCTTCAAAATGCAGCCCGTGAGCCACTCTGCTCAACCCGCTGGAGTGTCCTCAACGGAGCCACATAAAGAGGGTGCAGCGAAGTCAGCTGGACAAACATCCTTCCATCTCGAGAGATGATTTGCGCGACAGAAATGTCTTTCTACTGTTGGGGTGTGTTGTACGTAAAACCGAGAAACAGCAAAGTTGCAGCAAGTGGTATTGTGTGTCTGGTTCCTCTGCTCCTCACTCAAGCTTCCATCCCACGCCCGGTGAGTGGCTGTACGCAGCTTCTTGAGGACTAAGTAGCAGGAGTGAAGCCGCCAGGTTGTAGGAAATGGAAACTCATTCTACTTCGGGTTTTTTACCCATGCAATAACAAACGTGTGTGTGTGCTTCTCCCCTCTGGTAAAGGACCTTAATTTTTCAGGCCAAAGTGTTTTGAGCAGCAGTTTATCAGTTTCCTGACCAATCTTTACTGAGAATGATTTCTTTATTTTTTCAACTCAGTATAAAGGAGAACATTTTGGGCTGAATATTTTTTATATAAACATGTCAAAAGTAACTTAAGTAACTGTTTTTATATCTAAAATACTGAGTGATATTTAGGAATCAGTTTTCTTGAAGTTTACATTTTCTGGTAACATTGGCTGAAATAGTTTTTGAGCAGCTGCTTACACACGCGACGGGAAATGCAGAATGTAGCGGTGCCAGGTGACCTAAGTAAAACAACCCACCTACCAGAAATATCCAGGCAACTGAGTGAACAAACATACGAATGAATAAGGGAGACTGCACAAAATAATTTCTAGCTTATTAACTGAAATGAGCCACTTTGGTTACACACTTTAAAAATTACTCTCCTGACGGAAGGTTCTATGTTCTTGCCTCTACAAGATCATGCTGGGACAAGGCAAGGTTAGCAGGGGGTCTGGATAAGGAGACAGCGAGGAGATTCCAGGGGAGAAAAGATGGCTTGTTTAGCAGGTATAGACGGTTAAATGTTTCTCTAATCAAAATCATCTATAAATATTTAAAATGAGACCAGTTCTACTACTTAATCCTGGGGTACCCAGAAAAATATGTTTGCTATATAGCTTCTTTTCTGTCTTGAGCCATGACCAAAGAGTGCCCTAGTCCAGCAGTGGTTCATTGAAAAAAAGGGGTCCACTGGCTCTTCCTTGGCCTCCCCACTTGTAAAAATCTCAGAGAATGGACAGAGTTGACTGTGCCCCTCTCACTGCCACAGCTCTGGCACCCCGACGAATGCCTGGTTCCCGGTGGCGGCCCCCTACGGCCCTGGCATGGTGCCCTGTACACAGTGGGTGCCACACGGGCATAGTGGTGCTCGCAAAAGGTGGCAGGACAGAAATTATATTTGTTGAACTAATGACTGAAATGAGTTACTCTGGCCAGTAGCATGGCCACTGAGTCCCCATTCTGCTGCTCAGAACTTTCATTAATTTGGTGAGTTACTTACCTCTCCTGGGCCTCGGTTTCCTCATCTATTCAGTGGGAATAGAGACAGTGGCCCTGTATATCCCATCGAACGATGCAGGAGACAGCACAGGTGAAGACACCTGGTGAATGTTTGCTACGAGACCCTCCCCTGCAGCTCAGGCTCTCAGTCTGCCTCTGCCAGGCGCCGATTTCTCCTTACGGGTGGGAGCTGCTGGCTAGCCACCTGCTCTGGCAACTAATAGTGCCACAGATCTGGGGTCAGAAATAATGATTTTTGCCTTGGCATTCTCTTAAAAATTCTAGGCAATATCTTCTGGTCCGGGAGATTTGGTGACACCATCAATTATATCTAAAAAGGTGGGTTTACCACTATCTGTCTCACACTGGCTGTAAAGGACACTTTGAGGGGAGAGGCACTGCCACTGCTGTGAGCATCACCGGCCCCCTGACTGTGGCTGCTAAGCTGAGGCTGAGCCACGTTAGGGGAATTAACCAGCATTTCAGACACAGTTACAGGGCTGGGAATCAGAAATGCTAGAACTGGGGTGAGTAGCAAATAGGAAATGAGGTTGGGAACGCAGAAGACCAGAATCAAGGTGCTGGGAGAAATCAGGTTTGGGGACAGGATGACCAGGGTGAAGGAGGGAGCTCTCCACCTGCAGAGGGGCTATGGGGCCCCACTGTTTGGCTGTACTTGGGGGCACATCCTTGTTTTCCAAGATTGAGGCTTTCCCTTGAGCCCCTCTATCTCTCCACAAAGCTGACAACCCCCATCTAAGGGGAGACCCCTCAATAACCCCCTCTCCCTCTTGAATCCCTTTCCTGCTTGCCTCCGCCTTCTCCTGGAAAATGTTCCCCACTGAGCTCTTGCTCCTCTTTGCCCCATCAATCGCCTCGCTGGAATTTGCAATCTCACCTGCTCTGTGGTTTGTCCACAGCTGCCCAGCAGACCTCTGACCTTAAAAAATCCCCTCTCCCCTGCTATTTCCTCAAGATAGTCTCCCTTGGAATCCCCATAGTACTTTGCTAGTTTGTATGGAACTGATACCTGTTTGCGTTATGATGATTTGTGTGTGTTTCATCTTGCTTATTACCCTGCAAACCTCATGAGGACAGAGACTGTCTGCCTTATTTATGTAACACCTGCAGTTCCCGGCATAAGATCCTATACTAGTGGGGCCAATAAATATTTACTGTGTTAAATTTTATGATAATTCTGATTTCCAAAAACGAGTAATATTTCCTCCCATTTTTTCCTCATTCTAAAATGCAGTCACAATAATGTGATCATAATTACACAGTAGTTTTTCTATAAATAAAGCAGCTACTGGTTTCTGTTTTACCCTACTCAGATTAGAATATGCTTTCCTTATCTGCTTGTGTCCTAAAACATTTTCTAAGGCAGAGTCATTTGATTTCTCCAGAAAATATTATTATCGTACCTTATTCTGTGAGCTCCCTGTCACGAATGTGGACAGCTGAAACCCTCCAAATTACTCCCTGGTCTCAGTCCACAGCCTCCCCCATTTGGCCTACAGTCTCTGGCATATTTTCACAGCCCTGGCAGGCAGGCAGTCCTTGCTACTCTTCCTTGCACGGCGCCATGGTACCCAGCGGCCCACTGCCCGTCTGAGGCTGCCCCTCACCAGCGCACCTGCCCTCTTTCAGGTCTCTTTGAGTTGTTTCCATCAAAGTCCTCACCAGCTGCCCAGCATCTCAGTTCTTCCTTTTCTTTCTGGAGCCCTTTGGGACTGTGTGGAGCAGCTGTGTGGCTTTGGCTCTCGGCCCTGCCAGCTGTCTGACTGGTGAACATGGCTCGCTCACGTTCCCATCCACGGACACGCCACTCAGTTCTCTCCTGAGCCACAGGCTGAGAGTCTGTGTCAACTCAAGTCTCAGACTTCAAACATGATGTCCCAACCTAGTTGATTTTCAATGGCTTTTGCTCTTTCCCAGCTGTGGCAAAGAGCTGTGCAAGGTTGTGCAGCTACAAACGTGTGGACAGGCTGCTCCAGGCCAGGCTCCGCTTTGGGGCTGGGAAGAGCCTTTCTCTTTGTGACGGAACCACTGAGCCGAGGGAACACTGAGCCCACAGTATTCCTGGGGGTGGGGGTGGGGGTGGGGACGAGGCACTGGGGAGTTGAGTCACCATTGACTCAACTTGGGCTGTCATCAAAAAGGAAACTGAGGCCAGTCCTTGAACAGGCAGATGGGGAGTAAAACAACACCAGCCTGCAAACGTGTGAAGTGCTGCACCTGGACTCTGCGACCCCATGCCCCATCTGGTACCTGGCACCTGCTACAACCAGAAGTGCTCCACTATGATGTTCTCTGAAATGCACTGAAGATCAGGCTGAGCCATCCAATGGGAAAAGAGGACACGTGAATGAGACATACACTGGCCCTCACCTGGGAAAACCCAGACCACTGGACTTGTCAAGTTGGAAAGGGGATGCCTCATGCAGGAATAGCTAGAGTGAGAATGTTTTAATCAAGCTACCTGTACATTTTGTAATGATTTCAAGTGTGAGAATTTATTATCTAATCAAAAGGATTTGTGATTACTAATTAGTTACACTGTATCCAATCAGGACTTAGTAATTCATGCCTCATTGTAATGCTAACCTTCACCCCCAGGGGCAGGTTGGGTGCTGACTGGCAGCACTGGGCTTGGGAATGCCAGGCCCCCTTCTCTGGCTCTTGGTCCCAACACAAAGGAGTCAGCAGGGTGGGGTGGTGAGACTTTGGGCTCTACGAGGTCCCAAGGCCCCTGGAGGTGCAGCTGGCCAGGGGACTGACTGTTCCGGGGGCGTTCATCAGGCTGTGCCACCTGAGCTGAGTAGCCCAAGTGAAAACTGCATTTTGTTGAAATCTGGCTGGGAGGTGTAGAAAAAGGCTCTGGTGCCAGGGTTAATAGTCTCGCAAATCTAATAAATATTTCTTTCTTCTCCCCAGGAAGCACACAAAGAGTAAAATGAATTATTACTACTTTGGAATAAACAGTAATGCTCTCTGGGTGAAGAGCCAACTGGCAGTTTTGAAAGATTGGGTTAATCAGACACAGGGAAATTTCTGATTAATTGGACAATTACTTCGAATTCTGAGTGAGCCAAGGCGATGTTAGAGAAATATCTTGACTGACTGGGAATAAATTCAATAGCTTGAGGCAGAGATTTTTAAGCTTATGGGAGTAAAATACACTGGCATTGCATGCCTGATTTTTATGGGCTCAAGTTACCCAGATATATGGGATCTATAACTATTTTTTAAGACCAAAGTGATTCACATCACTTTGGTTTTGAACAATTATGAAAAATCTGTTTGACATCTCTTCAAATGACTTTAGGACTCCAGGACATGGCAAAACCAAAATGTAGGGGTCAGAAGAGAGGGGTCATTATATTTGACGATGGAAAATGGCCAGATCCACACACAACACAAGCCCTTTTGGCTCCTTCCTGGAAGCCTAGGGTGGCATTGCCTCACCTGGTGGGGGCATGTTTCTGTTCCTCCTCCTCGTCCGTGTCACTACTGATGGTGATGACGCTGACCGTAGGGCTGGGGGTGTCGGGAATGACAATTGTCTGCCGCTGCCGCTCCCTGGTGGTGCTGGAGGCCACGTCGCCCCATCCACAGGTGACAGCAGTGCCGCCGGCCGGGCTGCTGTGCACCATGGCACAGCGGGGAGGTGTGTTCTCCTTGACGCGTTTGGATCGCTGAGGGGAGCTGATGGCCTGAGAGGAGGACACCTCACAGGTGGAGACGTTTCTGTAACAACACAACCACACGGGCTTACAGAGGACAGTCAGGCCCAGTGACTCCTTCCAAGGAGCCCAACTGCCTAGAAACACCAGCTTTGCCAAATCTCCATAAAAAATAGTTCGAGGGCAAGGCCAGTCAATCTCAGTCTGTAACTGGGAAGGCGGCTGCCTCTAGAGATCTTTCAGTCAGCTGCTACACAGCTGGGGAGAGCAGCCTGGCCTCCTCCGGGCTCTGGTTTGGCTCTGTGTGCCAGCTCCTGAGGGACAAAGGGTGCAGCCAGGGCAGCAAGGAATGGGCTGTGCCCAAGGGGTGCGTGGGTCTTGCAGGGCCAGATGCAACGGCCAGGACTCAGCTGTGTCTGCCCCATGCAGCCCTCCTGTCCTCAAGGTCAAGGTCCTACTTTGAGCTCTGCCTTGTTGTCCCCCTAAACGTACTTAAGTCTTGTTTTGGGGGGCAGTGAAAGAAGTGGTGTTTACCAAATGAGGCTTGGGTTTCCTTGCTGATGGATGTTCTACTGTTTATTAAACTAAAACATTTATCTCTTAAGAGTTTCAGGATGTAAAGGATATAACCTTGATGAATCATTGTTTAGCTTTCCTTCCTTCCTCCTTTGGAAAAAGGACATAACCATTTAAGTATTTGTGTGTGCATAATTAAAAAAAAAACACCACCCAAGAATGATTTTTCTGGATTTTGACCCCTGAGCCTCACAGGAGGTTCACTAATCTATTTGAATTGTAATAAAAATTGGGAAAAGTGCAAGAGGAAAAAGCATGCTTAAAGAAAGATCTTTTAATCTTGATTTTGATCAACTTGAAATTCCTTGTTAAATTAGCCAATGCGATTTCTGATAATTTTAGGGAAAAAAATACCTTCTTCTCTCCCCATCAAACCCTCACTGACCCAGGTAGAGGATGAGAATCCCTTATCTAAAATGCTTGGGAATAGAAGTGTTTTGGATTTTGGATTTTTTCAAATTTGGAATATTTGCATATGCATGAGACATCTTGGGGATGGGAGCCGACTCTCAACACCTAATTCATTTGTTTCATATACACCTTATACACACAGCCTGAAGATAATTTTATATAATATTTTAAATAATTTTATGCATGAAACCAAGTGGTTTTTATTTCCCTCCGAGTGAATCACTGAATGAAAAAAAGTTCTGACTGTGACCTGTCACATGAGATCAGGTGTGGAATTTTCTACTTATGGCATCATGTAGGTATTCAAATAGTTTTGAATTTTGGAATATTTGAGATTTCAGATATTTGGATTATGGATGCTCCACCAGTAGTATCCATACAGTGAGAGACTAAAGCCAATGTAAAATGAAACTTAGACTTTTATATGTCTTTAGAGATTTTAGGACCTTCTAGCTAAAGGGATGGCAGTAAAACAAAAATAATCGAATAAAGGTGGATTTATTTTTCTATCTAGCTGGTGTCAATGCTCGCTCATTTTTGGGGGCTGGAAATATGTTTTACTGGTAAGATTGTTCCATTGCTCGTACTTACCATAAACCTATGTATTTTTTATTGTTATTACGTTACAATTTTGAGAGTATGTTTTCACTATCAGCAGTTATAATATCTCCACTTGGCATTGTTAAAGAAAAGTATGCCTGGCCACATCAGTGACAAGGGAGACACTTCTGGTCTTTCAGACTGTTATGCTTAAGGCGTTGGTCTTAAAAATAGGCAAATACATAACTCTCACTATAATTATATCGATCTTAAAATGCACTGGCAATAAGTCTTCATGAGGCCAGCTGGGTGGTGAGTAGACAAAAAAGAGGGACTTGCAAACAGGTTGGGAGCCTAAGGGTTCACATCACCCATACTCAGCCAAGGTGAACCATGAGGATGAAGTCCTGGGTCCGACCAGTGTTCTGTGTGACCGCCTGCCTGGCTGGGCATGACAGTCCATGAGGATAGAGATAGTGGACTTTGTTGCTGCAAATTTAATAATGACATGGGCATGCTGTCACAAGGCTGCCAAACAAGAGCACTCTGGAGGGCTGTCAATGATCTAATACGAATTTCCCTGAGTTGTCAGAAATACCCAAATAAGGAATCTTGAAGAAGGATGACAACTTGAGGAAAGTCAGCTCTTGAACTAATTTTTAAATGAGAATGAAAAAAAGCAGGCATAACTTCTGGCATCTGGTCATATTAGGAAGTACAAAAGCAAAATTCACCAGACATTTCTGATTAACTTACCCCAAATAAGCAATTAAGTATTATACCTCCAAATCAGTGCCATTAGGAAGAAATGAAGGAGCAATTCTGTAGTCGCACAGTCTCTATTTTTTTGGCTTGGAAATATGTATTTTTTTAAAGAGTTAGGTTCATTGAGGTATAATTGACATACAGTAAAATTCCCCCTCTTTAAGTGTGTGGTGAGTTTTGGCAAATGTGCAGTCCTAAACCCCTACCACAACCCAGACTTAGAACCATTGCATCATCTGAAAAGTTTCCTTAGCTGCTTCCCGTCAATCCCCTCTTCTCCTACTGGTCTCTGGCAACCCTGATCTGATCTCTGTCTCTATGTTTTGCCTTCTCCAAAATGCCATACAAATGGAATTATATGGCATGTAGCCTTTTGTCGATCTTGATTTTTTAAGAATTTGTTGAGATGAGATTGGATTGAAAGGGAATGAGAATGAGTATACTGCTGGTTAGTGTCTGGGAATAAGCAAAGTGATTGCTTACAGTTAAGCAAGGAGCTAAATGAGTTAAATTTCTGGTCCTATATTTCAAAGAAAGTTTTTTAGTTTTTTTTTTTAATTGTTATGGTAAATGGTTTCCAAAATGAAACTTCAGAGGTGAGGTTGAGTGTTCTCTAGACAAGGAGAAAGTGACAAGGATTCTTTGCTTTGCCAAACTTTAGTCAGGCTTCTGAACCTTCTGCTAGGCCCATCTTTTTGCTCTGTTGTAAAAATCCAGTTTTGGCAAAGAACTCTGCTAAGTCAGTTTAGCATGAACTCCCCACCCTTGATATCTGATCACCCTTGATATCTGTCTGATGAGGTTCCTCACCCTCCACCACCCCCCAACTTGTGTCTTGCCACCCCTGCTGTCTTCAGTAAGAATCCTGTTATGTTGGTTCAGCCAGAATCTCCCTCACCCTGATGTTTCCTCTGAGTAATTTTCCATCCACTGACCTCACACTGCTCCTTGGCTGTCCATTCCCACCTGCCTATGCCCTATGGAGTTGAGCCCAATCTCTCTCACACACTGCAAGACCCTCTGCAGCTGTCCCTATACCTAATGTGATAATGCTGAATCGAGCCTTTCTTATCATGGTTTAACAAGCATCATGGAATAATTTCTTAATTTTTTCTTTAACAAAAAGGACTGAAGCTCTCAAGGCATCAAACACACAGTGATTCCAGGCCCCCACCCTTAGGACGCTGGGCCTAGGGTGAGGCAAGAGGCAGGGTCTGCACTCCTACAGAGCGCAGAGTGAGTGCTCTCTGCAAACCCTGGGGCCATCCACGTGGTGTAAGATGTTCCGCTAGCTACTGCAGGAAGAGGAATTGCTCCCTGTCCCACGCCAGTGATCCAGAATATCTGGCGATACTCTTTAAATCTAAAAAGCATTCCTGTAGCATTCAAACCTCCTGGGGTTTCTCTCCTCCAGGTTGGCTCTCAACACCTACCTCACAGATGACTGGTGCTGCTTACTCTTCCGGGAGGAGGTGGTGCTGGTTGGCTGCTGCCGCATCACATGGGCCACACCCACATTTAAGGGCTGGGCTGCAGGAAGGGTCACATGACCGGTCAATAGCGCAGGCTGCTGCATGATGGGATTGTAATGGCTGCCGTGAGCATGCGTGTTCCTGAAAAGGAGCCAGGGAGACAAAGCACCTTAGTGATTTTATGAGGGAAGAGCCCCTCTGTAAGATCAAGTTTTCTCCTCAATTAAAACCTGGCCACAGTTGATTATCTCACTACTTTGTGAGGTTGCTGAAGAGATGAGCCTGGCCAGCAGCGGGTTTCCTGGGTGCAGGAAAGCTGAGGTGCTGTTCTCACGCAGCGGGAAGACCACCGGTTGGTGAGTGAGACAGAGGATGTTCAAGTAGAAGAACGCCAAGTGTGCAGACTCAGAGTTTTTAAGTTCTGGGGGCAGGACATAAATATTCTCGCCAACTTTAAAAGTCCCTGAGCAGGTGACTAGGCTTGAAGAATAATACGTGTATTTTATCTTAGAATTTATAAAGTGCCTTCAATGGGTTAGTTCATTCTACTCTGTGAGGGGGGTAGGGGATGTTAGTAATATTATTTTACTAATGAGGAAACTGTACTTTATGTGAAAAACAGACTTTCAAGACTGGTAGCCATATGTTTCTGGTGTTAAGAAGTGTTAATGTTTTTTTGAATTCCCTCAGTGGCTAGAATAATGCTCAGGCATGTAACAGCTGATCAATTAATTACATGCTTCCTGAATGAACAATTAGATTAACTGAAGGCTGACTAGGCATGTATAGAGTTTGGTATTAAATCAAAATTAATAACAGTCATCATAGAAATACTGGCAGCCCTCATCCTGAAAATGGGTCATGTTTCAAAATTCTTATAATCTGGATTGTATGAAGCTCAAAGCCTTGTTTTCCCACAGAAATGTTAAAAGTAGTGATTAATTTAGAGATTTGCACATAAGAGCCCATTTAACACATAACACAATTAAAAGCTAAAGGAGAATTCACTTGAATTTTTAAAAATTATAAGATTCTATCTTTGCAACATGGAGAAAAGGATGGATAGGAAAAAAAGAAGTAGATCAACACTTTTTTGATAGAGTCTTTTGGGCATTTACATAGACTTTAGAAACTGATGGCATGGCTTCTTTATTTTGTTATAGTTATTTCTCCTGGAGACACGTGGCATTCTTTTCCCTTTGATAGAGGTCCAGCACTGCTACTTCTCTTTTGTTTATTAGCCACGATGATGGATAGTCTTTGGCCCACACACGAAACGGAGAGAGATGGGGAAGAAAGCGTGTTGGCTTTAGATGCTTTCTGTGGTGTCTAGGTAAGAGATGTAAGACAGAAAGGAAGGAGGGAGGAGGAATGAGAAAATATGCGTGAATGAGTGTATGAATATTTCTGAAAGTGTATGAGCTATAAGACAAAGGAAAAAAAGGTGTACGTATGTGTTATGGTCTTTTAGGAGAAAAAGGAGGAAAAAAAGCAAGGGTCAGACAGCTTTCCGCTCGGGCGCTATTCCTAACGAGTGGGAGGAGGAAAGGCAATGCCCCTGAGCGTGGGTCCGTGTGATTGGGGGAAGGGAAGACGACAGGTTATTCATTGCCTGTGGTATACTAGGTGCTGCTATGGTGCACGTTAAGTACAGGCCAAGTGCACTGTATTTTATCTTAATTTAAATGTCCCCATAATCCTATGAGGTAAGTATTATGATCCCCACTTTATTAAAGCAGAAGCTGAGGCACATAAAGGTTAATTTGCCCCAGATTGTACAGAGCCAGAATTGAACCCACTTCTACCTGGTCTGAAAGTGCCTCCAATGAATGGAGGTGGGTAGGCGGGCGGCTGTTGCCAGTGCGCTGTGGGGAAGAGCCCCTGTACTGTCTTCTTTGTCCTAGGCAGAAAACTAAATGGAGGAGTGGAGGGAGCTGCAGTAGAGGCTTTTATCTCCACCTTTCTACCTTTTCCAAGGAGCTCTTAATTCACACTAGCCTTCTGGGTCAGCACAGGAACCGTGGGAGGCTTCCTGGGTGGCGTGGAGGCTGCTGGGGGGTGGAAGAGAGTGACCTGCCCTGATGTTTGTGCTGAGTGAGACACAGCCCAAAAGGGCCATGGGGAGTTGGGGATCACTTGGAGAGCTGCCATCTGGCTCTGCCCTGGTGAAGTGGGGCATTGTGGTGGTGCTAGGGGGAGGTACAAGGAAAAGTGGGGAGTGGCCATAAAAAGAACAGAGCAGCACATCTGTGAGGAAGTCAGGTAGATGGGGTGGCGTTCTGGAAACAGGTGCAGGGGTACAGTATGCTGGCCCATGGGCAGCTGGATGCCTCTGGGGTCCGGGGGAAGTGAGCTCTGATCTGGAAGATATGACTATTACCTGAGGATGCACATTCAACAAACATGCCAGAATCCACCCTTCCAAATAAACCCCATTCTGTCAAGCCTTCCCCTGGGAGGTCCGATAGACTCCAGTGTGCCCATGTCTCAAAACATCTTGAGAACACTCTAGAATTGCTTAGGGCTTCAGGGACTCTCTGCTATATTCTTTTACTGGTGACAAATCTTTGTTTTCTGAGAGAGGAATTCAATTCTGAGAAACAACCAAAAATCATCCAGAACCAAGTATGGTGAATCACATGGGTGATTAAACGATGTAAGTGAATTTGGGGTGGAAAAACAACAACTGTGGGTAAATTAATGAAGCTGATTTTCTTGTAACCTGGTACACTATTTAAAAATAACCTCTTGTTACACCTTAGTCATAGTCCATATAATATATATACACACACATATATATATATATTTTTTAAGAGATGAGGTCTCACTCTGTCACCCAGGCTAGATTGCAGTGGCATGATCATAGCTCACTGCAACCTCGAACTCCTGGGGTCAAGCGATCCTCCTGCCTCAGCCTCCAGAGTAGTTGGGACTACAGGTGGGCGTTACCACACCTGGTTAATTTTTTAATTCTTTTTTTTTTTTTTTTTTTTTTTTTTTAGAGTCAGGGTCTTGCAATGTTGCCCAAGCTGGTCTCGAACTCTTGGCCTCAAGCAATCCTTCTGCCTCGGCCTCTCAAAGTGCCTGGATTACAGGCATGAACCTCTGTGCTCGGTCCACGTAATATTTTAAAAAGCTTTAAAAGGCTCTCTGCAAACCAGGGAATTTAGGTGCCGGCCAGCCTGGCAGCTCTCTGCATCAGTGGTGGATATGCCTGTGGATCCCAGATGTGCCCAGTCACCCTCAAAGGGTTTCTACTTACCTCCAGTCAGCCAACTGCTGGGTGCCTGCCATGGTCTCAGGAATCACAGTGGCATGCTGCACTGATGTGTGGGTGGCCACTCCAGTCAGCTGCTGCCATGCTGGGGGAAGCAGGATCTGCTGGGTCCCACTCGGCCAGGCCTGCTGGAGAGCAGAGGATGTTTGCAATGACCATGTTTGTTAATCACATAATTAATCTGCATGAATCCGGCACTCATTCTGTACCCAGGGTTGTGTTAGACGTGTGATGGGTGTGAAAGTGGAGACCTGGTCTCTGGCCTCAAAAACTTACGTTAAGGGGAGAGAAAATTAACAAATGTAGCCTGCCCTGCCCAGGACCGCCCCAGCTCCATCTTGTGGGTGACCAGGTTGGGCTTTATAAAAAAATTAAAAAGCAAAACAAAAAAACCAAATATAAACTAAACAGAAGATGATTAAGTACAGGGGCACAGAGTTATATGAAAGGGATTAATTCATGTTGCAGAATGATTTATTTACACATTTGCTGTAATGGGCAATACTCAAAGTTTCTAGGTCATTTACTGACTTGTTCTGTCACCCGAAAGATTGGGGGTAGTTGAGTTGGGCCAGATGAGGGCGACTCCTTGCCCTCAAGAAACTTTCTACCTGGTATTCCTTTATTTAGTATTCTATCTTTTGTTTATCAATTAGAATCTAGAGTTCCAACTTATGTTATCTTCTGAATCTAAGTTTACATAATTTTGAGATCACCAAATATCTGGAACTGACATCTGAGAGCAAGTATGAAGTTCTGCTTAATTGAGAATTACTTCAACCCCTCAAAGCAAAAACTAGAGGTAGATAGGAAGTCACTGCTTGAATCTTTATAATATTAAGCTTGAATCTTTATAATATTAAGATTTTTCTAAGAAATCTAAAATGAACTTTTGTGACTTCTCCTTGGTAGACTTACTGGTTTGTTGGTATTGTGTTTTAAGCTCTTTCTATCCTCAATCACTATCCTGCCTGCCTGTGGTCATTAAATGATTCAGGCTGAATATAACTGTCCAAAGTTGGATACCTAAAGGACCATCACTAAGGTAAAATACCCTTGGGCAGGACAAGGATTTAAAGATTGGGTATCTTAGTTATATTTCTCCCTGTTGGGCTGTACATGACTAACACTGGGTAATTTATTTAATCAGTGCAGTTTATTATACACAAACTGTGCATGTGTATAATACATACACTTTGACTCCTATGTATAAACGAGCACTTCTGGAAATGGATTACAAATTTGAGTCAAGGCTTAACAAACACTAATGCTTATAAAAATGATATAAACACATTTTAGATCTGAGTTGACAGTTCACCTGTTCCATCATTTTCTTGTTGCAAATGAGGCCCAGTGAGATATCTTATACTTCTTTGATACTGTTTGCTTTTTGATCTGTTTTGCTATAGGCAGAAAGCTCAGAGACCACAGATGATACGATGAGTGCTTAATAAATATCAGTTGATAAAATGAAAGAAGCAACTCTACCAAGGCTATTAACTATAGTTAATTGCATTTTGTGTTTACTTAATTTCACAGTAAGCAGAAAAATAATTTAATTGATTAAAACAGTTGCAAATTAAAAATATTCAACAAATAATTTCATTTGCGGTAAGATTTCTACTAACTTAGTCATCTGGAACTCATTTCAGATCTCATGGAAAGCATAAATTTTGACTAATGTCATTTTAAAAAAATAAATCTTGATGTCAAGCTAAGGTCATCATTTTTTTCCTATTTCCCTGAAATGGATATTAACATTTTACCTCAAAGGAATGGGGTAAGAAGGCTGTTTTTTGACTGCTTTCACTGATTTTTATGCTCAGCTCATTTGAGACAACACTTCATCAGACATTATTATAATTTATTACTACTACTAAGAATGGAGCTGACATTTCCTGATGTGTGTACTGTGTGCCAACACAGAGTTAAATCACGTACGGGGTAGGGACTATTATTTCCTTCCATTTCTCAGATGAATAAACTAACACACAGAGAGGTTAAATAACTTGCCCCCAAATATGGTAAATTAAACATATACATTTATGATAATGAAGGAATAAAAAATATAAATTTATAAGGGCAAAGAGAGTAGGGTAGACACAGTAACAATTAACAACATTTTAGAAGCTGAAAAACTGATGGACAATTACTAAGTGAGTTAGTAGACTGAATGAATCTAAGGTCAAGTCTGCATATTAAATGCCTCAGTTCCCAGATCCCTGGTGTGCAAGGATATACCTCCCCCCAAAGCAGAAGTCTGGCGAAGTCTCTCTAGGGAAACTGATTGGTCCAAGAGAAAAGAACTACAGATAGGTAACTTAAGGACCAGGGGGTCTCTCAGTGAAAATGCTGGGCTTGCCTCTTATCAGCCTATAGGGAAGCCCACATTCAGTAGTCCCTCCCCCACCCTCAGCTTTCCAATTAGTTTTTCAGTGCTTTAGTCTTAAATATGAATGAATAGGCAAGGATCACCAGACATTAAAGGAAGCTTCTAACATGAAAGAGAAAACAAACAAAGAAAAAAAGAAATTCACAGGAAACAAAAGCAATGTGGAAATCAGAAGAAAATTTCCAAAAATCTATAATTAATGTCCTCACAGTTAAAAAATATATATCCATGAAGCAAGATCATACATAGAAATATATGTCAATATCTATATTCACGGAACAAGAACAAACTCTTGGAAATGACAACTGTGCCAACAGAAATTAACTATTCAAAAGAAGATTTAAAAGTTGAAGAAATCTCTCAAAGCACAGAGATAGAGAGAACAGAGGAAAAAAAGATAAGAAAATTGGAAGATCAATTTAGAAGTACCAACTCTCAATAAGAATTCTACAAAGGAGCAACAGAGAAAATGGAGGGGAAGAAACTATCAAAGGAAAAAAAATTTCTAGATTAAAAGGGCAAATAGGTCTGGGCACAGTGGTTGATGCCTGTAATCCTAGCACTGGGAGGCCAAGGTGGGAGGATTGCTTGAGGCCAGAAGTTTGAGACCAGCCTGAGCAACATAGCAAGACCCTGTCTCCACAAAAGAAAAAAAATTAGCTGGGCATGGTGGCATGCACCTGCAGTCCTAGCTACTCAGCAGGCTAAGGCAGGAGGATCACTTGTGCCCAGGAGTTTGAGGTTGCAGTGAGCTATGATGACACCACTGCACTCTAGCCTGGGCAACAGAGGGAGACACTGCCTCAATAAATAAACAGGCATATGGGGTGTTCAGAGGACAATGTAAGAAAAAAAGACCCATAAGAAAGAAGCATGTAGTCATGAAATCTGAGACCACTGAGGACAAGGAGAAAGTCTTTTTTTTTTAAGAGACAGGGTCTCAATCTTTCACCCAGGCTGCAATGCAGTGGTACAATTAATCATAACTCACTGTAGCCTAGAAATCCTGGGCTCAAGTGATCCTCCTGCCTCAGCCTCTCGAGTAGCTGCGACTACAGATGTGCACCACCATGCCCAACTTAGGAGAAAGTCTTAAAAGCTTTCAGAAGAGAGAAAAAAAAAATAACATACTGAACTCAATATTCTCAAACACATCAACATGTCAAACATACAAACGTTTTATGGCTCTGAAAGGGTTTGGGGCTGTATGAGATGAGATATATAGAAAACGAACCCAATGAAAAAATGAGACAATCACTAACTCAAGGAAAAACAAGAAGTTGTACAAGAAAGGAATCATAATCACAGTACATTATGAGGCTCAGCTGAGAATGTCATGCAATATTGGTGATAATTACATAACTATTACAAGGTAGTTCAATGAAAATTCTTTGGGAGGAACGGGAGAAAGGAAGAGTGAGTGAGTGAGAGAGGTTCAGAAGGAGCATCTGTGTTTGTGTGTTATGGGGTTAGGAGTGGGTTAGAGAATGAAATCTTTATCTTCCGTAACGGGCAGTCAGTCGATAATACTTAAACTGGAAAGACCAATAAAAAGCAGTCTAAGCATGTTATTTAGAAACATGGAGTTAAATAACAGATTAAACAGTGAAGTTAAAAATTATTGTTTTGGGGGAACATAAATTAAGCAGAGTGCAGAGGACTACTATTTTCTTAAAAAGTTTACAGTGTCATTTAACTTAAAAAAATTATGCGTATGTGTTACTTTGAAAAAGAATTAAATTTAAATTTCAAAAATAACTTCCCCAAAGTACACAGCTGGGGGCGGGGGGTGGGCCTGGCATCTGAACATGGGCAATGCAATCACAGAGACCAGGCTGTCAGCCGGTATACTTCCTCTCCTTATGGAGATCATACTCAAAAATGATGGTCCCTATTCGGGATCAGGTGTTGGTAGTAACTCCATAAAGGTGGCATGAACAAGTTTTCCTTATTCAATACTAGGTGCCAAGCAAGACAAAAGCAGACAGCGGGACAATGGTTGGAAAGACTGGTTGCAGAAAATGTTATCACAGGAGGCCGTGAGTGAGAAGCATTGAAGTTTTGTATTTTGGACGGTTTAAAGAGTTCAAGCCAACAGTTTGTCCTTAGGGAAACGTTAAAAGGGGTTCAGATGATATGATTCAACTGGATAGAAGCATGCAAAAAACTTCACGGAAGGGTGGTATCTACAAGGATATGTCATTTCTGAATTTCTGATCCAGTCTTGTTAGTCAAAGGGGGTTTTGGATCCTGGCATTTGACCTGTGAGATAAATTCAGTACTGGCTCTGTCAAGAACTGTATTTCCCATCTCTCCACCTTTACCTGCCCATTCACAGTCTCTGTTGGTGGCCAAGATGCTAGCTGTGGCTTGAGGCTTAGGGGGATGGAGGTGACAGCTCCTTTTACGCAGTACCAAAAAAGTTGTCTTTGTAAGGTGATTCATAAAGATCACTCCCATGTCACTGACACAAGAAGGTATGATTACCACCCCTCCTGCCATGCACACATCCTCTGGGTGTCCACAGAGCCTCAGTTCCCTGCAAGGGACACGTGATGCTGCTGGGGGTGGGGAGGGGAGGGGCAAAGGAAATGAAATCAACATGAGGAGTGGATTCAAAGACTGCATCTCTAAACATTCACAAATAAAATCCTTGAACAGATATAAAATATTTAGATAAAAAGAATCATACCAGCTTTTTGGGGATATTAAAGCAAATAATAGTATTTGGAATGCCTCTGCCTGATACCTAGAAATTTACCCATAGAGAAATGAAGGCTTCAGTTTTAATGTTTAATTATTGCTTTTTTATAGGCACCATACTAGTTTTATAAGTTAACTTATTTTTGTCCTTGGAAAGGATCATTTAAAAGTATCTAGGAGAGAGCCACATCTCAACAGGCTAACATCAGTGACAAGCGGAGAGAAAAAGAAACAGCAACCAACAAACAAAAAGACACAATGTGATACCAGACAGGGCAGGGTTTTTTTCACTTAATATATCTTAGAAATCTTTGCATATCAAGACACATAATTCTACCATGTCCTTTTTAATGGCTACATGGTGTTCCATTTTATACGTGCATCAATTTATTTAACAAATCCCCTACTGATGAACATTCAAATTACTTCCAACAGTTTCCTGTTCTAAACACTGTAGCAGTTAAAATGCCTGTACATAAATTTTTTGTTCACTTTCCCAATTATAGCTTTAGGTTAAATCTGCTTGGAGATTTACAACACTCTAGGGACTCTTTTTCAAGTAAGTGAAAGGTAAAGCTCTCCCCTGCTATGATTAAAGGACTAAAAGATTCAGAGCATTGGGCCTACTAGTTCTACTAAACCAAACAATGAAGAATGTCCATTTTAGCTAATAAGAGATGCTAATTATTATTTCTTTCAGAGATGGTTCCTGGCTTACTAGGGTTAAGTGTGCAAACACACACACAAAAAAGGGTTTATAATTAACTTTTAAAGTACACATGAATTCTATAGATTTTGGCTGACAAAGGAGGAGCAATGGGAGGCTGTGTGGATTTGTGCCACTCAGATAAAGTATGAACAAGCTTCTCTGCCCCTGGACTGAGCTTAGTTCTTTCTCTTGATCTATCTTGGCCTTTTCTGAACTCCCCGGTACTAAACTGTACAAATGAAAGGAAGCTACAAGGACTGGTGAGAGAGGAAGGAATAGAAGGCCTGTTCTAAACATAGAAGGTTTTCTGTTTACAAACTTTCCACAAGACAAAACTGTGTGTGCCACCAGTCCCTGGTGTTGGTGGTCACTTGCACAGTGTCATTTTGGACATAAGCACAAAAAGACAAAGAATGGTTAATATCCATCTTAAACAAGCTGTTCCAGAAAGCAGAAAAAGGAATAATACTCAACACATTTTATGAGACTGGTATAACCTTATACTCAAATCACATAAGGATTCTGTAAGAAAGGGAAATTGTATGCCATTTTTCGCTTATGAACATAGATACAAAAATACTAACTACAGTATTTACAAATGGAATTCAGTATTAAAAAGCATACCACATCAAGAACAACATGATCGAATGAAGTTTATCTCATAAATACAAGGGTAGTTCAGCATTACAAAATCTATTAATGGCACTTATCCCATGAACAGTTTAAGGAACAAAAAATACATGAGTATCCCAATAGATACAGAAAAAACATTGATATAATTCAATATTCATTAAAATACTTAAACATGATAAAGTATCTCTATTAAGTTTTTATAATAAATAAAATACCAAATGGTAAATAGCTAGAAGAATTTCCTTTTAAAAGTTAGGAACACGTGAAGGATGACCAATATCACCGCTGTTACTCAGCATTATTTTGGAGGTCAGTCCTAGTCAGCCCAGTAATACAAGAACAATAAATAAAAGGTGTAAGGATTGGAAAGGGAGAAACAAAATGGTATCATTTGCAAATAAAAGGACTGTCTATACAGCAAATCCCAGAGAATTCACAGAAACATGAACTTAGAAGGAGTACTAGACTAGACTCAGAATTTAGAAGGAGTACTAGACAACAAACTCAATAGACCAAAATCAGTTATATTCCTTTAACCCAAAGACAAATAATTAGAAAATATAATGAATAAAATTATTATTAACAGCAAAAACTGTAAAATACTAGGAATTATTCCAACAAAGGAAACAGAAAACTTTATTGAAAGTACTAATATATAAAGTTACACCACGTTCGTGGATAAAATGACTTATATGTTTAAAGAGATCAAGATTTATATTTATTTTGTTCTTAAAGTAAATATAAATTTAATGCAAGTCTAATAAATATAAATCAGGCTTTTTGTTTTAGAACTAAAATTCTTATGGAAGACTGATATTAAAATTCATATGGAAAAGTGAAGGGATAAGAACAGACAAGGAAATTTTGAAGATATATATGGGAACAGAGCTTTCCTTACCAGATACCAAAACATATGTTAAAGTTAGAATGGTTAAGACAATAGGATATTAGAGAAGCCAATGAAATAGAAAAGAGCCCAGAACTGATCTATACAATTTGACTACATAAAAATTAAAACAATAACAACTTCTGTTTAAGAAGATGCCATAAATAAAGTGTCTTTGGGAAGAGCCTTTCTAAATCTACCTTACTTAAAAATAAAGATGCTTTGAAATTAGTAGCATTTACATTAAGCTGTCCTTGATGCCCAACAGCAGAACTGATTATACAGTAGTAGCATAGTGTGATGGTTAAATACAGATGCTTGCATTAGACTTCTTGGGTTTAAGTCTTGATTCTGTCACCTAATTTCTGTGTGACTTTGAGCAAGTTATTGTGCTTCAGTTTCCCTATTTGTCAAATGGAGACAAACACCTTATTGTGTTGTTGTGGGGATTAAATCAGTTAACAGCTGTAAGGTACCTGGCGTAATGATGTATTTGTTATTAAGGTTCAAGTGTCATTAAGGATTGATTACAGTTATCATTGCATCACTACTGTTACCTTAAATTTATATAATACTCTACAAATTTTCAACCATTTTTCATCTCGGTGATCTCACTCTACCATCAGAACACCTACATGGATAGGTAAGGAAGGTTCCAGCTCACAGCTTCTGTGAACCTGGTTTTTCAACTATAAAATGAAGGGATAATCTCCAAGGCTCCTTTTGGCTCTAAAAAATCATTTCCATTTTACAAGGAAAAAATTTGAGGCAAAGAGATGTTAACTGACTTGCCTTAGGTCATAGACAAGTTACTAGCAGTTAGGATTAAAACCTAGGTCTTGCAGATTAATTTGCATTTCAAAGATATAATATTTTCCCCAGACTCTCCCTGTATCTAAATTTCTTCTTGGAATTGTAAGCAGATACTTAGGAAGGTAATTCACTTGGGGATCATTTAGAATATTACAGATACATTCCAGTGACTGAAAACACCTAACTCATTACCAGCGAATGAGGGAGGGAGTGGAGATATCTCTCTTTTGTGACCATTAATGTGGATAATGATAATACCAGTAATAATAAAGAAGAAAGAATTACCTGGGCGAGCAGACCTGGTTGGATCTGAAGAGGCTGAGCTCCTGGAGCTTGAGTGACAATGGGGACTGCATTTTCCATTCGCACTGAATAGCCAGCGTGCTTAGAGGGAGAGGCCTGTAAGCCTGTTCCAGACAGTGCGAGAGGGAGAGAGGGGTTAGCTGAGGATGAAGAGAGGCTTCCTAGCCACTGTGTCATCTCCCAACTCCCCTTTGCACCAGTCCCGACCTGACAAGCAGGTAGTGCCTGGTCCTTGGGAAGTTTCCCCATTAGTGTCTAACTTACATAAAAAACCAGCAAAACTCCTCCTCAAATCTTTTGAAATGAATGTTTTCAAAGACTAAAAGGTCAAATTAAGGAGTCCGTAAGGCCAAGAGTGGGACAGTTATGCTGACAGATTACAACAGGAAAACAAGGGCTTCTGACCATGTCGAAGCAAGGGGTGCCAGGGAGAAAACACATGCACCCCTTTGGAACCGGGGAGAAAACACATGCACCCCTTTGGAACCAGGGAGAAAACACATGCACCCCTTTGGAACTGCACTGGCCGAAACTGAGCAACCACACACATGCTCTTCAGCTTTTTGTGTAAATTGTAACAAAGCACACAGTCAACTCTGGCATCTTAGAGCCTAAAGGAGAAGAGTGTTGGGGTCAAGGCCAAAGAATCATTTTGGGGAGGAGGCCCTGGAAGGCCCTTCTCAGACAGATTTATATTCTTCCTGTGAACTGGGACACTGCTGGCTGTCAGAGACTGGCAGTTTTCTGCAGAGAAACACACAGAGGCTATTTCGTGTGAGGAAAAGCCAGAGTTGACGTCAGCATAACAATGACAGCACAAACAATGCTTATTTACAGACAGCTGGCTAGGGACACAGTCCCAGGCAGGTGTGAGAATAACAACTGGACGAGGCCTGAGTCCCGTTTCTAGCTTGGCTACAGTAGGACAGGAGCCCTCAAGTTCAGCGATACCCATGCTCTCGCTGCAAGAGATGAAGAGGGCGTTCCTCATGGAAGTGAGCGTGACAGGAAGCTGCAGATGCTGCAGCCCTGGGGGCCATCCTGCAGGAAGCAGGCAAGAGGCTGCGTCTGCTCGTCCTTACCTTGGAAGCCGGGTGGACACACGATGAGAGCTTGCTGGAACGGGTCAGGCCGGGCACAAATCTGGGCTGTTCCCGTCTGCAGGGGCATGCTCCGCTGGGCCACTGCAGCCATGGATGCCGCTGAGGGCTGGTAGAGTGCAGATTGGTAGTTTAGTATGGAGACTTCGGGATTGGCTAAGGAAATAGTAGCACTGGTGGAGGTGGGAGCCTAAAGGAATGATGGGGTTAAACAAAAAATAAACAAAAATAAAAAATGAGGGAGGTGGTATGTTGGGAGACATGAATCTGAACCAAATAAATGAACTCAAAGAAGAATAAACAAATAAACAAAAACTAAGAGCAAAAGCAGGGAGGAGTGGAAATACAGTTGAAAGTCTTGGGGAAAAGCAGGCACCTGAGGGCACAGGAGACACAGGACCACCCTTGGAGTTTACTTTCAGACCTGCTGCTGACATTTGTGGGGCCGAAACAAGAGTGCAAACAAACAGCTGCACATCATGTGTCTAAGTACTGAAAAGTTTAAAATTAGGCTAGGAAAATATTTAATGAAATGGTCTACCCTCTTATCCTGACAAACACACCTTCCCAACAACCTGGAAGGCCAGGTCTGAGTTGAAGACTCTTGGATGCCTGGGGATCTGTGCTGGCACATGGTGATGGGGGACAGCTGAGCTCTGCCTTCCTTCTCCCTGCCCCAGTCCTGTCCCACAATGGGAAGAGCTTGGGGTGCACATACATGGATCTGCCAGCCTGCATGTCATGGTCCCTTCCCCTTGGGCCTGATGGTGGTATCCTCCCACAGTGGGTGGACAAACCCAGGAAGAAGCTCCTGCAGGCACTGAAGGCCCAGGGTCCCAGGTACCCGGAGCTTGGCAGAGCAGTACACGTGCCAACAGGAAAACCAGAGCGGGGCCCAGGGAGGGCCTGCTTGCTCAGGTCTAAGGTGAGTTCTGTTTATAGATCCCCTTAGATGGTTGCAGAGAAGTTACTGCAAAGAGATGTGCAGGAGACACACAAAGAGCAGGAGAGGGACAGGCTCAGACTGGCTTGCTTGTCTGCGTTCCATGCACTTATGTGGTGTTCAGTTACGACGTCTGGACAGCGGAAGGAAAAGATACTAGTGAGTCCGGAGGACTGAAACAGAGATGGGTTTGACAGATACAAGCTGTTGAGATTATGTCCTCTCCTTTCTCTTCCAGAAAGACAGACATCATTTGAGATTAAATTTCTGTGTGAAGCAAGGCTGCAGAAGGAAAATAAATTCTAACTTGGAAATTTTCCAGTTTCTCCCCATCTTACCCTTACTTCATACTGATCCTTTAGCAGGATAGGAGGAGGTTACCAACAGCTTCAGGTTCAATGTTGTCTACAAGAGATTTTGCCTCTAGAAGTTTATAAGGACTAGGAAACGTGGAGACAAAGAGCCACAGGATGCCCTGGACACACACACAAGTAGAATTTAAAGTAGGGTATGTATGTGTGTCAAATATGATAAAAAGAACAAAGTCATTTTGCATATGCTTTGTATACTTAGAAAGATTTTGTGCTAAATTTCAGTGCAAAGCAAATTTGTTTGAAAATAATCACTAAACTGAGTGGCACACATGTTTGGATTTTAACTATGTGTGTGTTTTTGCAGCATCACATGGTCTGCTCTAGGTAGCATGGCTGGGGACATGCATGTATGCATGTGGGTATCAACATCTGTGTTTTGTCACTGATGACATGACTTGCACTTCCTGTTTTCCTTATACCACCATCTCTTCTGGAGGCCCCCTGGTGTTTTCCTCCAGCCTGTATTGGTTCCTTTTTCTTCTCGATTCTGTAACACACAACCTGTTTGTTTTACCTTGCCCCTACTCTGCATTTTTCTATTTTGCATTTTGATTTATCTATTTTGCTTATGGCCTGTCTCACCATGGAGACCACGAGCTCCTTGAGAGGTTGAATCTTCCAGCTCATTGAATCTTCTAGATTCAAAGACAAGTGGAACTTGTGTCTTGATACGGGCCCAATCTCCAGTGTGACCATTAGACTTGCAGATGGTTTTCCCCATTTCTAATCCTGCTTAAGGATCAGCTGAAGAAGCACATGTGAGGGTGACAAAGTTTTCTACTTCTCTACAGCCTCTGTAGCTCTTGGAAAGGGAACTAGCCTATCGCCTGTCAGAGGGGCACAGACAGAACTGGACAGAGCTGTTTCAGCTGACAAATAGAAATAATAAGAAAAAGCAAGTTTATTGATAACATGGGTTTTCCAAAAATGGAGGAAGTGACTCCCGGAAGCAGTTGTAGTAGATGTTAAAGTGGTTTGACATCTAGAAGGAAGGGGTTTGAGCTTGGCCTATAAACCCAAATTAAAATCCTTGGTAGAGGCTAGGTCCAAACAATAGAATCCCATGGAATGTTAGAGAAGTGGCTGATCCACAGGATCAAACAAGGAGTACCCAAGGGAGGACTCCTTATTCAATATGTTACTAACTGTGTAACCTGAAAGTTTTAGAAAGTAGAGGAAGTCAGCTTCCTTGAGACATACAGCATTATGGATTACTGACCCAGCTTCCTTCAGATGTAAAGGAATATGGATTAGTGACCATTTGGGAAAAAGTCCTTTGGTCAGTCTACTGGATATATGTTAAGGGCTATATGTTAATTGTTTATGTAATTCAATATAAAACTTCTAACATAAAACTATGGATATATTTTATTGCTTCTACATATCTACATGGGCAAACAACTCCAAGGAACACATGTAGAAAGCAAGCTACCAGAACCACTAATGAACAAAGGAAGTCTTGTTGGATTTAAAGAGCAGACACCACCTCGGAAGGCATTCGAGGGGCTCCCTAAGACTTATCTGGTGCTGTGTGTATACATATTTAAGAGGCTACACTCTGAAGCCAGACTGCTAGGTTCAAAGCTCAAAGTCTTCTCATGTGAACTAAGAAAGTAGCCTTGGGTACGAGGCTTTTTGTTGCTCTGTGACTCAGTTTCCTCCTCATATAGAAATGATATTATTAATAATACCTATCTGGCAATGCTGCTGGGAGGACTAAGAGTTATGACACACTTAGGAGAGTTTGGCACATGATGTATTCAATAAATGTTAGCTATGAATAATGGTATTTAATAATAACATTATCAGCAGAGGGAAAACACAGCTTAGTACTTAAGTCTAGGTGTATCCTAATTTTTTTTCTGATGTATTTAAAAGTAGGGCACAGTGGAATCCAGTGCAAGAGAATGGAAATCCTGTTCTCAGACCTGTTGATTTTGTAGTATGTCATTTCCCCTTACCTAAAACTCTGGCCCAAGCACTGCACTAAGTTACCAGCCACTTTTACTATACCCCAGTCCCGAGCCAGATGCGGACGGTCTCGGTGCTGTGGAGAAGAGGGCTGTTCTTATTTGATAACTAAAGCCCTTTAGTTTTGCAGAATCTTTGTGACACTTCTTGGAATGGAGGTGGCCTCCCCTGGTATAGTCAGGGACCCAAGACCACAGTCCTCTGGCCTAGTGGAAAGACATCCACAGAAAGGACAGCCTGATAGGGACACTCCACCCAACATGATGCACACACCTGAGGGGTACCCTCCCCTCCGCCATCTCTCGGATGCCTTTGATACCAGATAGGGTGACAGATGGCAGAGGGGGATGGGCAGTTTGGGGTTAGGGACTTAAGATCAGGTGTCTCTTGAGGACTGATGGGAAAAACAAACCTTTTCAAGGAGGTAACAAACAAAACCATGGTGACAATCTGTCAAGAAGCTCACAAGCCTTAAGGGCTGGACAAGAATGTTTGCTTCTTTGCACTTTTAAGCTCTAGAGAGCATTAGCTCTTCACTGTAAGGAGAGCTTCAGGAACACTAGTGGCCCCCAGGGGTCAGCAGACTCCGGGTGGCCTCTCCTAGGGGCCGAGCAGGGGGAGGGATGGCAGGCTGGGAAGGAAAGCCTGGCCTTAGCAGCCCGACATGCTACGTGAGTAGCCTAGGGAAACGGGGTGGTCAGGGGAGCAGCCGAAAAGCAGGGGTCACTGACTCTTCAGTGACGGGAGGGGACCTGTCTAAAAGAGTAGGCAGCCAGGTGAAGGTATTGACACTTCAGGTTTACAACATAAACACTCCTGAGGGGTGTGTGTGTGTGTGTGTGTGTGTGTGTGTGTGTGTGTACATACAGACACAGGAGTGGTGTCATTGCAGATTGATATTAAGACAGAAAAATCTAGGGACATTTCTTTAGGGGATCTGGGATGACTGGAAGATGGGAGTAAAATTCTCTTAGATACTAATGGCATTCTGAGCTAGGACTCAGAGATTATTCATTCGATAAATATTTCCTGGGTGTCACCCATGTTTCAAGCAGTATGTTAGCTGCTGGATTCTGCCCATTTTCTGCAAAAGTTGGAAGTCTATGAGAAGAAAACCTTAGTTTCCTGGTGCCTTTTAGTTTCAGCTGCTGGGATCCTGGTGACAGAACTTGGCGAAAGGACAGGTTTTGTCTGTCCTGAAAGGAGATCAGATGGATCCAGCAGTGCAGGGACGAGGGGACGGGCCTGGACTGGGTGATCACCTGAGTCCCTTCCAGTTCTAGAATTCTTTACCAGGCAGATGTCAGGCATGAGAGGATCAGAGTGACTCCATCATCCTATTCCCACAGCAAGGCAGAGGGAAGCAGAAAGAATTCCCTTTGCAAGTTTTTTCTGAGACCTTTCAGTGGGGCCAGTGGTCAATCCAAAGAGCATCTGCGTCTCCCAAAGGAAATAGTGCCGGCAGCAAATACTTTCTTACAAAGTTGGACAGGACGGTAGAGGAATTCATCTCTGCCTAGGTTCAGTGGGAAAATACGAGTCCTGGTGCTCTTACCTCGCAGCCCCGCCCACCTTTCCCCTCTGCTCCCCACTTACCTGGTTGTGGACAGTGGTCAGCTGGTTGTTAAAGGTCATGGTCAGGTTGGTGGATGTGCTGGGGGCCACATGTGTGATGAAAGGGGTTTTGCTCTGGTTCACCGTGTCATACATATTCACCCGACGCTTGCAAATCTCCATGTTCTGGAAACATGATTTGACACTGTTCGTGCAGAAGGCAGAGGAATATAGAGACGTGAGGGGAAAGTGAGAGGGTAACGTGGGATAAAGGGGAAAAAATGGAGAAAGAAAAGGAGAGAACGGTTAATCCAGTAAATAAGACAACCAGTGAAACTAAACTTCAGGTCTAAGTTTGCTGGACTTCTCAAAGTCTATGCATTTGAAACAGTCAGGGTTATTTAGATGAATTTCCCCCAATGTCCTATGACGCTTTCTTTCCATCCTGCATAGAGAAAGGTTCCGTATGTCACAACAGACCAGACTGCTCTGCCCGCATTCTCCTCATGTCACTAATCTGCCTACAGCTTTGCTGCTCATTCTCAACTCTCCATGTGGTTTCTGGCCCATAAACCAACATGTAAGCTCTAAATGCAAATATTGAATGGCAGCTTACAACCTGCCTCCACTTCCCCAAAGACAACTCGCTCCTGTGCTCACCTTTTCCAACTACCCTGAGTCACCAGCACCATCTAGGGGATGGCCAAGGAACTCTCCAGCCCAACACCTGAGCCGTGTTGCCACTGCTCAAGTCCCCTCTGTCTTTTTTTTTTTTTGAGACAGAGTCTCACTCTGTTGCCCGGGCTAGAGTGAGTGCCCTGGCGTCAGCCTAGCTCACAGCAACCTCAAACTCCTGGGCTTAAGTGATCCTACTGCCTCAGCCTCCCGAGTAGCTGGGACTACAGGCATGCGCCACCATGCCCGGCTAATTTTTCTATATAGATTTTTAGGTGTCCAAATCATTTCTTTCTATTTTTGGTAGAGACGGGGTCTCACTCTTGCTCAGGCTGGTCTCAAACTCCTGACCTCGAGCGATCCACCCGCCTCGGCCTCCCAGAGTGCTAGGATTACAGGCGTGAGCCACCGCGCCCGGCCATGTCCCCTCTGTCTTAAAAACAATCCCCCTCAACCCCTCCCCCTGGCCCCCCCTCTATTTCTTTTCTCCCCTTTCCCAGCCTCACTTCATGAAAGGTTGCTGTCTGTGTCTTTACCTTGGCTAAGCTGGTTTCTGCTTCTACAATTCCACTGAGATGGCTGTCACTAAGTCCCCAACAACTTCTGAGTTGCTAAATTCAATGGGCATTTTTTCCAGACTCATCTTACTTGTGTGACAGCTGATAGATCTTTGTTCAACAAAGATCTAACCAGCTATTCCCTTGCTTAAAAATCTTTAATGACTTCCCATTGCTCTTTGGATCAAGACCAAAACCCTTAACACGTGCGGCTTGTGCCCAGCTCGTCCCTGCACCTCATCTCACCCACTGTCTCCCAAGTTGGGTGCACAGCCCTGCCCGTGGCAGAGTGTCCACACAAGGCAACACCCTGCCTGCCCATGTCCTCCTCTTCTGCATCCTCACGGGTCACTTCCTCAAGATCTTCCTGGCTTGCCACAAGGGAGGCTCCCTTGAGATAGGCCCTCATTGCATCCTGTAATCATCCCAATAACAGCCTGGTGATTGGGGCGTCACTTGTTTTATACTGTTCTGTCCCCCTTGGATGGATGGGGGCAGAGGCCCCATCTGCTTTGCTTACCATTATAGCCCAGCACACAGCACGCTGAATAAATGAATGAACAAATCCAAAGTAGACCAAGCCCGCTCCAGGATGGTTTTGGGAGTAATAACCTTTGCCCCACAGACACTGCTGTTTTAGATACCCCTTCCTGCACAGACACCCAGAACCAGTTCATTCAGCTCTGTGCTCTCCTGTGTGCCACTGTGCCCTCCTTTTAGTATGAAGTCAACTGTGGCCCAGCTCCCCAATCCAGTCATCCCCCATTTTTATAAATGTTTTATTGAAAAGCAGCTTCACTCCTCTGTTTATATATTACATCAACAGCTGCTTTTAGCTAAGGTGACAGAGCTGAGTAGTTGTGACAGAGACCGTATGGCTGCAAAGCCTGAGATATTTACTGTCTGGGCCTTTAAAGAAAAAGTTTGCTGACCCCAAGTATAAAGCATTGAGCAGGAGGACACATACTGTGTACTATGGGGAAAATCGAGTAAGTGTGTCATGGTGACAAAGGGGTGGTTTAGGGTTTCGATCGGAGTGACTCTCTTATCAGCATCTATGGTCAGCATCTTCTTCAACAGGTCAATGAACTCCCGCCGGTCTGCCTTTTCCACCAACATGTCACTCCCTTCCAAATCTGTCGTCATGTTTACCTGGAAGCAAGCAGGACAGGTTATCAAAGACGCCAGCATGCCTCCCCTCTCCTGACACCCCAATCCTCCACCCTGCAACTTCCTCCTGATCTCCCGAGCCCCCCTCCCAGTTCCCAGGAGGCTGTGCTCTGCCCCTGTGGAAGGCGCCGCCCACATGTTTTCATTGCCCACAGGATGTGGCTTTTCTCTCTCCAGGGAAGGCAGAGGTGGCCATGCACCAGCAAGGGGAGGGGGCCACTGCTGTGACCTGCAGATATAGCTAAATGACAGCATGTAAACTGCTCCTGCTTTAATCAGTTATGTTGAAATGCAGCTCTCATCACACCTCATTAAAAATAACCACAAGATGAAAAGAATTCTGCAGACCGATTGCATAATTATGTGAGTGTACTTAATACTATTGAATTGTGAACTGTACACATAAAAGCCGAGATGGTAAATTTTGTTATGTGTGTTTTGCCACAATTTAATTCTTTTTAAAAAAAGAATCACAACCAAGCAGTAGAAAATAAGATGCAAAAACAAACAAACAAACAAAAAAGGTTTATTTATTTCACCTTTAGAGGAAAATGGAAGGGCCCAAGTGCACCCTTCCTGTCTACAGTGTATCATCCTTCTCTTGGCTTCTAAGGTGGGGCCAGAATTATGAACATTTTATTCTCTCTGTTCACTGGGCTCACCTCTGGCCAAGACAGGCAGGATATCTGAACACAGGATTTTTCTCCCAAGAGCAAGTCTGTACTAGGATAGACTTTAAAAGGCTTGTTTTATGGTGATATTTTCCAAGATATGCTCTGGAAACCAATTTCAGTTTTCTCAGAAAATCTAAGCTACTAATCAACTGACAAGTATACTTATACTTTACTCAGAATCATGATTTTTGGTTACACTCACCTACAGTAAGAGGTGTGCTAAGTGTTTATTGGTCTGAGCTTTGTTTCTTATTGCTTTAAAGAAAAAACTCACTTTGGGTTGCCCTGATTTTAGACTAGTCTTCACATTAAAAGTAACTGAAGTTCTAGAATTTTCTCTGGGGCTCAAGGGTGAGAGTCTATAGCTCCTGCCAGTAAGCTAAGACTGTGTAGTGGATTGAACTGTGTCCCCCCAAAAGATAAGTTCAGGTCCTAATCCCCAATACCTGTGAATGTGACCTTATTTGGAAATAGGGTCTTTGCAGACCCTATCAAGTTAAGATGAGGTCACACTAGTTTAGGGTAGGCCCTAAATCCAATGATTAGTGTCTTCAGGAGAGAAAGGCAAGGGAGACCGGACACAGAGAACAAAGAGACACAGGAATGAAGGCAGTGAAAAGAAGGAGGCAGAGATGGGAGTGATACAGCTACAAGTCAAAGAATGCTGAGGATTGCCCGAATCTTCCAGAAGCTTTGAGAGAGAAATGATTGCTTTTTCCCTAAGGTCTTCAGAGGAAACATGGCCTTGCTGAAAACTTGATCCCAGATTTCTAGCCTCCAGAACTGTGAGGGAAGAAACGTCTATTGTCTTGAGCCGTCCAGTTCTCATTGCACCTTGTTACAGCAGCTCTGGGAAACTAATGCCCTGAATCACAGGCATTAAACTCACATGTACTAATGGGCTGGAATTCTTCTCCGGAAAACATCAGTACTATTTTACAAATGGAACCAATAAACTGAAGCTGTTTTTAAGGAGCTGGAATAAGGTTTTAAAAATGTTCCATAAACCAAATGGTATTCTTACTAAGGCTGGCATATAACTGTTTAAGGTCAAGGTCAACCACTGCACTTGAGCAATGTGGATTTCTACCCAGTACCCTGTATTACTCTTGCAGAAGTCTTGCTGCACTTGGTTTTTAAAGGGCTTACATTGCATACTCACCCATGAAGCTTACCTGGGCCATATCATCTAAACAGTTGAAAATGTACTTTCTTGCTTCTTTTGACTTAATCCCTGTCTCTGCTTCATGGTCATCTGGTGTCTGTCAAGAGAGGCAAAAGCTGATTGGTAACGTGACTTATCTCCTAGCCACAGGGACTCAAACTCTCCAGTTTCTGCTTCTGGCAGAGGGTCTCTTTCCCACTGTTCAGAAAAGGAGACTTTGATTCTTCTTAAAGTGACCTGCACACTCATTCCTTTCTCTCTTCACCCATGCTAACCCATCCCTCCTCCTTCCCGTGAACACCTGTCGGGGGCTGCTCTGAGTCAGGTATGGAGCATTCTAGGATGAGTCAGATCTGCCACATCCCTGATCACCCTACAGCCTTCTCTGAGTTTAAGGGATAAGGTAAGATTCCATTGTGGAGAATCAGAAGCCCTTTTTCATGGGTTTTAAAACTTTATTTAACAAATCCTTATCCACATACCTCTTGCTATGTGCCAGGCACTGTTCTAAAACACACTTACTTGTTTAATACTCTTCACAGCATATTAGGTAAGACAATTACCAGCCCCATCTTCCAGATGGGGAAACAGGAATAGAAAGCTCAAGGCACTTGCCAAGGTTGCATGTGGCTCCAGAGTCCGTGTTCTGTGCTGCTCTCCGCCTGGGGCTGAGATACAGACGTGCCTTTTGCCCACTGGCTTGGGAAACTGCTGTTTCCAATTGCTATGGGTTTTTGGACTCACCCATGGATCAGAGGTAATTAATCCTCAAAATCTCACTCAAGGACAGCACACCTCGAGTGGCTTAAATCCTAGGAACAGCTGGACGTGTAGGACTGAGGCTCTTTAGTAAGACACAGAAGTGAACCCTGCCTCTGGCCTGGCCTCACCCTCCTCCACCTGAGGACTCTTTTTACTAGACCTGACCTTGACACTCACCCTCACAATTGCCAAATGCCAGGCTTCCCATCACTAGCCTAAGAGTGTGTGGTTAGCTCTCAAATCTCTTTTCTCAATCTTTTACCACTACTGGCCACATGTTATCTTTAAACCATATTAGAATTTGGCTGTAGGTTCCATCAAAAAAACATCTACCCACCCACCCCCTTGCAAAATGAACATAAAACATACTTGAGACTTTATTATTTTTTTTTTACCAGGAAAATACATTAATTTTAATGACTAAGCAGAGATCAAAGTGAAAGTGAAATATGTTTCTGTTAAAGTAAACCCCCCAAGGGTTTATGGTGGGCAGCAGCGCTCTGCACCGCCTGCGGGCCTGTGCGAACCAGACCCTCCCTGGGCCCCTGGTGCACTCCCACTGCTTAGGCAGCCTCCGTCTGGAAAACCCTCCCCCACTTCTCTACAGGGCAAAGACCCTCTTCATTCTTCAGGGCACAGCTCAAATGCTCCTCCCTGGCCCTCTGCCACTGGCCATATTAAGTGCTCCCTCCCCTTGGCTCCCACATTCTTTTCCTCCCAGGAACAGGGCACTTATCATGGTGGGCTAGAGCTTGCAGCACATGGTCCAACCTCCCTCTGAACTGTGAGCTCTCAAGGGCAGAGTGGGGCTCATTTCTATCCCTGGCACAAATGAGACAGTCATCAAGGCTTATCGGATTAAATCCTGGGAGTTCAGCAATCATAACTTGGGACTCGAGCTTCCCAGGTGGCAGTAGGCCAAGGAGAAGAGGTGCTTTTGAACAAAAAGACACACCACATATTAACAACAGCCTCCCTGCCCCCATTTTGCTGACTGAATCAAAAGCTCCCCCCAGTGGGACTGTACCCCTCATCCCTGGGTGTTGGGCCACTGGTGAGGAGCGGAGGGGAAGCTCTTCCTACCTTCAGCCTCCACAAAGGATACGGCGAGTCTGTGTCACGGTTGAAAAATCTAGTTGTCTTTGTCCCTGCGCTTAATAAATATTCAGCTGGCAAACCCTGTGTTTGTGAAATATACCGAATCTGCAAGAAAAGATGAGAATGAGGTCAGGGCTTTTCCTGTCACCGTACATATGGTACATTAATGGCTCTAGGGGCTTTGAGAAAAATGAAAATGATGATTTTATAGGGAAAGAAAGAAGAAAAAAGAAAAAGGGAAGAGCAAAAGGAATAAAGAAAAAATAGCAAGGTTTAGGGAAGCAAGGTAACACCCATAATCCCATCCCTTTGTCATGCTATAAATGAAATGCTAATCCAGGGTATTTTCCAGACGAAGAATGAGGCCTGTGAATACTTGTGCCATCTGGACCCACCTGATCGTACTCTGAAGCTCCTGGATATAACGGCCAGCCCAGGAACAGCTCTGCGATGACACAGCCCAAGGACCACATATCGATTGCCTCACAGAATGGTAAACCAAGGATGATCTCAGGGGCCCTGAAAAGGAGGAACAGAAGAAACCATTAGCAATTTGAAAATGCAGGCAGCTATTTCTATATGAATTCTGCCTTCCACACCTGGGATGCCATTACCGACTCCCCCGTGAAGGGCCTATGGTGCTCAGCACTGCGTTGCAACGATCCTTCCATTCTCTGGCTTGGTTTTCCTATCAGCGGACGACCAAGTTAGATGGTTGGCTGAGATGAAGCGTAGGTCTGTGGCTTTAGAACAGCCCTACAGGGAACCATGTCCACTGACTGCGCTGCCATCGCACCCCAATCAAATGAACCAATAACCACATTAGAGATACTCTGAAGGTATCTTTTGTAGCTGAAAATCTGGGAAGCTAATCTGTAGAGAATGCATGGTTTTTACAAAGGAATTCTGAAATCCAGGTATTCTGTTTTCTCTTACCTATTGATCAATCGATCAATGAACCAGCAGGGTCTCACTATGGTGCCCAGGCTGGAGTGCTGTAGCTATTCCTGGGTGCAATCATAGCGCACTACAGCCCCCCAAGCAGCTGGCTGCAAACAGCTCCAGGTATTCTGTTTTCAGGAATGTGTAAAACAAGCTTCCCCCCCACTCAAAATAATGGGATTATGTTCAATATCTGTTCACGGCAATGATCGCTTGCTTAGGAATTTGCATCACACCTTCCCAAGGAAACAGTGCTATTTTTCCCATTAGCTTCTAAAAAGTTAATCTTAAAAGTTATCTAATATTACAATTATAGAACGCTGTTCATGAACACACAGTCTGAACAGCAACCAGAATTCCATTATAAAGTCCATGAACAACCTGCTCCTTGGCTGTAGGAGCTATGTTCCTTCATAACGACAACAAAGTTACAGACCAGAGATTCCGAAAGAAATCACCAAACTCAAAGGGAAAATTTCACGAGTAGCTGGTGTAATCAAAACTAGAGACCACAGAGCACATCTTTTCTAAGAATCTGTCATGATTAGGTAGGGGTATGTTTTGGAGAAATCAGGCTCGAAGTTTGAG
Source organism: Lemur catta (assembly GCF_020740605.2). Taxonomy (NCBI): domain Eukaryota; kingdom Metazoa; phylum Chordata; class Mammalia; order Primates; family Lemuridae; genus Lemur; species Lemur catta. The sequence continues at coordinate 12,536,107 of NC_059138.1, read as the reverse complement.
ATATGAACACAGCTTATGTTTTTAAAGAATGTGGCCCAAGGCACTGTGCTGATAATGAAATGCATTAGCCTGACTTTTGTTTTCTCTATAAATTTTCCACTTGACTAAGCAGCGTTGGAAGAGGCTACTTTCCCACCCTTTCTGCAGCAGGAGTGGGAGTGACGGGAGCTGGGGAGACTTCTCTCTCTCGGGTACCTTTCTCCCACCTGGCATGAGGGGGAGGAAGGCAGCAAGCAGAAACGGTCTCCGATCTTCTAGCTGAATTTTCCCCACTTAAAAAGCACCCCCCCTTCCCCCTTTAAATTTGTTCCCGTTGCTAATCTATTTTCCTCTATATGATAGTATTGGGAAAAAAAAAAAAACCCAAACCCAAACATGTCCTGTTATATGGTTTCGATTTTTCAGATGTAAAATGGAGTTTATTCCCTTCCTCAGAGCTGAGACTCGGCACTGCCATCGGGTGCTCCTAGCGCACCATCCATAGCTGCCGGTCTGGGCAGCAAGAGGGAGTGACTGCCGGGTGTGGCGTGAGCTGCCTGGGTGCTACTGATCCAGACTTCCACTGTCCCTGTCCCTGCTGGGCATCCCCAGCTGCCTGTGCTCTGCCTGGCACGTCACCCCCTCTGGCCTTTGTCCCCTTCAGTCCTCAGTGCTGAGCAGTGGTGTGAGCATCAGAGGCGGCCCTTGTCCTCAGGCCTGAGGAGCTGGGATGCCCGTGGTAGCTCAGTGCTTCCCACTGCCCCTCCTGTTTCATGTGGCCTCGGTCCCACCTCCTGCCTCAGTCACCTGTGTCAGTGCTGACCACACACCGGGGCTCCCAGATTCACTTATCATTCGAGTGACTTATGAGATTATCACCAGATTGCCTCTAGCAGTGCCTTTAGAGATCATTAGAGTTTATCTAAAAAAAACCACGTCTTGGAAAAGGAGGGCTATCTGAAAAGAGCATTACAAAGAAGATTATGCTGTCAGAACCTGCTTTCCTTCCTGCCCTCCCTGTTCTAGAGTCAGAGATGCTCCCCTGCCTCCTCTCACGCGGACTCAGGCCTCTGCTCCGGAGAAGAGTTCTGGTCCTGGGCAGCCCTCCCTAGGCTGCTGGATCAAGGGTCCAGCACATTCTCACCTCCGCCCCCCTATTCCTGTCACCTGGACCCTTGGTTAGGCCCTGCCCTCTCACAGCCCTGATGTTTGGATGTTTGATACTCCAGTCTCCAGGTTGGGTCTTAAGAACAGGCTTAAGGACTTCTCTGGACTTGACTGTGGGCCTGCGTCCCTACCAAGTTAATCAACTGGTTCTCATGGCCCAAGAAGGCAGTTTCTAACAGTTTCTGTTCCCTGGTGGTGTACAAGGCAGAATCTAACAACTAAGCCTGTCACACAAAGGCACTTTAGTGATGTTCTTTGGTAAGAAACACCAGACGTAGATTTCAACAACTGACATTACATGAACAGGCCTTGTGAAAATTGCTTAGTCCACCAAGAAAACGAAACGGCAGCCATTCATGGTGTCATGATGTACGTAGCAGAATATTCTTGCTATGACCACAAAGAACAAACGTGCGAGCATCTGGCGAGGTGGCTGGGAGACAAAGAGAAGCACGGTCCTCTGCCGAAGGCTCCGATGCTGGGAAAGCAGCACCGAAGCACGCAGGACAACCCAAGTCGAATACGAAATGTGTGTAACAACACGCAGACATGGAAATAGAGCTGATGCAGCACACAACATGCTCTAGTGCCTCCCACTTCACAAAACAAAGCGGAACACAAGGACAAAACAGACCGGGAAAAAAAAAATCCCCAGACCAAAACACAAACCTTTCCTAATCCCTTCATCCCCCTGCAGCTGTTGTCCTGTTTCTCTGCTCCCCTTCCTAGCTCACTCTCGAGAGTAATCTCCTCCTGCGGTTTCCACCTCTTCACCTCACATTATCTTCTCAGCCTCTAATTGGACCTGGACACTGTGCTCCAGGAAGTGCCGCACTTGTCAAGATCAGCGGTGATCTCCACATTGTCACATCTGTAGGTCAACTTCTCAGCTCTGACCCGAGAGCTGCATTTCTTTCACACAGTGGACCGTTTTCTCCTGTTCTGAAACGCTCATTCTTGGTTTTCATGACACCACCGTCTGCCCAGATCTGTCCCGCCTCTCTGCTTGTGGCTTGTCCTCCTCTATGCAACTGCCACGTGTTGCCAAAGTCCTAGGCCTCCTCTTCTGTCTTCCCATCCTCATCCTGGGGAATTGTTATGGGTTGAATTGTGTCCCTTTAAGAGATATGGTGAAGTCCTAGTCCCCGGGACCTCAGAATGTGACCTATTTGGGAATGGGGCTGCTGCGGATGTAATTAGTTAAGGTGAGGTCATGCTGGAGTAGGTGGGCCCTAACCCAGTATGACGAGTGCCCTTAATAAGAAGGGGGAGGCAGAGGCTGGAATTACGCTGCCACAGCCAGGGAGCGTTTGGAGCCACAGGAAGCTGAAAGAGACAAGGAAGGATCCTCCCCGGGAGCCTTCAGAGGGAGCAGGACCCTGGGGGCACCTTGACTTTGGACTTCTAGCCTCCAGAACTGTGAGAAAAGAGTTGCTTGTTTTGAGCCACACATTTTGCAGCACTTGTCACAGCAGCCCTAGGAAACAGAGACAGCAGTTGTACCCACTCCCACAGATTTAAATCCTACTAGTATTTCCAGATTTCTGTCTCCATCTTGGAGTTCTCCTTTCAGCTCCAGTTTACATTCTGACAGCCTGAGAGCTCCTCTGGCACTTCTCAGAGTCATCTCACACTTCACACGTCTGAAAGGAGACTCTTCTCTGTCCTTTCTCTCAATGTATTCCTCCCGCTGTCCTCCTCATTTCACTGAGTGGAATCACCACCCTCCAGCTGCTTAGCCAGACACCTGGGAATGGTGGTTATTTCCTCTCTCTCCCTTCAGCCCCACATCCAATCCATCAATGTGGCCGGCTCCAAAGTCTAGCCCAAGTTGGTTCCTGAGTCTCCATCTCTACTGCCACTGCTCTGGCCACGCCTGTGTCACCTGGAGCTTCCTCTCCAGCCTTTCCACTTGTCTTCCATCCTCCCAGGCAGCCACAGTGAACAGGTCATCCCCCCACCGCCGCCCTTGCTACAAATCTTTGGAGGCTCCTCACTGGACTCAGAATGAGAGCCCAGTCCCTCCGTGGCCCGTGGGATGTCCACGATCGGGACCCTGCCCACCTCTCCACTGTCATTTCCAACCACTCTTCTGATTCAATAGCTCCAGTCCCATCAGTTTCTCTTCAATTTCTAGAACACCCTAAGCTCCTTCTGGACTTCCTGTGATGTTGTTGCTTCTGCCTCAAATGCTGTCCCCACCAGCTCTCAAATGGCTGCTTCCTTCTCATCCTTCACATCTCGGCTTAATTGTCACTGCTATAGACAGGCCTCCCTTGACACCAGTTAGTCTCCATCTACAGTGCCATAAATGTCACTTTACAGCATTTTCCTAATAACCTGCTCATTTTCTGTCGCCCCTACCAAGCCCGTGAGGGCAGCACAGTGCCTGGCACTCAAAATAAGCCTTTATTAAACATGAGAAAGTGCTAAAACCTGTGATTCAGACTGAATGTTCTAAGGCAGCACAGATAAAGGAGAAGGAAGGGGAGACTTTCCATGAAGGAATCAGGGCTGGGCTACAAGGAGGCAGAGTTTAGCCGAGGACGAGCAGGAACAGAGGTGCCAAGAGCGGCAAGTGTGCTGGCCACACCCACCCGTGCAGGGCACCTGTGCAGAGCAGATGGCAGGAGAGTCAAGGGACACCTGCCTGCAGGTGGCTCACAGAAGAATGATAGCAGAATGACAGAGAGGCATGGCAGGGGGTGGAGGTGGCACCAGGGTTGTGCAGGGTCAGGACCTGGGACCTCAGGGATTTAGTCTGAGCCTCTCACTTATGACCATGGCCATCCCATCCTCTAGAGGCTGTCTCTGAACTCTATCTTGAAGCCACTGCCCCACCCAGACCTGCTGCTGCTAGCTAAATCAGGGCCTCTTCAATCCAGGCCTTTGCTGCAACTGCCTGCTGCTCTCTTGCCTTTGGTTTCAACCTTTTCCAATCCACCCCAGCACCCTCTCCCACCCCTAAGGATGCATCCTTTTCACCGCACTCACCAGCCATTTCTGATACAGCCTGTCCTCCTTCCTCCCAGTCTTCCTCACTCACACACCACACTGCTCACTTGCCCTGTGCTGACTGCACCAGGTGATGAGGACACAAACGTGAATGACATATTAATACGTATACAATAATTGAGCACCTACTGGCCCCACAGAAACATCATAAAGAATCTCATTACTATTTAGAGATACCAAAAATACTTTAAACATACATGAAGTGTCAGACAAAATTTGCACCTAAGAAAGAGAGGAATCATTCCTTTCCAACATACCCAAAGCAAGATACTGAAAATTCTATTTTTCTATTGAAAGAGAATAAACTGTCATTTTTGATACACATACCAGTTTGCTTATCTGCCCCTACTAAACCTTCTGCAGGGCAGGGGCTGTGTCTCACTTATCTTCGATCCTCAGCCTGGCCCACAGAAGCTGCTTCGTAAACAGCTGCTGAACCCAGACCGTGCGCCCCCTGGTAAGGAAGGTATTTCTCCATCTGGCCCCTGGTAATCCTTGGGGGACTTCAGACCATTCTGCTGTGATCTGGTCTTGCAGATGCCTTGTCCCTCTGTTCTGCTGGTCTACAAAGTTCCTGGAAGTTCAAAAATCAACTCTAAAATCTGTTTCTTTTTCTTCAGCCCACCTGAAAGTATATTCCACGGTTGCTACGGTGTGTTTAGTCTTCAGTGAAGCTCATTCTTACCAATGTTCCTTCTAAGCCAGAATTTGGATCAAACTGCACTCATTCACTTACTTATTAGAATATTCAACCACCATTTACTAAGTGTTTACTATGTGCCAGGCACTGTACCATGTGCTGAAGATCAAAAAATAAACCAGACCCTGTGGCTCCTCTAGGAGCTCACTGTCAGTCAGAGGCAACAATGTGCTGACAGCTGACATGCAGTGTGCATACAGCACCCAGTGGGGGGACAAGGTGGGGGGGAAGCAAAGCAGGGTGGGCTTCCCAGGAGAAGTCTGAGCTAAGCCTTAATAAGTGGCCAGGAAGAGGGTAGCCCCCAGGCACAGGGCAGTGTGAGTATGTCCCCCATGTCACTGCTGTACTTCCAGAGCCTGGCACAGTGCCTGGGCCGTGGTCAGTGCTCAGCACACATCTGTAGAAGGAAAGAATCTACGCCAACTGCACACTCCCAGCAGTTTTCCCCGGTGCTGGCAGCCTCACCTTGTCAATACCTCCTATGACAAGAGGCAGACGACTTGGCCTTCCTGTTTCAGAGTTTACATTGTTTTTTGGATTGATCATCATATTCCAATTTCTTCCATGAGGGCTGTTTCTGTTCTCAGTTCAGTTCTAGAGCAGGTAGGACTGCCGGCTCCTAAGTACTGTGAAGGAGGATCTCCTGCTAAGGACTCATCTGTCATTTGCTGCTCCTTACCTCCCTGCTATAGCACCACCCCATGGAACCATCTTAAAGAATCTCCTCATTACTATTTTGGGACATCAAAAACACTTTAAATACCATGAAGCGTCAGACAAAATTTGCACCTAAGAAAAAGAGGGATCATTCCTTTCCAACATTCTCATAACAAGACACTGAAATTTCTATTTCTCTATAGAAAGAAAAAAACTGTCATTTTCAACACATCAATTATGGAAGCGTTGGTATTTAGCTCCACTAGCTCTCTCGACAAGGCAGAGAATGGATCCTGCAGGAGAATGGCCTCTAGCACAGGCTGGAGAGACTACAGAAGTCGAGGGGCCTGCCCAGGCTTGGGAGCCCAGTGCTCACGGGGCTGAGCACCAGCGCTGGCAGGTCCTGGCCGGCCACCCGCTTCCGGGTGCTGGCATGAGGATTAAACAGAGCATCACAGGAGGCACCCTGGATAGAGCCTGGCATGGAGTAGGCAACCAACAATACTCAGTGACTTATCTATTAATATGCCCATGTGACAGCAATAAAATAAGCAGCACCCCTTTCCCTCATTTTTTAAAATATACTTTTCTTCTCATACATTGAAACATTAGGAAAACTCTGTTGAAATGTATTAAAGCATATACATTAAACAATTTTGTTTCACTTATTTATACAAAAAAGGTGTAAAGAGTAACATAACAACTAAGTACCTATGACCCAGCTTTAGAAATGAAACTCCCTATGCACACCCCCTCGTGCCTTCCTTGCACAGGGAAGCAGCACCGTAACTTTGTGTTCCTTTTGTTTGGTCCCACTTTAGTGCTGGTTGCACGCAGTGCACTGTGCAGCGAGGACTGAAGAGACAGTCCCTGCCCTCGGGCTGCCTGGACTCCTAACAGTACACTGGTCTTGAGGTCGGACGGATTCCCAGGGAGCAGGTGTTGGGAGGGTGCTCCCGTGGGTCTGAGGACCCGGCTGGGCGGAGTTGACCAGCTTTACCGCATCTGCTCACGGTGTCAGAGGAACAGAGGTCTGGGATGCGGGATTCAGGATTCAAGTCCAAGACCAGTCAATGTCTCACTCATTTACACAGCACACTAATAAAACCAGGGCAAGGTTCACAGCCACTCCCAGCTCAGGCAGTAAATCTGCAGCACTAATCGGAGAGCACAGACAGAGCGGTGCATTTCGGAAAAAATGTTACTCAGTTTCTCTGAGTTTTTATTTCACCATCTATAAAATATGATTATTAATCTCACTTTTTCTCTTGTCTCTACAGCAGCTTATGAAGATAAATTATGGTTGGCAGAATTATAAAGCCGTTTGAACTCCTTGGAAGCAAGACACTCTATTAGTCCATGGTATTTTATAATCACTGATATTATAAGGTATACTCAAATTGAACTGCAGTGAAAAAGCCGTTCCCACAAATATATGTAGATTGAAAGTAACCTCAGTATGGCTGGGGCAGAAGCAATCAAAATGTAAAATTGTATTTCAGATGGGTTGTTAAATCTTAGGTTTCCACTGCAAAAATAAGGAGACTTGGCAATGCTATCTCAAGCTCTGAGCCACTCTTTGAGCTGGTGACCTGGAGTGGGAGGTGAGGGCTTACATCAAAGCAACACAGGACCCAGGAAACAGTGGCAAAAATCTGAAGAGCAGGGAGGAGGAGGCTGTTTTAGAGAAACTGGAGCCAGAAGTGTGAGCCATCTGCACAGAATATTCAGAAGACAGGCTGAAAGGTGAGGGCTGGAGGGCACCTCGGGGAAGCCCAACAGAGAACGTGCCCTCTGACCACAGGCAAGCCTGCCAGGAAAACACGGGGCAGCATCCCTACAGGACGAATTCACTATGCTGCTGGGGAGTCCAGAAGGTCCAAGTGGAGATTTAAATATTGATAGAGGCTAACTAATTCCAGGTCAGCTTCCTAGGCAAACAGGAGAAGAGAGAGAAATAGTTTTGTTTTTGATTAGTGTGCTAGGTAGGTGAGCAAAAGGAAAAAGTGACCCAAGGATGAAGTTCAAGGAGCAAAACTGGAGGGAAGGGTGGCCAAGAGCCCACCAGTGTGCCGGCTTTTGCTGAGCTGTCCTGGGAATGGGCAAACCAAACGCTGTGGACCCTAGGCTCTCTACGCCTTCTACAGCAGGGCACTATTGCCCTGTAAAAAGCTGAAGAAATGATGGGGGAGAGCTGCTGCAAACAAAGGAACAAGGCTTTGACTCAAAAAGAAGAGCTAGGAGGGACAGACAATCCACTCAAGCTTTTGGGTGGTTACAGTGTGACGTAACACAAGCAGCAACACTATTAAGCAGCAGAGATATTCTAGATCTACCTAGGGGCCACTGGAGATGTCTGTAAGACTGTGTGCTGACGAGGACCACCTCAAGACCTGTACCAGAGATTCTGTCGCAATGGATTATCTGCAGCTATCACCAACAGAAACGCTCGAGACATTAGAACGAAACATCATTTCCACATGGGAGGTTGCCATAATCACAGTTTGGTCTACACGTTGACATCATTCTCATGCCACAGTTGCACAGTCTCCCAAAGCAAGCTGGCTTCCTTGATTCAACTGGCCACTTCTCATAAATGCTAGAATCAGAGTGGCAGTTTTTTTGATGCCTATAGACAGTGAGTATCTTGGCTCTGAGTAAGATTTTCCTGGTGTGCACTAAACACACACACACACTTACACACTGTTCATGCTGATCCTTTGTCCTAGTGCTGCTCCAGCTCTGCTAAGCACAGCAGCAAAATCTAGCTTGCTGGCTTGTACACCAGAAGAAAAGTTTAGATCTGGAACTTAAGCTGAAGTTAATCTCTGGAGGCTTCTGATGCTGTTGGTGCACACTGGGAACCAGCCTTCAGCTGTCCAGAGTGCATCTGACGCTAGCCTCTAAATCTGTGGTCGTGTGCTTACATATTAAAACAAAGTGAAGAAAGCACAGCTTTCTGGATGCATGTTTCTAGTGACATGGACTTGGCTTGGAGAAGTAAAAGAAGAAGGGAAGGGAAGCAAAGGAAAGAGAAGAAAAAAAGAAACTATGAATCACAATCTAAATGAGGAATGTTCCTGGAAGAACCAGGTTGGGCCTCACCATAGGTCATTTCAAAGTTATTCACACTGCCCTGTAATTTCTATAAACCCGCACCCTCCTGACATGTGCTGTGCCTGCTTTACCCATCCCTGGCCTGGGTGGCCTGATATCTCCCAATCTGGCCTCTGGTGGCTTTACCATGAAGCCAAGGGTTGCTAGAGAAAGCCTGGTCTGGCCGTCCAGCCCGGACCAGACTGCAGTGTCACCGGGCCAGGTTTACACTGGTGCCTTTTGTGAAAGAACGTGCTCGATAAATGTCTGCAGAAGCACCTGTCAGCCAGAGAAATGGAATCAGGAGTTTCAGTGATACTTTTTTACATATATCCTGCTCTGGGTTCTTTTAAAATATTTATTTATTTTTTACTGTGAAAGATAACGCATATACAAAGCAGTGTACTACAAAAATGTATAGCTTAATAAGTTATCAGAAAGCAAAGGCCAGTGTCACTGCCAGCCAAGTGAAGAAACAGAACATTGTCAGCATCACAAAAGCCCTCTCATATTTCCTGCCGTACAATATCCCTGCTCCTCAAAGGGGCTTTGAAATCAGCGCGGACAGGCGGTAACGTGCAGTCTGCACACGCATGTGAGCGTGGGGTACGCCTGCAGTGTGGACCCCACGCCTCGGCTGCACTCTGCTGCTCACCCGGACGAGGCTCTGAGCAGGTGAGCGGGAGGGGCTGAAGCTGCAGCTGGCGAGAAAGGAGGCGCCTCGGGCATTCTTTTATGATCGGCCTTATCCTGGTTCCTTTTGTTGATTGTTTTTCTTCTGACTTGTCAGTCTGTTGCTTGAAGCTGAGGGCCGAAAATGTGCATTTAGAGCTTTGTCCGGATGCCTGCTGATTCTGGGAAGGCCTAACCCAAGTCATGTTGTCACCTGCTGTCACCTTTCAGCTTTCTGGGGCCACTCCCCTTTTCTCTGCACTGGCAGGGAATTTGGAATTTCAATTCCGAATGCAGCATCTTCACTGTGTTCAGCCTGGTGATACGGTGCCCACCAATAGAGTGATAATGAGATGCAAGGCCGGGAAAAGGCTGGCCTCTTCCACACTAACCTGCTAATTCAAACTCACCCCTCTACCCCAGATAACAACCATACTAAAAAAGTAAGTAGTATTACTTATGTGCAACATTACTGATTTAAATGTAAAACTTCTCATTGCTTCAACATTTAGCTCCAACTGGTTCATAGTGAGTACTCAATAAACGTCTGCTGGATGGATGAATGAACCAACACGAGGCAGAAGAATCATGACGCCTTCCTTCCCAGGGCTCCCCAGGCCTGGAGAAGCCCCATCCCGCTCTCTGGGATGAGTGACTGCACCGCAGATGAGGCTGGTCTTTGGGGAGTTTCCTTTCCACATAGCGTCACCTGATCACGTGGCTCCTGGAGCTAAGTCACAAAGCCATTCTTTATGGTTAATGGTCTAGGATAAGAGCCAGGGGACTGAAGATAGAAACCTGCTCCTTCTTTGAGAGGGACATGCATTCAGTATCACCAACTGGAGGTATACCAGTTAAGAGAGCAGAAGCCAGAAACCTGAGCTATGAAAAACAATCCACTGAGGAAAGGGGCCAGACGCATGTTGGAGGGTGAATTTCCATCACAGCCTCTGGACATTCCAATAAAATAGGCATCATCACCAGAGGCCTCACTCCCTGTATTGTGCTTTTGGTAGAGAATTACTCAGAGTGAAGGGCCGAAACCTGCTAATACCCTCCCCAAAGCAAGTTTTCAAATAAAACCAGGAACCATCCTGGCCGATGGAGTAGGTTCTGATCCTGGTACAGGACGTGGCCTGTCTCCAAGCAGGCAGATGAGAGAGTGGGGTAAGCAGAGCTGGGGTGAGCTGGGGACGTGCACACCATCCCGGCTTTGCCAGGAGACCAAACCAGCAAAAGACGACCCACAAAGGGTATGTCCTTCACCCAATTCTGAAACATCCCCAGAGTGGACTTAGCCCCAGCCTGTCTTCTCATAGCACGCCTGTAGCACCTGCCCGTGGCACGACAAGGAGGCACTACTCACAGGACTGGCTGCTGTTCTAGCAGGAGTTAGGAACAGGAGAACTCTGCCAAACAAAATGGGCATCAGCTCCAGGTCTCCAGCCAGGGGTGGCTGATTTAGGGAAAATCTTCCAACACTTAACTTTTCTTAAAGGAGCTGAAAAAAACCCAAACCAAACCAAAGCTTGCTTGCTTGTGTGTAGGTCCTGGAGGAAAAACCAGGCTGGCTCTTCCATCTCCCACTAGGGGGTGCTGAAGTGTAGCAGACACACAGGGGCTGAACATCATCAGAGCTGCACCTCCATGGCGACGGAGGGATGGAACCCACTGGGGACAGCACTGACGCCCCCTGCACGGAAGAGGCTTCTGTCTGAGGAGGGGGAGTATGCCGTCCCCCAGATGAGGATGCCACTGCCCCATCTTCTCATTAACTGATTTTCTCATCCCCACAACAGGGCCCCTCCGTAACCCCAGAGCTGGGCTCTCGCACACGCCTGTGGGATGGGGCAGTGCTCAGCAGAAGGGATCAGAATGTTCACTTTGTTCCCAGGAGCACTGACCACTGCTCTCGCCACGTGAGCTAACCAGCTTGTGGAATGAGGGAGCTGTCACACATCAGCTGAGGTTCAAAAGGTGGAGAAAAAGAAGGGAAGGAAGGGAAGAAAGAAAGGAGGAAGGAGGGGGAAGGACCCTTGGTGGGCAGTGAGGAAGGCAGAACCCCGGGACTCCAGTATGAGGCCCAGGCTTCCCTCCACATGCCTCAGTCTGCCTCTTGGAGAGCACGGCTCCTCCTGGGCTCTCTCCTCGTCTCTGTCCCTGCAACACCAATCCCGTCTGCTGCTGTCTCAGCTCTTTCACTGCATCCTTGCAGCTTCTCACCTAGACTGGAAGCACCCCGAGGCCACAGACTGTGCATTATTTATCTCTGTCCACCTCACAGCACCCGGCACGGAGCCCTGTATGCTTGGGAAAGGAGGGAGGTGTCCACAGATATTGGGTGTCACTGTTAATGCTCATGAGCTGGAAGGGGCTATGGTTTCATTCCTTTTTTTCTTCCCACCAAGCACTATGTCAAGAACATTGTAAATGCTCAATACACAGATGTTTGCTGAACTGAAATGAGTGGCTGATTATGTGAGAAAGAAGTGAAAACAGGATTTCTGTTTGTTTATTTTAGGAATAGGGTCTCACTCTGTCATACAGGCTGGAGTGCAGTGGCCTGATCCTACCTCACTATGGCCTCAAACTCCTGGGCTCAAATGATCCTCCTGTCTGTCTCCTGAGTAGCTGGGACTACAGGCACATACCACCATGCCCAGCTAATTTTTTAAAAATTTTTTTGTAGAGACAGGGTCTCACTATATTGCCCAGGCTGGTCTTGAACTCCTGGCCTCAAGCAGTCCTCCCACCTTGGCCTCCCAAAGTGCTGGGATTACAGGCTTGAGCCATGGCGCCTGGCCATTTATTTTTAAGGCAAGAATGGGCAGGGCGCAAGCAAGCTCTTTGAGTTCTTCTCTGGTAACGGGAACTCCAATGGCGAAATCTCAACAGAAACCTAGCAAGCTCTATTTTTAACAGGAGAAGCTTGACATAGGAAGTTTGTATTATATCTTTAAAGATATATATAAGCTGAGGGGTGGTCAGGGAAACAGAAGCTACTATTTCTCCATTTGAAGATGAAGAAATAATAGGTAGAGATGGGGAGAGAGAAGGCAACTAGGGAGATTTAAAAATTCAACTCCAACATAAGCAATTAAATGGACGTCTGAGAGACCGACAGCAATCTTTCTTTCAGTTTCTTGTTTGCTAAAGAATAAAAGTTTTGTGGTATCATTTACTCGGGTGGCTGCTTGTCACGCCTGCCTCTGCAGCGTCAGAGTTGTAAGAAGGTCTCTGTGCTTATGTATTTAAGCCTGTCCTGGATTCCCCCTGAGATCAAAAGTTCCTTGAGGAGACGGAGCCTGCAAGTGCTGGCTGGGGCAGGGCTCAGCAGCCCGGTGCAGCTGGCTCGCACTGCGTACAACAGCAGGTGCTCAGTCGGCATCAGCTGCCTAAACAGAGCTCACCAAATTCTGTCCCTGGTGTGAAAGCTCTGACACAGAACCGTCTAGTTCCTTTTCATTCAGCCTCAAAGAGTGTGTTTTTCGAAAAACAAAACAACCCCAAATATACCGAAGATTCAACTCGACATTCAGTTTTGAAGCTAAGTGAACAATTCTGCCTAATTCTTTAAGCAATTCTTGCTTGTGTGACAATCAAACAGAAGTCTCCCTTCTTCCTCTTCTGGGTTTCCCTGATTTTACAGAGGTCGATAGACTTCAGATGATCACAGAACCCGAAGTTATGGGCCATCATGGGGGCGTCATAGTTCAGACTAGGAAATCAATAGCAGTGGAGAGAAGTGAGGAGGGAAACGATGCCGAGTCTTTCGGGCCGCGCAGCGGAAAGGGGGATGAAAGAACCACGGCACCTGTCCCCAGCCTTGCTATTTTCTCCCCGGCCACTGCATCGTAGCTTAATGCGAGTGAGCATCATTCCTGCTCGCACCTTCACACCGGGTTGAAACCATTCTGCTCTGCAAGCTGGAGCTGAGGTTCCATCATCTTTTCTGCCGAGCAGTGACACCCCGCACACTTCTCCTCAGCCCCGTGTCACCACTGAGGATCCTTCTTGGGACTGTCTTGCTTGGCAGGGGAGGGTGGAGCACAGGGAGGGAAAGGATGCTGCTGGGTTGTTTTTCCTCCACATGTATTGCGTTCAATACGGACAAATGTTTGTGTAGCTTCTGTATTTACCGTCAGTACTGGGATAAAGCCATTAGTGATTAGATTTTTCTATGGGAAGCTACAAAGCACGGGGGCGGGGGGTGTCAGGGGGAGAGCAAAACCCCACACGGAGCAGTAGCACTAAAAGCTGGCATCTGAAGGTATTATTCAAAAACAATATGGGAAAAGGCAGAACTGTATTTCCTCTGTTCTTCTAAGAGGAAGTTCAGACAAAGGTCAGAGAGAGAACAATGCAGACCATCTATCACAGCTGCCTCTAACCTGGAGAGGTTACTTACCCACTGCCGCTCATTCTCAGTTCTGCAATGACCGCCCCCCTCAGATCGCACGCCACCGCCGCCATGAATTATGCATTTCATTTCCATTTCCCCACACCCGCCTCGGTGACCACTGCTGCAGCAGGTGGGCGGCCGTAGTGGGTGGCCGGTGCAGGGCTCCTTCCCCAGGTACACACGAAAATGTCACGGGGGTCCAGAGCCCCAGCACACACTCACGGATGCTGCTCAAGTCACCCTTCAATTCCCAGCCTAAAGTTTTGTTTATTGAACAAATAAGACCAGCTACCAGCAGGGATCTTCCTGGGGGAAGTCACACTGGGACACTTTTCCTTCCCCTTAACATTTTTATTCAGGCGAATCTGGTTAAAATGAATATTAAGGGTGGTCTTGAAGGAGGCGAAGGTGGTGCGGAGCCTGGAGGGGGGTTGTCTGAAAGCATCGGCAGTGCCCACTCAGTTCTGCTTTTTCAGTTGTGGGGTGAGATGGAAAGGGGGTACCGGAAATGGATACCATGGCAGGAACTGCAGTCACCCCACTGCTCCCTGTCAGTGTACCCCTCTCCCACCGATTCAGAGGGCCCCAGAAAACCACTGGGGGCTATTTGTCTGCACCAAGTGCTACTAATATGCCAAAGGGGGCACTACTGTCTTTGTTCAGGATGACTTTCCTTTTGAAACTTTAAAAGCATTGGATTTAGTGGAGAAGTGTCATCTCAGGCAGCTGAGAGAATATGCGAACAAGGATACCCCGCGAAGCAGAGAGAGGGAAGCCGTGCTGAAAGAGTTCCTGTGAGGAGCAGATGGCACACCTGAATCCGTCACTCTAGGAGGTGGTACAGGTAGGGTTTTAAAATTTATTTTTAAAAGTGATTTTAGATATATTCAGGGAGGATAGTTCTAAGATGGGCTATAAAGACAGGATCTTTAATTTCTGAGGTTGATCAAGAACATAATAGTCAATGGATGAATATCAGATACAAATTTCTAGGACGTAAATTTTATTCCTTTAGGTTTTTTTTTGAAAGGCTACTCTCAGGGTTGGACCATTTGTTTGTAAAGGGTTTACTGAGGGTCTGTGGTGAGCAAAGCTGGGACAGCCAGCCTCTGTGATGGCCCCTGATGACCCTGGCCTCCTGGTATTCAACATCCTTGTGTGGTCCTCTCCTACACTGAGCAGGGCAACCCTGTGTAACCAATAACACGTTGCAGAAATGATGATGTGTGACTTCTAAAACTAGGTCATATAAGACATCCTGGCTTCTGCCTTACTCTGTCTCGAATCACTCAGTCTGGAAGAAGCCGACAGCTGTGTTGCAAGGACATTCAAGTAGCCCTTTGTAGAGATCCACGAGGAACGGAACGGAGGCCTGCTGCTAACAGCCTGCACCACTTGCTGGTCACGAGCATGAGCCACCTCAGATGAAGACCCTCCAGCCCCAGTCAGCCCCTCAGATGACCGACCGCAGCCCCAGCTGAGAGCGCTGCACCTCATGAGAAAACTGCAGCCAGATCTGTCCAATCAAGTTGCTCCCAAACTCCTGGCCCATAGAAATTGTCAGATAACATTTATTGTGCAAGCCCCTAAATTTTGAGGTAATTTGTCATGCAGCAATAGATACTTAAGCCTACGTGTGGGTGTATCTCTAAGAGGAGGGATCACGAAACAGAAGCTCTTGTTCTTTCCACAATCCTCAGCCGAGCAGCTGCCTGACACACGACCCTGCGCGAGGTGCTCCTGGCCCTGCCCTGATGGGAATCAGTCAAATGCCTCTTTAAGAAGGTGGATGGCATGATGACAATGGTGCCTGCAAGGACTCCTGGGCACCCAAAGACAGGCAAGATTGAAGGGATGGAAAAAGCTTACAAAACGTTACCCCACAAGAGGAATCCAACAGAGACATAAACTGGCCTGCATAGGATTTTAAATTCTTTGAATTAGTCATTAACATTTAGAACTCAGGCAATATTTCCTAAAAGTTTGGATTTCCAGCTGAAAATAAAAAGCTTCAGGAACTCTGGACCACACATTTATTCACGGCAACAGTGAATTTGGGCTGAAAAGCGTTGCCCTCTTAAATGGCACAAGTGTGTGCCGCCTGCTACGGTCCTCACCAGCTCGGTGACTGTACCTGACTGGCCCTGTGGGCATTTGTGTTTGGGACTCCTGGGAGAGAGACTAGGGGAGGGACACGAGTAGAGGATCCAGTAAAAATCACTGTTTCCACCTTTGTACCGGGGCGCTTTGGAGGGGTACAAAACTAGTTTTCTTTTGTTAAACAAACAAAAAGTCAACAGCTGCCCCAGAAACAACGGACACCTTAGAACTTATAAGGAATGTAAAACAATTATTCCACTTTACATTAAACAACGTGAACTTTAACAGGAGGGATCCCATGTTAAATTTTGTTTGTTTATGAAGGTCTTCATTATATAAGACCTCCGCTGAGAGGAAGTGCGATGCTCAGGGTCTCGCTTTGCTGACCAGGCTTCCCACTCTCACAATTATTTACAATAACATTAGAAAGGAAGGCCCTGGCGCCATAACTCAGTGAATATCTACCGGATTCTTCCCTCCTACAAGATACAATAATATGCCCTTTTTTGGCCTTCTCCCAAGTCTCCATTTGAAACAGGATTATAATCAGTTTTCAGAATGGCTTACTCAGGAATTAACTAGCCAACCCCTGGATAACTGATTCTTGAACAATTCTATACAGTTCTTTGCAAATTTTTGAAGAGGAATGTGATGGTAACAGCATCATGCTCTCAAGAATATCCTTCCTAAGTGGGCAAGTTCTGGGTGGGGAGGAGATGGGGCCTTGTGTTTGCTTAAAATGCTGCTCAAGAATGGGTTTATATAAGACAGCAGGAGAAAGACGTTGTGCCTGCCTCCCCCTTACCCTGAGCTTGGTGGACATTATTGCATTCTTGAGTGATTATGCAGTAAACTCAATCACCGATAGTTATTGAGCTCCCAGTGTGTTCAAGACTCTGCTAGAGGGTGACACAAAGTCATGGTTTCTGCTCTCAAGAAGCTTATTATCACCTGGTGTGCGTGTATGGAAAGAGGAATATAGACAGAAATAATGCATGTCAGATGCCAGCCAAGTGCAGAGGGAGCAATTTCTCTCATTCAATAAATATTTATTGAGCATCTACTATGTGCTGGGCACCGACTGTTTGGCATTGAACAAAAAAGACAGTCACTGCCCTCATGGAGCTTAAACTCTAGTGGACTTCATGGACTCCACTCCAGGCTGGAAAGCACAGGGACTTCAAGGAGGCAGAATTTAGATAGGACAGTTAGGGACAGGCAGGCGGTAGGCAGACTTCAGAGCTGAGAGAAGGGAGAAGCCCTAAAGCTCAGAGGCCAGCATAAGCGAAGGTGCATGAAGAGGGCTGTTCGAGAGAACAAGGAAGGGACACAAGGGACAAGTGACACCAGGGCAGAAACAGTGTCAATGGTGGTGATACTAGCTCTGGACTTCCTATGCCAGAGTCCTGACGCAGGACGACAAGCTACTCTTTGATTTCTTCACTCACAAAGTACTGACATGAGGGCGTTTGTCCCTAAACATGAGTAACTGGACAATGCGCCGCTGAGGAGTCTGAAATATAAAATGGGTAGTGAATTTAGAAATTTTATGGGATAAATCATGCCTCCCACATACAGGAAAAGTCTGACACACAGACCTCTAGAAGGACCCTGTGCCTCCTGTGAGTGAGGGGCCACTGAGAGGCACAGGTGACCCGTGAGCCAAGGAAATAAGCTCCCACCGTTCAGGAAGCACACCTGGGGTCACCCGACCTGCAATGTGGAACTCTCTAACTTCTGCATCGCATTAGCAAGGCTTTTCCTGTACAATGTTTCTGCCTTCCCAAAGGGGAAGGGAGCGAGACGTGCTCCCCTGGCCCCCCAGACTGTTTCTTCACTGCACAGACAGTTGTGTACATGCAGCCTGCCTGTTGGGTGGTGAAGGAAAACAAGGGTCCCAGTGGCACAGGACTGCTGGGCCCTATAAGTTTTTCACGGCACAGGACACACATAAAGGTTGCTGCCACACAGATGAGGCTCTTAAAGTTAAACATCATTAAAAACACATCTTTGGAACTGTTTAAAATGCATTTAGGAAGGATGGGGTCCTTTCGGTGCGTCTGCTATGGACCTGAGGCTGCACCAAGCTTGTCACCTGGTCCACTGGGCGTCCCCTGTGAAAGCACCAAGTGCCGTCTCCATGGTGGGGGTGGGGCGGCAATTAGCAGGAGATGAAAAAGACAGGAAGGACAGAGTGCAGTGTGGATGCTTGAAGACCAGCCAGATCTGGATTTTTTAAAAAGCTTGTTCATCTTGATATTTCTGGTAATATCAACTCTCAAACTACTCCCTGCATCACCCACCCAATATTTATTTTGGGGAACAGTTTAAATCAAGGGAAAAGCTATTAATAAGTTAAATAAAAGCTATTAAAGGGATTCCTGTGTGTGGGAGCTTGAATAGGGTGATTTCTAAAGTCCTTGCCAACACCATGATTCTAGGATTCTCTCACCGCTTTCCTTCTGGTCACGTGCAAGGACACAGGCACAGGCAACAGGGAGCAATGCAAAGCAGCCAGTTACTATGACGGGCTGTTCTGATGGGGCAGGGATTAGGGTCCTAAGCCTGGAGCTGAGGTACTGACGAGTGAGTGTGAAGTCCAGGTGCCCACACAAGGTGCAGCATTGACGGCAATGACCAGTTCAGGAACCACAGTCATGACTAACGCAAGCCAGGGAAACAGCACAGGGAAGGACTGAGAACACAAACAAATCCGGAGCAAATGAAGCAAGTTATGACAAATAAGCAAATGACCTTCCCTGTGGGACAAAGACATACACTGCAGAGCAAAGGAGGCCTGCGGAGAGTGAACAGGCGACCCTGTGGAAGAGGCTCCCGCCGGGGCAAGCACACCACGGTCTGTGCATCTGCAGGTTGCTGTGGGTAGACAGCAAGTGGGACCCACAGAGCCACTGCCTTCTTCCGAGGCCTTCAGCTTAGCCATGCTGCAGGCTCTTCTCCGCTCTTGCTTCAAACACACTCACTTCCTTTTTCTTCCCTCCTTCGCCCCTTCTCGCCTTCCTCTTAGAGCAGCACTGCCTGTCCCACTCCCCCCGCCCCCAACACCGACAGGCTGCCCATGGGGACGGTCCGCACGGCCTTCCTTCATTCCCGAAGTAACCCACAAATCCAGTGGGAGACATATGATTAGACTTGTATTTTGGAAACACAACTATTAAGTGACTATGATTATGATTTTAAAGAAAACGCTTTCCTGACAGGCACCTGGAGAATGGATTAGGGTTCAGAGGCTTGGGGCAGGGAGACAGTGTGGACACCGGGGTGTCATTTAGTGATGGTTTCGGGTGGGACGAGGAGGCCGAGCTAGGGCACCTGCAGGAGCTGCACTCACACGTCACCGCCGACCCCCTCTTCGGAGACCCGCTGGCTTTCCTCGGTTCTGTCCTTAGCCTCCTCTCTTTTTGGTAACAGACCCTGTTGACCTCAACTCACTTTTAAAGCCCCCTTAGGGTTTATCCCTTTTGCTGGCTCTCTGCTAATTTCTCCTGTGTCTTCTCTCCTCCCTGGCCCACCTCCCCTTCACTCCCCGAACTCACTGTGGCAACCACCCCAGCCAGCTGCATCCAGCCCAGCCTCTCTGTGGCCTCTAGGTCCTGCTCGGAGACGTATTTCTAACTAGATGCCTCCGAGTGAACTCATCCCCTCCCCGCCCCCCAAACATCATCCCCCTCTCCAACCTACCACATTTATTCCAGTAGAACCAGTATTTTTTCATCTCCCAAATTAGGATGCTCAAGAGTCATCTTTGCCTACCACGTCTCCCCTTATCTCTCGAGTTTCTGCTTTCTTTTCAGAATGGACCTCACAGTCACTTTTTCCTCTTTGTTCTCAGTGCCACTACTCCCTTGGCCCCACCCAGATTACTGAAATAGCCTCCTGGCTAGTTTCTCTGCCTCTGATTTTCCCCTTTCCAACCCAATTTACAGCCTGCTGCCAGACTTGCTTTCCTAAAACTGCTTTCATCATACCACTTCCTTTCCCAAGAACCAACTTGCTCCTCACATGGAATCCGAATGCTAGCTGCTCCCAAGGCCCCAGAGCAGCCGTCCCTTCCCCATCATGTTTTGCTCGGTTCATATCACCACTTTCTTCAGGGCTGACTCTTCCCTGTCACTGGTGCACATCGTGGCGAGACCCTTCTTCCTCCATACTTCTGTCCATCTTGCGTTTTTCATCTGAAATGCCCTGTCTCTCTCCTATTCAAATTCTAAACATCCTCAGAGTTCGGTTCTACCCCGCTTCTATCAGCAGTCCCTCCACGGCCTCACCCCAGGTTTCTGCTCTAATCTTGAGCCTCAGGCCACACTCTGCCCACCTTGGACGGAGGCTGACCCTCCGCAGGAGGTACCACACCTGCATGGAGCCTTAGCAGCAGAGATCACGCTGGGAGTGTGGCTTGTGTTGACCCACATGTCCCTTCAGAGCTCATCTAGTCTATTTTTCACTTGACTAGTCCCAAATCCCTAGGCCTTAGCTAAGCTAAGCTTTCCGACTTCACCTTCCTCATCTCTAGATATAGACAGGACCTGCCATTCTGCCTTCAACCAAAATGATCCTTGGCCAGAATCCCCTGCTTGCATAGGCCTTTGCTCTTGTTGGCCTCTGGACTTACTCAGTCCTAGATTCAGTTTTAGTTCTTCTCTAGGAACACTGTGGTGCATCTCGGAACTCTCTTCTTTCCCTTCAACACACCTTCCATGAAACTTAACAGTCATGCCAGGCACTTAATTGTTTCTAGGTATAGCAGTTTGATCTCTCCAACTAACCTGCAAGCTCCTCAAAGAAAAACTATCACATCTTCTTTTCTTGGATGCCACATCACTGAGCACAGTGTTATACAGCAGGTGCTCACCAAAACACAGCCGACGGACTCATTCTGTTTCACACCATGTGACTGGCCACCTTTCTTCTGGATGCCCTTTAAGAGGGGTGTACCAGGGACCAAGAGACCTGGGTTCTCCAGCCAACCTTGCCACTTACCTACTTTGGATTCCTGGTTGAGTCAGTTAAATGTTATGAGCCTACGTTTCCTCAACTGTGATATGGTAAAAACCATTCTTACCTGATCACCTTGGAGCAACTGTCTGTCAATATGTGAAAAACTGTTAATTATAAGCTTAATTAACTTAGTCACTCATTCACTCAATGCATGCTATGCAAATGACCATGTTATTAAGTGATGACAAGCCAAGAGTTTTCAATTCCACCAAATTACATTCCTGGCAAATAATTCCATGAGAAGTGGGAAAGCAAAAACAAAATTTTCTCCATAGAAACTAATTTAATGTCAATACTGCTGGAACATATCTATTTTAGAAACCAAATGCTAGAAGTTTTGTCACAGGAGAGTCTTTGAAAGCATAAATCTGGCTTACTAAGAAAGGATTTAACCCTGGGTGGGCACAGGAGACAATGGAGTTCGGATGGGTGGAGAAAGCTGGGAGGAGCCACGAAGGTGGGGGGCAGAGATCTTGTTTTGTGCATCCCTAATTCCAAGGGCCCATCATTACAACTGCCTGCAGCAATCGCCTTCAGGCAAAACCCCAGGTTGCCAAAGTGCTTGCTGATTTTATGTTGGAAGGCCAGTTTCAGGTCACTGCACTACCAGTCTTTCTCAACCAGGGTTCTCTATCTGAACAGCAGAAACAGAAAGTGATGTGAGTAACCACCGCCTTCCTTCCCATGCACCACTAGTGGGGCAGGAAAGAAGTTTCTTCATTACACACGATGGATGCCTTAGGGCAGCAGTGCTTCATTCTCCTCTGGAACCCTGGCTGGGAAAGGCTAGGTGCTGACTGATGGACATGTTTCTCACTGAGGCCAACAGCACGTGGTATTGGTATTGGCTGACCAAGAACAATAGGGCCCTGTCTCTGCTGCAGGGGGCCACTACCTTCACAAGCCCAGCTGCTTGTCTATGCCCCTTGTGTCCACATTTCCCTCACTGCCCTAATTCTTCCCTGGGAGTGTCCCTTTTCTTAACCTTTTTCCTGCCAGGCATCGTAATCAGGCCATTCAAACCAAACTTCCTACTCTAAAAGCATACACAGATATGCCATTTCATGCAGCTAAAGATTTAACAGGCACGATTTAATGACATTACATTCTTTCTGCACCCTTTCAAGTCATAGCAATCTTTTTCAAGTCCATTCTTTCGGTAGATTCTCCTGGCCCTGAGCCCAGGGGTCAGAGCTCTGGCCAAGAAACCCAGCTGAGACCCCTGGCTGCAGCCACGGTGACTGTACGTCTAGAGAGAGATTCTTGTTTGGGCTCCTAGTGTTCCAGGTGTGCACTCTGGTTAAAATCATCACTGTCACCTCAGCTGCTGTCATCCTACAGCTTCTGCAGTAGGAATATGGTTTTCTCTTTATTCCCTGACCTTGGCCTATAACATAAACCCTTCCTTCAAAGGGTGTGTCTCCAGCTTGTGAACTTTTGGCTGGCTAGAGCTGCATTCTGGCCCTTTTCTGTCTTGCCTTTATTCCTTTACTTCCTTCTCCCTGACTCTTCTTCATATCCATCACTATACAGAGATATAGCTCATCTTTACTAGGGTTTAGTCTCTTTTAAAATAGAGCTATTTACAGCATCATAATACACAACTGCGTGTTAAAGCAACACCTATACTTCAACGCCCTTATTTATAATTTGAATGCTGAGATTCAGAATTGCTTTAGAGTTCAAAAATCACCTCTGGCTGTGCATTATTTGTCAAGAATATTTTTAATCAAATTCAACCAGTTCACTGGCTGGCAATACACTCTTTGCTAGAACAGCCTCCCACAGTTTTAGAAGCTCATGCCTGGTTGTAGCCCAACCAGTCATGGGTGTTATTGTCTGTCTCTTGGGAAACCAGTAAGGGCGGGGAGTGGGAAGCAGGCATCCTTGGGGAAAATGGGAAAGCCCTTGGCGTTTCAAATGGGACACTGTAGGCATCTAAGAAAAGTAAAAACAACCAATTTTTTGACTTAGAGCCTCAAACAAACTCAAATAGAATTTGCATCACCACAGCTGAATTTGCCTATCATGTGTACCACAGGACATTTGCTTTTTCCATACACAGGATGATTCAGACTTTATTTAAATCCTCTCTTTTAAAAAAAATGAGTGAGATAAACAACAGAATATAACCATTGTTTGCTGTCTGCTCAGGAGCTGATCTGAGGTCCACCCAAACGCCCCATCTTTGGGGCTGTTACTGCCATATGGGCTGCAGGGCTTTGTTCTATCTGCGGGCTGGACCGTGCACCTGTAATCACTTGTTCTGAACAGCCCAGGTGTTTTCAAATCCTATTTCACTGGCATTCACAGTCCTTTAGGCTAGCACTGAGACTGAGGTAGGAGGCACCTCTTGCAGAGGGCTAGCCAGGCTAGACACACAAGGAAAGAATTATTCCAAGAAACAGTAGATATCCGAGTTTCCCTAGCAGATCCAGTGACAGAAACTCACAGGCTCCAGATCTTGGCAGGAGAAACGAAGTGGTATGAGGACCAAAGGGGAGCTGTGCACAATTAACAAGGGAAACAGAATCTGAAAAGTCCGGAGAACATAAACATGGACGTTCCCTTCCCCTGGTGGGCTCTTCCACATGCCAGACAATCTCGGCTTCTAATAGACCCTCTTTGTTCTGGGCAGTAATGGTGGTATGCGGTGGGGGCGGGGCGGGGCTGATCTGTTGCCAGCTTCCCTGGTGTAAATACTGCCTCCATTCCTGATTTAAAGAAACCAACAGTTTCAGTACTAGCTCACAAAATTCCTGATTATTTAACCACCAGCTCCTGCAAGCCAGTACAGCCAGCTCCAGCACACCACTGGGTAACACTCACGTACCAGAAACCCTGGAGAACAACCCCAGACCTAATGTAAGAGTCTCTTGCTACAGAATCCCCAACAACTGTACATCAAACCTGCTTTATCCTCCACTGATGAGCTGCTCAATGAGTCAAAAGTCTGCTGGCCTGGAATGCCCTGAGTGTGCCCACTGGAGTGCGGGATAAACCCAGCTGTCTGTGGTGCCTTCAGCAGGGCAGCCCTCTACACATTTGAAGACAGTTGTCATAAACCTTGAGGTCTTCCCTTTTCTTCTCCATGCTAAACACCCCCAGATCCTTCCACCGCCCTTTACGTCAAAAGTAGAACTGTCCTCCACAATAAAATGAACATAAAATGCTCCATATGTAATGTGACCAAACATAATACAAGGGGACAATTACCTTCCTTGCCCTAAATACTGTTTTCCTTACTCTGTCCTAACATTCATTAACCCCTCTGACAGCCATCTGATACTGACCATCCTTATATAACTGTCTTCCCCAGAGCCTTTCCCCCACTCCCAAAGTCTTTTAATATCATTTCAGGTTTCCCCCATTAATTGTCTTAAAAAAGAAAACTCGCTGAGACTACATTATTCTCACTAAATAAATAGTATATGGTCAGCTCGGTTCATGCTCTGTTCTAATGGGATCTTTTTCAAACGTGATTCTTTTACCCAGGATCTTAGTTGTTCTTCCAAAGGTTGTGTTACCCACAAACTTGATAAACAAGATTTTTCTTTGTTTGATTCATTCACATAGATTCCTGCAGCATCTACAAGGAACCTCATACTAGAGCTAATGATTCTTTAATCCATGCTCTTTGAGTGTGGTCTATAGCTAAACTCCACCCAACAATACCACTCTCTAATCCATATTTCTTCATCTTGCTCATAGAATTTCAAGCCCTTGGTAGGTGCCTAGCTGAATTTAGAAAGTACTTTTAGCAGGAAAGCACCATATGAAGGTAAGGACCTGCCTGTTATTTCCTTGCCAGATCTACTACCCTAAGATTCAGAAGAAAATAAACAGCATCATTTGGCATGCCTTTTTCTTTAGTGAGGTCATGTGGACACCTTGTGATCTTCCTGTAGTTGCTTATAAACCACCTGCCAAGCAATCCCTGTTAGAAGTGTCCCAGGAATCCACGATGCTCAGGGCAGGTCCACCACTCAGGTCCATACACCCAGGCTGCACTGGGGTCTTTCCCCAACTCTCACTCCTGTAAAGTACTCATGTTGCCTGCTGCCCAACATTCCTGACATCTACCTAAGACCTGTCCCTGACTGTCAGGGCTCTCGGTCATCTGTCCCCACCTTCCCTCTGGCCACCATGGCCCTTGGCTCAGTGTCAGGCCACCTCCTTTCTGTCCATTACCAGCAACAGGAATTCCCGCATCCACTTCCCTCAGCCCAGAATCCCTCCCCTGCTTTCTGCCTTTCCTATCCTGACCCTTAGCAGGGCACCTCAGTCGTGGCACCACCACGGAGCTTGCCTCTCAGTCCTGGTCCTGCTGCCCTTGGCCTTCTGCACACAGTGTTCCTTTAAGTGTGCAGTCACTGGGTCACAGAATAATGGCCTCTGCACACCAGATCCGGCTCTCTTCTCAGCCATGAGGGGGTCACACCACAGAGGCAGCAGCACAGTGCGGCCAGAAAGCCACAGATCTGTGTCTGGACAGCAGCTGGGCCACTTACAGCTGGGTGACCTCCTGGGCTTCCTCAGCTGTTCTGAGGTGCAGATGTGAGACCATACTGAAAATTCTTCAGAAATGGAAAAGAGCGATGCTGCTGTTGGCTACTGGGGTTCCCACTGGTGTCCTAAGTGAAAGGGGGTGGCCCTAAAGGCAACTGATGTCGGAGAGGGGCTTCAGGCAGGGTGGATCTTACCGCCCAAGCCAACAGGAAACTGGAAATAGCAGCTTTGGGGGAAAACTGAGCTCCTGAGACATTAAAGGCAAACAAAATGTAAATGTTAAATTCAGTTAGACTCTGGGGTAAAATTTAACCTTGAGACATTAGCACTTTCCACATTCCCACCTTTGAAGTTAGAGACAGACTAATTGATGAGAAGGACCTAGCCCAGAAACATCCTAAATTCTATCTCCCACTTCCATAAAGCCCACCCCTAATCCTTGCCTGGTCATCTCCCTTCACCAGCCCTCAGACCCTCGTTCTCCTCCCGGACTTTTGCCAAGCCAGTGTCTGCATGCAGGCTGCTCAGGAACAAAACTCAGTGGCCTGGGCCATGGGCCTTGCCTCCACGAGGACCCTTCCCTCACATCTGGTCCCCCTGTGTCCACGAGGACCCACTCCCCTCACAGCTGGTCCCCTTGCTTCAGTGCCCATTCCTCATACCTAAACAGATCTAGATTTTTCCTAAACTGAAAAAAAACAAAACCCCACCTTAATCTCACTTTTCATCTTCCTATTTTCTGTGTCATCTGCACTCTTCCTTCTCAACTAATCCAATAAGTAGTCTGAGGTTTTTTTTTTACTACAAACCCTCAACCTTTATTCCTACAACATGGACACTAAGACCCACACCCGCTGCTCTCTGCTCCCAGCAGTGAGTGGGTTTGAGATGCACTGTAGCCCTAAATTTCTCTGCTGTCTTTCTCTGTTCTCCATCGCTATCTTAGGTGGTCCCTTGACTTTCAACTGTTTTTCCTTCTGCATATTAATTCATCCAAAGCAGAAATGATTGAAAAATCTAATCTTTGATCCTAACTGCTCCCTAATTTTACACCATAATTGTCTGCATGGACAGCCTACTGATACTGGATATTTACGACACACCAAAGCAAGCGGCTCAGAATCCCCCCTCTGCCCTTATTATAGGTACCCCATTATTAGAGCCTGCCATCAACACCACCACCACGACTTCCTAAGGTTTAAAATTCCTTCCAGCTCTTTCCCTTGGTTACTCTTCTTCATTTTTATCTCACATTCCCCACTTTTTGAATGAAACCTAGCAGACTCTTTTTATGTGAAATATCTGGAATTTTCTGTGCCCTCCCCATTTCCTCAGCTGATGCTATAGCTGTGTATGCACTGACCTAGTTTCTCCTGGCTGGAGTCCTGCCTTCAGCCTGCTGGCCACATTAATCCTTCCATCCTTCCTTCTTCCATCCATCCATCCATCCATTCATCCAACTATCCATCACTTAGTCACAATTTTTATTCCATTATCCACTTAACAGAAATCTGCAAGTACTCTTTATTCTCATCACATTACCAAACTCATCCCCTTTAAATGAGTGCCTGGCACTTAACTTTCTCCTCCATGCGTGTTCCCTCCACCTGGGCACCCAGTGCCATCTGCTTAGCTAATGTGACCCAGCTGCTCATTTGTTCAAGATCCCCCAGCATTCAGTTCAGTGTGAATGTTTATGATGTGACTTGTTCATCTCAAGCTTGGAGAATGTTCTTCAGTCATTTCATGTCTTCTGTTCTGTTTCCAAGTAGACTGTAAGCTCTTTCAAATCAATAAGAAGGTCTGAATTTTTTTTTTTTTTTAAACACTGAGCTGCCCAGATGGTGCTTTCAAGATAGCAATTATGCAATAGGCCCTGCTGATGGACAGTGACTGCTGGGAGGCAGAAGCCAATTTCTGTAAGGACTAGCAATGACACACAATCAAAAATACATCCGAGAAAAGGGTAGGGATGACATGGTAAGCACATTTTGGAAATTGGCATTTTCAAAATAATTCATTGGCATAATGAAGAGCAATGCTTTACCTATTTTGGCCCTCCTTCCTTCAATGAAAAGATCAAGAAAAGTATTTGTTAAAAAAAAAATCAGTTTAAAATGGGGTCAGAATGCTAAGCTACTCTTTAGCCTGCAACCCTACTAAGCACAGGGGGTTCAGGCCTTCTGAGACATGTGGAGGGGCTAGCCATGACATGTCCTCTGAAAGAGACCATCACCAGGATAACTCAAAACCTAAGGCTCACTGGAACCCTCAGGTGTCCTCTGGCTCTCCTCAAGAATCAAAGGTCACAGCCAGGCTCAGTGGCTCATGTCTGTAATCCTAGCACTCTGGGAGGCCCAGGTGGGAGGATCACTTGAGGTCAGGAGTTCGAGACCAGCCTGAGCAAGAGTGAGACCCCCGTCTCTACTAAAAATAGAAAAAAAAAAAAAAATTAGCTGGGCAACTAAAAATAGAACAAATTAGCCAGGCATGGTGGTGCATGCCTGTAGTCCCCAGCTACTTGGGAGGCTGAGGCAGGAGGATCGCTTGAGCCCAGGAGTTTGAGGTTGCTGGGCTGACGCCATGGCACCCTTGCCCAGGCAACAGAGCAAGACTCTGTCTCCAAAAAAAAAAGTCAAAGGTAAGGTGGCAAATGTCAGTTTATTTACTGGCAAATACCATCTTCTTTCTTGGGGTTTTAACTAGACAGATAAGATACTACAGAACAAACTGTCCCACTGAGTAAATGACTTTCTGGGAATCGGTAATGGACCTTCAGAAAAGCAGTCACTCTTCTAGATGTGATAAATGGATGAGTCATTTTTTAAATGGCACCGTAAGAGGAGATACTGTATTTTTGGTGATATGACACGAAATTATTGACTGATCTCTTCTATTGCTTCTAACATAAAAGAAAGTTAGAAAATGTATTCAACTTTGTAACAATATAAAAAACTAAAATTTAAAAAATCCATTTTCCAACTCCAACACAGTAATTTTTCACTTAAGTCCTTAAATACATAGTTGTAATCACAGCACACATACAATTTTGTGTTCTTTTTGTCACTATGATTACTCTTGCATACTTTTGATCTTTATATTTGTAACACAGAGTCCAATTATTAATATTCCATTTTTCAAACTTTTATTCATCACTGCTCATTTGTTGATTTTAGTTGTCTTTGATATTCAATTTTTAGAGATGAGTGGATAATCATATATACACATAGCTTTTTAAAAATTACTTATGAATTTAAGGAATGAGATTATCAGGTAAAAGGATATAAAAATATTTATGGCTGCTGGTATGAGTTGCTAAATTGACCCTTAGAAGGAAATACATAGTTTTAAGTTTTAAATTCAATCTTATAATTTTTTTATAACATGCATTATTAATTTTATAATTTTTGATCCACCCTTTGTGACAACTAGTCACACTGCAGACTGTCACTAAACTAGTGCTGAATCACTGCTGCAGGATCCTAATGGAGTGACTGCCATTGCAGAAGAGGCACAGACTTGCCGGCTTCCACAGTCAGAAAACAAATAAGAAGCTGCTTTTTAAAAGAATTCCCACATTCTCAGGAAAACATTTGCATTTGTATAATATATAAAACATACTGGTTAATTTTCTTTACACATTAGAACAATCTAGTGTCACATGTAATAAGGAGCAAATACATTCTGTTTTACTTTGGCTTATCTTTTAGGTAAGAGTAAAGAGCATTTATTTGCATAAGATACACATTAATTAAAATCAAGAATACTTTATGCAATAACAGATAACCTCAATATTAACCAAATAAGTCTGATTAATGAGAAATGTTGTAGAAAACATGATTTATTTTTCACTTAATGGGGTTTCTGGTGCAACATCTCTCACCTGAAGTACTGATACATGTCTGAAACTTGATGAGAAAAAATTAACAAATGAAATCAATTCTGTTAAAGCTTAATGCCATTAATTCTGTGATTGAAAGTTACAAATGCTATCTGAAATTTCTGATCTGACTGGTTAATGTTAAAATTGCACATTAAATTGGATATTAGCTGTTCTATTTAGTTGAGATTAAAAAAATCCAGCTTTGCATCCAAATGGGTAAAAATGGTAAAGTAAAAAAAGACTGATGACTGCCTTATTCCTCTAAATGTAATTATTTACGTGATTGATTGGCTCTTGCCTATATGCCTTTCAAATGTCAAGATACTTTGAAAATAATCAAATAACCAGGAAAGAATTCAAGTGGCAGGATCACTTTAACCTGTGCCTTATATAATGTAGGCAATTTATAGGAGTTGATTCAATTTTCTTAACAAAAACAACAAAACCAGTGATGTGGCCTTAAAATCTCTTTGGGTTAATCCCTTTAGCTAACAACTATATTCTAAAAATCGAGGGCTTATCATTCCAGGTAGGGAGTGACCTTTCCAGAAGAATCACAGAGCGCTCCTCCCGGCCCGGGGACCACTATCAATCCTCTTGGCCAGGGGGTCAGTCCATGCTCAGCCTGCTTTTAAGTCATTTCAAAGGATGAACAATAAACAGAAGCTGTGATCTTTCACTTTGAGGAGCTGGTGATCTAGCAGGGGAGACAATACCCAGGAAGGGAGAGAACTATATTGTGGCTACACATAATTAAAGACAGATGTAACATTAATAAGCTCATTTTTCTTTTTTATAGACTGAGAGAAAGATCTTAAAAATCATCTTCTTAAATTCAGCCTTTCAAGACTCATTTGTGAATGAGAAAATGAGACTGTAACGGGTTCTCCAAAATTATCTGTTGAGTACGGTTCTTACAGCGATGACATCGGGTAAAAAGAGATGGCCCCAAGACTACATAAATGCCACGGGAAATTCCAGGTCTCACTGAATTGTTTCATTATCAAGAATACTGTCGCAGTTGAGGGAAAATTAAGTGATGAAATAAAAAGTACTAAAGCCTAGAATAATCAAACAGATTAAACCTACAATAATGTTAAGCTACATCAATTATACTGGAAAGAAAAGACAAGACTACAGGCTGGGCATAGTGGCTCACACCTGTAATTCTAGCACTCTGGGAGGCCGAGGCAGGTGGATCGTTTGAGCTCAGGAGTTAGAGACCAGCCTGAGCAAGAGCGAGACCCCCATCTCTACTAAAAATAGAAAGAAATTAGCTGGAAAACTAAAAATATATAGAAAAAATTAGCCAGGCATGGTGGCACATGTCTGTAGTCCCAGCTACTTGGGAGACTGAAGCAGGATTGCTTGAGCCCAGGAGTCTGAGGTTGCTGTGAGCTAGGCTGACACCACAGCACTGTAGACCCGGCAACAGAGTGAGACTCTGTCTCAAAAAAAAAAAGAGAGAGAAAAGACTACAAACATTACAAATGTGTTAGTATGGCTTTTTGAGGAAATTGATTAAATATAAAGCGCTATTGATGGCAGTCATATGGCAATGAGGTCAACACAGAAGCCAGGCACAAGAATACCCATGGCTGAAGTTTAAACTAGAATTAGGCTTTATTTACTTGTGCCCATGATTTTAACCATTTATTGCGATGTCACAACAGAGCTAAATGAAGCACAATTAACAAGTTAAATTTATTTTTCACTAGGTCTACTAAAAGAGTTGGTTGAAATTACTCTCAAATTGCTTTCAGACATTTGGCAAGTGAGAATTGATATAATAAAAGCTAAACATTTTGCTTTGAGAGGTGGGTCTGAGAAGGTTCAGGTCCTACAATAAGGTTGTTCCACACTATGGGAGCTTTTCAGGGCTGAAGGGTCCCCTAGACCTACACTCTGAATTGAGATCCTAGATGCCCCTGCCCAGCTCTTTACATGACAAAAGACACATTGTGTAATTATTGATCACTCCTATAGACTACAGCAAAAAAAAAAAAAAAAAAAAAAAGGCCCAGGGTCTAGCTGCCACTTCTGCATTTCTGACAATTCAAAACAGATTTTTAATGCCAAGTTTAAATATCTTCTAGTTCTGATTAGGACTTGAAAAATAACACTTTTAAAACCCACAATTTGAAACAATGAACCAAAAGAGTGATTTGCTACAGAAAGAACATTAAGATACTGTTATAATACTTGAAAACAAAGTATTGCAACTGGAATTCAGGGAATTGAAATTGGCATGTCAAACAATAACAGAAGATTATAAAGGTAAAAAGTAGAATAATTAAAAGAAATAGTAATTATACCAAACACAGGTTTACAGAAAACACCACTGGTGAACTCTGTATTTATAGACTTACTTAAAAAGAACTGCTAATGTGACATTTTCTCTACCGTTGTGACTGCCCTGCACCTATCTTCACACCAGTCTCTGTAAACACCGCTGAATGCAGATCAGAAAATTGAAGCTGATTAAGAACTATTTATATGATCTGTGTGCCAAAATGGGTTAGGCTTTCTTGTAGTACTTTGAGATGAGAATCAACTTTTAATGAGTGACTTTGATGCATTTATTAGAAATAGGCATTATGCAAATCTAGGCATGGAATGCTATAGCTCACATGGGTAAGGCAAATTATTTTTAATTACTCCATTTGTTTGCTCTTTATAGTTCTGGTTTAAAAAGATACATGTGAAGTTTAACATGATAATACATTGCTCTGGAATTTTATAAAAAGATTTTATTAGTTTCTTATAGCTTATGTTTACAGCGCCATTCATTCATTTTTTTCAACACTTATGTAGTGACCACAAAGTATGCTGGGCATTGATTTAGATGCTAAACATAATACAGGGTATAAAACAGATGCACTCTCCTACAAGTTTCCCCACCCTCACAGAATTTACATTCTGCCTTGTATTAATAACACCTGAATAGTAATAGAATTGATTAACTACTGATGTAATGATTTGAAAACCACACGTTACATTGATTTAAGCTGGCATGAAATTATAAAATATCTTTCATGTTAAAGGTCAGTCAAGATTATAAAAACAACTGGGAAAGTTCTAAATAGATCAACTAACCATTAACTACTACAAAAAAGGTCAGTTTAAGTCTTGACTTCAGAACATGAGGACTTCAAAAAAATAATTAAAAGTAAAACTTTTATTAACTCTGGCAATTAAGATCATTGAACCAGAATTACAAGTTTTTAGACATTGTGGGTTGTCTTCTACATGACTACCTCATCTTTAACTCCTATTTATAAAGAATTTACGCTTGTACTGTTCTCACTCATGGTATGATTTAATGTTTCATAAGTTCTTCAGTATCCTTCTTGCAAGAAGTAATGCAACTTGGAAAAAGGCCATAAGGCAAAATTCACCACCTGCAACAATTAAAATATTTTAATAGCAATAGGTTTGTGTAGAACAGAAAGTCCCAGTGGTTAGAACAGTGGTGATTAGAAAAGCAGTGGTTAGGACATTTCTCATTTAAAAAAAGGGGGTGGGGGGAGAAAGATGGCCACTAAATCCTATCTGAAACCAACAGAGGTACCCGCCCCCCCCCCCCAGTCCTAGGGCCCTGGAGAGCAGAAGAGAGTGCAAACTATGAACTGAGAATGCAGAAGACAGAAAGGTGGTCAGCTGGGACAAACTGGAGGGGCGTGCTGGCTGGCTGGCTAGCACACATGAAGATGGTAGCAGAGGCTTCTGACCTTGACGGTGAGTAGCCTCCTTCTCATTCCTATTGTCAGTTCTGTCTCCCTCCTAGAGACGAGACTACATCTGGGAAAATCAGTCAGCCCCCAGTGCCTCTGAGCACACTGCCAAATTCCCCCCAACCTCCTCTCTGACCACTTTCTGCTTCTTTTTGGAAGACTACACAGAGGAAGACAGGGCTGGGGAAGCCCCAGAGGCTGAGGGCTGTCACAGCCACCTGTGTGAGGCCTCCCAGGGCTGGGGGGCTTCCTCAGCCCAGGGGATGGCAGTGCAGGCCAGGCTGGCCCGGGGGTTTCCCATTACCATTTAAGTTCTGATTGTTTCACAAGGGGTCTTCCCTGTCCTCCTACCTACAGTGCCAGTAGGTAACTTGAAGAAGTCTGACTGGGTTGGCTTTGTTTGTTTTTAATTTCCAGCAAATTGTCTGGCACAGGGCACAAAGCCCATTCATTAAGGGATGTTCAAAAACTTGCTGATTTTTGGTTTGGAGATCTTAATCACAAATGTAGTAGAGAAGCTAAGATTAATATATAAAAAATAATGCTCATAATAATGATGCCAATAACTAAAATTTGTGTGTCACTTTAGCAGAATTTGTGTGTCACTTTAGCAGGTGTCTTCCCCTACATTATCTCACCTGACCCTCAGAGCTGTTTTGGAGAAGACCTCTTACCAGCTCAGGGAGGTCAGATGGCACACAGCTGATGCAGAGTGAGCTGATGCAGATTTCTGTTTTTTTAATCTTTTAATTCTTTTCCATTATCCCGTGCATAAAGCAGTAAGAAACAGTAAATGTTAAGGTGCATGGTATGGATTAGGTACAATGGTGACTTAAAGAAAGGAGAAAGCCACAGTGCCAGATAGCCCTAATGCATGCAGGGGACGGGATTCTCGCTGAGCCTGAAGAGCAAGGTTTCACACGTTGGGCCTTCCATTTGTGGGGAGCAGGAACAAAAACACAAAGACGGGAATCAATCAGATGGGAAGACGGAGAATGCTTCCAGGGAGAATGGTTCTAGTCTAGCCCCAAGTAGCAAACCTGGCATGGACCAAATACTGGCTCTTTTCCATGAAAGGAAGAAAAATGAACACAGTAATCATATTAATCAATTAGTCTTCTGTTTTCAACTTCAATTCCCAGAGCTAATTAATTACTTCATTAAGTAGGAGATTCTCTCTTGGTTTAGGTCATGAATGGATATTACTAAGTAAAACCCAGTTTGTATTTCTAAAACTTTTGCATTTCAAACCCTTGATAGGGCTTAGGGTCAAGCTGAGAAAGGGGTGCCAGGTACCGACTCAGGGCTTCAGCCCAGCCTGCAACCTCCCTCCTCCCACCCGGCTGTCCTCCACAGCAGCCTCTGCCCAGTGTCAGCACCTGCCTCCGTCGTCTCCAAACTGGCACTGGGATAAATGGGCTCGTCTTGACTGTACTCACGCTGTCTCTAATTTTAGTTTTATGATGCCAAAATGACTGACATGGGTTTAATTGCTTTATCTGATAGATGTTGGTGCATCAGAAAGACAAATGCTTGCTCTTACCGTTAGTAGCCGATGTATTCTGACTAATTTATGGAATGAGGTAGAGTATGTTTTCTCCTTACAACATCCTGCTCAGTGACTGTATCATCACCAGACATACAAATAGGGCCCGTTATGTTAAAAATACTACGATAACCACTGAGATCAGAGAGGTGTGGATGTAGTCCCTGCCCTGGTGGGTTGTGTGACAGGCCACAATCTGCCACACAAACACTAGGAGGGGGCGTATGAAAAACGCTGAAGGGGCCACAAGCACTGAGCGCCTAAGTCCAGAGGTCCAGCTTTGCTTCCATATTTAAGTGTCATGACTCACTTTGCTGCCTGGCGACTCTCGTCTTGCTTAAGCAGTTCTCAATGCTCCTTTGTGTGCGCAAACTGAAAAGGCACTACGGTGGCTGGGGAGGTAGGACAGACAGAAGCAAGAATGCACAGAGTTTCTGACCTCAAGAAGCCTGAGATTAAATTGTGGAGAAAAGAAGAAATGATCCGAGAACAAAGTTGATGTCAGCAAGAACCAAACACCATGATGTGAGTTAAATGTTTGTGCAGAGACCACCAAAGAGGAAGTAGGGTGTGACCATTTGGGTGGGGTAGACACGAGGCTTCTAAAAGGAGCTGTGAGGACCCCCAAGCTGGTGACATGAACTGGGAGAAGGGTCAGGGTTTCTAGTCCAGGGGACAACGTGTGCCAAGCCAATGCTTAGATAAGACTCAAAATGATGTTCATTCTTCATTGATGCCTGAACAGATGACTAATTGGCTGTCCTACAGCTGGTCCCTTCCCCAAAGCTCCATCCCACTGAATCACTCTTATATTAACTTTCCTAAAACCATACATACATCAGGTCAATCCCCTGGTCAAAAGAGAACCAAGTATGCACTGTCACTTTACAATAGGGTCCTAGGGTAACTGCAGTCATCTTTGCTTTATTGCTCTATTGCAGAGTCCAGCAAATTGTTTCCACAAAGGGACAGACAGTAAATATTTTCGGCTTAGCAGGCTACGTGTTGCAACTCCTCTCTGTTGCAGCTACTCATCTCTGCCGACATAGCACAGAAGTCGCCACAGACAATAGTTCTGTGGATGCATGGATGTGGCTGGCCTGTGGGCTGTAGTTTGCTGACCCAGCCAGGGCTCAGCCCTGCTGAACTCTTAGCGTTCCAGCCTGCAGGGCAGTCTCTTTACAGGGGTATTCTCACACTCATCACTGGCTGTCAGCATCCTACACTTTCTTCTGCCCACCTCAAAGGCCGGCACCACCACACCTTCCTGTTTGCCCAACATACATTTGTCAGTTTCCCACCGTATGCCAAGCACTCGCTAAACACTGGGTATACAAAATCAATGGCAGGCCTTTTTGTGTGAGCATTACCATCTACCAGGGGTGGCCAGACAGGTAGAAGACCTGTCCTTTGGGCTCAACAGACTAAATCCAGTTACAAGTCCCCTCTTCTGACTTGCCACAGCGCCTTTCCTCTGCACTGGAACACCCAGGAGTATTAAGTCCCTGGAGATCACATGAGGTGCCCAGAAGACACGTCACACAGTCCTTCACATGCAGGGGAACTCCAAAAGCATGTGCTAATTGAATTAAATTTAAATTAATAGTGCCTTACATCTAAGCAACACAAGAATACAAATTTTAGGACCTTAATAGTTCCCAATGTGGAAGATAACTACATTAAGGTGAGGACTTCTAAAGATCATGACTGTAAAAGAAACAGGAAATAAGCAGGAGCCAGAGGCTGGCACACACATATATTTTAAACAATAATGACAAAAGAATCCTGTGACCATCCTTCCAGGTGAGTGAAGTAACTTCATTCAGTGAGCAAATGTCTTAGTCTGTGCTGCTGTAACAGAATACCGGAGATGGGGTAATTTATAAAGAACAGAAATTTATTTCTCACAGTTCTGGAGGCTGGGAAGTCAAAGATCAAGGCACCAGCATTTCGTGTCTGGGGAGGGGCTTCTTGCTGTGTCTTCACAGGCGAAAGGGCGGGAAAGCACGCTAAGCTAGGCTAACGCTCCGTGAAGCCTCTTTTGGGGCCTTAATCCCACTCATTAAGGAGGAGCAGCCATGACCTAACCATCTCATAAAGGCCCCACCTTTTAATACTGTCACACTGGCAACACCTGAATTTTGGAGAGGCCACATTCAAACCAGAGCAAAAAACAATTATAAGGACTACACTAAGGAGACATGGCTACTCCGAGTAGACAGAGAAGGGTAAACAGGGCTATGGAATTGCATTATGAACACTATATGTTTAAATTAAACAATCTATCAAACTATTTAATACCTTCACAGTGAGCTGCTGGTTATAAATGTGCTATACCTGATGGGGAGAAAATTCCATGAGAGCTTATAAAAGCTTGCTAGAAGCATTAAAAATTCCTAGCCATTTCATTATTTGTCATTCAGCAAATGTTAATATTTCTTTTTGTATTCCTACTGAAGCTTGAAATTAACATGGCTTTTTGTTTATTTCTTCATTTCTGCACCCTTGTCAGCTCATCTCTGGAATGCAGTTTGTTAGCTGGCTGCTGCAGGGCCAAGTGAAAAAGCCTGAAGAAACTCAAACGTTGACTAGTAAAAGGCTCTGCATGAAAACACATTTGTTTTTTAACCTCACAGAAGTTTAACATTTGGCTTAAAGTAAATATTTAACATCTAGGATGCTTTTATCAAGAATCATTTTGACATGGACATTAGTCTCTACCCCCAAAGGCAGAAACACTGGGAACAAAGTTTGCTGCAAATATGTGCAAAGGAATAGGATACACAAAGGCTACGAAGCAAGGGTACGTAACAGAATTTTCTAAGGTGAAATAATCTCTTAAGAATGCCCTTCCCCCAAAGAATCATTGAACTGAATTTAGCACAAGCTTAGAGTTTTCAAATCACTCAGGGATGCGGGTTTCAGGGAGCCTTCCCTCTGCCCCGGGACTGTCTGTGTTGGAGCCCAGCCTGGCTTCTCCCCTCTCTCCGCTGCAGGGCTACTTCCCACACTGCATCACGATCCAGTCACGATCTAGTCACGATCTACACAGCCCTGCTCCGCCCCCCAGTGTGGCTGGTGCCCAGACAACTCCAGCAGGGCTCGGGCCAGCAAGAAGAGCTCCTGCTTCAGCCCCAGGCTGAAAGCACTCGGCGCTAACCAAGACAAGCCAGGACAACTCTGGTTTAGGGACCGAAAGTTAAATTCATGTTGCTGTCTTTGATTCCTTCCTCACAAGGTGCCTTGGGGATGCTGTTGTACGAGCGCTCGTGTGGGGGCCAGAGATGTTTTGAAAACTACAGAGCTTGACAGGCAAACATGGTATTAATCAGGGATTCTGTCCAAAACTGGCTCGAAGAAATGCCTCAAATGTGCCAAATCATTTTTTAAAGTTAATGTTCAGCTTGGCCAAGAGCCTTCTGAAGACAGGACCTTTTCACGGTTGCGGGCATGTGTACGTTCCCGTGGGCTCCCTGAATTTCCCAAGCAGGACAAAGACGGCACACCCACTGGGCCTCTTTGCTGGTGGCCTCCCATTTGGGAACACGGTCATCTGATAAAAGAGGCTCTGGACGATGACCTGAGTGTGGCTCTGCTGTGTGAGGCCTGCTTCACGGGGCTGCTGCCAGCCCAGCACGCGGCCACAGGCCCAGGGAAGAGGCCAAGGGGCCTCCATGTCACCAGCACCCACCCAGGTTCTCGTGCCCATGAACTTCCTGTGGTGAACGCCGTCATGCTGTATTCATCCTCCCTCTTAGCCGATGCTGAGTCACTATAGGATAAAGCCACTCTTCAGTCTCTATTTTGGGTACACTTTACACTCTGGGGGAGCCGGTAACACATCTTTTTCCTGATATAAACGTACAGGCGGCCCATTAAATGCAGCTCTCGGTTGGAGCCCAGAAGTTTCAATTGGGTCAATGTTTTAATGCCACATCACTTAACCACTTGAAAACTGTATTTAAACTTTTAAAGTTTTCTGTTTTTCGTTTCTCATTCTTCTCTTCCTCAGCCTGTTTGGGTAACGGGCGCTGCCATCCCAGGTCAGGACAGGGACAGGCTGAGGGTGGGAGGGGGATGAGATCCTGCTGTCCGGGTTTTTCTGAGGTGTCTCTATTAGCTGGGCACAAACCCACATCCAAAGCCAGAAGACCTGTGGACCCCCTGCTGCTATACACAGTCCCCCGCCCACACCTCCCTCAGAGGCCACCAGGGGGTGACAGGAAAGATGCACCTAAGCAAAGAGCCCCATTCCCGCGAGTCCAAGTTAAGCTTGTTTGCTGTATGTGAAAACTAAGGGTGCCGGAGACCCCCAGAGAGAACATTTAAAGACCCTCACATGAAAGGCCCTTGTGATCCTGGCAGAGAAAATTCTCCCTCTCAGCAGAGTGGCTCACTAAGCCCAGGGTCTGCAGCAGCCCCTGCTCCTGAGAGCAGAAGGCCGAAGTTCTCTGAGCTGGAATCCTCCCATATTTCTTTGTCCAGTGACTGGGGACCGTGCTTCTAGGGCAGCTTGTCCCCAGGAGCTAGAGTTGGGCAAACCACCATGGCCAGGCCTGAGTGGGCTCCATCCTTCCAGCCCAGGCACCACGGCGGAGTCCTTAAGGCCTGGTCCTTCCCTTCTGTTGACACTTCCGTTACTGCACATGGCTTATTCCACTTGAGCACAGATCCCAGGTGAGGGGCAGTGGTGGCCACCTTGGAGGCTGGCTGGTGCAGGCTGTCCTGGCACTGGCATCCACTTCGTCTGCACTGTGGCCAGCTGGTTCCTTTCCAGAGTAAAACAGCTAGATCCAACATCCTGTGTTACAACAACAGGGTTTTTTTCCTCCTATGGTTTTGAAGGGCTGCAGATACTTTAGAAAACAGCTGCAAATATTTAATGGGCTCAGAATTTGGGGAGGGGCATATATATGCATATACCTTGCTTTATTGTCCTTTGTTTTACTGTGCTTCACAGATACTGCATTTTTTACA
Source organism: Lemur catta (assembly GCF_020740605.2). Taxonomy (NCBI): domain Eukaryota; kingdom Metazoa; phylum Chordata; class Mammalia; order Primates; family Lemuridae; genus Lemur; species Lemur catta. The sequence continues at coordinate 12,496,651 of NC_059138.1, read as the reverse complement.
AATTGAAGGTTTGTAGCAACCCTGCATTGAACAAGTCTATCGGCACCATTTTCCCAACAGCAGGTACTCACTTGGTGTCTCTGTGTCACATTTTGATAATTCTCACACTATTTCGAAATCTGTCATTATTATTATATGTGTTATGGTGACCAATGATCAGTGATCTTTGATGTTATTATAGTAATTATTTTGGGCCAACATAAACTATGCCCGTCTAAGATGGCGAACTCAAATCATGTTGTATCTGACTGCTCCCTCGACTGACCATTGCCCCTTCTCTCTCCCTGTTCTTGGGCCTCTCCCCTACCAGAGACACAATACTGAAATTAGGCCAGTGAGTAACCCTACAATGGCCTCTAAGTATTCAGATGAAAGGAAGAGTTGCACATCTCTCACTTGAAATCAAAAGCTAGAAATGATTAAGCTTAGTGAGGAAGGCATGTCGAAAGCTGATAGGTTGAAAGCCAGGCCTCTTGTGCCCAGTAGTTAGCCAAACTGTGAATGCAAAGGAAAAGTTCTTGAAGGAAATTAAAAGTGCTACTCCAGTGAACATTCTAAAGAACGTGAAATAGGCTTATTGCTGATATGGAGAAAGTTATTGTGGTCTGGATGGAAGATCCAACCCAGCCACAATATTCTCTTCAGCCAAAGCCTAATCCAGAGCAAGGCCCTAATTCTCTTTAATCCTATGAAGGCTGAGAGAGGTGAGGAAGCTGCACAAGAAAAGTTTGAAGCTAGTAGAGGTTGGTTCATGAGATTTAAGAAAAGAAGTCATACCCACAACATAAAAGTGCAAGGTGAAGCAGCAAGTGCTGATATAGAAGCTGAAGCAAGTGATCCAGAAGATCTCAGATCATACACTAAACAACAGATTCTCAATGTAGATGAAAGCCTTCTGTTGGAAGAGGCCATGTAGGACTTTCATAGCTTGAGAGGAAAAGTCTGTACCTGGCTTCAAAGCTTCAAAGGACAGGCTGACTCTTGTTAGGGGCTAATGTAGCTGGTGATTTTAAGTTGAAGTCAATGCTCACTTACCATTCTGAAAATCCTAGGGCCCTTAAGAATTACGCTAAATCTATGCTGCCTGTGCTTTATAAATGGAAAAACAAGCCTAGATGACAGCACTTCTGTTTACAGCATGTTTTATTGAATATTTTAAGCCCAATATTGAGACCTACTGCTCAGAAAAAAGAGATTGCTTTTAAAGTATTACTGTTCATTGACAATGCATCTGGTCACCCAAGAGCTCTAATGCAGGTATACAAGAAGACTAATGATTTCATGCCTGTTAACACAACAGCCACTCTGCAGCCCATGGATCAAGGAGTAATTTTGACTTTCAAGTCTTATTATTTAGGAAATACATTTCGTAGGGCTATAGCTGCCATAGATATTAATTCCTCTGATGGATTTTGACAAAGTTAATTAAAACCTTCTGGAAAGGATTCACCATTCTAGATGCCATCAACAACATTCGTGATTCACAGGAGGAGGTCAAAATATTAACGTTAACAGGAGTTTGGAATAAGTTGATTTGAACCCTCAGGGAAACTTTGAAGGGTTCAAGACTTCAGTGGAGGCAGTAATTGCAGATGTGGTGGGAATAGCAAGAGAACTAGAATTAGAAGTGGAGCCTGAAGATGTGACTGAATTGTTGCAATCTCATGATCAAACTTGAATGGATGAGGAATTGCTTCTTATGGATGAGCAAAGAAAGTGGGTTTCTTGAGATGGAATCTACTCCTGGTGAAGATGCTGTGAACATTGTTGAAATGACAACAAAGGATTTAAAATATTCCATAAACTTAGTTGATAAAGTAGTAGCAGGGTTTGAGAGCATTGACTCCAATTTTAAAAGAAGTTCTACTGTGGGTAAAATGTTATCAAGCAGCATCACATGGACAGAGAAATCTTTCATGAAAGGAAGAGTCAAATCTATGCAGCAAACTTCATTGTGGTATTATTTTAAGAAATTGCCACGGTCACCCCAAACTTCAGCAACTACAACCCTGATCAGTCAGCAGCCATCAACATCGAGGCAAGACCTCTGCCAGCAAAAAGATTACAACTTACTAAAGGCTCAGATGATAGTTAGCATTTTTTAGCAATATTTTTAAATTAAGGTATGTACACTGTTTTTTAGACATAATGCTATCACACATTTAACAGATTACAGTATAGTGTAAAAATAACTTTTATATGCACTGGAAAACCAAAAAAATTGTGGGACTCACTTTATTGCAATATTCACCTTTTTGAGGTGGTCTGGAACTGAATCAACACTATCTCTGAGGTATGCCTGTATTTATAATATGCCAGGCATTATTAGGTGCTTGGGATATTAGGAGACATTGGTGAAGAAAGCAGACAAATGGAGTGAACACAGCACATTTAATGTTGCCTACGAATTTCGGTTCTAACTTTAACAAAGGGTGCGGGTAGTAAGATGCCCCCAACCTTTGTCTCAATCTATCCCATCCATGTCTAAGGCCCCTCGCCAGGCACCACTCACTGGGATGGCTGTGCCAAACACCTGGGAAAAAACACTAGTATCCCAGATTCCTAAACTTGAGAACCCCAAGGAGTGTAAGGCAGGTCTTGTAACCAGCCCCTCCTGCCCCAGGCTACACAAAATTCTGGCTAAAACAACTTAGATTTGTGCTTAATAATATTCTGAGGCAGTCTGGGAGCTGGTAGATCAATGGGTGGGTGAGAGGCGAATACAAATATGAGAGGAAACAAATTTCCCAGAGGGAAGGTACAGATCACTGGGGAGAACCAGATTCTAGGATCCTTCTTAGCCAAGCTCTGCAAAGCTGTGCATTCGAGCTCATGCAGGAATAAGTTCACCCTTGTTCTCAACACAGATTCTCGTCACCACCCCCAGTAAGATGGTCACAGTCAGCAAACACAGATGGCCCACTGGGCCTGCAGAGACGGTCCACTGGGCCAACACATACACCCTGTCCCTCATCCTGTCCCCTGAAGCCTGGCCGGGTCCAGCGGGCACAGAGCTCCTGCTCCTTGACCGCATGAGCCTGGAGCTGATGACTCCTGCTTCCAAGAGACACTCCCTCCTCTCATTGTCTTGGCCCTGCAGCCTTCTCTCCATTTGTCCTTCCCACCTTCTCTCCCTACTGCTACTCCTACCTGGGAGTGATTGACAAGTAAATGATAACTTGACCTCTGAATAGCAAAAGCAGTTGAGAGCAGCTAGAGGCTGGGAGACAGAGGAAAGTCTGGAAGAACTGGCTTCTCACTCTCTCCCCTCTAGAGTTGGGGCCAATGTCAAGGGCCAGAAGGTGGGAGCTGGTGGCTGCTGTCTGGTTCTCTTCCAAGGGCTTTGGTGTGGGGTATGATCCTGGCTAAAGGTAAATGTCTGAGGGGACTATTTTGCTACTTATTTTCATCTACAGCCTACAATTTTAGCATTGAATCTTTCTCTGAATAATATGGTATAAGATAATATTTGTGTATCAATCATATGTCTCCATTGACTATTTTTAACACCAGAGATGAGTTCCCATGTAAAATCACTTTCCCTCTTCTCACCTCCCACCCAACCAACATCCAGACAGCAAATTTAAAAATACTGATGTTCGTTATAAAGAGAATTCTGCCTCTATGGATATTTACCACCACCAGTACAGAACCTGGAAAAAAGGTTAGTCTAAGTGACCACCAAGTCATAAGATTTGGGGGGTATGTTCAGGAGCTTATGTATATTAAAATATACCACAATTTTATTTCCAGCCTTACTAAGAGTTCATATCTTATGGTATCACTGTGAGCCAAACCCCAATATTAACAAGGCAAATGAAGGGAAACTCTCAAAATGAAAACTTTCCTAATTGCCAGTTGGTGACCCAGAGCAAACACTAAAGATTAATCTTGTTATAGCCTGGAGATGCCTATTGGGTGCCACATTTGGCTGGAGTGTAAACGCAGCCATGGCCCCTGCAGTGTCCTCCCCAAGAAATGGGGAAATGAGCTTCTGGTGAGGTGGGGGGTGGGCAGGTTTGCTCTACTACGGGGAAAACTTAGAAGTCAGGCACATGCAATCAGAGAAGAGGCCACATTTTGTTGACATTAATGGGGCTGCATAATTCAATCACCACAATGATGTCCATGTGCTAAACGGAACCTTGACGTCCTCAGGATTATGGTTTAGACAGTGCAAGTGCATCATCTTTATGTTACTTATGTTATATGCTATCTTATGAGAAAGAATTGGCTATTTTCACACATCATCATTTATATATATTAGCTAAACTGCAAATTCTTCGGAGGTAGAATGTTTTTGTCTCAATTACCTGGTGTCTGTCGGTGGTGCCCAGTGCTCAGTGTGCTGCAGGGAGGTGCTCAGAAGTGTCTCTCACCAGATGAGCCCAGCCTGGAGCTCTTCCCCGTGCAAACTTGCCTGTCCTTGCTGGACCCAACTTCCCACTGGCCCAAGGGTAGTGTTTGGTTTCACATGTAATCATGTGGCTCAGGCTTGCTCTTTGCTAGAGAAGTTAGGACTAATGGGGGTCTAGAGATTTCTAACTCTGAAATTAGAAAAAGAGGAGGAGAAGGAAAGTCAGGTGGAATGAGTCAGTAAGCATAAGAGATGCAGAGCTTCCCCAACAGGGGACAGGGACAGAGGCCTTTGGACAGCCTGCCGGGTGGAAGGCGGGTGGGGCATCCTCACTGCCATCCATGCTGAGAGCTCACCAGGGGCTGGGGGAGCCACAGCCTAGGGCCCAGGCAATGCAGGAACAGGGAGCAGCTGACACGACAGGTTTAAAGGGGCTGCAGAGAAAGTGCTTGGGACATGAGTTTCACCCAGAAGGCCTCCAGACCACTCCAGAACACTTATTTGCTGACCTAAGTCAGTTTAAAGGCACAGTGACTGCACCAGCACAAGGGCTACTTGCTAGAGAATGTCTGCCTCCGTTTAAGGCCTCAGCACTGGACATGGAGTGAGGGGAGAGTGAAGGTCAAGGGCAGGAACACAGGGCAGGCTCTCGACAAATGCTGGTTCCCCTACAAACCAATCCCTGATCCTGGCCAACCTCTACTCAGCAGGCCTGCAAATGCTCACCTTTGGCCCCTGGCCTAGTGCCTTAAGCCTCGTGTGTCTTTGATGTAAATTTGTTCAACGGGACTCTGTAATGAAGGAGGTGGGGTTAGGTAATTGCCAAGGTCACTTTTGGGGCCACAATGCTGGGATTCTGTGGGAAATCTCTTTTCTTTAGACAAAAGGAAAACGCCCCTCCTTGTTATCACGGCCTGATATTGGCTATGTACATGGTTAGCTGCAGAGCAGGTTTCTATGTCCCTACAGTTGCACAGTTCTATTGTGCACACATCTGGCACCCTTGCTGATAAAATCGAACATCAAGTTACCAACAGTTGTTGGTAATTTAGCACTCTAATGAGCCCTTTACCATTATAATTAATAAAGTTCAGTGTTCGTATCTGTGGAGACAGTGACAACAGACTTACGCTGTCTTTTTATATAATAAGACAATGATACCAGACATCCAAGGTAATGAAGCCTTGCTCTTTTGAGTTGTTTACCCCCTTCGTAGTAATATGTTACTTGGAATCATTTAAACTGCAACCTGGTACCACTGTGTGGAACACAATTTATGTATGAAAAACTGGACCAAAATGAAAGCTTGACCCTTAACCTCATGAACCCTCACAGACCACGGGGGACGAGTGTGGCACAGCGGGCTGTCTCGTGGTGCAGAGCCAAGCAGGACAAGGAGGTGAGCCCTGGTGTCAGGAGGGCTGGCCGCGCCTGGCCAGGGCTGCTGGCCTGGCTCTGTCCTGGCTCTGGGTCCTGGAACACGTCAGGTTCTCAATTTCCACATGTGAACGTGGGGACGAAACAGAGCTGCTCTGGTGACTGAATGAAATGGCATACGTGATGGTTCTCTGTCAAGTGCATAATTATATTTATGCCTTAAAGACAAAGAATGCGTTCAGAACTGTGTCCTATGAAAAAAATCCAGATCTTTTAATAGAACTATATGACACACATATTTCTTCTTTTAGAGAAGGTATTAAATCTACCCAAACCAGGATATTTATAAAAAGAAAGGATTTTTAAAACTTCATATATTAAAAAATAAAATTTAAGAAAGGTGAAAGGTTTTTAATATAACATTACATGCATCTCTATATAGAGACAGTATACAGGCAGTTTTTTTTGGTTTTCTAAAAATTTTAAATAGGCTGGTGCTCAGAGAAATGACCAGCATGGTACAATGTCTAATTATGAAGTATCTGAAACTTTTTTTTTTTTAATATAGGGAATTTATTTGGGCCAAGGGTGAGGACTGCAGCCAGTATTTCTTTTTTTTTTTTTTGAGACAGAGACTCGCTCTGTTGCCCGGGCTAGAGTGAGTGCCATGGCGTCAGCCTAGCTCACAGCAACCTCAAACTCCTGGGCTCAAGCGATCCTACTGCCTCAGCCTCCCCAGTAGCTGGGACTACAGGCATGCGCCACCATGCCTGGCCCCGGCTAATTTTTCTATATATATTTTTAGCTGTCCATATAATTTCTTTCCATTTTTAGTAGAGACGGGGTCTCGCTCTTGCTCAGGCTGGTCTCGAACTCCTGAGCTCCAACAATCTGCCCGCCTCAGCCTCCCAGAGTGCTAGGATTACAGGCGTGAGCCACCGCGCCTGGCTCAGTATTTCTTTTTTGAAGAAATATATATATTTAATAACATGTAGAGCTCATTTTTATTTGGCACCAACAACTACCTAGAACACAACCCAGAACCTGGAAGAAAACTCAAAAAGCCTTTGAGCACCGAAAATCAACATAAAAGCTACACACTCAGCTCACACACACTGGGTGCAGAGAGAGCCCCAGGCTCTCCCCAAGAGGCTGCTTCACGTCCTGCACTGTGTTTCCGAGTCCGCAACTCGCACAGCAATCCTGTCAGGGATGCAGGATGGGTGCTTCTCCCGTGGTGTAGACTGAGGGGTCTGCAGCTTCCTGACAGGAAGCAGAATTCTATCCTCATCTGTAGAATTGGGGTGGGGGCGGTTAGATCCACATGATAGAAACTGTACTGTTATTATCCTCCAATTGAGAAAATACAAAATGCCAAGAAGCCACAGTCACCAAGTCACATTTTCCAATACACTGATCACAACAGCATCTATATACATTAGGAAAAAGTTGTGCGCTTATGTATCAGACATAATTTGGTCTGCAAACATTATGTGGGGGGAGCACGTTAGTGACGAATGCCCATCCCAGGCTGGGAAGAGGTGGCCAGGGGCTTACAGGTCTAAATTCCAGCATCAGAGACTTGCTCAAAGTCAGGCGCCCAGCTTAAGGCTAGAATCCAGGTCCTCTGGCTCCTACGCCAATATTCTTTTCCATGCCCTCCAACAGCTTTGGTTTCTTGATTCTGCACTCATGAAGAGAGGAGAACATGACGTTAGAACGAGAGGCTCTGAAGGAGGGGCTGGCACGCTGGCCGCAGGGAGCAGAGATGCCCGAGCCCTGAGAGGAGCAGACACCAATGACTAGGAGAAAATGGAAATGCTCTGGGGGCAGAAAGACCGGCTCTGTCACGGATATAGAATTGTGGGCAATTTAACCTCTTTGAGCTTGTTTCCTCACCTAGAAAATGAGGATAATGTCTACCTGCAAGAGTTGCGAAGAATGGAGATAATGTATGTAAAGTTCCTGGCATATAATAGGTACTTAATAAATGGCAGAATAAATTCTAGTTAGAATTGTAGGAATTCAATGAATACAGACACCAGGAGCCTTTTAACTTTGGAGCAGAGAGAAGTAAACATCTAAATAGAATAAGAAGTGCATCTCTGTGTCTGAATATGTTTCATCACATTCAAAATGATAATCCCAAGGGATTAGGACACGATTCAACTGGAGCGAGGGCACCATTTGGAGGAAGAAATGTGTGTTTGGGGGTCAGACATATTTGGTTCAAATATCAGCAGCACTAGTTATGAGCCTTGTGCCACTTGGCAGTTGATTTTCTGAGACTCAATTTTCTCATCTGCTAAATGGGAATAATGATGGTTGTCACGAGGATTAAATGTAGGCCCCTGGTCTTTAGCAGGTGCCATTCCCCTTTTGTCCTCTACTCTGTGTCAGAAGGCAGGGGATGCTATGGTGTCTTCTGGTTAAATTTCGGTTCAGAAAAATGAAAACATTTTAAGTACGGTGTTGAAATGGGTGCACATGGACTATCTTTATTTTCCAGCAGTGTGTAACTCATGTAGACATTTCTAAAAACATCTGCATCCATCACAGTACTGAAGTACCATAGCCAGCATGCAGGAAGCACTCAATAAATGCTTGCTGCAAACTGAATACATGAAAGGAGTGATAACCTAATTCTAAAAACAAGCCACTTCCACGTGCATAAGGAGCACAGTCTTTCCTTGAAGTAATTAATTCTAAACTCAGAAAAAAACTGGACTTGAAAAAGCAGGAACACGTTTTTCCTATTCAATAAATAAGCAAGAAAGGTTACGTGTGAGGGGTCTGCCTCACTCCGTACGTAAGGTTTCTCAGGCTTGGTTGGAACAGGCATATTTTGAGTTAGCAGAAATTCATTGAGCCTTCCTGACTTATGAAATAAATGTATGAAGTTCAACCTGTGCCCCTACAACTCTCACATGCTCCGCTCTGCCTGAGACACGCATGTTCTCACATGCTCCACAAGACACCAGATATGTGGCAAGAGAGCAAGGTTCTGTCACCTAGCCCAGTCATGGACACCCCCATCACCACGACGAAGGTAACCTGGGCTGACGGTGACGTACCCCAGCAACACACGGCTCAGCTCCCTCAGGGGGTCCTCTACCGAGGCAGGACCAAAGGCACAGGGCACTGCCATGCTGAGGGGTCATTCTTGCCCCAGCCCAGATCCACCTTTGGCCTCTGGAACCACATGGGGACTCCATTCTGGTCTATGTGGGTCTCATAGGGTCCTCGCCACACGCCAGGGTTCAGCCACCTGGATGAGCCCACCATTACCTGGTGGCCTGATCATCCCTGTATGCCCAGGACGGGAGTGACCAGGAGCCACTTATGAGCAGGAGGAGCAGCTGCCACAGCCTAACTCTCGGTACCCAGACATTAAAATAGACAAGGAACCGTCATGTGAGAAATGTCCAGCAAAACTGCTGAAGCCACAGTATTTATCTGCCTCAGATAACAGCTAAAATATACAATACACAGGCTCACTGCATGTTATACGGCCTGCTAATGTTTACCAGCATTTTTCCCAGCTAGCTGCTCCTAAACACGCTCTTGCCTTTGGCTGCAAGCTTCGCCATTTTGTCAAGAAAACAAAATGCCTGTCTGTAGCTCAGTGCACGGACTTCACTCACAAACACCATCTCCATGAAAACCTAATGAAAAAGTAATAAAAGTGAAATATAGTTTATTAATATTCATACTGTCTCCCACTGCCAGCAGCCATATGTGTTCTGTCATTAGAGGAGGAGGGTGCTTGTAGCCCAGTTCTCAGGGAGCCTCGGTCCTCCTCGTCAAAGTGACCCTCACAGCAGGCAGCTCAGGAGAGAAGGCGAGGCCTAAAGAGAACGGCATGATCATAGGTGGCCTGGAGACACCTCTCATGACTGGCGAGTTGGAGAGCCTTGCGGGGTTCACCACCCCACCTCCTGGGGCCACAACTCTGACCTGGGGCTGAGAATGCCAATCCCATCACCTGACGTCAGTGCTGCATGGGGAAAAAACTTCTGAACTCATGATATAGAAATGAATATATTTGAGCTCGAGGACATTAAAAAGTTTTTCAAGAGGCCAGAGGAAAGCAAAGAATCATAACAAATTGGAATGATTTACAGGACAAATGTTAATGGTTCATTAAAACCAATACAAACTTCCGGGAAGAGAAAGAACATATACTCAAGAAAAAAATCTAGGAAAGGGAGATTTACAAAGAGTCACAAAATATACCCTGCAAAAGATGTTTTGGACAAATTACCCAAAATTATGGAAGAAGCATGACTGGGGAATAAAATGCCCACAAAAACAGAGTTTAATGAGATCCTGTCCCACAGCTCAACTTTGATCACAGTGATTCTGTCTAATTTCCGCACTGGCTTCTCCTCCAGGGAAGGGCCTGGTTCTGACCATGGTTCTGGCCATGGCTCACCGCCTTGCTTTTAATAGGTGCCCAGTAAGTGTTCCTTGAATGAAGGGGCAAAGAAAAGTAACAACAAATCAGGACTTGGGTAAGAGCAGACATAACACGAATGTTTAGGACTTGGGAGAACTGGCCAGAAGGAGGCAAAGTGTGCTGGCGATGAAAAGCAGGAAACTGAGGCAAAAAGAAGGCAGCTAGAAAGCCACTGATAATGTGATGTTTGTTGAACTTTGGCTGCTTTTGTTGGTAATAGGGAGGAAAAAGCAAATATGTAAATACACAAGTGGTAACATGCAAGTTTCTTGCTTATATAAAGGCCTGTGAGAATGAGATATAATTATCTATGTGGCAATCTAGGAGTGGGAAGAGAAAAATGCAGTCTTTTCTGATGAGAGACGATAATTGATGATAAAACCAAACCAAGCCCAGGTACTTTGCACTTCCACTAAATAGCTGCACAAAGAAAGGGACATGAATGGAAGGGAGGGTGAAAAAGGGTAGAGCCAAGCAGAGACCGAAGGAATACTTGCATCTCCCTGGAGTGGACACTCTACAGGTGACACATTTCACAGCATTTCTTCCCCAGAGAGGTTGCTGTTTCTGTGCATTTCCATGGGCCAGGCACCGATGTGTGGATTTCATTAATCCTCAAACTTTTATAAGACAGTGTTACCATCTCTGGCACAGGGATCAGAAAGCAGGGGTGCAGGAAGGTTAAGTAACTTGCCCAAGGACACATGGACAGTAAGCTCTAGAACTGAAATTTTATTAAATACTTAGAAGTTTGCCAATTTTAGTAGAGAGTGCCACACCTGAGGCTGGCCTGGCTCTGGGAATTCCTGGCTCACGGTGCACACTACACCTGTTCTTCAGGTAAGACTACGTCCATTAGGGCCATGCCGCACGGGTGCCCAGGGGCCTCAAAGAGAACTAGGATAAAGCTGCTCCTTTTCTTCCCAAGCCAAGAAAAAAAAAACCCAAAAGATGATACCCTAGTGTTTCAGCCTAGAGTCAGAAAAGTATAAATCATCTTCAAAAATTTGCTTTTATAAGGATTTTTAAAGTCAGCTCCTACAGTTACTACACAAATACAGCTCTCAAAGATACTCATATTCTAGCTGGCACTACTAACAATTCTAGAAATGTACAAATAAACAAAAAGGGCCTAAATCTTAGCTCCCAGTAAAATCTCATCCCATTCCAACTTCTCAGGCTGAAAAAAGTCCTTTTTTCTTTTTCTGTTTAAGTATAATTTATTAACTGGGTGCAGCTGGTGTGCACCTATAGTCCCAGCTATTTGGGAGGCTGAGGTGAGAGGATTGCTTGAGCCCAGGAGTTCAAGGTCAGCCTGGACAATATACCAAGACCCTTGTCTCTTAAAAAATTTTATTGAGGTGGAATTCGCATACATAAAATTAGCGGTTTTAAAATTAACAACTCAGTGGCATTTAGTACATGCACAACGTGTATAAACCACCACTTCTACCTAGTTCTAAAACATTTCATCACTTGGAAGTAAAATCCCTTATTCATTAAGCAGTTTGTCTCCACTCTCCCCTCGTCCCAGTCCTTGGCAACCATTGATTTGCATTCCGTCTTTATGGATTTACCTACCTGGGTTATTCGTATAAAGAGTATCATACAATATGCGACTTTTTGTCTCTGGCTTCTTTCACTTAGCATGATGTTTTGGATGTGTACCCATTGTAGCATATATCAGTATATCATTCCTTTTTATGGCCAAATAATATTCCACTGTATGCTATACCACAACCTGTTTGTACATTCATCCACTGATGGACACTTGGGCTGTTTCCACCGTGCGTTGCTGTGGACATGCACGCACAAGTATTTGTTTGAGGCCCTGTTTTCACTTCCAGGGTATATGCCTAGGAATGGAATTGTGGGGATCACAGGGTAATTCTATGCTTAACTTTTTGAGGAACTGCCAAATCATTTTCCACAATGGCTGTACCATTTTACATTCCCACTAGCAATGTGTGGGGATTCCTAAAAAAGTTATTTTAAATATAATTCGTGAAAAAAAATTCCTGAAATGATTTTCATTAATGTTGACCTTTGCAGCTCGTGAAAGGCTCAGGGGATTTGCGTACCAGCTTTCCTTTGACAGGCCTGGCGAAATCTCTAATCCTCAACACCCTACGCCCCACCCCCCTCAAGCACAGAGGATATGTTAATCACCACAACAGACACCCAATCTAGCCGGATGCCCAGGACTGACACTCAGGCCACAGTTATAAAACAAATGTTATGTCCAAAAGTTCTGTCAAATGCAAGGAGGCATACACTACAGATTTCAAATGCAGCAAGAATTTATAGCAGAGAGGAGAGATGAACGGAGAGCAGAGTGGCCAGAGAAAGATGAACAGAGAAATGAAGCCTGAGTAAGACCTTGAAGGATGGTATAATAAATAAGAGAACAACAGCATCTGAATGGCCTGCCTTAGCGAGCGGGTGGCCCTGCTGGCCCTGGCATGCACAGTGGCTTGGACAGCAAGAACCCTGAGCGGGGTGTGGGGGGGGCACTGACAAGTGGGACCCGCCATCCCTTCACCAGCACAGGGCAATATCTCATTTCCCCGGGGCCGCGGGGAGTGCACCTCCTGCATAGGATCCCCCTCCTACCTGCTAGGAAAGGCCACGCTGTCATGTTTTGTTAGAAATGTTCAATTTCTGTGGCAAAACAAACCCAGCAACTCCCATGCTGTGCAGGCAAAATTGAAAGTATTTAAGTGTGGTGAGTCTTGCTTGCGAGAGGGAGAGGGGATGACATGAATATGTACGAGGCCCCTCCCCACTTCCTCTACAACCTGGAGAACAGAGCCCCGCGTGCCTTCCTTCCACAGCCTCCCACACGGCAAGAAGTTAGATTTTGTCCAGAGGAAGTTCTACCGCAGAGCAGGTGAGTGTGAGCACCTCAGGTGTCCCTGCCATCAACAGGCAGGGCCAGGCCTGCAGTCAGGAGGGGGCTGGGATGGGCCCCTCTGCACCAGGCGCAAGGTGACCCTTTCCCTTCAGACAGTTACATTCCTATGCCTAGGCTCGCGGGGCCACAGCTGACGCGGGTCTGAAGCCATCATAGCACTGGGCAGCGGTCTGTGCCCAGCAGAAGTGTGCAGAGAGAACGCACAGACGTGTGTCATGTAGGCACGCCCTGGAAAACACACATGCTCCCTGGGCTGCAGCCCGCACGGCCTCTGTCTCGGACACTGACTGGTTAATTTCAGAGCAGGGGCAAGCACTGCTCTGTCCAGGGCCATCAACGACATGATCATTGCCTCAGACATAACTGAGCAATAATGCAGATCCACACAATGTCCGCACAGAACCAAGCACGCGGTGCCCAACGTGACAGGAAAACAAATACTCAGCGGCATTCTCTAGAGGACAGGACACCCATTTGTGTGAGATGGGGGAGGGGAGAGCACCGACTTAAGACTGCTTAAATCAAACGCATTCCTGAGGTTGCCCGGGGCCAGGCCTTTCTGGGGACAGCCTCCAGCTCCCCGCCTCTGCACCCCATACCCTGGGGACCCTCAGCATCCCTGTTTCCTGCAACAGGGCAAGAATCATCTGGACAGAGCCTGTGCTATTGTTTTGGTCACCGACACGTGGATGACCCAGGGCCAGGCACTGACCACACAGTACCCTTCAAGATGGGGGGAAAAAGCTGCAAGAGCCACCCTCTGAGTGAGCATATGGTCACATAAAGCCATGTTCCTGGAAACACTCAGAAAATGTGAGTAACCGTCATAACCTAAGGCCTGGTCAGACACAAACTCTTCTGTTTAGTGCAAATGGAGAGCTATGCACCAACTTTTTAAATGGGTATTTCCTGTGTATACACATGCACTTTATTCTCTGAAATCTGCATGTTTACAGTTAACCCTCCCACTCCAGTCAGCCTTTAAGTGACCTCTTTTCTCCTCAGTTCATCTCTCTCCTGAGACCGTGACAGAATTCCCCTCTGGGTTCCACGGGGGAGCCGTTCGGGCCAGCTCGGTGCCGGCTCCTTTCTCTGGGGCCTGGCCCTCCCTCGCCCTAACGGGGTGTGCCCGGGAGATGTTATCCCTCCGGGGAAGATGGGGAACATGCCCCAAACCCAGGACAGCCTTCTCTTTCTTCACATCCCCTTGGCGTCTGCACAGCCACGCACACAGTAGGTGTGCAAGGCCACCTGCTGAATGAAGCTCACAAAGCCGAGCGATGAGGTGAAGGAAGAGACAGGCCTTTCTATGCGGACCATGACGTGCAACGGAAACAGGAAAAGCCAGAAAAAGTAAAAATGGCACATTTCTCAGAGAATATCTATCCTCAATCTCACTGTTTCAGCCAGCACCGGCACCAACCTAACTTGGATCTGCTCGGCCCCAAACTGAGAGACACGCGAATACGTTTCCTGCAGGGGCAGCCCTGACTCACGAAGGTGAAGTGCTCAGCCGGTGACAAGCTGAGGGCCAAGGCTTCTCACTGTGTCCCCAGGGTCTACCCCTGGCTGTGTCTGGGGATCTCCCACCTATGGCTGAGGTGTCCACCTGGATTAGTCTGAGAACTCTGGGAATGCAAACCGGTACAGGGGGAGAAGAAGAAGGAGAAGCCAGGAATAGGGAGGTCATGGTTAGGGTAATACTCTATAGTCTCGGCCACGTGCAAGACACGGAGAGGTTGTGAGGCTGAACGCGATGCTTCAAACTTGACAAAGATGTTCATGGTTCCCAAAGCCCTCACCTGGACGTCGCCTCTTACCCAGTGACCTGTGGAAACGCCACATCAGAGGGGGAGAGGCTTATCCTGAGGAGTCACACAGCTGGTGGGACGCCGAGACCCAGGTCTCCGTTCCGCTTCCCGAGACATGCTGAAGGTGGCAGGTCATGCACGCTCACTGAACAAGGTTGATAAAATTGGCCTTGATTCTCTCACAGGGTCTGAGAGCCTGACCCCAGCCCCAAGAAGTGTGTAATTTCTTTGCTGATCAAATGGATGGATCAATGACTAACAAGACAGAGTATTCTCAATGCCAAATATTTAGAGGCCGGATACATCTCGTCTGGTTGTGGTGAATTTGGCACTTGAGTTTCCCAGAGAGTGTGCTGGGGCTGGATTTGGAGGCTGGGGGTGGGATGGGAGTGGGGAGGGAGGGCAGGGAAGGCATCCTAAGCCGAGGGTGCCACGTGGGCTGGGGCCACTGGTGAGCAGGTAGGGCTGGTGCAGAGGCTGCGTGCTGAGATACGGTGGAGGGGCAGGTTGAGGCCACCCGAGAGGACTTGGAATCCCAGAATTTCCAATCCCAGGTCAGGATCTGGATGTGGGAGCTAGAGTGGGGAACAGAGGATCCAGCAGAGACTCAAGGAAAAAACTTTAGGCAATGGCTTCTGGGAAAGAAAAGGGAAAGTTTGAGAGCAAAGAAGGACCAAGGCTGCTTAGGACACTGCAGGGCAGCCCGAGGGCCCAGGGCAGGGTGGGGGCAGCCTGGCAACAAGGTGGGTAGCCCTGAGCTCAGCCCAGCAGACCCCCAGACCCTGAAAACCCTCAAAGTCTTGAACTGGCTTCTCTGAGCCACAGAAGACACCATGGGAGAACAGTTACATGCTGTCGACCCTCTTACTTCTTCCAAAAAAACAAGTGAAAGCCCCTGTCTGTGGGGAAGGAAGGAAGGAACCTGGCTCTGTGCCCGGCATGTGGCCTTGGGCCGCAGCCCAGTCACCGGGGGGTGTGGCCCAGGTTGAGCTGCTGGGATCACTCCAGGGCACAGCCCCTCTCCAAGGCCCAGCACTTGGAACCAGGACAACAAGGTAACCCATTACATCCGAGATGGCAAGCAGGTGCTCTCTCTCTGGGGGATGGGGGGGTGGCAAAAGACCTTTCCTGCAAAACCAGCTACTTCTCTGTAGGAAGTATGAACATTCCCTCAGGTGAGAGGCTTGCCACAGGGATAACTACTGCAGGGAAACCATACTGTGTCACATGTGGGTGTGCAGGCCACAGCCGTGACAAGGTAAGAACCAAGGGGAGGAGCCCTGGGCAGGGTAAGGTTGGAAGAACAAATTCCACTAATATTTAATCTTCTTTCTGGACTTCCAGAGTCCTGGGATGTCAGCAGTAAGTTTGTCAATTCTGTTTCTAGTGGTCACTGTCCTTAACTTTTGGAGGACAAGTCCATGAACTAGACATGAAACACCACAAAAAGAAACTGCACGATATCAATGCTTCTGTCACCAGCAGCTGTTTATTCCCCAGAGCTGTTTTCGTCGATTCCCCCCGTCCGGCTGTTTCCAGAAATGACTGTTACCCTCCTGGCCATCCTGTGACAGGATGAACAAAGATATCTCTTTTACCCAAACACAACACAACAAAACAAAAACAGGAAGAAAAATTAGGCACAGTAAGGCTTAAGGGTTTGTAACATTATCAACAATTTCCTCAGAGGCCTTTACGGGTAAATAGATTTAAATTTTTTATTGTAAAAATATTTTGAAGTTGAATTTTATTTTTTTTAATGTAAAATTCTATGAGTTTTAGCCCAGGTATAGATTTGTGTCACCACCACCACATTCAGGATACAGAACAGTTCCATCACCCTAAAACCTCTCTGCGGCTGCCCAGGGTGAATGCTTGACTTTCACAGCGGAGAACATCATCTGACTCTCTTGGTGCCAGATCTGTTTATATTCTGGGGGTTCACACTTAGTGCATTTTTATTTGCCAATATAAGTTCAAATTTACAAAAAGAAGAGGACTAGAAATCCTTTACTGGAGGTCAGAGGATGACAAAGAAGTGGTACCAACCGTTTGTTTGTCATGTTCTGGCCAGCGAACTTTTACTTTATGGCCAACATCTCTGTAAACGAGGCTGCAGCCGGGGATGACACTTCCCCAGCCGTGAGAATCAGGACTAGGAAGGGGCTCTAACTGCAGCAACGCCATGGGCCAGTCTCTCGCTACACACACCTCACACGCCCCATACACACGGCCAACACACGCATAGACCACACACCCCAAAATATACACACACAGACCACACCCAGCACATACACCAGCACACCCCAGACACCCCAGACACACATGCTAGCACACACAGACCACACACACTGAGACACACATACAGACCACACATATACCACACTCCCCTGCACACCCAACATACACATACCCCCCAAACACAGACTCCACACCTCACACACACACACACACACACACACATACCAACACACGCACCCCCCCCACACACACACACATGGTGCCCTCAGGGGAGCCTCTGAACAGGGTCTGTGGCATCACTCCAGTCCTGGCCCTTTGACCCTTGTGACATCAGTGGTGATGGGCGTGGGTGCAGGAAGTACTGGCAGGTGTCTGCTGAGTCTCACTGCCCAAAGCATCCTGGCACCAATTCCCACATTCTTCCGAGGCCCCCGTGCCCAGACTGCAGGTCACAGGACTCCAGCGTCACTTCAGAGAGACACCAGCAGCAGCAGCAAGTCAAGAATGGTGCACCTGCCTCCCTTACCACACACCGCCCAAGTCTGTCCTCCCTCCAGACTCCTGAAGAGACTTCGCTCCTCTCCCCAAGTGCTAACCACTTTGTTGCACTGGACGCTGTCCCTTCCTGACACCAGAGGAGACCCACCAACCTCACTCCCAACATCCAGGCACTTGTTCCTGCAGCATCTGCCGAGTGATGTGTCCCATGCAGGACCTCTGGAAGAGGTATGAGGCCCAACTCCAAGGAGCTTGGGAATAGTGGGGATGTCAGGCTTACAGACAGCAGATGATGATACCAGGCCAGATAAAATACAGGCTGCAATGCATGCGTGTATGCTGGGCAGGGAGCAGGGGAGAGTGTGATGGTTATTGACAGTACAGTTGCTACGTGCCAGGTGTGGTATGGGTGCGTCACACGCATGAGGCTATCTCACTCAGTCCTTGTGATGACCTCACCAACTGGTTGTAGTTTTCCCTCTTAAGAGAAAAGAACAATGAGCCTCAGAGAGGTTTGGGAACTTGCCTAGAGTCACACAGCTATCAAGTAGCAGATCTACAATTCAAACTCAGGTCTGTCTGCCCAAGTATATTCATGATAATAAAAATAATGACAATGATGACAGCAGTAGCAGGTACAAAAACAGCAGCTAACACTTACTGAGTGCTGACTATGTGCCAGGCACGTGTTGAGCGCTTATGATTAGCCTGTTCTCTCCAGGAAAGCTTTGTTCATTGGGCTCGTATGTATGAAGACAAAGGTACAGGAATATGACCAGCATGTCCGCAAAGCCTCGAAAACCAGAAAAGCAGATTAGAGGTTACGCGGCCCAGAGGATGACACTGTCTTTATATCCTCAAGGTTACACAGTCAGGTCTTGCTGTGTTCGGTCCCCGCTTTACGCTGGGGAAGTCATTTCTAATTCTCTGAAAGGTATAATGGGACAAGACAGATGTTGGCCGATTTCAGGGAACTGATCTATTAGAAGCTGAGTCAGCTGTCTTCAAGCCTTAAATTTAAACCTTACAGGTGGAAAGACAAAATGGGAATATACATTTTTGGTGAGAGGTGTGTGCTTCTCAAGAGGCTGATGGTGGGGCCCCGTTGAGCCAGGGCTCAGAGCTGCTGGATGCTACATGCCCGATACGTGGCCGGCAGTGAAAGTGCCGGCGAGAGAAGACAGGAAACCAGGCACGCGAGAGCCTCTGGGCTGTGATGGCGTGAGCTGAGCTGTAAAGCATGAGGCCGCTGATATCCATTTGGTCAGCTAGTCATTCACTCGTCACACAGATGAGCCTTGGGGAATGGTGTGTGCAACATCTATTAAGCAGGAAGGGAGAAGGCATGGAAGCAGAGTACCTGACCACCACCTGCCTCCACTGTTCTGTGACAACCTGGTGTCTCTGGCACGCAGACCCCTCCTCTCTCGGCTGTTCTATCTCAGAGCCCGACCTGGCCCCACCTGCCGGCGGGTGGCCAGCTCACACGGGAGGGTGGCATGGAGGCAAGAGTCATGTCCAGCTTCAGATCCCAACTCCTCCGAAAACAAAATTTAGAGCTCTACTCTGAATTCTTAGCCTACAGTTTTCAAATTTGCCTAAAAAGGCATTTTCCTTTCATTCTCTTCCTATTTATAAATGCCACACATGCGATTGCTGGAGAGGACACAGAGTGATGCCCCAGGCACCCTGCTGCGAGTCACACATCCCCAATTCAGCCGCACTGTGGGCTCAGGTCTGTGCACCGGCCATCACTTTGCTTTTCTGATTCAGAGCTGCCTCCGACCCTGCTCAAGCCCACTCAGTCCTGGCACAAGCTCAGCCCAAACAAAAGCACAGGGGAGGCAACGCCCTCAAGGACAGCCCTCAAACACGGGGACCAGAGCCCCAGCCTCCTGCCCTCCCCAGCATGGTCCCGGGAGGCCTGGCAGGCCCCTCAGAGGCAGATGGAATCCTGCTGCTCACAGCAGCCCGATGGCGGCACTTACTCCTCTTGGTCTTGTTCTCCCTCTTCCCTTATTCCTGCTTCCTGGGATCATCTCCCACGTAGCCCACCTGCACCCAGGCCCTTGCTTCTGGAGAAGTCCAAAGTAAGATGACTGCTTCATAACATCACCATCTCAACCTCTGCCCAGGGACAAGGGCCACAGGCCCCCAGCCCCAGGAGCCCTGGGGCTTGCCTCGGTCATCCTCATTGAGACCCTGCAGGAGCCAGCAGCCAGTGGGGGCAGAGAGGAGAAAGGCAGCCCCTGGGTTGGCTCAGCAAGGCTGTGGCTGGGAGCCTGGGAGGGATGGGGAGGGCACCCCGTCTGCACTGGCTATGACACAGGAGCCTGCTGCCACAGGGAGGCACCTAGGACTTCCAAGAGGCAAAACGACTCCAGGTGACACGCGCTTTGCCTTCTCAGCGCCATGAGAGGTGTTCATGCAACGGAGACAAGGGTGGGCCAGGACGGTGAAGCTGGCACAGTCAGCCCCTGGGACGGCCCATTCCATCACGGACAGGGCAGACACTGAACATCCAAGGGCACTTCTAGTCACATCTTGAAATCTCGGCACAAAACACAGCATATGGCACATCTTCGGAATTCAAAAAATTACTTGTTTGATGCATAAGTGAGGATTATAGCTCCAGACCCAGTTGTGGCTACAGGCAGAGTTCAGTAGCTCCCTAGCAATAAGTGCTGTATCTACTATAAATCACGCAAAAAGTAACATACATTCACGTCTCCTCTGCTGTTTCCTGCTTTCTCACTCCTCCTAACCACCCACTCCTTGCCAGCTCACCAACCCACAAAACCTCTCCTCTTTCTGGATCTCTTGCCACCACTGGAGCATAAACGTCTGACCACAAGTAATCTAGCAAATGGGCCCCACAGAGGGGCCACCAGGACAA
Source organism: Lemur catta (assembly GCF_020740605.2). NCBI lineage: Eukaryota > Metazoa > Chordata > Mammalia > Primates > Lemuridae > Lemur > Lemur catta. Next base: position 12,476,098 of record NC_059138.1, on the reverse strand, counting down.
AGATGCTGTCACTGGTGGCCTCATTCTCCAACCTTGACAGGGTACATGGTGCACCCCTGTGGCTGCGACTGGAGCCTAAGCCATCGAAAGCAACAGTTCTCAAAGGATAAAAAAATATTAACAATAATAATTAAGAAGGAAGAAACTTTTGGAGGTGACAGATAGGTTTATGACATAGATTGTGGTGGTTTCCAGAGTGTACACTTATCCCCAAACTCATCAAGTTGTAGACATTAAACATGTACAGCTTTTTGTGGGTCAATCATACCTCAATAAAGTGATTTAAAAAAATAATTTGCTGCAGAGCTTGTCCAAGTGCATGTTGCCTGGCTCCATCCCCAGAATCTGTTCATTAGGTTTGTTTTGCAGCCCAGGAATCTCCATTTTTAACAAGCACCCTGGGTGACTCTGGGGCAGGACAGTCCTTGGACCCCACTTTGAAAACTACTGGTCTTTACTTCGAGCCCAAGAGTGGTTCCAGCCCTGCTATCCGTCCTCGGGCAGGGGACATGTAGCTGGCAGCTCTGCAGCAAGGCAGAAAACTGGGCCAAGTTTCCAGGGCACGAACACCGCTTCTGCACCTGGGCCCTCAGTCTCTGGGGATGCTCAGGTAGGCTCACATGATCTGAGGAGTGTGTTTCATATAGTTTAATGTCTTTGAATGTGTGCATGGGTGTCCTTGCATGTACATGCATGCTTATTGCATGTGTCTGTATGTCTCCCTCCACATGGTGGGTATCTGTGTACGGGGTGTCAAGTGTCAGCTTCTCTGTCACCAAGGTTCTTACAGCACACCCATGTCTGCATGTCACGCATGGGCTTAAATTGTGTTACCTAGGATTGGGAGATAGGGAAGCCTTATACACCGTTGGTGGGAATGTAAATTAGTGCAACCTCTATGGAAAATGGCATAGAGATTTCTCAAAGAGCTAAAAATAGAACTACCCTATGACCAGCAATCCCACTACTGGGTATCTACCCAAAGGAAGAGAAATCAATACATTAAAAAGATACCTGCGCTCATGTGTTTATCACAGCACTGTTCACAATAGCAAAGATGTGGAACCAACATAAGTGTCCATCAGCAGAGGACTGGCTAATGGAAATGTGGTATATGTACACAATAGAATAACTATTCAGCCATAAAAAAAGAATGAAATCGTGTCTCTTGCAGCAACATCGATGGAAGTGGAGGCTGTTATCATAAGTGAAATAATTCAGACACAGAAAACAAGCACTGCATGTTCTCACTCATAAGTGGAAGCTAAATAACATGTATGCACGGAAGCACAGTGTGGAACGACGGACAATGGGGACTCGGAGGGGTGGGGGGTGGGAGGGGGAGGGTGATAGGAGCTTGTGTGATAGGAGGTTGCTTAGGGGGTACACATGTGGCACCAAAGGCCCTGACTTCACCTCCATGCAATATATCAATGTAGCAAAATTGCACTTGTACCCCATGAATATATACAAATAAAAAATACATGGAAAAAAATTGTGTTACCTGAGTCTGTGTGTGTGTGGTGGTGGGGGGGGTGGAATGGCAGCACCTGGCAGAGATTTACTCAAATACACATAGAGCATCCCACTTCAATTATTTCATACTTATTAATAATTGTTAAAAGAAAATTTTAATTTCAAGGTATTTCACCACACAGCTGAAGTTTCCAGAGATGAATAAGGGAAAACTAGAGATAACCTAAGAGCCCAGATAACTTATCGATTACTTCTCTTCAGAAAAGAAGCTGCAACCCTAAAAGCTTTCACATACATATTTATAACGGTCTCCCTGGGCAAATGAGATTGTCAGTGGGTTGAATATTTCACTTAATATCTTCAAGTGTGAACTAGAACCTTCTCCTGTTATTTCTATTAGTAATAAAAGACAAAATAATTTTAAAATTTCATGCCTGCAATGCAGCTGCTTTCAGAGCTCTTTTCAATCAAACCTAACTTCTAGTCAATCACTTTTTATATGTTATAATCTGTACAAGCTATGTCATTTTTGAAATGACTTATATTTATGGCTTTATAAAGCTATGCCCCTTTTTTGAAGTGACTTGTATTTGCAGCCCAGAGTATGACATTTTGGAATATGCCCTGCTCTCTGTTGATGGGAATATCGCGGAGGGTTCCCAGTTTGGGCTAATGAGGCCAAGGTCAGCCCAGAGGAGAGAAGCCTGCTCCCTGCCACAGACTGAACCACCTCTGGCCAACCTTCTCGTAAACATGGCCCTGCTCATAATGGTATCCAGATGGAGGACGTTCTGCTGATCATGACTCGGTGAACACAGCTAGCTGTGGGCAGGGCCAGGACTGGAGCTCGGGTCTCTCATTTCCCTGTCCAGAGACTAGTACTTTACACCAGTGGTGGGATTTGAAACCAGGTCCTAAGAGACCAGAGCTTTAGAACTGTGCCTCAGAGAGTGCAAAGTCATTAAACAAAAGAAAGCAAAACAAACAAACAAAAAACTGTTCCCTCTAAGTCAAGTCCGCAATCAAAATACCAGAAAAGTTAAATGCACTAAGTGTCCACATTCATACCATAGGGGTGGGAGGGATCCCCCATTACAACCTAGGGCCTCTTCCCTTTATTCCTGAATAACTACAATTGTCTCCTAGCTTCTGGCTCTTCCCACAACTTTTTTTTTTTCCATTCCAATTGCTTCATACCAACATTAATTTCATTAAATTACTTCTTTGTTGAAGAATTTACAATGGCTCCCAACACTGGCACTGTGACTAAATCCAAGCCCCTCAAGCCTGTATCCAACACTCTCCATTACCAAACCTCACTCACCTAACCATTATTTTCCAACACAGGCCTTTGGCTCTGTCTAGGTGTCACTATCATTTCTCCCATCCTCCTTTATTTATTCCAGTCTTTGTCAACCCCAGCCCCCTGACCCCACCACACATTAACTTTAAGACCTACCTCAAGATTCCTTCACTATAGCTCTTGTTCTACAAACCCTGTTAACCAACCTTGTAAAATCTTTCATTGCCTTTGAATTTCTTGAACTGGTTTTGGTCATGATTGTTTCTCTAAAATCTGGCGTAGAGTAGGTTTGCAATATGGCAATAAATACCTGTTGAATGACCACACATTTACAGTATCAAAACATCAGAATTACACTCTAAGCAGTTGGTTTGTGTCTTCCATCTCCTCAAAGAGACTGTGACCTCCTCCAGATTAGAGATAATGCCTTACCTTCTGTCCTCTAAGCAGGTATCTACCACAGGACACTCACTGTGCACCCAATGAATGTTTTAAGAATTCAAACATTCAAGGGTCTCAAAAAAGTCTAGGCAAGAATATTTCAAATACCCTAGAGCAGAAACAAAAAATCTACATATTTTAATCACTGACTATCCTTTGTCCGAATGACGTGTCTTTTTTTGTGTGTCTTTCCTGAGAACAGAGTTTAATATTTGGTCTCATTTTTAGTTTCCTGGTTCTGCTGATAGTGGAAATACCCCAGCACCAATTTATGCCTTGCTCCAAAAACAAAATCTGGCAGCAATGTGGAATTGAATAAGGAAATGGCAGGGACTTCCAAGGTGAGGTAACACAAGAAAACAGGGTTACCTGCAACTCAGTTCCTTTGGGTGTGAATACCTGAAAGGTGACTCCATTAAGGAAATCCCTTTCTGCCCTGGAGCAGTGATTCTCAAAGAGTGGTCCTGAGACCACCAGCACTGTTCACCTCCAGCTCCTGGAGGCCCATCTCTGGGGTGCTGGGGGAGACTTTCTCCCAGGGTGCTCCCCTGGGGATCCTGGTACAGTAGGCTTGGGATGGAGACTTGTGAATGCAGCAGAAATCTGTTCTGAAATCTGTTCTTAACAAGCTCTCCTATGCACAATAAAGCTTGAGAACCAGCACAGCTGACAGTTAACTACATAACTGACCTTCAAGTTGGAAGGTCAAGTTGGAAGAGGATACCCCTACATCAGACTCAAAAAAACTAAAAAAGCAGCCTTTGTTCCCTGAAAACACACCATCAGGCTTGCCTCGCAGAATACCAACAGCCACCTCAGCCAAGCAAATGCCTGATAGCTGGGAGAGCAGTTGGCTCTGGGGACACCACCTCCTTTTCTGAGTCCTCCAGGCCAAGGACAGCAATATCTCTTTGTATCATACTGGTTCCATGTCTCCAGACAGGATGGTGGGAGGAGACACTTAATACAGTCCCATTTAAAATGACGGAGGGACATGTAAGTATTCTCCCCTTTGAAAGTGAGATGTCCCCAGTGGAAAATGTGCCCAGCTCAGACACAGGGAGCCCCAGGGGAAAAACATGCCCTGCAGGACAAAGGCCAAACCAGCAGGCCCTGCCAGAGGCTGGATGGCAGCATGTGCTGACTTCTCTCTCCTAGGCAGCTCAAACGTGCAGACCGTTCTCTCCAGATGCAGCTGTAAGCTTCTTCCTTCTGGGATGTGGGCCTTAACAATGGATAATTAAAGAGCTTTTCTTGTCCCCTTTCTCCTAAAAAGAGGCCAAGTAATCTGGAAAATCAACTGGATAACTTGTGGCCTGGAGTTGGCTGTCCTGCACAGCGAGGGCTAACAGAGACAGGGAGCCAAAGACTGCCCTCGAAAACTTGTGCTCACCTACACGGTGGCAAACCACCCCAGGGCTCAGATGAGGCCCGGGAGAAACAGCACACGGCCACCAATTTGGAAATAAAGCCTCATTTCAGGCAGAAGAGCCAAGCTGCCTTTCCTGTTGACTGTGCCCTTGAAACTAGAGCTGGGGGCAGAGAGGCTGACCAGGAGGATCTGAAGGCCAAAGTGACCACGGAGACTGGGAAGAGGTAAACTTGCTTAGACTTTTAGGCAACGATCATTTAAGAGGTAAAGCAATGACTGGCACACCCACAGAGAGCACCCTGTAGAGGGGTGAGAGGGGCGGGGCCTGATGGAGCACGCCAGCCTGCAACACCCCCGTGGGCATCTAAGGCTTGACCTCGCCCACAGAGACTGGAGAGGACCACTGGGAGCCCCTAGCTCTCATGGGCAAACTTCTACCACAGCCTCTAGACCTCCTGAGGTAGGGTTCTCGATTTTGTGGCCTCAATCTCCCCAGGACTGGGCACGAAGGCAAAATCTGCAGAGTCTGTTGGGGGTAGGGGAGTATCACGGAGTGTCACATGGGCACAAGAAGGTGAGAATACAAAAGGGCTTAAGAATCCCAAATTCAGCTTACTTGATTCATCAGGTTTTGCTCTAAGGATGCACTGCCTTTTAAATACAGTCTTTAAAAGTCTTTTTACAACTTGCAATTTTAGTAAACTTTAATAACACTGGTATCTGTTGACCAAACAGCAATTCAGGTTAACTAAATAATAAAAGCCCAAACAGCCAAGTCAGGGGTGTTCACCCCAAATCCAGGCCAAGATCTAGAAAGAAATAGCCTTTGGCATGCAGCATTTACAAACCTAAATATAAAGTGACAACAGCAGCCTCCCATGTGCTGTGAGTGGAGAGCCCGCCACAGCACCGGCTCCCCCTCAGGCGGGCTGCTAACCGGGATGGCGCCACCAGAGCTTGCAAAGAAGGCCGGGGCACTCTCTGCAGAGAGCACGTGCTGTCGGTACCTGGTGCCTGACTCCCCACCTTCTGCTCTGGACACAGGAGGCTGCCCACCCTCCCGGGGGATGGTGGTGGGGGGCTGGCCCTGGGCTCACTTCTTCCCTCCATTGGCTCTGATGAGAAACACCTGGCTCCAGGCCAGCAGCGCATTTGTTTAGAGCAGCAGGTGGGGACAGAGAGCAGACTGCACCGGCTTAGGAGCCAGCAAGCAGTACATCCATCCCTTGCGGAGCCTGGCGGAGCCTGGCGGCAGAGCAGAGACCAGTGGAGACTTCCTGAGATGGGAGCTGCGTGTACATGGGAATTCAGAGGGAAAGGAATCGCTGGGGCAGGGCAGGGTGAAGAGGCTAGCAAATTGCTGCTCTAAGTCACAAAACACTTCCTAAAGAAAGGGGATAGAGGAAAAGAGAGGAGATGAAAGGAGACAGGGCAGAAGGTGAGTGGGCACCTTGGGACGGGTGTGGAGTGGCTCTCCCAGAGCCAGGGAAGGGGGCCACGAGCCGGCAGGCTGAGGGACGGGATGGGAAGCGCAGACACTGGAGAGAGTGAGGCAATTTCTGACAGTTCTGCGGGCAGCCAGGCTGGGGCCAGCAACCAAGGGAAGCCAAGCAGAGGGGAAGCCGGCCAAGGTGTGCATAACAGGTCAGCTGTGTCCACATGGCTCTAGCACACTTCCCAGCCTCTTTTCTGTGGCCTTGAGAGAAGTATCGAGAAGGCACATCCACTATGGGAGTGTCAGGGCAGAAGGTCTCAGGCAGAAATGAGTCTTGGGATGGGGGCCCACATGTCAGCCCCTTAAATGTATACGTGTTCTGTCTTCTCATGGTGGTTTCACTTTTGTTTCTTGCCAACTTCCATTTTCACTGGACTGTTCAGTATTAACTCAGACATGACCCATCACTATTTCCATAAAACGGACCCCTGCTTCCCATTTCTATCAACTCTGTCCCGCGTACCTGCCATGGGCTGGCCACTGCATGAAGCACCTGGGCTGTGGCCCAGCATCGGATCACCCCAACAGGCCATGAGGCTAGTGAGAGGATTTCCTCCAGTTTATGGGTTAGGAAGTGAAGACAGAGAAATAAGGCCACTGGCCCAGGTCGCACAGCTTAGTGAGCAGAGAGATCAGGTTCAACCTTGGATTTTCCTGACCCCAAAGCCAGCACTCTCATCTCAGCCCCGCGAAAGCAATGGTTCCCACCCTGACTGCACACTAGGGTCCCCAGGAATGCTGCTGGAGACTCCAGAAGGCAAAGGCCTTGTCTGCACCCCTGTACCTACTAGCACTCTGCCCGGCACGTGTTGGAAGTGCAATAATAACTGCTTGTCAAATGACTGAGCACGTGAATGAATGAGTATTTCATGCTTCCCTACCTGGGGCACCACAATTCTTCTACCATCCTGGCCCAAAGCTGGAAGTTGTCTCACCACTAGAGCAAACCGACTGGCCCCAGACTATAGTCTCTCCCTTCCTCCAGCCCTTTTCCACATCAATGTACGAGGAATTATCTCAGAACGTCACTTTCATCCTGCTACCCTGTGTTCAAAGTTTCCAGGGTTTGCTGCAGGTTCAAGGGTACATTCCTTTGTCTGGTATTTAAGACACCTAACAACCTGGTCCTAAGCCATCCTTTTGATCACATCTCCCACTACTCATGTGTTCTGTCCTGGCCAGGCGGGTGTCCCCCCAGTCTCTTGCACGAGTCTCACACATTTCCACCAGTGTCACTGTGAACACCATGTCCCTCTCTCCTCTGCCCATGAGGACCGAACTCCTCTGCTCAGCTTCTGCTCTGCACCCCACTCCCAGGGAGCCCTTCCAACCCTGAACGTCTACACTGCGAAACTTACTTGGCTCTGTTCTTATACGGCTCTTAATTGTCACTGCAAGGTGCACTTGTCCTAATTTCCCAACTACATTAAGATCACTTGAGGGCAGCAGGTGCAGGTGTATAATTTTACCTGCCCACAGTGAGTAACACTGCACACTCCCTGTGAGTCCTGCTGGGCGTCCGGCAGCTCCCGTCTCGGTGCAAATGGTCTTACCTGTAGTATCTGGACTGCAAGTAGGTGGAGCACACAGCCTTGGACACGTGACTGGCTGAACCGAAGTCGATGACCTTCACTCTGTATGGCTGTCTGGATGGGTCGACCAGCATGATGTTCTCCGGTTTGAGGTCAGCATGGATAAGACCTAGGCTTTTGAGTTTCATCAGGGCTGTGGCAACTTGCTGGAGGACCGGACGAATGTATTTGAGGGGCAAGGGGCTAAACTTGTTCTGCTTCAGAAAGTCATAGAGGTTCTGCTCCAACATCTCAAAGACCAAGCACGTGTGGTTCTTGTGCTGGAAGCACTCGTAGGCCCGGACAAAGTTATAGTCGTCAGCACTCTCTGTGCTCAGCCGGGCCAGGATGCTAACTTCGATCTGACCCTGCCGGGCATAGGACGGGTGGTTCTTCAGGATCTTGATGGCCACAATTTCGTTGGTGCCCCGTTTCCAGCACTTGACCACTTGCCCGAACGTCCCTCGGCCCAGGAACTCTAGAACCTCATACGTGTTGGTCATGGAGCACAGCACTTCATGCTGGACCAGCTGATAGTCACCTTCACTATTGGAGCCGCTGTTTTTGGAGGTGGCAGTTGACGTGGTGGCAGTGGCTACAGTGGCCCCACTTGCATTATTCTGAATCATGGGTGGATGCTCCTCGATGATCTGCACGCTGCTCGTGTTCTCAATCTCCTCACTCTTGCGCTTGAGTCCGCATTTTTGGTAAGTGTCAAGAAGGCTCACAGTGCTTCGACGCATTAGGTTGTGTGGTCCGCCGAGGACCTGCCCGGTGACAGAAGTGCTGCTGGCTGATGTTACCACTATGTGCCCAGTGCTTCCTGGGAAGATGATGGTCTGCTCGTAAGGTAGGCTTGGGTTTGGGATTGGCAAGGAGGTGCTGACGGTTGTGGTGGCTGGCTGCGACGGTGGTACGTTCTTGCTCTGGCTGTACACTTTGCTGTGGGAGCCGTACCCAGTCATGTCCCAGTTGGAACTCGGCTCTACTTTCAGTTTCTTCACACTACAGAAGGCACTTGATTGAAGGGTGTGAGGGGAGAAAACTTGCACATGTGAGGCCATACCTACAAGAAACGGAAAAGGAAAAATAAATGTTTTGAGTCACCTTTGCAGGAACAAACTTAACAGACCCATTTCAGTTCTGATTGGTGGCTTGGGTCCTACAGAATATTTTCCTCCCACTGCAGAACGAGCTTGGAAAAGTGAGTCTATTCCATCCAGAAGCACATCCTGGTCACTGGGTTTGTGGAACCAAGTGGATCCAGTGTTCTACCTGCCACCGTCAGACAGGTGGGAGACTCGCAGAGTAGAGCCGAGAACACGGTCAAGACTCAGATACAGAATTACACTGTCAGGACTTAGTCTAATCAGTTATTTGTTATAAAACATTATTTGTGACAGAAATGAATCCTTCCTCAACTCTCACTGGGTTGCATCCTACTAAAACTGAAGACTGTATCATGTATCAGGTGGCCCTGATAACTGCCCTGTACTGAGTTGGCCCACATGGTCAGCTCAGCCTTGACAACACACCCGTCAGGTTCACTAGTTTGAGGTTCATCTTCCCACAGATGCCCCATCATGGGGCCACTCGTGATCTTCTGCATTCTGGGTGAACCATAGTAACTGCCTGGCTTCTTAAGTCACCTTAAATGAATTCATTTGAGTGGGTCAACAGTTGGTCTGCTATTTTTCATTTACATAGACTATAACATTATATCAGCCTCCTTGGAAGGGAGTAGGTAGCACAATTCATGGGCTCTAGTCACTCACTTCTACTAAATTCACACATCAATACTTTTCTGTAGAAAACACTATTATTGCATACCAACATCTCATCCACAATTTAGATAAGCTCAGAAATCTATAAGACCATGATTCTGGAATAGTTGTATAATCTGTAATTATGCTGATACTGGAAATAAAAATTCACAGAAAATGTACTAGGGAAAAAATAATAAGGGGATGAAGAAGGCTAAGTCTTTAAACATAAAAGTAGAAACACCACCCATCTTCTACACTGCAGTCAACGAACATTTCTTAGAGAAGCACAAGGAAAGTGGGGCTTCTGCCAAGTGCCCCTGGTGCTTAGCCAGCCTAGTGTTGGTCTCTCTGAGCCCCAGTGTTACCTAGGGGGGTTATTTAATACCTCCCTTTTCACCCCACCAGCCGTCACCCTGGTCCATCCTTTCTCAGTAGGTGACCCACCTTCCACTTTGTTCAGAAGACTGAGGTCAGCCTGACTTTCCTCCTTCATTCTCTTCTTCATTTCAAAACATTCCTGAATCTACATCCATCCTCCATCCTTTGTTCCCTCTTTCTAGTCTCAAGGAAAGCGGTGTTTCTCTTTCTCAACACTAAAAAAGTCCCTGCTATTCTCATGATCCCTATTCTCCCATTTTCTCTTGAACCTGCTCCCTCTACTGTTCTCTTGCAGCTTCCAATTTCTCCCTGTCAATTGGATCCAAGTTCTTAGTAAGTGCTTAACAAAGGTTGGCCAAACAAATCAATGACTTCATCTTTTCCTTCTGCCTCCACACATACGTGTGCACACAGATTCTCAACTGGGAAGGCAAGAGGACTAACAGCAGCCATATCCCCCCTCATGATTCTTTCCCTCTTCTCACCTTATGCTCCTTTTCTTCAAAGCTCACGTCTTAATCCATCTGCCCCTCATTCATGGACTATGGCCTGTGTTTTCTTAAAGGTAAATGACTTCCTAATTGCCTACTCCAGTGGCCTTTTTCAGCTCCTGTTCTCCTTAACCTCTCTGCAACATCTGATACCGCTGACCACGGCTTCCTTCTTGATGTTCTTATCTAGACTTATGTGAATCTGTAACCTCCTCCTCCCGTGTCTGATTGCACACGGCGCTAGGGTGGTTCCTCTTCCTCTTCCTCTTCCTCCTTTAAAGTGTTGGCATTTCCAATGTTTTGACTCAGTTTTCTCTGGAAGACATCACGCATTCAAACAGTGTAAGCTGTCGTCTCCATGCAGGCGCCTCCCACGTGTTTATCGTATTTAATGTATTTCTGCCTCCTGCTGCAACATCAAAGGCCATGTTCCAAAGCTGAACTCCTTATCTTTTCCTAAGAATCTAGCCACCTCACCTAATACCTCCATCCTAATACCTCCATTTCTGTTCTTTAAAGGTTCTTCTAGTCACTTGGTTCAGAGATTGTGGATTTACCTATGACAATTCTTCTTCAACTCCATAGCCAAGAAAGGACTAAGTCTTCTTAACGTCTCCTGCCTCTAAAATGTCTCCTGCATCCGAGTATTTCTGTTCTTGCTGCCACTTCCTAGTTGAGGCACTTATCACTTTCTAGTAGGACTAAAGCAAATACAGACATCTGGAATACCTGGGCATTCTATATCTCCTTTTAGTTTATCTATGTTCATTCAGCCATCAGATTAATCTTCCTAAAGCACCTCTGAGTATGTCATTCCTCTGTCCAAAAACTTTCAATGCCTCCTCAGTGTCTAGGAGATAAAGGTGAGGACTCTACTCAGTACCTTTGTGTTTTGATTCTAACTACCTCGTTAGCTTCAGCTCTATTTACCTCCCTGAACCCTCAACTCTAATCAAGTTGGTCTACTCGTTGTTTCTAGAACATCCCTTACACTTTCTACCTTCACATTTTGACACCGTTCCCCGCATGGCATGCCTTACTGCTTTCTCAACTCACCCAAAGACCAGCCACTTCAGACCCTTCTCTTCCCAGACCACTTCAACCCGCAGTGACCATGCTCTGTGCCTACGGCACTTACCACAGGTGCCATCCATTTGGCCACAAATTGTGTTTTTGTAAACTTTCTGCTCCTGTTGAATTGTTTATCTTTGTGCCGTTTAGCTATTTACACATTTAGGTCATGCTTCCATAAACAGGCTATATTCTCGGGGCAAGAGCTACAGTTTATACTTCACACTTCTTTAAGTTTCCCCCAGCATTAAGCTGAGTTTATTATACATTGTCAATGCTCAGTTGTTGGGATGGAGTGCTCTAACTGGCCAGACCTCCAGGATCGCTTAGTGCTCTGGCCACAGAACAATCATCAGTCACACACACCCATGGAACCTGGCCTCTCTCTGGAGATTAGGGAAAAATCTGCCAATACTTTCCCACCCAAACTGAGACTTTTTAGAAACCAAGGCAGAGGCCAGGCAGCTCCCGTCCTGGGCTCAGCAGTCATGTTCTGTCCGTGCTTCAGCCTGGGCCTGCTCTGTCTTCCTAGGGGCGGTTCTGGACTAAAGCCCAACACCTGCTCGGAGTCCCACCTTTGGCCTAAGCCCACAGATCTGCTGGAGGTGCCCCATCTTGTTTGAATCCTGAACTCCAACCTCTCCCTGTATACTAGGACTACCTGCCTGTATGCATCCTTATGCCCAAACAAGAACATTCTGGCTTGCCTATTCAGAATCCACACTTCACCTGTTTCATCTCACTGCTCTTTTTGTTCACATCAACCTCCCCCTAATTCTACAACAACACAGAAAATTCTTATTCTTTATTTAATGGTATGAATTAAACATCCATATTATTCTAGATGTTGTATACGATACAGAAATAACCAACTACTTGTCTTTCAGTAACTTATCCACTGAAAAGGCAAAGCAAAATACACATTTCCTTCATCCTTTCATATCCAGCTTGCTGCTTGCTCCTCAAGCCTCAAGCGCGGGGCGGGGTGGGGTGTGTGTCCGAGATGGCAACAAGAAAAGTGCTGATTGTACATAAAGGAGGTGAAGCTCTATTATCTAGTTTCCCTGTTTCAAAAAGATCTTGGTGGGAAGGCCAGGGTATGTAGAAGCGGAATTTTACAGAGGGGAAGAGGGTGGCTTATGACTTATTTGTTATTGGGATGACAGCCAAGGGTCATAAAATTGTGGAAACCATCACTGGCTGCCCCTGGTGACAGATGCTCAGGATCTGAGCGGAGACCTGCATGGCTGGAAACACGCGCACCATGGCCGGCGGCCTCAGACCTGGGCCGGGCCTGGTGTGGCTCCTGCTGCTTCTTTCTAAGGTCGACAGCCACTATTCCAAGAAGTAGATATAATTCCAAACACAGCCTCGTCACCTTTGTTCTGGGGCATGGGCCATTTTGCTCCTAGAAGCAAAATGCTCAAACAAGATATAGCTAAAGAAAGTCTTTAATAATAATCATTTTTAAAATCCCTAAAATATGTTTATAAGGAATAAAACACTACTGGTGGTTTTGTAGCTTAATCTTATAATAATCTTATGGCAACAATCAAACTTATTTCCAAACATTTCTCTTTGAGAGTGTTTTTCTGGAACCTTCCCAATTAGTTTAGCTCTCAGGGAGCCAAGCCCACAGTATTTCACCATTCTATTTATTCAGACCCTAAAGCTGGGGACAAGAAGTGGATGGGGGGAGAGGAGCTTTATGTTTTCCACTCTAAGGAAGAGCTAAATGTTTCCTCTCATTTCTTTCTGTACTGACCCCTGTAGCCTTCAAGGGCGCATTTCCTTCCTTATTTGTCAATTTTATTTCAGAAAAGGCAGGGGCTAAATGGAAATTTTCAGTTTGATCATATGGCAAAATCCCAATTGCTTTTTAAGTCATCTCTCCCCTTCCTATTTGGCTCTTGGAAAACAAAGTAGATTTTGCCCCTCCTTGGTGGAAGACTGGGGAGGCTATCCTCACTGAGAGGGTGGGTTTTGAGTCCATGGGGAGCAGTATGAGGGACCCAGGAAATCCTGGTAGGACAAATCTGCAATAACCGCACCTGCTCCCTAGAGGAGCAATACAACCCAGACCTTTCCGCAAAAGCCACAGTGGCCTCCCCAAGATAAAACCTGTCAAGGTGGCCATATTTTCCTTCACTATGGAAGTGGTACAAGTCACCACAACCTAGAACTAAAGGTTCTAAAAAGTAGCATTTCTATTACCGTATCACTCTGTCTCATAAACAGGCTGAAGTCATAAACACAGAGTATCAGGTAGGCACAGGGGCCTTCCATGTTATTTAATGTTGCAGATACGAGTTCATGTGGATGTTACAGAAGTGATCAGTAAAAACTATTTTAAAACAAATGTATTAAAATTTAAAACAACTTATATCACACAACTCTATATATTAATATTAATAATAAACTCTTCATTGTATATGACAAATGAAAAATAGCACCTATAAAACTGACGTTAAAACATATCCTTTAGTTAGCAGAATTAAAGTCCATTGTTTTTAAGAAATCATTCCTTATTGCCACAAAGATGAAAGATTGCCTTGTGCCCCAGACAAATTCAGGTTACACAGACTTAGGGTGCATTTTGACAGCCTATATGCTAAAGGCAACGAGGGCTCTGACCCCTCCTTTGGCTACTCTACTACTCTACTCAAATGCTCATTCTGCAGTTTTTAAAAAGCATGTACATAAGTCTGCATTTCAAAATGCTATTTTTAAAACACTTGCCTTCTAGCCTTTATTATAGATGCCATTTATGTCTGTAAAATGCTATCGTACTTGATTTCAACCCCTATTCCTTGGGATTCTTGAAACACTTAGGATTCTCGGTTTTAAAACCATGAGCACATAGTATATACCAGGCTCTGGGACAGATGTTTTGCAGACAGGGTAAGCACACATCCAGCTGTGCCTGGGAGAGACACAAATTACCTTTGTTCTGCCAATTCAGTTAATAAGAGCACCCTCCCTACTTTCATTCTCACAAAAGTCCTAGTTTGAAAACTAGGAACTCAAGTAATAGGTGTAGGCTCCTGCAATAAGTGGAAAAATCAGACCCCGACCCCGGAAGTTCAAACCTGGGTAACTCTATGTGCCTTTTTGTCTTAATGATTTAATGAGAAATTCATTTTTCTAGGATTACAGATAATGTCTTAGAGACCTAATAAAAAGAATATCTAAAAATCTTCATGATGTTCTTGAGGTCTTAACTCACCCAATTTTTTTAAAAAATGACATTTGTTAAAGGATTGGTTCTTTGAGTGTATTTTTCCCCACTTATTTGCTTAGTTTCTTAATAACTTTATATTTCACAATTAGATGAACTGAAAAAGTTGCTTCACATCTGAGTACATTTCCTTTTCATTTCGCCAGCCCCAAATTATCTACTGGAAGATCAGACTCTGGTGAAAGCAGAGGGTAAAACTAGAGGGATGAGTAAAGGTTCAACTATGCTTTTAAAAAATTCCATTCAATTCAACTTCACTGGATTCCAGCAAAGCTCAAGAGAAGGAATTATAAGTAAAACAGTGGCACCATTTTTTATCTGTATATAAGGTTTAATTTGGGTTTGGCAGATGTGAAATAGATTACTACTCAGAATCCAGTTACATTATTAAAGAGAATGGACTCTGAACACCTTATTTTAAAAGGTACTAACTTCCTCACTTCCTAAAATCTTTTGGGCACATACTTTAGCTGAATAATGAGTATTTGATAGAAGCTACAGATCTTTTTTTTTTTTTGTAATTAAGAACTCAAAGGAAGGATTCCCATACTTAATGAAATGCCATATCTATCTTACATATCATATTATGCACATAAGATATAATAAAATTATGGGATATAATCTGCCAAGTGAAATGTCCAAAATACCTGAATGCTAGAAATATGCATCTGAATAGATGTTTTTAAAGACCTAGAAAAGGGCTAATCCGACACCCGTTGAATGCCCTGCATAACATGATGATCTGACGCCTCAGGGAGTTGGAAAGTATTAGAAAAAATTCCTTCATTGACATACTAAACAATATTCATAAGAAGTTTAATAATTATCCTGCTTATCAAGTTTATATTTCACAAGTAGTGCAAAGATAATTTCAGGTTAAGCCCATTTCTACATGATATGTTTCCAAAACAGTGCATACTAAATATCCACAGGGCTTTTATATCATTTTCAATCAAAGTGTGTTTACCCACTAGTTGTGTAATGTTAAATATATAGTATATTCCACCAGAGCCTAGTTTAAGATCAACCACAAGCTCTACAGAATTCTTTTGTCAATAATGACAGTAACAATACTACTGATTGCAGCACTGGATATTTGAAAGAAATAGAAAAAACTCAAATAAAAAATCAATCATCAAATCTGCAATAAGCGTTCTCTATATAAAAAAAGACTGGGGTTGGGCACAACAGGAAACAAAGACATCTAAGACCTTGTTACTGACCTAAGAGATTTTAAGGAGCTTAAAATCTCATGGGGTTGCCAAGTTCAGTGCAAATTAAAAAGGGCAACTGGCCATTCCAAGCAACATAAACAACTTGCCAAAGTAAATGCCACAGGAGTTCAGAGGCAGGAATCACTGTGGGTTGTGGTCAGGCAAGGTTTTATAGCAAAGCTAAGATTCAAGCTACAATTAGAAAGATAGGAGTATCTTTAGAAAGGCAGAAGGATGATGTTCCAGATCCTGCTAACAGGGTGTAATTAAGTCAGTCCACCAGTAGAGCAAGCCTTATGTGGGACAGCAACCAGGGAGGTGGTCGCTGCCCCCAGGAAGCTTTGGCTTTGCATGGAGACAACTGAAGTGCATTTGCATAGTGCTAATACAGTGACAAATGCTAAAGCAATAAATAACCACCAATGCACACTGTGAACACCAACCACCTACTCATCCAGAAGTGTCATCTTCTGATAACTTCAATCTTCTAGAAGTGATTTCTAAGTACTCAAAAGAGCTGGTATGAAATGAAAGCTGTCACTTTCTCCTTTAGCCTTCACTCTTACCGTCATCTTAACACACAATTAACACCAAGTTGTAGGAGGATTGCCATCATTGCCTTTGCTCTCTCTGTGGTGTTACTCCCCACAACTGTAAGGTAAGGTGCATTTTCCCTCTTTTACAGATGACTAAATGGAATTTAGGGATATGACATAATTTGTTCAAAGTCACTTTGCTACTACTAACAGGGCTGGGATTTGAACTGAGGTCTGCCTGAGTCCCAAACCCACACCGTTAACCAAGCTGCTTCTTCTCTTTAGAACTCTTTAGGTTCTTGGGTTAGAAGCGCCAAACAAGGAGACAGGTACAGTAACAGCCAGAGGAAAGATGAAAGCCGACAAGTGAGAGAAGACAGATAGAAACTCAGGGACATACCCGACTGTATGTCACCTGGTGAAAGAGTGGACACCTACAAAAATGACCCTACGTCATTTGCCATTTCTGTATCCTCTGGTTATGGTGACATTCGAGAAATATAACCATGGAAAAATATTAAAATAAATTTACCTCTTTACAGAGCTAACCGTCACTTATCTGCTGCAGAGTGGCACAGTGATCAGAGCGTGGGTCTTAAGAAGAACCAGGCTGGGGGACCTTGGCCATGTCACCCAGCCAATGGGAAGGCTGCCACGAGTCCAGAGGTGAGCTAAGGAGGGACTGGACTAAGGGACTGCTAGGCAAATAGAGCAGAGGAGCAGAAATATAAGACTTTGCAGGGTAGAAAAGGTAAAACACACTGACAGATGGGATGTAGCCAAAGGAAGGAGAGGAACTGCATGTGCCTGGGGCCCAGAAGGACCGAGCAGTGGTGGTAAAGTGTTGCTTATCTTGGGGGAGGGGAGAATGGAATCGGTTTTCAACAAGCTAAATTACAAATGCTGCCGGGACACCTTATGTTGAACTATTCATACTGAAACTCTTGAAGCAAGAAATTGCTTAATTTACTCAAGTTAAAGTGTCAGGAGCTGCTGGTCTTCCACAATCAGCATCTATTTCCTATTTGCTGGGCTGAATGAATGAAGACAAACCATTTTGAAAAGAGAAGGGAAATCAATAGGATAGGCTAAGCCTGCACAGGATTAATCGGAAGAGGAAGAGGGCAGAGTGACCCTGAACTAGTTCATGGATGAGGCCAAAGACACGGGGACCCAGCCCAAAGTGCCGCTGAACAAAGACCAGCGGGACGGGAGGACAGACATCAAAAGGGGAAAAGACTGAAATCAAAGGTTTGCACCCATAGAAACTAAGAGAAGGATGGTGCTGCTGACTGTGAGTCAGCTAGAAGAGCTCAGTTTGGGCTCGATTTCATTTTAGGCATTAGTAACAGCAAAGAGGAAACGTTCTATAGGTACCAAGGAAAAAAACAGGTCAGGGAACGGGCAAGAGGTGACGGCTGGAGATGGGGACCTGAAGGCTGTCAGCAGCACCTCGATGAAAACAAGAGTCCCTGTGAGCAAAGCTGTCTCCCAAGAGAAACAGTGTAGAAAGTAGAGCAGATGGCGAATAAAGTAATCCTTGGGGGCAGAGGCATTGTCAAACAGTACGAGGAGGACAGTATGAGTCACACGGAAAAGTCAAGGATAAAACGATAATAAACACAATTAAGGGATTGATCCAGGAGAATGAAAACAGAAAGAGCAATGGGGCCCGGCTGGGAATAAGCCAACGGCCCTCTTTTCCCACAGGGGTGGGGAGAGGGTGAGAGGGGGTGCTCTCCGGGGAACAGAACCAAATGCACCCTGTCACACCTCTTGCTTTTCCAAGAAATGTGATTCTCTTAAGAACTTTCAAAATTTTTTCCGTCATCTGCCTTGAATCTGCAAAATCTAGCACAAGCTGTTTCTTCGATGGAGAAAACATCCTTTTCTACCATTTCCAGATCCTCTACATGTCTACTACCTACCAGCTCACTGTCTGTTAGCATCAGCCCCTCTCCACGTTCAGACTTACTCCTCTTTCTGAACGTGGCTAACCTTGACAACACCAGCTCCAAGCCGATCAGTCGCCTTTCTCCAACTCTGCCATTCTGCCGTGGATGAAGCCCTGAGCCACCATGGGTGAGGCAGCCTTTCATCGGGATGGGTGAGTATACAGAGTCCATAACTGATCACCCACAGGCCATGGTGTCGAGTGCTCACAAGCAATCTGCAAATCCTCAATCCAATAATACAATGCTGGTGACGTAAAGCAGCGGTCCCCAAAGTTTCTGGCACCAGGGACTGGTTTTTCCGTAGACACTGGGGTGGGGGGGAGCTCAGGCCTTGATGCGAGCCATGGGGAGAAGCTGTAAATGAAGCTTCACTGGCTCAGCCCACCTGACGCTCACCTCCTGCTGTGTGGGGGGGGCAGGGGCAGGGTTGGGGGGTTGAGACTGCAGCTCTGCAGGATGGTGGAGTTTCGTGGAAGACAATTTTTCCATGGACAGGAGTGGGGGAGCAGAGGGAGGCGGAGCCCAGGCGCTGATGTGCAGCCCGGTTCCTAACAGGCCACCAACCAATAGTGGGCCTGTGGCCCGGGGGTTGGGGACTGCAGACGTAAGAATGACACTGATAAGACACAATCCCGCTTTTCAGTTTCTTTCTCCAGGAAATTGGTGGGATCAATGAAAGGAAAACAAGTTTAAAACAAGAGGTGTATTGATTAAGAATCCTAATTATTAGGAAAAAAAACCCAAAAACAACACTTTGTAAACACAGGTATGGGAGTTTGCCAGGGCTGCAGTAACAAAGCACCCCAGACCAGGCCGCCTCAAAAACGTTTGTCGTCTCACAGCTCCGGAAGCTGGAAGTCCAAGATCAAGGCGTCCGCAGACTTGTTCCTTCTGAGGGCCGTGAGCGAAGGATCTGCTCCGGGCCTCTCTCCTTGGCTCACAGCTGGCTGTCTTCTCCCTGTCTCTTCACATCACCTTTCCTCTACGTATGTTTCTGTGTCCAAATTCCCCTTTTAATAAGGACACTGGTTGTATTGGCTTAGAGCCCACCCTAATGACCTCATTTTAACTTGATTACCTCTGTAAAGATTCTATCTCCAAAGAAAGTCATAGTCTGAGGTTAGGAATTTAACATATGAATTTGGGGTGGGAGGGGACACAATTCAACCCACAAGAATAGGTTTAAGGAAACCAAAAGCATTTTGCAAAAATATAATTTATAATCATCATATTCCACAAGAACTCTCTTTGTTTTCCCCTCCTTGAAGATAAGACATTTCATTTTGTGCTTTCCCTATATCTTACCTTAAAGGACCTATGAGTGCATTTCAATTAGTCAAATATTATATACGGAAACAAGTAAAAACAAAGTGTTTATTTTAAATTAAGTTCTGCCTTAGTTTATGTTGCAGTGCTTCTGGAAAAGGCCCTACAGGAATGTAACTCTGTATATTGACAAATAACCATGGTCACTTTGGCATAGAACAGAATTGGTCATGGCATGTTAACAACATCAAAGTTAGGTTTCCAGTTCTGATTCTGAGTGGGTCAAACATTTCTAGAGCAGAACCTGTATAAACTAAAGAAGACACCTCAGCTGTGGCTGGCGTGGAACAGGCCAGGTTAGGAAGTGTCCCTCTTCAGGTCCACAACCTCAGGCTGGTCTCTCCTCACATGCCCTCTAATCCTCACGTGCCATCCACACTGTCCTTTTAGTGCAAAGTCTGCAGAGACTGTTCCACTTGACAACCCTGCATTTTTTTCCAACTGAGGATCTCAAGAAGTTAACCTCTGAGACAAACTTGGTAGGATGAAAAAAGCAAAAACACCCACAAACTATAAAAACAAAACCAGCTAAACTTCTGGTTTCAACCCAAAGGAATTTCCATTTAAGTACACATTTTTTCAAAGATCTAGAAGGCTGCTCACTTAGTCCCTGAAATGTTCTAAATAAGGATGGTTGTTAAAGTTCCACCAGCACTATGAGTTTGCAGGTGTTTGAGTCACAAATCTTTACAAAAGCATCTTCCCTGAATCTCTCAGCCACTCCATATCATTGACACACCCATTCCCCTCCTTTCACTACTGGTTCAAAATCATCACCGACCTCAAGAGATTAGTAAACCAGACCTGGAGCAGGTACTGAGAAGCCCAGGTGTGTGTCTGGCAGTGCTAGGTAAGTCTCAGATGGAAGTTTTCTATCCTTTAGAAATGTTTTATAAAGTCTAAATCAAGGCTAAAAATCTGGGAGGCTTTCTTTTTTCTCTTTTGTGCAAAAAAGAATGAGTTATCTTTAAATGTCTGGTACCATATTGGTCAAGTACAATTATGTGTTTTACTTACCTAACAGTTACCCGTTCTCTGCCCAGCCTACAACTGAGTTGCCTTTTTGAGCTTACTCAGGTTCTACAGAATCAGAACTAGAATCATAGTCGACTCTTTCCCGTTTTGGTGTTCTTATTACCACACCACTGCTCGTTCTCTTTTATACTAAAAAATTATGTAAACGGTCTTACTCTGTTACTCTATTGCTCTGTGGAGATTCCATTACTATGCATCCCCAAAAAAGACATGTTGAATTCCTCACCCCCAGTATCTGTGAATGTGACCTTATTTGCAAATAGGGTCTTTGCCGATGTAATCAAGATAAGGTCATTGAGGTGAGCCCTAATCCAACATGACTGGTGTCTTTATAAGAGGAAAGCCAGGCACAGATATGGGAGAGGGCGCCATGTGACAACAGAGGCAGAGGCTCAAGCGAAGCAGCTGTGAGCCCAGCACTGCCAGGAGCCCCCAGAAGCCAGGAGGAGGCAGGGAGGATTCCACCTAGAGTCTCAGAGGGAACCTGGTCCTGCTGACACCTTGATTTTTGGACTCCTAGCTTCCAGAACTGTGAGAGAATAACTTTCTGTCGTTTTAAGCCACCCAGTTTGGGGTACTTTGTTACAGTGGCCCTAGGAAACTAAGACACTCTGTGATATAATTCAGGATGTATTTCATTGAAAAAACACATCTGTACTCAGGCTATGGTAAAGTATTTCTAACAATCGCAAAGATACGCCGGCCAAATGGCAGGTTGCCTTTCCAGCCCCGCAGCCTATTTGCAGCCTCTTGGGTGGAAAGCAACAGAGCTCGGCAGCATTACACCCACGTCCTGGGTCCGATTCCTGCCAGGGTGCTAGATACCTCCTCTCTTTGTGCAAACATATTTGTTCGTTGCGATTGAAGTTTGACTTCAAAAGAACAAAATTACTAAGGAATGCATGTGAAAGTTTAATCTGTTCTCACCAGTGACATCAACAGTTAACAAGCCATGGATGGCATTTCCCCAAACTTGCTTTTTCTAAACCTCAACTTCTTGCTGTGTTATACAAAGAAACCAGGACAAAGGACCACCATCTGTGTTCTGCTCTCAGTGCAACACCTGTTTGCTGCCTCCTGCACTCATGTTTATGTATTTCCTCAAACGTTTCTCTCATAAGCTGTTATCTAACTGCAAGGGAAACTTTGTGAAAGATGTTATACAGACACAGTGATGCCTATGATGCCAAATGCACCCTTTCCCCTGGGTTCTCTGCAAATACGGGATTCATCTCATCCTCCTCCTGGAGTACAATAATCTATGCTCACTTGATTTAAATGGCAACTGCTGTTTACAACAGTAGCTCTACGTTACAACTCTGGTTCCCTGGAGAATTTTCTCAATCCTCTCATTGCCTTTAACTGACATCTGACTAAACTCATTTTGAGATCACTTTGGGAAAGGTAAGAGGAGGTGCCACCTTCACAATGTGAAGGAAAAGAGGATAGGTAGGAAAACAGGAAGGAAGAAAAGCAGGAGGGATGGGGGGAAGTAGGCAGGGAGGCTGAGAGGAAAAGAAGAGAAATAAAGGATAAGAGACAAGTGAGAAAGCAGAAGGCAAATGAAATTGTACTGGGAGCACACTCAGAACAATAAAGTAACATTGTAATGCACTTTGTAAACTATCATGCACAATAAAAATGCAATGTGGCATTATTTACAATACTTAAATAGGTACCTGTGTGTCTGTGGGTATGAAAACCGGTTCGCACAGGGATCCCTTGGCAGTGCAACCAGTAGCCCATTCTAAGCTATACAAATTAAAGTGGGTTCTTTGGTCTGTTGCAAGGACATTTTTCTACTGTGAGTCACTGTCCTCAAACCAGTCCTGGTGGTGTTACCCAACAGCTCCACAGTGCCGAGCCACTTGCACCCAGAGTGGGAGGAGATGCCACTCTGGGAATACTGGTTCTTGCACGGGCACCTTCCCTCTGGCATACAGCTGAGACATCCCATAGCTCTCCCATGTCCTGCTTTATAGCAGACAAGATGGCATTTGACGATATAGGCAGTCTCCAATTTAACAGAGGTCTGTTAATAGTGGTCAGATTGTTTCTGGGTCCCCTACAACTATGTCAGATGCCGGCACTGCCCCTTCTAGCTGTGTGATCTCAGCAAGTTACTTAACCTTTTTGTGTCTCGATCCCCTCATCTCCGAAGTGGAGATGCTAATCGTATCTCATAGGGTCCTTGTGAAGATTAAACGAGCTAATACACGTACTACAAACTACAAACAAATGTTTAGTGAAAACTGTGGGGAGGAGTGTCAGCTAGCTTCCCAGGGCCCAACCAACATAGAATAGAATCTACCTTCAAAACTTTTGCGTTTCTTTGCCATGTAACTTTTTAATCAAAAACACTCTCCTTGGTCACAACTGAGATGCAGTTTCTATGTACAAAATGCTTATTGCAGATTTGTGTCTATTGTATAAACACTGATCTCAACTTTTTTGACTGAGCACTTAATCAGGAAAAAAATGAACACTTGCTCCTAATATATTTGATATTTATTTTTTATAAATTACATATGTTTTACTTTCCTAATATAGTATGTTTACTAAAAACACAAAAATAGAAAATTTAAAAGAATGAGATAAAATACACACATTCAAATATTTTCTTCTGTATCCTAATAAGTTGCCCTTCACGTTGAAAACCCCTGCTATAACTCAGGTCACACAGCCATGTAACCTAGAGTTAGTTTTGGCCATCTGATTAGCCTTGGACAATAAAAAGTGTACAGGAAGTTCATTTCTGGGCAAAAGCTTTTCCACCCAGTCTCCGAGTGGCTTGTTCAATCACCTTTCCCTTGTTAAGGGTAGCCAGCCATGATCCAGGGGGGCCAGGCCCCTTGGCCTGGGAAGGGAAGGAGGATTACAGAGAGCAGAGACCCAGCTGACCCGAGACATAGCATGTACCATGAGTATGAAACAAACCTCTGTTGTTTTAAACCCCTGAGATGTGGGAGTTGTCTACTGCCGCCTTATGACTTAGCTCATCCTAACCAGCGCTGGAATTTTCCTTGATGCTGCCATCCCTGGGTCAAAATTAGTGAGGTTTAATGTGATTGCACTGTGATGCCCCGCGTCAAAACCAGAGCATACATTTTTAAAGACAACTTTACAATTTCTAAATAGTTCGATCCCTTTCGTCCAAATTTTAGCGTTGTTTCTGTGCCCATGAAAATGCTTCAGGAGATCAATGTGTCAAATGATGGAACGGTTCTGATCCTCACGACTATGACTGATTTCCGGCACATACTCATTAATTACCGCCTACCAGCTTTCCTGAACAAGTGGAAGGCCTGGGCTCACCCCTCACAAATGCCTCTGGTTTGGTTTGGAAGCTTTGAGACAGATCACTTTCTGGTGACCGAAATGGGAAGAGGCCCTTCAAACTGATGGTAAGAGTTTGGCCCTATTGAATACCGGCCGAGGTGCCCCCTGGGAGAACAACTGTGCCCTGTGCTGGTGACTTCTCTGGGAAAATGGGCCTTTCACACCCCGCTCCCGGTTTCGTTCCCATGCTCCGTGATGTGATGGCTGTGCTCTGGGTGAAGAATATTCAGTTCTGACATCATAACAACACGGGTATTACTCACAGAAAGCTCACCAGCCTGGCAAGGCACATTCTGTACCCTCTTTAACACTGCAGTCGCAATGGGTTTAAAAATAGCACTGCTCACACAGCCAGGGTAGCACTGATTCATTAATGGCCCAACAAACACGATTCTGGACTCCTCATGCAAACGGCTTCTTAGATGGTGACTTCAAGAGTTGAAGCACAAGCATTTATCATTTCCTTAGCAGGGGTATTATGTTGTACTCATTTATAAATAGAGATCTGCAGATCCTAAAAGAAGGAATCCTCGAAAATTATAAAACCAGGATTCAGGATGCCACCTGATTTGCGACTCCAAAATGATCAACCTAAGACGTATTCCTAATTAGTGAGGGTATCTACAAACTTGGAGTCACAAACTACAGTCAAGTTTGTCATAAATATAGTCATAACTATTACACGTCAAACATACCAAAATAAAGAGGGATGGTGTTACAAGGACAATCGGCAGTGGTCTTAGCGAAGTCTAGAAGTAAGAGTCATAGTTTTCTCACTGTTAAGTGGGAAGGAAGGTATTTGATTCTAGATGTCTCATTCAGGATTTTTAAAGAGAAATATCCCGAGCAAAGAACGTTTTCATGATGTACAGATATACTTAAAAGCACACAATGCCTTTTGCTTAAATTCTGTGCTCAATAAGCAACTTTCTGATCTCTTACTAGGATTCCAGAAGGGACCTTCTTACCCAGGAGAAAACACCCTGTATGGAAGCCTCACTTCTCTGGACACTAGGAATATATCACTGTGTTTAAATGATTCAGATTGATCAATCTTTCATAAAATCAGTGTGAATCAGCCCATCAGAACCTAATAATCCTTGAATGTATAAAAGTCAAATTTCCAAATCTGCTGAGGGTTCCAGAGGCTGGAATGAACATCCAGAAATGCCTGCTGAGTACGACGTCCCAGCACCACGCCAAGAGCTATAGGCAGACAGGCATTGTGCAATAAGGGACCACCTGCTATTCAAGAGACCAACATGACGAGATGGGGAGAGATGAGAGAAGATAACTGACCGCACAAGGAAGTTGTAACCGTCGCCAGTCGAATGTCTCGGGGTTCAGAGGAAGGAAGAAGCACTCTTGGCGGTCGGTGCCATCTAGGGGGTGAGCTGAAGCATATAGGCCAGTGAGCATCAGGGTCTAGGACAGATTGGACCCATTTCTATTTAAGATTTATCAACCGTCTACTTCTCCCAGGACTTGGGGTAGTCTGTAGATACAATAAAAAGCACCACACAAAACAGGCCCAAACCCATCCAAAGGGAACACAGGAAGGACAAAGCTATGGCTGCAGCTGGGGGGTCCAGCAGGGCGAGTGCAAGTGGGTTTGAAAGACAGGTTGGAGTGGGAGTGGGACACATCTTTGATTTTATCCTGGAGGCAGTTGAGGAGTTGCAGAAAGTGTCTGAGAGGGGAGAGAGGGCCTGTTGGACTTCCGAATGGAAAATGGACTGTGTGGCAAGGGGTCTCTAGCAGCCCACAGTGGGGGTGTTGGGAGCTGCGGGGAAGGCAGAGTCGGCGGGGTGCAAGGCAAGACACAGATGAGAGGCTCTGCAGGGACCACCCAAAGACCGTGGCACCAATGGGGGAAGGGAGAAGGCAGGAGAGGAACCATGGTAACGTAGAGTTGCAGGCACAGGTGACAGAATGAGAAGTTGGCTGGTCCCTTTTGGTGCCCTTGCTGGCTTCCAGTGGCAGGGAAGGCACGCCATGCTGGGCGGTAGGTGGCCCTACCATCCTGAGCAAGGGTGCTCACAGAGTCCCGCGACTCTGCTTCCAGAAAGAGCTCAGACACACCAGTGTCCAAGGGGGCTGAGGTGCTTCCCTGAGGTACGTGGACAGCACGACACAGAGGGCACATGTCCTGGCAAAGCTGCCCGCTGGCCTGCCCCGATTCTCCGTGAGTGTATCTCCGAGGCCAGAGCTGACATGAAATGAAATCAGCTCTTAGACTGGTCCTGTGAGCCCCGAGTCCTGTGACGAAGCCCTGAGTTCAAGCTGGGAGGATGCTATCGGAGAATATAAAAACTTAATCTCTAGGCTGGAGGAGGCAGAGCCGAGGGGTGGGGGATACAATCCTAGACTCAAAACACAGAGCAACTCTTGTAAAACCACATGGGTGAATCAGAACAATTTAGCCAACTGGGGCGCCTCATGTTGCACAAAAGACATTAATGGGGAACATCCGAATTTATGCTTTCCTTCTGCTGCTGGCTGGAGGCAGGGAAGCTCTTTGGTTCTTTCAACCAGCATCAAATGCATTCTTTACTCCTCCAAAGGAGCTGAGCAAGCCCAGTGTTAAAAGTCCTCCATCCGTTCTCAAAAGGTGGTGGAGGGTAGAAACCTGGTTGCTGTCGTGCACCACACAGCTCTCAGCTGCTCGCCTGTGGTCCTGACCTTGCCAGCCAAGCCCTTTTCATTCTGTTTTAGTTAAGCAGAAAATGAAGCTATCAGCTCCATTTCCACTCTCTGCATGAATCCACTTCCCTTTTCCGTCTTGGCTCAAACTATGTGGCTCATATAGGATTCCCACCGAGTTCTTCAGCAACTCCCATCTTGCTAAATATTTTTCTTTTAAGAATTGCTGAATCAAAACAAAAGGTGGGAGAAGGTATGAGAATCCATTCTGAGGGGCAAATTGAAATATGGGAAAGGATACAAGAATAAGCCTATTGATTTCTTGTCTCTCAGCTTACACCCACAAAATCCTAAGAATTATTGGGGTTGGGGCTGGGGAACTTCTACAGAAGTGAAGTCAGCAACCCAGGAATCTATTTTCCATACTCATGTGAACCATAAAGTCCCATTAAGGCACCAGGAATCCCCCAGAGTATAAGCTCTAACACCAGTTAGTTCAAGAGTAGAAACACTCTGCAGCTTGCTCATTTCTCCAGCTTTCACCCAAACCGTGGTTGAAAATCGCCAGGAGTGCCCCTTTCCGCAGCACGCGTCTGGGAGCGGAAGCTCCCTGGTGCCCCGCTGGTCCTGGGCCACATGAAGTGATTCAAAGCTGCGGGATCACAACTCAGCCATAAAACAGAAAACAAATGAAGGACAGGATAAGCCTTTTCTTAGTTGCAGGCTAAAATTTGGGATAAGTTATTAGAAAAAAGAAAAAACAGTGCTCTTACTGGGGAGGCCAATTTCCTTTTACTCACAGGAAATCTTTCCTGCTGATTTAAGAGCACAGCCACACCTGCTCAGAGACCCATTGCCAGCCCAGGAGGAAGGGGAGCTGCACCTTGAGTTATTCAGCCAGTGACAGAGACATATTAGAACAATTCTGAACTAAGGAAATTCAATCTGGGCTCCAGGCCCCAGACCCCAATCTATCTGCACATGAGTTAGAGAAAGGATTTGAGTCTGTGGACAGAAAGGCCACAGTAAAAGAACACCCTCAACTCAAGACTTAGTCTTTATTCCACTTTCACTCAGTACAAACCAGCAGCTCTGGGCTCACAAACAAGACCTAAGACCTACATTCTAAAAGAAATGAGAACTTCGCTGGGTCTACTGACAAAATCGGGATACAACCTGTGGATTAGATAAAAATACTGTATCAGTGTTGAATTCTCTGAAGTTGACTGTTGTACTGCATTTACGTGTTAGAGTGCCCTGTTCTCAGGAAACATACATTGAAGTATTTCGCGGTAAAGCTGCCATCCAACGGAGCTCTGTGTGATACCAGAAATGTTCTGTCATCCCTGTTGTCTGGTACAGCCACGTGTGTGGCTGTGGAGTCCTTGAAAATGTGGCTGGTGTGACTGAGGAACTGAATGTAAAAATTTTTTTTTGAGTTTGGCTTCTTTTCCACGAATGTAAAATTTTATTTAACTTTAATTGAAATAGCCACTCGTGACTAGTGGCTACTGTACTGGAAGGTGCAGGAATAAAGTGCTCCAATATTTGTAACTTACCCTCAAATCATTCAGAGAAAATATCATATGCGTGTGTGTGCGTATATATGCGTGCATACATGCACAGGTGATGACAAAAAGAGCAAAAGTGAGAGACTGCACAGGCAAGTGTATGACAAAGAGAACAGGATAAAATGATAACAGGTGAATGTGGGTAAAGTCTAAGGGGGTCGTCTTTGTACTATTTTTAAGTTTGAAATTATTTTCAAATAAAATGTTTTAAAAATGTATGAGGATGAACACTTATTCATTAACCACTGAAATCTAACAGGCTCCAAGTGGAACTTTTTTGCAGGTAGAAAGTTGGAATTTAGGATGTTCACGATATTTCCAAATTTTGAACAAACGTCACAGATGCCATTGAACACACGATGTGCCTCCCAGAGCACTGTTCTTCCAAACCCACCACTGGGTGCACCTTACCAGCGGCAGGATCAATGCTTCCCTTCTCTCAGGATGGACTTTCTCATCTCTTTGCACTTGACCCCCAGTCTAAATAGGTCCATGAAAGACTTGGCTGCAATGGCAAGTTCAGGGCAGTTTTTTGTTGTTCATTTGTTTTTTGACGTGGGGTCTCACTATGTTGTTTGGGCTGACCTTAAACTTCTGGGCTCAAGCGATTCTCCCACCTCAGCCTCCTAAGTAGCTGGGACCAGAGGCAGGACAGTTTTTAAAATAACAGCTTTATTGACATATAACTCCCATACCATAAAGTTCACCCTTTTAAAATGTATAGTTCAGTGGTTTTGAACAGAGTTGTGTAGTCACCACCACTCTCTAATTCCAAAACATTTCATCACTCTAATCAGAAATCCCACTCCCATTAGCAGTCACTCCCATTCTCCCTTCCCAAAGCCCCAGGCAACCACTAATGTACCTTCTCTCTCTGCAGGCTTGCCTATTCTAGACGTTTCATACAAATGGCATCATACAATACTGCATGTGAGCTTCCATGTCTGGCTTCTTTAGCTTAACATAAATGATTCAAAGTTCATCCATACTGTAAAATGCATGTATCAGCATTCCATTCCTTTTTTATTGCCAAATAATATTCCATTGAATAGATATAGCACCTTTTGTTTATCCACTCATCAGCTGGTAGACATTTGGGGTGCTTCTACTTTCGGGCCATGGCACATAATGTTGCTGTGAACCCGCGAGCAAGTCCCTGCGTGGACAAACGTTTCCATTCCTCGTGGGTATCTACCTGGGAGTGGAATTGCTGAGTCACATGGCGACTCCATGTTAAACCTTTTAAGGACCTGCCACCTGCTTTCCAAAGTCACCTCCTGAAGTCCCCGGGAGTCGTGTCGTACAGGGGTCCCAGGCAAAGCCCCCAGAAGGCCATTCTGTAGAGACACTGCCCTTCTGTAAAATACCACAGTCTAAATTCAAAGCAGGAGTCAGGGTTTGTTTGATCTGAGGTAAATAAATTACAGAAGCTGTGACTCGCTTGGTGCCAGCAGCATGCTTATCCTTGTATCGTCCCAGAGAACGAGCCAGCACCTGGCATGGCAGACGAGGGCTGGCACGCCGCGCACTTGGTTGCCACATGAAGAGGCGCTCTGTGCAAAGTGCAGCTGCACCAGGGCGCAGACTGGTGCTCTCACTACCGTCCCCTCACCGGGCAAAGCTGTCTGTGCTACTGGTCAAGGCCTCGGGAAGGGTTATTTACTATCACCCCCAGACTATGCTCCTAAAAGTGCCTGCTGAGAAACTGGCAGGGAGAAGACTCAGAGAGGGTAAAATCAGAGAGCAATCAGACAAGGAAGAAATCAAGGAGACTGGTCCTCCGGGACCTGCATGCCTGTTAGTCCTGATATATTCCAGAGCGAAGGATCAGACTGGCGCACACGTGGGCTGAAGCCAGGAAGGGAGCCAAGTCCAGCACCAGTGCAAGTGGTGAGTCAGTGTTAGGCATGTGTCCCCTCCGAACGAGCAGTAAACAAATGCTCGAGCTTCATGTTTGGGCACTGGTCTAAATTCTCAGGCAAAAGTACAAATTCCAAAGTTAGACAAGCAAGCTTGGGGGCCGGGTGATGGGCTGGTGAGGGAGGAAGATTTCTGCAGAGAGGAGAAAGAGAAGTCCTGGAAGGCCTGGCTCTCTGTTCGGCTCCCTGCACCAGCGCTCTTCTTTCACGGGCCTACCCGGGGAGACGCTCTGAGGATCACGGGGTGTTGTGCTCAGCCCCGCGGGCCCCTCCTCCCCTTCTGAACGCCATGCCCTGCGCCATCCTGTCCTTTCACTCGTCCTTCGCCTTTGCCCCCTCAGAACAAACTTTATTGGCTTGGCATTATTTTTTTTTTTTTAAAGAAATCGTATTCCAAAAGCAAACGGCTACCGATTTAACAAAGAAACCTCAACCACATCTTTTCTGTTGTGGGGATGCAGAGGGGAAGGCAGGCGGCTTGGGACCCGGAATAAGTCCTGCCTGGTGCAGTCTGTCCACCAGGCTCCAGTTAATCTCCATGCTCTAGTCTGTCCTGCCTTCAATTTTTTTCCCAATTCCTTGAATATTTAGCAGTTCAATACAGCTCTGCATTTCCATAGGTATCTCATGTTCACTCATTCTTTCAGCCACCATTCAATAAATACCCATATAATCACCATTATGAGCTTCTTGGCGTCTGTAATATGCTTAGCCTTTTTAAATCACAGATAACTGAGCCCAGCAGCTGGTATGATGAAAAAAAGTCTGAGGAAACGAAGATAAGAACATGGACTTGATCTTCATACATACTCTCTCATCTAATCCTCACAGCAACCCTGAGAGGCTGTTATTGTCATCTCGCCTTTACAGAAGAGGGAGACCCAGAGAGACTAGCTGGGTTAGGCTGGCCAAGGTCACGAGCTAGTAAAATGATGGAACCAGGATCCAAACGCACATCAGAATGACCACAAAGCCTGTGTGTTTTTCATTAATAATGTAAGTGATAACATTTGAAAGACTCATCAACCCTTACTTAAGCATGATATGGGTTATAATTTATAGGAAGAATAATAGAGTAGGAGTTAGAGAACTTGGTTTCGAAGCAAGGTTTTGTGTTGACTTTGAGCAGGTCACTTAACATATCTGAACACAGGTTTCCTGTTCCGTAAAGGAGACAAGGCTTCCCAAAGTGTGCACAGTGTCCTGTGAAGTGCTGATATCTATTATAGAAAAAGTAGAAAAAGAATTGGGATTTAAAAAGTTTAAGAAATGTTAGGTTAAATCAAATTAAGCTATTTTTTTTATTGCAGGACTTCTCAGAGCCTTTAATATGATAAAGAACACTATAAATCTTCAAGAGGGCCATATAATATGCTCCGTGGCCCACATTTATCAAAGTATAATAAATAAATTTATTATCAAAGTGTGATATGGTTTGATAAATAAATGTGGGCCACAAAGAAAAAAGTACTTTTTCCCCCACACACAAATTATTTATTATGTTTTGTCAGGATAGGAGGTTGGAAAGTAATGAATTGGATAATCCCCAAAGAATCTTCTAGCTCTAACACTGACTCATTTTCTGATTTCTCTTATCATTCTAACTAGACAGCAGACTTTCTGAGGGTAAAATTGCTTTTCTATAAAATCAAGAAAATAGCAGCCAGATAGAGGCAGGCCAGAATGTTTAGAGAAACACAAGGAGTCCAAGCTGGCCTCACTATAGACAGTAAAAAACTTGTACATCTAGAGGTATCTCCTACCCTTTCAAAATAAGTAAGCACCCTCCAGATGCAGTGGGCTGGCTTAGTCCTCCAAAGCAAATTTCCCGGGCATTAAAGAGATTTTAAACTGTCTTGACTGACTCAAGAGAAGGAATCAATAACATCTGTCCACAACCCCTCAAATCCATGTCTAAGGAACGGCCACCCACGTCTTTAGGGCAGAACTGTGGCTCGGCAGTTTCACAAATTGGTGGTGATAGCTTTCCAGAGGACGGGCCGGGGGGGATGTCCAGTGCCTTCATGTCTGCGGGCACTGCTTCCCCTGGCGTGCAGTGAGGGGCCCTCGCCACAGAGGTCCTGACAGGTGTCAGGGAGGGGCAGGAGACCCCGCCGGACCTTGAGAGATGGGCTGGGCTCGAATCGGCAGGAAGGGGAGGGCTGCAAGCCGTCAGGGTGGGGGATGGAGACAGAGGGTGATGGGCATGAAGGTCAAGGGGCAGCAAAGTGCAGATCGTGTTCCAGGGCACAGAGTGCAGTTCTCAGAACAGAGGGTGATGTCTGAGTCGCTTCACAGGTCTCCCATAAAACTCTCTTCTCTTTGAAATAGACACATGGTTTTTCTTGGGACTTTTTTCATACGAGTTACAATTACCAGATCACTCTCAGAAAATATGTTACTCATCTGGGCAGTGGCACAGTGGAAAGAAGCCAACGTCCTCAGATACATTTCCTCTCAGTCCCCAGCCCCAACATTCAGATGCCCTCAGATGGAGGAGTCCATGCAGCAAAAAAAAAAAAAAAATGCTACCATCACCCGCTAAGTCCTCCATCTAGGAAAAAACAAGACTTAGTAGTAGCCACTGCCCCCTGGATTTAGCCAGAGCTCATCTCCAGACCCTAGCTAGCCCCTGCTGCCCCAAGTTCCAAATGCGGGCTCCAGGATCAGAATGGCTCAGGGCGGAGTGCTCAGAAGAGCTCTGAACAAGACATAAGGGGAAGGTTTATGACTCAGGACACCAAGGATTCAATATCTGGGCAATTAGCTCCAGAGGTCACCCTAAAGGATTACAGACTTCTGTTAAACACCTGGCATAAGAAAGTAACATTGCATGCCAATTTAAAAGCTAGGCACACTATCCAGCATATATAAAGAACTTTTACAATTCAACAATAAAAAGACAAATAACCAAATTTTTTAAATGAACAAAGAATCTGAATATACATTTCTTCAAAGAAGACATATTAATATAATACAAATGGCCAACAAGCATATGCTTATTATTGTTAATCATTAGGGTAAGGCAAATCAAAACCACAGTGAGATACCAAGAAAATTGAAAATATATGTCCACACAAAAACTTGTACACACATGTTCACAACAGCATTATTCATAACAGCTCTTCATAAGAGTGGAAACAACTCAAGTGTCCATCAAGTGATTAAAGGACTGGCAAAATGTGGTCTATCCATGCAACAGAATATTATTTGGCAATAAAAAGCAATGAAGTCCTGATACCTGCTAAGATATGGATGAAACTTGAAAACATGAAGCTAAGCAAAAGAAGCCAGACACAAAAGACCACATGTTGTAGGATTCCATTGATATGAAATATCCAGGACAGGCAAATCCAGAGACAGAAAGTAGATTAGTGGTTGCCAACGGCCAGGAGGAGAATTGAATGGGGAGTGACTGCTAACAGGGATGAGGTTTCTTTTGGGGGTGATGGAATGTTCTAGAATTAGGTATCAGTGAATGATGCACAACTTTGTGAACAGACACCCTGAAGGGTACAATCACAGAAGCTGATGAATTGTACACTTTGCATTATGTGAATCATATCTCAATAAAGCTATTTTTAAAATAGGCACAAAGGTAGATGCCTGATTCGTATTATCACCCAATGAACCTGAAATGAGCACCATCATCCCATTTTACAGGTGAGGAAACTTGAGGCTGGCGAGGAGTAGCTCACTGCCAACAGTTGCACTGCTAGACAGGTGACAGACTTCCGGAGAGCGGATTGAAGCCAGGTTTGCTGGCTCCTGAGGCCACGTTCTGCTCCCCACTAGGATGACAAGTGAACCAGCAACTGCAGAACGGTTCCTCTGGAAAAAAGATCACTGCCTGGACAAAGGATCACTGACCTACATAAAATGCTAGTGCTGGAAGTCACATTAAGTGGCATCTCGCCAAATCCCTTCATTTTACAGATGAATAAGTAGAGTTTCAAGGCACTGTACTGACCTGCCCAACCAAAGCAGCAAGGCTGGTGGGCACATTCACCCGCCCGTTTCACAGAAGACAAGCTGGCGTATTGTTCCCTGCAATTAGTTAGGAATCAAAAGGTAGATAGAGTCCACCCCGTAGGGGCACGCAGGTCAACAGGCATTCACCAGCCTTCAAACATGCCAGCCTCGTATCCGGGTCCCAGCCGGAAGATCACTCGGGCCGGTTATAGCTCACATTATTCTGAGGTTACCCTGAAATTTCTCTTCTAACCCCAGGAGTGCTCTGAAAAGTCCCACCAGGGTGCGACTGTTCCAAGGATCCCTCGGAGCTTTTGAACTACTTAGCAGGAACAGGGAGTTCTGGATTTAGAATTCAAGTGTGCGCGTAAAGCTAGGGAGACCGAGGAAGAAACTTTCCTCCCCCGCAATCTGAAGTGACTCTATGGGGAACCACTTGCGAAGGAATGGAAAGGAAAGCTGGAGCGAATGGGTTCACGCTGCGACCGTGAGGCCTCGAGTACTCTACGCCAGGGGTCTTTTTATTGCCTGCTTAGCGTCTCCATGCCATGTCCTGCCTCAAACGAAAAATGTCCCAAACCAAACTCATTACCCTACTGCTCTCCATCCCACACACCCACTCCCCTTTTGCTTCCCTCTTCCCCTGTGACTGTCACCCCACTCCTCAGTGGCCCGAGCTAGGGGCACCCAGCTTACCTTTCCCACCTGTGCCCTCACCCCCCACTCCCAGGCAGTGCCCGGGGCCTGCCGGCTCTAACTCCTCACCCCCTGGCGCCTAGAACCTGCTTCCTTCTTTGCAAGCTCACTGTGGCATTGTCCTGGGACTCGATGGGTGTTTACTGAATTGAGAGGTCAATCCTACCCACTACTAGTTAAGTCCTTCCCAGCAAGTAGCAGCCACGGTTATTTCAACACAGAAAGAGAGGAAAGGGGGAGATGGATGAGTTCTCACAAACAGGTGACAAAGAGGTTACTAACGCAGAGCTGGAGCCAGGAGGAGCACAGCAGATGGGGCTGGAGCTGCTCCTTGCATGTTTCCTGCAGGAAGAGAAAGGCACACCAAGACACCGGGCTGACCAACCGCATCTGCAAATTATTCATTATTTCAGTGTTGTCCCTCTGAACTCTCCATCTGCTGATGGCTACCTCAGTCAAATAATTACACTCAGATGAGAGAGCCTGTGACCTGTACCTTGTTCCAGTCACACCAAGTTAGACACCCACTGTTCTCCAGCCATGCCTTGTGCACCCCTGTTTGGAGCAACCTCGGGCTTCCTGGCCACCTGTCCAAACCAGGCCCTCAGAGACCAGACCAAATGCAGCATTCCCGGCCACTAGGGACCTCCAGGTTTTCTCTTTGTGCCTCTCTAATGGTGCTTACCATGTATTACGATGCATCACTTGATGTCTTTTGTTGCTTTGTTTAATCTTGTCTGCAACGAGTTTATAAGTGCTTGGAGAAGAGAGAGCTGTGCTTAAGTGGGCGAATGTATGTAAAGTATTAAGCTTGGAGCTGGGCTTGGCACATGGTAAGCACTCTCCATGCGACATTAGCCACTGTTAGCTATCATCACTTACTGATGTCGCCCAAGCCCTGAGCACAATGCCACGCGTGCAGCGCAAGCTACTGAATCTGCTGAAGGCTGACAACAGGTTTCCCTTAGCCTCTCCTTTCCGTAACCTCTTTGCAAACTAAAACTCCTGCCCTCCGAGACCAGGAATCCTGGTTGCACGTCTGCCTGTCTCACTGTTCGATCAAGCGGCTGACTCCTTCCTCCCAGGCCATCCCCTCATTGTCGACAGAGCCGAGTCTGCCAGAGTGACGTGGGGCCAGCAGAGAGGCTGGCACCGTCCCGACATGACACGTTTCTGCGTGATACCCCTTGCGTGTCTTGGGGCTTAGAGAAATTATAAGACTTGATGAACCATTTGCTTCTCTCTGAAATCAGAATGGTAACTAAGCAGAGCTGGGAAAAGCAGCAATTTTTAAGTTATACTGGGCACTAAGCCAAAGCCAGTGGTGATACAACGACAACACTCATTTGTCCAGGACTGGCCAAAACAGTCACAGGGACTCGTTCTTTTCGGCGTGAAACTGCATCTAATAATGCCGGTTGGAGTTCCATTTCAGATTGTGAAATATCCCACATGCACTCTCCGAACAGCATCCTCTGGCCACACACTCCACGTAGCAGCCATCGATTCGGGGTGGGGACAGGGTGCCAGCCTTGAGAAATGCCTAG
The DNA here is from genome assembly GCF_020740605.2 of Lemur catta. NCBI lineage: Eukaryota > Metazoa > Chordata > Mammalia > Primates > Lemuridae > Lemur > Lemur catta. The sequence continues at coordinate 12,439,743 of NC_059138.1, read as the reverse complement.
GTGGCTGAGCTCCAGCAGCTTTCATCAGGCAACTACATACAACAAATTTAAATAGCCACTTGTGGCTAACGGCCACTGTATTGGACAGTATAGACCTTGAACATCAGAATAGCAGTGGATAAGGCTCAAAGGAAAAAACCAAGGGTGCCTGGATTTTTAGGAAGCTCACGGGAAGGTTGGGGCCAACTGACCACCCTGGGTTTGCCTGTGCCCTCGTGTGTGGACTTGGCTCCACTGGCCACTACTTCAAGCACTTAACAGGCACGTGTGGCCAGTGGCTACTGTTTGGGAGAGTGTGGATCTAGAACGTTACCATCTGTGCAGGAAGTTCTATTAGAGCTATTCTAGATGCTGAAATTTAAACCTCAGGTAGCCAACTTTTTCTTTAAAAACTGTCACTTTGTATTCTCAAAGAAAATATTTTTCCAACCGTAATGGGTAAAATTGCTTTCTCTAAAAAACTCAATAAGGTAAAAGATCAGCTCAGAGCAATGTCCTTCCTACAGCAAATACTCACAGTCTTCAGAAGTTGGTCTGCTTGTCTGTGTTGCTTTTCTTCTTTCTACTCCCAGAACCCGCAGTCCTACATCCAAAGTCTCGCGCTCCGATGGAAACTTTAACCAAAGCATATGAGGGACTCTCATTTCTCTTCTGGAGTTTGTAAGTCACTGTTTTTCCGTAGGCCCTGCATTACTTTGCTAGGGCTGGCATGACACAGTACCACAACTGGGTGGCATAAACAACAGAAATTTATTGTCTCACAGTTCTGGAGGCCAAAAGTTCAAGATCAAAGTGTTGACAGGATTGGTTCCTTCTGAGGCTGTGAAGGAGAATGTGCCCCACACCTTTCCCCTAGCTTCTGGTGGCTGCTGGCAATCTTGGCATTCCTTCTTGTAGATCTATTACCTAGTCTCTGCCTTCACGTTCACGAGCCACTCTCCCAGTGGGCGTGTCTGTGCCCACATTTCCCCCTTTTATGAGGACACCAGTCATATTGGATTAGGGGCCCACCCTACTCTAGTGTGACCTCATCTTAAATATATCTGCAATGGCCCTGTTTCCAAATAAAGTCACATTCTGAAGTTCTGGGGGTTCAGACTTCAACATGTGAATGGGGGTGCTGGGGAGGAACAATTCATCCCATAACAGGCCCTCAAAGCCGCAAAGAAAAAGCACTCCTCCTGGCACGCCATCTGCCTCCCATTTTTCTATTAATGTGAAAAGATGTGTAAGAAATTACTGGCTATTCAGCTTTGTGGGAGCAGGTGGTGACCCCAGGCAGAAGCTTAGACCACATGAGGCTATTTCCATTATACATCAAGTCAATTCAAGCCCGTTATCCCAGATTTAACAAGGTCTAACAACAAAAACAAAAACCTGGGCTTGGAGAGAGTGTGAAAAGATACTGTCACAACTGTCACAGTCACAAATACAGAGCTGGTGAGTTCCTCCACATTCATCTAGTCAAACTGCCTCCTCGTACAGGCATGTTCTCTGGGCGATGCGGCAAACAGTGAAAAAAATCTCTCACCTGTCCCAGACTCCTTGACATAGTGCTTGACTGTCACTATCATCCTACAAATCACTGCCCAAGCTCATCAGAGTGATCGTCAAGAACAGAAGGTCAGCTGGGCGCTTTTGCTTTGGTGGCTCACGCCTGTAATCCTAGCACTCTGGGAGGCTGAGGCGGGTGGATTGCTCAAGGTCAGGAGTTCGAGACCAGCCTCAGCAAGACCCCGTCTCTACTAAAAAAAAAAAATAGAAAGAAATTACCTGGCCAACTAAAATACATATATAGAAAAAATTAGCCGGGCATGGTGGCACATGCCTGTAGTCCCAGCTACTGGGGAGGCTGAGGCAGTAAGATCGCTTAAGCCCAGGAGTTTGAGGTTGCTGTGAGATAGGCTGATGCCACGGCACTTACTCTAGCCCGGGCAGCAGAGCAAGACTCTGTCTCAAAAAAAAAAAAAAAAAAAAAGAACAGAAGGTCATCCACCAGCACAGAGGACCCAGAAGGTGCTCTGGTTCACAGCCCACATGTTTGACTCAGAGAAGATATAAGAGAGTTATCTATAAATTCAAGCAGCATCGAAGAGAGAAAGCCAACTAGCTTTAGTGCTAGAAAACCTGGTTTGAATCCCAGCTTTGATGTTTACTAGATGAAAGATCTTGGATGAGTTAATTCACCAAAGTAAGGTCTCAGTCTACCCCTCTGCAAAATGGGGAGCATGTGATCTACTTCACATTACATTAGGAAAGATCTAGTGATGGCCCTCATTCTGGCAACCAGCATTTACTGAGCGCTGATGAAAGCCCCCAACAAGTCTAAGGTAAGGTGCCACCATCACCCCCATGTTTTGTGGATGAGGAAACTCAGGCTTAGAACCCAGAGCCAGGTCTCTCTGATTACAAAGCCACACTCCTGTCTCCTGATACCGTCTCTCAAAGGAGGTCCACAGGTGAAATAGTGGTGGGACACAGTAGGAGCTCAATAAATGCTCATTCCCCACCCCCACCCCCCAGTACTGTCCATGCTGTACAACTGTTCGGGCTATGCTGGCATCATTCGCTCCTAAAACCTTCACAAGGACAGCAGGTCATCAAAAGTCTTTTAGAATAGATAACATCTCTCCCAGGACACAAGCACTGTCTCAGCTGACATTTCCCAAAACCCTCTCCCATGACCGCTCCCCACATAATAGTCCTGGCAGCTGGCGTGTGTCACTGCCTACTCCCCTGCCCCCTGCTGGCCTGCCTCATCTATCTGCTCCTGCCCAGCCCCTGTCCATCCACTTGAGACAGCAACATGGAGCCCGGCAGTCTGGCTCCTGACTCCACTCTCTTTTTAAATGCTCAGCCTGTGTAGGGAAGATCGTCCCTGGGTAGATGGTGGTGTCTTGACTTTGGCCTCATGGTTTTAACAGGTAGTCTTCGTCCCTTGGAGTGGTTAAATAAAGACAGACATTAGCACAGATTCCCACCCAATTATCCTATTTACAAAAATAGAACTCTCCTCCGTGAGTGTTTCAAATAGAGGCCTTAATTTCCACAGATGTGAACCTTACCAGGTCGATTCATAAAGCCTCAGTCAGCGAGCTAGAATGCAGCATGGTGGGCAAAGGGAATGTACTCTCTCTACATATATAGCATTATGTATGTATACGCCCATTTGTCTATATAGACACACAAACACACACACACACACACACACCAGTTGCATGGAGTAATGGTCATGAAAAGTATCTGATGGACATGTAGACCAACAATTCTGCTGAGTGTTTGGGTTCCTAGGATGGCATCAAACCTCACCAGTAGAAGGTTAAGTGTAAGTACTCAGACCTGTTATCTTAGCCTTCCAGAGAGTTACATTTTGATGTTATGCCTTGAGCTTCCGGGGAGACTACTGTGAGAAGAGCCGTAAGAACCCAGTTTTTCATCTGCTGTGGGGATGCTAAACACCCTGTTCATGATACTACTCAGTGCTTCCTAGATAAAAGTCCACATGCAAAATTTAGTTGAAAAGAACCAAAAAAATCTTTGCTTCTCTTGGGGACCTTGTCTGTCTTCCTTCTCTGACAGCAAGAATTACAGCAGTGACCAATTTCCCTCTTCTCTTTGATGCTACGAAGCTCAGAGCTAATGTGATGCCCGGCTAAAGCAGCAATGCAGGGGCATTATTATGCAGACAATAAGTACCTGTGATTCTCTTTCCTCCTGACTTTGAACTTCTATATTTATTTGTATTTATCTTGATCCTGTTGCTAAATTCTTTTTGTATCATATTATTATAGTATATAATACTGTAAAATAAATCAAAATTTGTAGAACAAGGTGAGGTATAAATAATTAATTGAATAGAACTCAACTAAAATAATAACCATAGTAAATATAGCCACGTTTAGAGAAAGCTATAGTTTAAAAACATTATGCAATCAGAGTAAAACATAGAACAATTAACATGTTGCAGCAGACACTATATGTTGCCTTCCTAACAGCCATTCCTTCTTTCTCCTCTGGCAGAGCCAGGACTTGGTTCAGATGTCACCCTTCCCACCACCACCACCTCATGACTCAAGAGCTGGCCAGAAAAACTACGGCCCTTTTTCAAAAGTATAGTTTGTGTACTCTCTGGATTAGGTAAAATTCCTTCCATATTTAATTGCAACTATTCAGGCTACCAACAACCTTGCCTTTTCTAGCTGCCTTTTCTCTTAGAGATACCAGACACACATGCACATGTGCTCTGAATTATTTTAAATGTTCTCCAACCACCCCACCCACCCCACTTCACAGACGCATCTTCTTTGGTTGAACAGGGACTGAAGTCCAAGCTGACTGCTGTGTCTCCCAGCCCACCACCCCCCTCCACCCCCAGATGTCCGTCACCACCCACCCTGAGTCTCCCCTCCTCCTGCTGTCCAGGGGACACCCACTGAGATGTGCTGGACACACCTAGAATGTCACGTATCAAGGAGCTCTTCTCCACTCCCCAAACTGTCTTGCACATGGCAAAATAAAATAAAAATAAAACTATGTTCTCTTAGGTTCTAGTAACATGCCCTCGTCTAGCTGCACAAAGTCTGTCTCAAGCCCTCTCATGACTCCAGGTATCCGCATGTGATATTCTCACTCACCTCTCTCTCTTTTGCACCAGATCACGTCCACCTCCCTTCTGAACTGTGGGAAAACCAAAACCTTCCTGAAATCACCCAAAGCTAACTTCTGGGGGTTAGGACCACCATATCCAATATTACCTTGGTACTCATATCTTTAGGCTTCTCTTCCTTCTGAAGACATGACTCTCCAAAGTCAACTTCTGTAAAGCAAATCCTATTTCTCACTGACCCACATTTTATCAAAGTGTCGGCACTGTTTTCTCACAGCAGAAAAAGCCAAAACAATAAACTCTGCCAAAGCGCGTGGAGAACCTGCCAAGCCCACCCTGGTGACATGTGAGGGGCTTGTCTTCACTAGACTCTCCCGGCTCGACATTCCTCCTTCCCACATTAGTCCAAAGCCCCTGCCATGGGCTGGACTTGTGCATCCTATGTTGTCACAGGGTGGGGTGGGGGGGAGGTGCCAAACAAGGCAGAAATGAGCACAGGTTTGTCCCCACTACCAGGAAATCAACTCCAAGTGCACATCCCACAAGAAGGTGGTCTCTATCTAGGCTCCGGAGAACACAGGTGCGCATGTGTGCCAAGGTGGTTCTGTCTCTTTAAAGTGAGTCAGAAGGGCATGGCTGTGTTTTCTGTCCTCGGCTGAACCACCTAGCACAGGGCTTCACACAGTGGGCCTCCCATACTGCTGAAAGACCCAGCTCTGAAAGTGAAGTTATTGGAGACCATGGCTGTCCCCGTGGAACAGAGGGCGGCAGCAGTCTCAGGCACACCCATGGAGAAGCCTCCGGTTTCAGTTGAGAGGCAGGCAATAAAAACCCGGGCTCCAAAGGCACTCGGTCGAAAGGGCCGGCTTGGCAACTGAACTGGAAATCAGAGAGGACAATCGGCCGCGGGAACCTTCTACGTGCTATATTGTTCCTTGAGACCGGCAGTGACTCTCTAAGGATGAACAGCACCCTGGCACACACCTGAGGCTGCCCGTGAAAGAGGAGAAGGGGAAAATCTTAATGGAGAAAGACACCAAATGTTATGAGTGATAAAGCAAATTCTGACCTGGGACCTTACAGAGAGAATATCTTTCAGCTCAGCGTGCATTTTTTCCCAGCAAGATACAATAAGCTTCGTGCATGATAGTAACCAGCTTGCTTTTTATTTAGTTGAGCACAATAGGGAAAACACAAAGGTAAAGCTCATGCATGCCTAATGGCTCTTAGCACTTCTGAAAATGCCCACTCGAGCACTGAAAGAGCGGGTTGCTCTACATACAGGCAGGCATACACCCACACAACAAGGTGGCCTCTAGCCACCACCCCACCCAGCACCATACATGCAGTGACAAAGGTGAGCCTGTCCCTTTAATTATGCCAATTGTGAGATGGGGAAGGTGCCAGTGGAGAAGGCATTTAAAGCAGATTGCCCCATTTAGGGAGATATGATTCTTGGAAATGAAGACTGGCACTTTTCCTGGACTAAAGGTTGCACTGAATAACCAAAGAGCAGGAGAGCAGCAGCCCTGCCTGTGGGCTTCCACCCCACTTCAAAGACAGGCACCACACTGGGAACAGACGCAGGAACAGAGAGGGCAGAGGGACAGCCCAGGGCCCCAGGCTGCGATCTGCTCCAATTGAGGATGGAGCCCCGGCTACCTCCGAGTCCACTTCTCCCTGAGAGACACCCTTAGAACGTGGCGAGACGGTGCTAACAGTCAGCCCTGAGTGGGAGGCCAGAAAGAGGAGATACCACATCAGGCCCTTGCCCTCTAATTTTAGAACCATTTTAAGAACAATAATTGTTTTACCTAAGTCTCCTATAGTAGAAGGAGCACAAATAGTGATGCCTAATAAATGTCATCTCACTTTGGGGCAAGGAACCACCCAACTCAAGCCTCACTCATGGGTGGAGAATCGAATTGGGTGTACCGAGGCTGTCTGGTGGGGGCCATGAGGGAAGACCTGGAACCACATATTCAGACACATTCTCTCATGTCGGAACTGAAGGAGGCAGTAAGAAGGGGTCTGACGTACATAGAGCAAGAGAGCTGGTTCCACCAAAAGCCGGGTTAGAATGTAGCTACATGTACACACACATAAGAGTATATGTGGTATGTGTGTGCCTGTGAGGGTGTGTGTGTAGTATGTTAACCTAATCTACAGCTTTTCTTCTCTTACAAAGGTTCATTAAAAATTTCTAAAAATTAAATTCTTTATAATAATTGGTTTGTGAAACCAGTAAAAAGAAAACCAAACTGCTAAAGCCCTGGGAAAACATCAACTCTTCTTTATAGTAACATAAACCACAGAGGACTCGATAAGAAGCTTGCTCTGCCATACAGCACCTTTCTAGGGGAAGTGGAAGGGCACAGAAAAGGGTGAGCAAGGAGAGACTCTAACCCTAATGGAATTCCAAAGCCAGAAGGGCCTTCCGATAGTCCCTCTCACGACAGGGGAAACAGAAAGGTGACACGGCTCCTTGAAGCTCACACAGCAAGTTCATGATCCTTTAACTGCAGCCTGGGTGGTTCACAGATGACACAACCAAAGCACAGAGGTCTCCACAAACGCTCTTCAGGAACAACATACGTTGGGCGATCTTTCTGTTCAGACACCTGACCCTTAGGGTAGATGACCTAACTCCCAGCATAGGGGACACACACCCTGATCAGTCTAACTCAGCCAGGGTTAATCCTATTCTGCTGTCGATGACTGACTTAGGTGCTGGCACGTGACATTGTCCTGGCCAATGAGATGTGCAGGGAGGTCTGCAGGAAGCTTCTAGGAGGGTCTCTTGCTCTGAAAAAGAACCAATTCGAAAGAGATGATCTCTTTTTCCTATGCACACTGTTGAGCTTGGATGGGATGCCTGGAACTTGGTAGCCATGGCACCACACACTGTGGACAGTGGGGACGGGAATCCAGAAAGAAGCTTGGTTCTTCACAACCAACCCTGGGGCTGACAATCTCAGAACCTCTTGTTAGTGAGACAGTAAGTTTTCCTTTTTGTTTAAGCACTTTGAGTTTGGCTTCTGTCCCTTGAAGCTAAAAGCACCTTAACCAATAATCTACTAATAAACAGTCCACAAAACAAAAAAAAATTAGTTTTCTACCATGCTACTCTCTCTGAGGAGAAACAAGCTCTCCTGAGCCAATAAGAAAAGTCATCACCTTGGCTGGACGCAGTGGCTCATGCATATAACCCCAGCACTTTGGGAGGCCAACATCGGAGGACTGTTTGAGGCCAGGAGTTCAAGACCAGCCTGGGCAACACAGAGAGACCCCCACCTCTACAAAAAAAATTAAAAATAAGCCAGGCATGATGACATGTGCCTACAGTCCTATCTATTCTGGAGGCTGAGGTGGGAGGATCACTTGAGTCCAAGAGTTTGAGGCTGCAGTGAGCTATGATTACACCACTGCACTCCAGCCTGGGTGACAGAGCAAGACTTTGTCTCTAAAAAGTTTAAAAAAAAAAAAAAAATTTCGGGGGGTAAACTCACAACTAATGGACCCAGTGAGCGTCGTAGAGGGGAAGGGCATGCCTCTAATTCTCGCTTGGGTGAGGCAAAGTCATAAAATGTAACCAAAATGTTTGTACCCTCATAATATCCTGAAATTAAAAAAAAAAAATTAAAAAAAAGAAAAATTTCCACCTAACTTTTTCCCCCACTTCTTCCTTTCTTCCCCCTCAATGAAACTGCGGACATGCTCAGAACTATTAAATGCTCTCTCAGAAGAAACCTTAAAAGGTCATCTAGCCCAACATCCATCCTACACTGGATCCTACTCTCCAGCAGCCCCGTCCCCAGGTCCTCATCTTGAATCCCGCCAGTACCAAAGAAATCGTCGTTCCCCAGGGCTGGCCCTTTGTGGAGAGATTCTGCAAGATGGCCCTCCTTGCAGTTGATGGAATCTGCTCCCTACAGCTGTCAAACCAAGGATTCAAGTTGGACCCACAGCCACCTCTTTTTTTAGTCCATCTGCCCTTCAGCCATTGCTTCTATCTCATACAGCTTACTTCTCGACTAATTCCGTTCAGAGAAATGTTTTTTTTATAGTCAATGCATATTCTTTTGAACTGTGTTCTACCTTCCCCAACTCTCAGGCCCAGATACCTGAGAGAAATCAATCAATCTGTCCCATTTAACCAACGAATGAATGACTCAGTCAATTAATCTCTTTTCTCTCTCTCTTCCCTACACCCAACCCAAACCAAACCTAATAAGGGTCATAATAATGTTAAAAGTCACATATTTTGAAAGAAAACTGGGGGGATATAAAAATCTAATATTGCCAATCTCTAAATCCTTAGACAGTGTCCAAAAGTCTCCTGCAAACACAAACACACATACACAAACACGCACATACAAACACATGTGCACACACACATGATCTGACCTAATTGAAATATCTTTTTTCAAACACTGGCGTTAAAGAGAAATAATGATTTCTTCTTCAATATTTTTCTGACATTGAATTATTTCCCTTTCCCTAGAAAATATATCTTTTTTCAGCTATGTTATTTATCTGTCTCTCTTTTTAAAAATTATTAGACTTTATTTTTTCAAGGAATTTTAGATTCACAATGAAACTGAGTGGAAGGTCCAGACAGTTCCCACATCCCCTGTCCTCGCACAAGCATCAGCCTGACTCTATCAAATATTCTTTCAGGCTGGCTAGAGACCCAAATCTTAGCTGATATCACTTTTATCTACTGTTAACTGTTATCTGTGTCCACACAACCACTTTACAAAAGAAGTTTTGGAACATGGCCCTCGGTAAACTCATGAATATACATGAGCTGATCCAGCTCATTCAAAATGTCCTCTTCCCAGGCCCAGAACACCTTTGCCTAATTTCTCACCTCTGCCCTGTACACATTACCAAGGAGTCTCCAACAGCACTAGAAACCAGAGCTAAAAATCATTCTCCTGAAAAGATAATGAGACATACAGACCAGCAACTCTCAGTCATTCATTTTAAGGTAAGAAAAAGTAATTCTGACCATCAAGAACCATGTATCAGACAAAATTGCCCTTACCAGGCTGTAGGATGTAACACATGACTTTCCCAGAGGAAAAAAACACACCCTGTAATTTTGTTTTGCCTAGGGAAAAATAAAAATTAATTTATATGTGCTAAACCACATTTTAACTTTAAAAAGTAGAGGTGGCCTAGAAATATAATAGATCCATTCATTCAATAAGCATGTATTGAATACAAATATCTGCCAGGGACTATGGGAAGCATCAGGGATTTAGAATTGAAAGCCTGCCTCCTGCCTCCATGAAATCTCACAAAAGAGAACTAAATATATATAGAAAGCAGCAAATCCAAGTCACAATGAGATACCACTTCACACTCAAAAGGCTGGCTATCCTAAAAAAGACAGACAGATGCTACAACATGGATGAACCTTGAAAACATTATGCTAAGTGAATGAAGCCAGTTGCAAAGACCACATATTGTATGATTCCATTTATACAAAACATCCTGAATAGAAATGACTAATGGCTTCCAGGGGATGGAGGAGGATGGGAATGGTGAATGACTACTAATGAGTATAAGGTTTCTTTTGGGGTGATGAAAATGTGTAAAATTAGATAGTAGTTATGGTTGCACAATTCTGTGACTATCCTAAAAACCACTGAATTGTGTACTTTAAGTGGGTGAAATATGTAAATTATTTCTCAATACAGCTGTCAAAAATACATAAGGCAATCAATAGTCCTCATATATGCAAACAACCAGTTACAAGATAATAATGAAAAACATTTTTTACAAGAATTAACTTAGGAGATGTATATAACCTATACACAGAAAACTTTTAAACGTTACTAAAGTACACACACACAAAAAAACATGTAGAAAGAAAACATGATCTTTGATGGGAAGACTCAGCCTCGTAAAGATGTTAATCCCCCCTAAGTAATTTATAAATTTAATATGATCTCAATGGAAATACCAACAAGTTTTTTTTTTCTGGAATCAAGATATGCTGATTCTAAAGTTCATAGGGAAAAACAAACATGAACAATATCCAGGAAAACTGTGAAGACAAGAAGAGCAATAAGAGACAACTAGTCCTTTCAGATGTTAAAAGATAATATAAATTTCAATATTAACAACACATCAAGCAATGGAAAAATACAGAGTCCAGAAATAGACCCCCAAACCTACAGGAATTTAGTATATGATTAAGTAGACGTTATACTACTGTGGGAAAAATATAAACTTTTTCACAAATAGTATGGGGACAATTGAGTATTGGAAAAATATAAAGTTGTATCCAAATCTCAGAACATACCCTAGTACAAACATAAATGAACTAAGATGTAAATAGAAAAAATGAAATTATAAAAGTACCCAAAGGAACTTAAAAACATGACACAGGAAAAGTCTTTCAACTTTGACTCAAAATACATAAGTCTTAAAAAAGGTAAATTTGGCTACATAAAATTAAAGAGAATTCTGAAGGGCAAAACACCACCATAAGTGAATCAAAACATGTATGACTAACTGGAAAAAAATATTTGCAATGCATATCAAAGAGCTCTTAAAAATAAAGAAAAAAAAGACCAACAGTATAGTGGGAAAATGTGTAAAGTTCAAATGACAGTTCACATAAAAATAAATATAAAATGACATTTAAATAAATAAAAATATGCTCACCCTCACTTATAATGAAAGAAATAAGTTAAAAGTATAACAAAATACCATTTCTTACCTACTAGCAAAAATTCAAAAGTTTGACAACAGGTTCTGTGGGCAACATTCTAGAGAAACAGGCACTTTCATGTATTGTTTGTGCTACTGAAATATGGTATAAACCCTATAGGGGAAATTTGTCAATATCTTTAAAAATTACAGATGTATTCATTCTTTGACTATATTATCCCACCTTTAGCATTCTATCCCACAGAGGCACCTACACAAGTATGAAATGACACACATACAAGGTTATCTATTGCAGATGATTTGTAAATAGCAGAAGACTAGATAGAATCCAAGATTATGTCATTGTTCCATAAACCATGGTACATCAACAAAATGGAGTACTTTGTGCCAAAAAAAGACTGAAGATAATCTCTACGTACTAACATAGAGTTCCAGAATATATTATTAAGAGAAAAAAGTTAAGACATAGAACAATATGTTGTATATGGTATGTTACCTTTTGTACAAGAGAATAAGAACACATACATGTACACATGCACACACCTGAATCTGTAATGAAACACTCAAAGGCTTAAGAAAGATACTAAAAAAAAAATGGTTATCTATCAGGGAACCAAGTACAAAGGGCAAGATTTCATTGTGTATACCTCTCTATATTGTTTATTTAATTAGTTACTTTAACTTTCCAATATAAAGACATGCAGAGAGAAAAATGTAACAATTTTTCATATAGCCATCATCTAGCTTTAACATCTGTGTAGTTTTGAGCTTTCAGTTATGTAAATGCATTACCTTTCTTTAAAAAAAGCTCAACGCAAAACCAGGCATAGTGGCACATGCCTATAGTCCTACTATTTGGGATGCTGAGCGGGGAGGATCACTTAAGCCCAGCAGTTCGAGATCAGCCTGTCAGCCTCAGCAACATAGTGAGGCCCTATCTCAAAAAAATAAAATAAAATAAAATAAAAAAATAAAAAACAGGCCGGGCGCGGTGGCTCACACCTGTGGTCCTGGCCCTCTGGGAGGCCGAGGCGGGTGGATCGCTCGGGGTCAGGAGTTCGAGACCAGCCTGAGCGAGAGCCCGTCTCTACTAAAAATAGAAATAAATTATCTGGACAACTAAAAATATATATAGAAAAAATCAGCCGGGCATGGTGGCGCATGCCTGTAGTCCCACCTACTCGGGAGGCTGAGGCAGTAGGATCACTTAAGCCCAGGAGTTTGAGGTTGCTGTGAGCTAGGCTGATGCCACGGCACTCACTCTAGCCCGGGCAACAAAGTGAGACTCTGTCTCAAAATAAATGAATAAATGAATAAATAAATAAATAAATAAATAACAAAGAAAGAAAAAGAAAAGGAAAAAACTAAACTGAACTTGTCAACCTGAACTCTTAATTTTTAACCATGTATATTTTCTAGCTCTGTCCACTGAAACACCCTAGAAATAAGTCATCTTTGTAGCAATAACCACTTCTGATGCCCAGATTGTGGTCTCTAATCCCATTGCCCAACATCATTGATAATATCATCCAACACCGCTGAAAAGTACACGATGAAACCTGGGGCATTTCGTGACATGAAGCAAGAGAGCTTTTCAAGATTATGGAAGTCCTGTCAAAAGGTCACAGGAGCTAGCTAAAGGGGTCCCACTGCCTAAAGCTGTAACAGAAGATTAGTGATTAAAGCATATCAAATTAATAAAAATCCATGAATGTAAAATGATAAAAAAGACAAAAAAAATATGTCATTATTTGAAATGGTTATTAAACAAGTCCTTACTTTGAAAATTAACAGTTAAAGGGAAAGTATTAGCAAATCCTGCCTTTCCGGTTGGAACTATATGTCAGGGTAACCAGACAGCCCCAGTTGATGAGCGAAAGCTCTACTTCACAGAAGAAATGAAAGAATTAGAAAAACATTTCCCAAAACCTAAGGAATGTATGGATTCAGGCAAGAGTGATCACTTGGTGCTGAAACTGTTAAGTAAATGGTCTGTATGCCAAAGTGATGCCACACTGATCACTTTCCGGTCTCAAGGGGAAGACTGTATTAGTAACTGGATGACGGAGGGTTCAGGCCGCCACAGCCCAAATCCAGGGGTCAAACTTAGCATCCCCAATAGTGAGTCCTTTCAGTAACAGACAGTAAAGTGCACAGAATCACCTCTGGTGTATTCTACTCAAAAACAATGAACTTGAATCCTGCAAGCCTTTAGATATGGGAAATCAGGGAATGGAGAAACAAAATTAACCCCACCATAAGACAGAAACAACACACATCTAGCAGATGAGAGGTTCGACTGGCAAACAGTCCATTTCTTCAATAAGAGACTGCTGGATTAAGAGACTAAAGGGAAGTTACAACCAGACACAGGGCATAGTCTTCAATTAGACACTGATTTCAATAAACCAGTTTCAGAGGACATTTGAGGGCCAAATATTAAATGAAATTAACTTTACTGAAATACAAAGTTAGAAATTGTTAACAGAAAAAAAATAGATTATAAGAGAGTAATATATCATTTTGGTAATAAATAAATAAATGGGGCTGGGCACGTTGGCTTACACCTATAATCCTAGCACTCCAGGAGGCCAAGGCAGGAGGATTGCTTGAGGTCAGGAGTTCGAGACCAGCCTGAGCAAGAATAAGACCCTATTTCTACAAAAAAACAGAAAAATTAGCTAGGTGTGGTAGCATGCACCTATAGTCCCAGCTACTTGGGAAGGTGAGGCAGGAGGATGGCTTGAGCCCAGGAGTTTGAGGCTGCAGTGAGCTATGATGCCACTGCACTCCAGCCTGGGTGACAGAGCAAGACTCTGTCTCAAAAAAAAAAAAAAAAAAAAAAAAAAAAAAAGAATTTGCACATATCTATTTATAGAAAAAGACCTGAAAGATATAACAGCGGTAATCTCTGGAGAGAGAAAAAGAGAAAGCGTGTGAGAGTGTGTGCTTGGGGGGAGGGGGTGTTTTGTTGGCTTTTATTTTCTAATTTTCTATAATTAGAAAATGTTGTTATACTAAATACATTTTTAAAAGTTAAATAAGGCTTTAATTTTTACCACTAATCTACAGAAGGCCATCTAAGAAATGATGTGTTATCTTTCTAAAACATGCTAAGTGGCCCGTACATCAGTGGCATGCAAGATTCTTGGAATGACTTAGAAACAGTCTCCAAATTGGAACTCTGCTGCTTAGATAATTCTCTGACAAATCAAATATTTCTTCCCCAGACAGTGGCAATGCTATAGAAAAAAAATTAATACCAGTTAAGTTCTGAGAGGGTGATGGTTTGAGAGAAAAAATAGGAGCAAAGTCAACTTTTAAGAGGGGTGCTGAAGTGCCTCCTCAAACAAACTTTACCCCCATTTTCCTGGTGAAAACCTTAGCAGCAAAGTTCCAAAAAGCTCTAGGGGCAAAGTGAGACCAGTAGGAATTAATACAGTACTCAAGGCCCAGGGAGAAAACTTGGGACCAGACACACCTGTTGGCAGAGCGTCTGTCTCAGAATCACCCTTTGACAATAAAGACACACATTCACACCCATGCACAAACTCACCTGTCTAGATGCCTTTTGTTTTTAATCATCACTGTCAATTTTAGAAGATATACTATACACTCTAAAAGGGTGACAAGTTTCTCTATTGCAGCTTCACACAAAAATCCATACGAACGAAACTATGTTGTACAGTCACTGATTTAGCAAGTTCTAGGAAGTGTCTACAGTGTGTGTGATGACAACAGGGCAGAGAACACAGAAACAACCACACACACGCTCCTATCTTCATGGAGCCTGTAGTATAATGGGGAGGCAGGTGGAAAATGAACATACCCAATAAATGGGTACCTCAAAATTAAGTGTTATGAGGGAAAAGAAGAAGGTGCTCTGAGATCAGAAGAGGAGCATCTGATTTACCTGGGGGGTCAGGGATGGCCTCTTGGAGGAAGTGACATTCAGAGTATGACCATAGAGTGGGCAAGAGTTAGCCAGGCTGACCCGGCAGAAGCGCATACCAGGCAGGGAAGACTGCGCGAGAGGGCGCTGCAGCAGGCAACAGCTGGGAACAGTCTCAGAATGGAGAGGGCCAGGATGGGGCAGAGACAGGAAGATTGGCCTTGAACGAGATCGGAGAAATTAGCAGGGGCCGTGCTGTGACCCATGCTATTTGGGATTTGGGACTTCATTCCAAGTGTGATGGGAAGCAGTGGGACATCTGAAGTAGGGGAGTGACAAGGTCTCATTTATACTTAATACCACTATAGGAAATTAGCTGGAGAGGGTCAAGAATGGCCAGAGGGGGACACGCCAGGAGGCCAGTCCAGGTGAGATGTTATGGTGCCTTAGACCAGACTACAGGGATCCCAGCTACAGGCTGGGGGCCAAGTTCAGGCCAAACTTGCTTTTGTAAATTAGGTTTTACTGGAACACAGCTGCCCCAACACTACTCATGCATTATCTATGCAACTTTTACTCTATAGCTGCAAAGTTGAGTAGCTGCAGCAGAGACCAGAAGGTCTGTAAAGGCTAAAATATGTACTTTCTGGACCTTTATAGAAAAAGTTTGCCAACCCCCCGACTAGCAACGGCAGTGGAGAAAGAAATGAATAGGCTCATGATGAACAGTCCACCTTCATTATTCCCAGATTCCGCATCTGTGATTCACGTACTCACTAAAATTTGTTTGTAATCCCAAAAGCAATACGCAGGCACTTTCAGTCATGATCGCGCAATCACAGAGCAGCAAAAAAGCTGCGCTGCCCAACACACACGTTCCCAGCCGAGGCCCACCACGGCCATGCTCTGCCTGTAAACAAGTACCCTTTAGAGTCTATTTAGTGCCACATTTTTTGCATTTTTGTTCTTTTTTGTTAGTGACTTCACTGTTTTAAATGGCCCCCAAGCATAGTGCTAAAGTGCTGTTCAGAGCTCCTAAGCACAAGAAGGGTGTGATGTGTCTTCGGAGAAAATACATGTGTTAGAGAAGCTCGTTCAGGCATGAGTTACAGTGCTACGGAGTTCAATGTTAATCAACAATATTCATTAAAATAAGGTGTCTTTAAACAGAATCACAAATTAAACATCATCACACCAACGTATGTAATGTTACACCAACATACATCATTACAACAATGAAACTGAAACCATGTATTGATGAGTTGATGGATATATGTCCAGAGGCTCACAGAAACCTAACTCTGGCTCTCCCCTAGGAGTAATGATTCAGTATTCACTAATTCAGTGTTCCCGGCGTCTTTATAGAACACAACTATGGCAAATGACGAGAATGGCAATACTTGGGAAGCAAAAATCAATAAAAATTGGTGATGGATTAAATGTGAAACGAAACAAAGTCAAGGATGACTCCCAGGTTTCTGATGTGAACTACATGGGTGAAAAAAAGGTGCCATTTATGGAAATAAAGAATTCTGGAACAGGAGTATATTTCAGGGGGTTGACCAAGGCTTCTTCTTTGGAAGTGTTAAGGTTGACATGCCTGTGAAACATCCAAATAGAGATGTCAAGTAGATTGTTGGCTTTATGACTTTTGGGCTCAAAGAAGTAGTTTAGGTAAAAATACAACTTCGGGAGTCACTAGCAATAGAGATAGTGTTGGAAGCCTGGGAATGGTATGTCACCCAAGGAGAGACGGAGAATGACAGTAGGGCCCAGGCCTGAGAGCAGCAAGGAACTCCGTTACTTCCTGAACAAATACGTGGGTTAATTTAAACCTTTTTTTTTTTTTTTGAGACTCTGTTGCCCGGACTAGAGTGCAGTGGTGCCCTCACAGCTCATTACAACTTTGTATTCCTGGGCTCAAGTGATCCTCCTGCCTCAGCCTCCTGAGTCCTGAGTAGCTGAGACTACAGGCACATGCCACCACACCTGGCTAATTTTTCTATTTTTTGTAGAGATGGGGTTTTTCTGCGTTGCTCAGGCTGTAAATCTTACCTAGGTGGTTTGATTTGTTTAATATAAAAGTATTTTGGGGAGGAAATTAATCTGGTGGTATATACCTAGAACCTGATAAATGTTCAAACCCCTTGACCTGGCAAATCTACTCCGGAGAACCTAGCCTAAAATCCAGACAAAACTTACTGTTACATAGAATTATACTGAGGAATAATTCATGATAGTAAAACCGGAAATAACCTTAACATTTGGGGAATGTTTACACTGACAGAACCAATAAAATTCCCCTCAGATTTTATCTATAGATTCTAATCTTGGAAATTTCAACCCTTCTAGAGTTTTAATAAATATTCACTTCGATTTCCTCCAATCTTTTATAAAAAGTGGATTATTTGCCTTTATCTACTAAAACGCAAGCTGCGTCAGGGCAGGGGGTTTATCCATTTTGCTCAATGCTATACACTTGGCCCCTACAAAGGTGCCTAGAATACTGAATGTGCTTAATAGAGTTTTGCTGAATTTCACATTTTAATCAGGTAGAATTTATGTTGCTGTAATGATGTGAGGTGATGATACCCATTGAGACTTTTCAGACTGCTGTCACCTTGTCCTGTTTCCATTTATCTCATCAACGTTCCTCTCCCTACTGCTTCCTGGCACCTCCTCTGTCATCTGTTAAATGCTCAGACAACAGAGCCTTAAATCTGGCTCACCCATTCTGCCCCTCAGATGAGCCTGTCAAATTTTGTGCCAAATTTGAAGCACTAGGTTTGTTCAAACACTGTGTAGAGCTAGCCACTTCACTGCCCTTATCTTCCAGGCCTGACTGTTCTACCTTATCATTCAAGAAAAGCAACAGAAGTCAGTTTCTCCAATTTTAAAACACTCAGATTTTGATTGAAACACAGACCATTTATATTTGGAGAAGAACCAACATATTTACAAATTGCACCTTCTTATCTAGGAAGGGATGGGGAAGACGGTCCATGGTGCAGCTATCACCTAGTGGTCAGGGGTACGAGCTCTGGCTGCAGACGGCCTGGGGTCCCGGCTCTGTGCTCAGGAGATGCCTGGCCTTCCTGTAGAACACAGTGGGCATAGAACCTACCTTGTAGCATTCCCACAAGGATTCAATAAATTCAAAGGTGTAAGACCTCAGAGCAGAACTAGCAATAGCAAATGCTCAGTAAGTATTAGCTCCTATGATCATCTTTTCATGACATTTTTTTCTTAGAGGTCTCAGTAAGATTATTCTAAGATATCTATTTTGCTGCTCGGAGGGAGCTCGTGGCTTGGCCACTCTTTCCCATACCCTCTGACACGCCAGCCACTGCGCTAAGTGCTTTCCACTCACTAACTCATTCAACCCTGGGTGACAAAGAAGAGGCAGGTGGACAGCAGAGCGCCAAGGAACTTCATGTTTGGGATATTAACCCTCCATCACCTTCAGTCTCTGGTGTGCTTGCCTCTTCTCCAAGGAAGTCCCAGACCCTTCTTACTGCAGTCAGTCTCGTAACCCTTGTTGTTGCTACCTGGACCATGCTGAGTCACTGCTGAGAAGCAGCGCTGCCTGCCAGTCAGGACGAGAGCACACTCTACAGTCAGGGGGACTCAGGCTCAAGCCCTGGCTCTACCAATTTCTGGTTATGAGACTTTGGATACATTATTTAGCATCTCTAAGCCTCAATTTCCTCTTCTGTAAATGGAGAAAATCATAGAGCTCTTAAATGTTAGTTAACAATAATATATTATTGTGAGAATGATATCTGCACATTCTATTCTGCAGCCCCAGGGCCAAACTGGATGAACTATACCGACTGGCTGGCTCTGGAAGAACGAGAGAAAGGAGCTTCTGCACTTACTGCCCTGGCCCAGAAAAGATGGAAAGGCAAGAGGCTGGATCCGCACATGCCTATGGCTTTTGGAAGTCATGGATGCGAAAGGCAGTAGAGCTGCAAAATGATGGTAATGCCAGTTCTCTGACTCTGACACGTCCAAGAAAAGCTTTAACCAAACACTACCATCTGATTTTAAATATTTACTGATTTTTTTTTCATTCTGAATGCATTCCTCCAAAACAATGGTTCTCATTCCTCCAAATAATGATTTGAAATGCAAATTATCAAGCCCTATCACAGACCTACTGAATTAGAAATTGTGGGGGTGAGGCCCAGTAATCTGTTTTTGGTTTTATTTTATTTTATTTTTTGAGACAGAGTCTCACTCTGTTGCCCGGGCTAGAGTGCTGTGGCGTCAGCCTAGCTCACAGCAACCTCAAACTCCGGGGCTCAAGTGATCCTCCTGCCGCAGCCTCCCGAGTAGCTGGGATTACAAGCATCCTGGCTATTTTTTTCTATTTTTAGTAGAGACAGGGTCTTGTTCTTGCTCAGGCTGGTCTCAAACTCCTGAGCTCAAGTAATCCTCCTGCCTCGACCTCCTAGAGTGCTAGGATTACAGGCGTGAGCCACCACGCCCAGCCTCCAGCAATCTGTTTTCACAAGCCCTCCAGGAGACAGGACAAAAGAGTTGGAGAATTGTTTCTCCCAAACAGTCCCCTACACAAATACAACCCAAAGAAAGTTCTGTGTGTGTCCCCTTAGACCCTCACACCTGCAAGTACAAGGCAAACATACCCGAGGAACATGAAGTCAAAAGACTAAATAAATAGGTAAGTAAAGGAGCCTACTCTGCTGGTAGACGGATGGGAAATGATAAGCAGGTGGGAGCAGAGAGGAGAGAAGCCCTTAAGGCCGATGGTAGGAGAGGCCACGCATGTCAGTGGCTGACACCCACAGAGCAGAACAGCTGTCACATTTACTAGGTTCTCTGTCAGGTCTCCCTTGTGGGAGGACCACACTGGTTATTAAGGTAGCTTAGCAAGCAACAGTCCATTTCATCAACTCTGCTTCAGGAAGCAACCATACCTCTAAGACCAAGGTGGAGGAGGGAACCTAAGGGAGCAGAGGAGTCAGTGAAGCATCCACCAGCCGGGACGTGTACAAACAGGAAACATTTCAAGCTGCCTTTGTTGCCCATGTTCTTGAAGCAAGGCTGTCTCCTTTATCAGCACTGCCTTTAGGACAGGGCACCAAGGGCTCCAGCCCTGACCTCATACTGTGAAGGCCCAGCCACATACCCAGCACTGCCCCCCCAGGGGAGAGGAGTCTTCAAGGCCAAGGGGCATGCCCACTCACAAGCTGAGCACACCCCCATGCCCCTCCACCTCCCTTCCAGACCAGGCTCCGGGTCCCTGGGGCCAACTGTCCAAAGGCCTCATGCCTGCTTCCGGGCCCTTCCCCAGGGCCTGGGCGTACACACATAGGTCTGGCAGGTGGCCAAGAGGCAGCCCTAGGTCAAGGGGTGAACACACAGCTTAGACACACAAAACAGGAGTTCAGAGAGAATCAGGGGGGTGACAGGCATCCCCTAGTTTGGGTCTTATTAGTGTGAAAGCCTGTGTATTCAAATACCTCCAGAGTTCACTCATCTGGACTGAAACACTCCCAAGGTGGGCAAGGTAGGACGGGAGCAGCCCGACACAGGAAGTGCCCCAGCAGGGTCCTATTTGGAGTCAGGAAGTCATGCCTGAAAACAGAGGCAAGTTTTAGGAGATCAATTTTGACCATGTCAAAGGGAAAGAATGACTCTAAACTGTATTGGGAAATCAGTATTTAAAAAAAAAAAAAAAAAAACACCACGCTGCCTAATAGCTTAAAAGTGCTTTGAGGTTCTGTGAAACTCATCACAATTGTACTGGTTTCTCTCCTGTGATTTTCTGTTACTGTTAATGAGTAGCTCATGGTGACAAACTGCAAACTTTCTCAGGGAAACATAAGGAACAACTGAGGGCATTATGGCCTCACCGTTCCCTGGGAAAGAGGGAAACATCCTCTCCGGGATGGGCTCAGTGCAGGACCGAGGGCTGCAAGGGGACCTGGAGCCAGAACTCAGTAGGTCCCTTACCCATCTGGGGAAAAGGGAAGTGGCTCTGACAGCCTTGTAGGAACCATTCCACCTGGAGCTCTGCTTGGTACTTGGCATTCTGGAGTGTTCTGGGGCTTTGTGCACCCTGCCCCGGGGGAGAGGGGTGGGGAGAGCCACAGTTCTACCTCTCCACACACACACTTGGACTCTCTATGCAGCAGTGGGACAGCCTTCTCATTGCTCTGGCCTCAGTTTCCTCATGTGTCAAAGGTTGAATACTAACGTGTCAAGATCCCACCAGGGTTATTCTATGACCCAATGAGATCCTGTGATACATGAGTGGGCCTATAAAAAGAGATCCTTTAGAAAAACAGAATAAATATCATGGCACTGGCAATACCAGCAAGTCTCCCTGATCCTAGATCACTGCTATCAGGTGTGAGGAGGAAGCAAAAAGAAATACTTACGGAACCTTGGGTCAGGCATGCAGATAAGTGCTCTGCACGTGTTCTATGTGGCCCGACAGTGGTCCCATCCAACTCCACGATCTCACTGCCTTCTGCGACACCACACGGCCTCCCAGCGTGGCTCGCCCCGGCTGCCTCATGCCTTCTGTTATATCCAGGCCACTAAAAATTACCTTGTTCAAGTATCATTTCGATTATATCAATACCCTTCTCCACACCATAAAATGTCTCTTGAATTAGAACCCCTTTTAAGCCCTTTAACAACTGATCCCAAACACTTACCATTCTCGTCTGTGCATCTATTTTGTGCTTACCACTCCAGCCAAGCAAAAATTACTTTGCAAATGAATTCTATTATGTACTCTGCTTATTCACCTTGTTAAGCCAACACAAGGGCTTTGTTTCTGTTGTCTCTTTATATGGGAATACCTCCTTTATCCGACATCCCTGGAAATAAGCTGCTCTGCAAAATTGATCTACATAAGTTAATTTCTCTCTCTACCAGAAACTTAACCCTTTAAGCAGCCTTAAATCCTTTTTGCAGTAAGTCATGGTATAATCCAATGAAAGAGTTTCTTTATTTTAACCATTTACTAACGGAAACATTCCTGTGATAGAGAACCTCCCAGTCTCGGTTAACAGAACGCAACGAACATGGATTAATCTTTTCCTGACCATGCAGGTCATACTTAATGAATAACAGTAATCACCCTGTGCTGTAGCTGCAGAGAGAGGTAAGTGGTCCAGAGGACAAAGCTGATTGCACATGTGCATTCTCCCCTGCATGCGCTTTCTCCCTGTCACGCGTCCTCTTGACATTTCCTTTCCTCTAGGAGTCCCTGTTATCAGCTTGGATTCTGGTGAGCGGAAGCTGTGACACAGAACTTGGGAGCACATAACTTGCTGTCTTTCTACACAATTCCAAGAACTTACATGCTAGTTTTTGTCAGAGCTCTATAAATTCTTCACTAGATTAAAAAAAAGAACTTATTTCCACAACCAGCAACAAGCCAGAGTTTTCCAAATCTCCTTACGTATTCCAGGCACGAGTAACAAATACATTAAAATTTGCTTCTTTAATGCTATGAAACTAGAAGTTCTATACTGTATAGATCAGCATGATGGATCACTCTTTTTAGGATAAACCCTTGGAAAAATCATCTTATACTGTGAATAATGATTCCATAGGTTGAATCAATAAGGGAATACTAGTATGGAGGAAAATGGTAAAAATACACAAACAAACCTTTATTCATCAGGATGCAAATCTGTAACTATTTGGAGCCAGAAGTGCTTTTCCATTCAATGTTATGAAAGGTTCGACAGTGATCTTTCACTGTGGACAAACAGAACCACCCGGGGAAAAATGCCGTTGTCTGCTCATATATTAAATTGCATTCTTTTTGTGACAAAGGTTTTTTTAAAATCTACAGCATTAGCACATGCAGAAGAGTTGATCCATCTTAATTCTGCTTAAACACAGTGGCATTTAATTAATCAGAACCTACTAAGGCAAAAGTAGTTACGCAAGAATTGCTAAAACAGAACACTTTCAAAAACACTACAGATCTATTCAATGCTGTGTTCAGAAATAAGTGGCTGTAAAACCACAAAATTATTTTGCAGTTTTAAAGGTTTGTTGCCTTTTTTTTTTCAATTGGCAATGATTTTACCAGCTTGCTTTCTACAGGCAAAGTCATCCATCAGAAAATACACAAGTTTCAATGATATTGTCCATTACATCTTTTGCCTTTTCCAATGGCTTTAGAGCAAAGAGAGGGAGGAATACCCTCTGAAAGCCTGACTTGTAACCACTCTCATAAACACCTGGCTCGCTCATGTTAGAGAACCCGGTAAAACAGGTATGGCTTTAGCTGACTCAGAATCTATAAAGAATTTGACAAACTGTCCTTTCTAAACCTGGATGAACTGATATTACACTGAATCATCAAGATTCTCCTGTGTGTTCTCTCTCTAGTGTAGTTCAAGTTTTTTATACTTATGGCCTCTGCATTCTGGTTGTTAGATTTGCAGGAGACAAGTACGTAAGATTCTAACAAGTTGGAAGTAGAGGGGCAAAGTTCAAAGTGATCAATAGTCAAGCAGAAGGTAGCTTTGCTGGGATGAGGAATGCCAGACTCGAGCACAAGAGAAAGACAGACTCAGGGCCAAGGTGAATGCAAGCTAAACATGAGTCACCAGTCCAGGCTATTATAAAGTAAGCTAGAACTTAGATATATTAAAAGGAACAGTCAATTCAACAAATATTTATGAAGCACCTACTAGGTTTAAGGAACTGCACAGCTATTGTGGGGGATACAAAGATGAATCAGATATGGTCCTTGCCCTCCAGGGGTTCACAGTGATGCAAGAACCCTGATGTCGTTTTTCTTGTATATGTAGTACTAATGGGAACATTATTAAAGAGCTGCATTCAGTTTTGATCACCATCATTTTTTTTTAATAGGGAGAAACTAGAGAGAGTTCAGAGGAGAGAGAGGAGATGCTTTCAGGGACACAAAACAGTCCCTGTGAGGAAAAAGCTACAGAGACCCAGTTATTATCTTTAAGTATATGAAAGGTTTTAGAGAAAGGAACTGAATACAAGAAAACAAATTTGAGTGACAGCAGGTGAGACTTCAGCCAGGCCTAGGGATTTCTTGACAATCAGGTTAATAGAATGCTGGAACTGGTCACTGAGGGAGTTCCTAGTGTCCTTTCCTAGGGAAAAAAAAATTTTTTTTTTAATGAAGTAACAATTTCAAGTCACAGATATTCACCTTCCTGAAGGCAGAGGGGCAAACTATATCGCTGCCAAGGTCTTCCGCTGCTCTGGGGCTCTGTGTTTCTGAGGGCTGGGCCAGGCTTTCTTCTTCCACAATTCTCTGAATGATTTGCTCTAGGTAAGTAGCCACTGCATGCTACCGAGTGACTATCCAAACTACATCCACACGAACAAGTGCCCCACAGCTTCCTGGAATGCAAGATCTCAGTCAAGCAGTAAAGCCAGGAATCAATTCTCCAACAGCCAGGTATGGAGGCAAGGGTCCATCCACAATAGAGCCTAGAACACTAAATACTGAAAACAAAAAGTCTCTGAGTGGCATGAGCAAATTAGAAACATATTTGCATTGGCAAGGATATAAAATTTAAGTAATGAAAGAGGAAGACAGAACCTTCTGCAAATTAGAGATGGTAATATCTAAGGAAATTTCTAAGGAAATCTATAATGAGTATTTTCTACACTCAGAAACACTTTTTCGAGCCTAAAGAAAATATTTCAAGATAAAATAGGGAAATGGGGCGTTCCCTTTACACCTTAGGAAAACATAAGCATGTAAGAAGCAAGAACTGCCACTTGGGAGAAAGAAAAGAAGAAGAAAAAACCATTGAATCTTAGGGCAGGTGAGTCCATGTTTAAATGTTCTGACTTTGACCTCGCACACCCCGTGAACTCCCAGAGGACAGGGACCCAGACTTTGTCATTTTTATAAACCCAGAGCCTGCCACAGGGCTTGGCACAAAGCAGATCTTACAAAAGTGTTTGCTGAATGAATGCATTAAAGAGGTGCCCTCGTCTGTGAAGTGGGGGACAAGTGACATGTGGGTAGAGGCTGCAGACGCACACAGCACAAAGCAAATATGGTCTGAGTCATAATTATCATCATGACCCTCAAGCATCTCGGTTTCTTTTAGAGGAAAAATAAAGATCTTCCCATACTCCAGGTTTTCGATTTTCTTTTTTTCCCCCCAATAGGGTATTGCCATATGAAATGGAACTACTGCAAGTTTTGAGCCTTTCAAGTTCACACCCTATTGGTGGTTACATAAAGTCTGCTGGCATTATTCTGAATCCTGTCTTTGATACCAACCCGAAGTCCTTGAATTGTCATCATAAGACAACCAGAAAGCACTGGCAAATTATGGGTTCGGAGAACAATAAAATTTGCTCACCTATCACACCCTCCTTATCATCATTATGTGCCATACAAACCTCAAAGGTGCTTCCTCAAGATGGGTCTCTATGGGAGGAAGGAAGAGAGAAACGAAGAAACATAAAACATAAAATATGAAAAGTATGAGCAGACATAACTTGCAAATTTTCTTTTGTAGCAAAATGATGTTTAATTCATGATAAGGCAGACCCTGGCTTGTGGCTGAGTGGGAGCCTCCCCTCTGAGGAAGGCCTTGGTGAGCAACCTCTAGGCACTCCCTCGCCAGTCCACTGCTTCCTTTGGGAATAGGTCTAGCTTAAGGGCAAAGGTTATCTTCCACACTTTAGGGCTACTCTCCAAGAGGCACAGCTGCAGCCCCTGAAACTGTCCTAGCAGTTTTGTTTCCACATTTTTAAAGCGGCATAGAAAGTGCCACTATAGAAGAGAAACTCTCTACCTGAAACCAGCAGAAGCTCAGTGGCCATAAAGAGTCTGGAAAGGTCATAGAGGGGGTTAAAAAAAAAAAGGTTCTTTCTTCTGTAACTATAGGGGGTTTATTGTGATGGTACCCAAACTGGAAAAGGAATAGCAGGAGATTAATAATTGAAATGTTGCTATTATTGGTTTTCTAAACTATTTGTGGGTTATTCTTTCCCTGGAGTCATCATGCCTGCAAGCAGCTCAGAAGATAGAGGGATTTAACACACACTGAGAAAGTGCCTACTACAGCCAGGGACTTTATATAGGCTAGTTTCTAATGGAGCTCTCACACAATCCTATCAGGCTAAAAAGAAGCTCAGAGAAGTTAAGTCCCATGCCCAAAGTCATAGGGCTAAATTCAAACACTGGTTTCTCTGATTCAAGTATCATATCACACTGTCTAGAATCAAGGATAAAATTAAGGAGCTTTGATTTACTGTAACTCAAATGTGGTGAGAAGGAAAACAATATTTATACCTACTCATTTTAAAAATATGAAACATAAACACAGGGAAAGATATTTTAGAATATGTGTCATTAAATTCTTTTAACAGATGATGATTCCGAATCTCATTTCTGGTAAGCATCTTGGTAGACAGGTGTCTTCAGGTTCATCTGATGATGGGTTTCAGCACCGACAGCTTTTGGAATTCTGACTGTGAAGTGTTCCTTGGTATAAGCCAATCTCACATCTCAGGTAGAGTAGAACATAAATAACTTGGAATTTAGGTTTGTCTAATTCAGAAACCACGGCAATATAGACCTTTGTGGTTGGCCTTTGCACTGCATATTGAAAAAGCCTTGCTAAGCAAATTGGAGTAAATACAATTGCAAGGCAAATGTTTAACCTTCTAAAAAAAAAAACTTTTTAAAAGAAGTTCAGTACCAAGCCACTGAAAGCTAACATGTTATTTATAAACCTATCCTTAAAGCAAGACCTGGAAGACTGATTATACTTTGCCACCCATTAATTTGTATTATCAAATACATCTTGTTTTAAAAACAATATTTCTGTCTAAATCTCTGGCAGTTCAGAATGATCCACTAATGCATTAGGGCCTTCACCCAGTCCACCCCATTAAAACAATTCATGAAAGGCCCCATGTGTCGTTATACTTCTCCTGAGAAGAATCATGTTCAATTTTTAGGAGCTCAAAACCCATGAGAAATCCCTCTTCTTGGAGAATGCACAGGAAAAGTCCTGCTCATTTAGGATGCTCACAGGGGGTCCATGCGTTCTGCTTGGGACATGGTAAAAATCAAGTTCACTGAACCCAGCAGATGTCACCAAGGGGAGAAAAAGGAGGTCACCGGAGTCTTGGAACACTCCTGACAGTGAGGGAATGTGAGTCCTGGCAGTAGAATCCTTGATTCTGGAGGTCACCAGTCTGTTTTAGAGCATGCCCAACGGTCTCTTTCTGAAAGACTCAGGCCTGGGCTTTTGGCAGAGTGATGCTGCGCTGGGTGAGGCTGGGTGAGGAGGAAGACTAGGAAAAGAATTTTAAAGATGCACAGAGACACTCCCTCAGAATAAAGGGGTACAAGGCAGGCACAGGAATAATTAAGAGGGTACACAGACAAGATTGAGGGAAACCCAGGGTTGAAAGAGGTGACCAGGCAGGTCACTCAGGACAGGAAAGGAAGGCTGCCAAATAGAAACAGTGAGCTCATGAGACCTTTGAGATCCATGATTATTCTTAAACCATAAGACCTTATGCACCTGCAGTCCTTTATCTGGCATAATGCACTGCACGAACAATGTAGTAAGCACAGGAGTGCCAAGTCTTAGCCTCCGGGGCATGGCCTACATTCCATACGGATTTAGAATGAAAGGAACAGGAGGAGAACAGCACAGTTCCCAAAATGGCTTTCTACAAAGTTGACAAAATACATCCCAACTCACATACCCAGCCCCTAGTAACAGGGAAACCAGCCGTTTACTATAGTTCTGAATTCAATGCCAAGTTCCTTCTCTAATGCTCACCGGGAGTATCCAGCAGAGGGAGTCTCAAGGAGGTACTTAATAAAGAGAAAATTGTTTCATTTTAACACTCTAGACAGTGGGAGCATTGACTGTAGCCCCCTCCCATAGACACAGATGAACAATGAATGCCCGACATGGGTTCTCCTGCATGTTCACATATCCACCGGCATGTTCTATTCTGCCTGGTGGAGTGATCAGAAATTTCGTTTTGTTTTGTCGAATGGTTAAATGGACCTTGTGTTCTTCAGAATCAAAGAGGAAAGCCCCTAGAATAACATCTCTCTGTTGCCTTCTAAACAGCCCCTTTGTTTCTAAGAGAGCCTGAAAAAAAAAATATTTACAGTCCATAGGTTATTTACAGCCTCGTTATCCAGGGCCTGACTGGTAACTTTATTCCATCCAGAAACCTAATTCATTGGGAGCCCTGGAACTAATAACAGATTTTCTTTTCAGATAAGTTTTTTTTTTTTAATCAGCCTCTCATAACAGAGATAAAACTATTAATGCGTTCCCTGTCTCCCTCGCCCCAACTGTTCTGGGGATCCATAGAAGGCTTGCAGTCTCCTCTCGCCGCCCCTCGTCTCTGCTCACACAGACCCTTTGCCCTCTCGTTTGCTATTTCATCCACAGACTATCTGAACAAAACCGAAAGAAAGCCAGATGGACCTACACTAAAAGTATGTAAAGGCTGCTATTTAAAATGATTTCATGAGAGAAACATTTTCACGATGAAATGACTGAAAAATCAGGCACACTTTGGTTCAAAATTCCTCCTACTACACACAAAAACACATCGAAGTGTAAAAACTTAGTTGATTCTGGTTTGATTTCTGGCTGGAAGCTGACAGAACTGACTGAAGAGAAACGAAACAGAGTGTGCAAGGCAAATGTAGTGCTTTTGCCTTCCGTTCTTTCCTTTCTTCCTAAAGACAGGCAAATTGGAAAAATAACCCAACGTCAGGTGAAGGCGTACGATGCAGGTTGACCCAGACTGACCCAGAAAAAAACGTCCTCGCCGCCCCCCGACTCGAAAACCCAAACTACATTTTGCCTTCCGCACGCTAATGCGGGGAGATTTTAGCCTATTTCATTGTTCTGCCTGGGTCTGAAATGGACTTTTCATCTCTACCCCCTCTCACCACCGAGCCCCCTACATTCTGATCCGACAGCCCCCCAAAATCGGAGGCTCTCGAAGAATAAAGGAGTGTGGGGTGGGAGCGGAGAGGGCTGGAAAGGGGAGCCGTGAGGACAGAGAAGTAGAAAGGAGATAATCCTAAGGTAATGGGGGGGCACGAAAGCTAAGCCGCAT
Source organism: Lemur catta (assembly GCF_020740605.2). Taxonomy (NCBI): domain Eukaryota; kingdom Metazoa; phylum Chordata; class Mammalia; order Primates; family Lemuridae; genus Lemur; species Lemur catta. The sequence goes on along the minus strand of NC_059138.1, from coordinate 12,410,443 downwards.
CACCTTTATTCATCACAGATAAATAAAAAGCACAGTCACGGATCTGTCCTTTCCCAGGCGCCCCCCCGCTTTCCTCTGGGCAGCAGCCCACCCTCGCACACACCCCCTCCTCGCCCCCCAGCCTCCGCTTCTCCACCCTGGAAACAGGATCCTGTTAAACGCCGGATCCCGGTCATTTCTGGGCCGGGAGGGGGCGCGGGGAGGGGTCGGGAGCCCCCCGAGCCCGGGGCGGGGGCCGGAGGCCGGGCGCCGGGGGCGCGGGCCGGGGGCTGCCCGGCGAGGGGCCGCGGGCAGAACAAAGCTGCGGGGGCCGCAGCGGCCGGGCCCGGGCGGGCGGGACCGGCGGGGCCGGGGCCCCTTACCTTCGTACACGGGGGCCATCGGGGCCGGGGTGTCCGCGGTTCATGGCAACGGAGAAGGGAACGCGGCGCGCGAGCTCGGCCCCCCCAGCCTCAGTCGGAATCTGCCATCTTGAGCCTGTGTCTCCGCTCTCGGCGCAGCCGAGGCCGCCAGCGCCCGCATCACCGCCTCACTTGGCCGGCGCCGGGGGAGGGGGCCGGGCGCGCCGCCGCCGCCGCCGCCGCCGCCGCCGCGGCCCGGGCCCTGCGCGGGGGGCTCGGGCGCCGGGCGCCGGGCGGGCGGAGCGGCCGAGGCCGAGGGCCGGGCGGCCGCGGCCCCGAGCGTGTCCGCGGTGGGGCGGGAGCCGGGGAGCGCGCGGCCAGGCCGGCGGAGCTCAGCTCAGCATGGCTGTGCGGGGGGCTCCGGCAAAAGTTGCTCGGGAGGAGGAGGAGGGGCGGGGGCGGGGCGCGGGGGCCGGGCGGGCGAGCCGGGAAGAGCCACAGGGAGTCCGCGCGCAATCGAGCGCCGATGGCACGGATGCGAGGCGGGGAAGGCCGAGCCTCAGGGCAGAGCGGGGCGCGGGCCGGCGGCCCGGGGGGACCGCGCGCGGTCAGGGGGTCCCGGGGCCGCGGCGCGCTGCGGCGGGGTGGGCTGAGGGCAGGCCCGGGGGGGCCCGAGGGGTCCCTCCTGGCCAGGTGAGCGCGCGGCTCAACCCGGAGCCCGAGACCCGGTCCGCAGAGGTGGCGACCAGAACCTTGTGTGTGAGTGAGAGTGAGTGTGTGTGAGTGAATGAGTGTGTGTGAGTGTGAGTGAGAGTGTGTGAGTGAGTGTGTGTGAGTGTGAGTGAGTGAGAGTGTGTGTGTGAGTGAGTGTGTGAGTGTGAGTGTGTGTGAGGGTGAGTGTGTGTGAATGTGTGTGTGTGAATGTGTGTGTGTGCGAGTGTGTGTGAGTGTGTGTGTGAATGTGAGTGTGTGAATGTGTGTGTGAGAGTGTGTGAGTGAATGTGTGTGTGTGTGAGTGAGAGTGTGTGAGTGAGTGTGAGTGTGTGAGTGAGAGTGTGTGAGTGAGAGTGTGTGAGTGAGTGTGTGAGCGTGTGTGAGTGTGCGAGTGTGTGTGCGGGTGTGTGTGAGTGTGTGTGAATGTGTGAGTGAGTGTGTGTGTGAGAGTGAGTGTGTGAGTGTGTGAGTGAGTGTGTGAGTGTGAGTGAGTGTGTGAGCGTGTGTGAGTGTGTGAGTGAGTGTGTGTGAGTGTGTGTGAGTGTGTGAGTGAGTGTGTGTATGTTTGAGTGTGTGTGTGAGTGAGTGTGTGAGCGTGTGTGAGTGTGTGAGTGAGTGTGTGTGTGTGAGAGAGTGAGTGTGTGAGTGAGTGTGAGTGAGTGTGTGAGTGTGCGTGCGCACGTGCCGGGGCGGGGAGGGGAGTCGGCTGGGAAGAGAGCACCGGCTGGCAAAGTGTGTCGCCCGTCTCGCACCTGGTTGGCACTCGCCGAGATGGGAGTGGAATGAACGAATGCAGGAAGGAAGGAAGGAGGAGGGAGTGGGTGCACGCCCTCCACCGAGGGAGGCTGAGTGGGTAGAGGAGCTTCGGGAATCCGTAGGAGGTCACAGACACTGAAGCCGTTCCCTGCACGCCCGAGAAATGCAGCCCCCGGGGTTGCCGGTGGCCGCTGAAATCCGGCCCGAGTCTGCTGTCCACGCCGTCCTGATCGTGGCCTCCCGCGTCTACACTGTTCCGAGGGCCCTCCTCCATCTCTGGGATAGGGGGTTCTTGTTCCCTGCCTTTCTCAGCACTTTCTCCCATCGGGGCTTCCGCTAAACCTTCTCCCAAACTCTCAGCCCAGAGCCCTCTCTGGGTTCGCTTCTCCAACTTCCTCCTGGATGTTAGAATAGGATGCCTGCCGTCTCCTCCAACTTCAGAAGACTTGTTGAGTCTCCTCTTAGGCAGGGTTTTTTAAAACTGTGGGTCATAACACGTTAACAGAACATAGAATAAATGCAGTGGTTCGCGACCAGCTTTTTAAAAGAATGAAATGGAATTGCATAGAAAATATTAGAGTCCATGGTCCTTAGTAAGGGCAACCATTGTTTCATAAGCCTTTTTGTTTCAGTTATATTTACTGGGCGAGTGTACCAGACCATGATGGAAATTGTATTTCCTACTGTGAATCACAGGTCAAAAAAAGTTTAAAAGCTGTCTTTTTAGGGTGTAAAATAATGATCTCTAACACTGTATGACTTTCTTAAAAACAACCCCATTGTTTTCTCGCTAATTCTTATCTTTCCTAATCTCCATACCCCACCCCCACCCTCTCTTTCACCCACAAAAAGGCAAGCTCTTTCACATACTTATTTGGTTTTGTTAGTGGCACATCATTGCCCTTCATCTCAGGAGAATCTTGGACTCTGCCATCTTTCTTGCCCACATATTCAATGCTACACTTCCTACTGATTCTCTTAGTCTAATGTCATTCACATTTGCAGAATCCTAAGCTATCATTGCTAAAAGGGACCTCAGAGATCATCTGGGCCAGCCCTGCCCTTTTAGAAGTGAAAAAATGAGGCTCAGAGAAGTAAAGTGTATTGCTCGATGTCACATAGTATTAACTCTTAGGATCAGGTCTCTTGGCTCCCACTCTGGTGTTATTTGCTTCACACCTGTCATTTATCCTTTCCTTTCTACCTTCCCTGCAATCCTTGTCTGGTATCCCTAGCTTTAGCCTTCTCCCATGTGGCATGTTCATAACACATGGTTCTGACCACTCTCCTGCTTAACGTCTTTGAAGGACTCAACCTCCGCAGGTAGGGCTGAGTTTCCTAGCTCCTTGGCTTTTAATCAAGGCAGGCAGGTCCTGACTTAGTTTTCCAAGGACATGAGTTCAGCAAGTCACTCTCTCTCTAGCCAGACTGGTTTACTCATAGTCCTCTGCCAGCCTTGTCCATCTGTGCCTCTGTGTCTTTGTCCAAGCTATCACTTTCCCACCAGGGGTGCTTTCTCTGTCTTCTCTCTTTAACCAGTTACTACCTGTGCCTGGCTCATTTCCTTCATAAAACAGCCTGAGATAGCTTTAGAGTAAGACAGACTTAGGTTGAAATCCCAGCTCTTCCACTTAGCTGTGTGAACTTGGTCAAATTGCTTAACCTCTCTGAGCCTCAGGTTCTCTATCTTGATTATAATGAGAATAATAATAGTAATTGTAATGTTCTCCCCTTGCACCTGTAAGTCTCTAACGTAGCCTTTGTCTACAAGTATGAAACTGCCTATTGTCTCTCTGTTCCTTTCCAGCACTGGCCAGTAGAACTTTCTGCAATGATGGCAACACAGCCACTTGTGGCTGTTAAGCACATGAAAAGTGACTAGTGTGGCTGAGGATCTGAATTGTTAGTTTTAATTAATTTTAAATTTAATAGCCACATGTGGCTAGTACCTACCATATTGGACAGTGCATTTCTAGCGTACAAGCTCCATGAAGGCAGAGACCATGTTTTTCTTGCTTGGCATTATATCCTCGGTAACTACACACTGCCTGGCACCTGGCAAGTACTGCACGTATGTTTGTAGAATGGGTGATAGCTGCAATTTGTTGTATGCCCCCTTGTGTCAAGCACAACACTGAGAACTTGATAAAAGTCATTTCATATAGTCCTCACCACAGCCCCTAACGTGGGGTTAGATTAGAAGGAGAGTTTGTACAGAGTGCTGGCATATAGTAGGGTTCAATAAAAGTGACTGTTAGTATTCTGAACACCTCCCTGTGACCAGCTCCCCTGATTTTTATCTCTTCTTCCCCCAGGCTTACAGAACATTTCCTGCCTGTTGCGTACTCTGTGTTGTCCCATGACACACCCCCACCCTAGAGGGCAGACTGTTGCCTTCTGTGTAGTACCCTGTCCCCATAACTGGGTTGGGAGCTCCTTGGAGCAAGGTCCATGGCACACTTGTTTGAATGTACCTTGACTCAGCACTGATTAGCGTACAGCAATTGCCTCTAACCCCACCCCAGCTGCGGTCTAGCTATGAGTGACTCCAAGCAGTCTCACTCTCTGGAGTACTCCCCACAAAAGGTGAATTGTAGTGAAGATTGCTTGTGTAAACTGGAAACATTCTGAAGTTGGTCTCCTTCCATAAGAATGGAACCATCTTGGGCAAGGAAATAGAGTCCGTGAGAGGGGAACAAGATGGAGCCACACAGATAGATCCAAAGCTGTACCTGTGGGATGATGCAAGACTTCAGTAAAAACCTGCAGTTGAGCTAGCATACTTGGTATCACACAGATGGAAAGATATTACTGAAGTGAATCTAGATTTTTCTTTCATGAATTGGCAACCTGAGTATACTAATTGTCTCCCTTCCCTCCAGGGACTGCATTCAATTAGGGGCAAGGTATACACCTAACAGCAGAACGCCACTGAAGGAGGGTGTGGGAGTGGGAGGACAGAGGATCTGAAGACCCGAGGATCACCAGCACTGGAAGGATGGGAAGGGGAAGAGAACTCCCCAGGGAGGAGAGGACAGAGAAGTGGGAAGACAGCCAGAATGGCGGGGTACCCCAACATCCCAGGGGTGGTCAGCAGTGCCATGCATTACTGAGAAGTCACATGAGATAAAGACGGAAAGGCATCCATTGGATTTAGCAACAAGAGTGACGCTAGCAACTTTGATGAGAGTAATTAGGGGGGAAATGTACGGTTCTTAAATTCCTCCTGGAAGAATGTGTAGTGTTTTGATAGGAGGCGATGGAACAGGATGGGGAGGGGTAGACAGGAGTCAGAAGAGGGCACTAGAGAGCATTCCACAAGAAGGCGTGTCAGCCACTGGGCTGCAACAATGAGAGGGGTCCAGGAGCTGTCCCATTTGGCTGGAGATAGTATACATTGTATCTTATTTATTTAATAAGAACATTAGACTTAGTGTTCTAAGAAGTTTGCAAATATTAACTCATTTAATAAACCAGAATTTTTGCAGTACATGGAACTCTAGCTTGCCAAAATACCATTTAACTTCAGGGTGGTTTGAGAAACAATAACAAAGGCAAGAAAACTGAAAAGGATTTATTGACCATACACAAGTTACCCCTTCTTAATTTGCCTTTCTACAAAAGTCATACCTTTCTCAGGAGATAGTAGAGTAAACATGAGGAGCTTTGACCTTGTTTCAAGTTCATTTTGCTTATAGGACAAGTAACAAAGGGTCTTTTCTTCATTTATACCTATAGTTGTGAAAATGTACAATATCAGAGTATCTTCAAGGCCACAATATGGGGATATTCCCATTTTTCAGGCATATATATTTAGGTGTATATGTCTTGTTATTTCTCTCGAGGTGTTCATAGCACGATGTCTGTGCAGGTTGTATCTTATCCTGACTTGGTGTAAGTTGCTCTCATTTTCCTGACAGCTCCTTATTTTCTGTGTCTGAGCCTGTGGTCTGTCTCTCCAGGACATGCCTTGGGGGAGGTGGTTCAGTGTCTCAAGTTCTGTTTTTTGCGATCATGCCTCTCTTTTGGTCTCTTACTCTGTCTCATTTTCCTCTTTCTTTCTGACAATGCATCTATTTTCTTTTTCTATCTTTCTATCTTTTCCACACATTCTTTATTTCTTCTCCCTCTCCTTTCTTCTCTTACAATTCTGTTTCCTAACAAGTTATAATATAGACCTATTTTTGTTTTGGTTAATCTTCTGAAATTACTTTGTATTTCTGGTTTAAACCTTTGATTGGTTTTTGATGATACATTTTGTAATAGAGTAGTGTTTAATAACTACAGGACTCTTTACCTGAAAACTTCAGTGACAAGATATTACACTCACAGAGAATTTGAAAAAGTAGACATTGCATTCAAATGAGCTATGGCTTTAAGAGCAAAGGGTAGAGCAGGGCTTGGCAGGGTGAAGGGAATCTGATTGTGGAAATGGCAGTCTCAGAAAAATTACACTGGCGAAATCAGGAGAATAGGGAAACATCATTCACTTTCTGCTTCTGCTCCTGGAAGAAAAATGATCAGACACCTGAACAGGGGTGCAGGAAAGGCAAAGCGATGCAGTAACAGCACTCAGCAGAAAGGAGTTGTGGCCAAAACAACAACAACAAAAAAAAAACAACACAATCAGCCTATGAATGGAAAAGAAGCTAATGTAGATGCACAGAAGGTAGGGCGATTTTGTTGGAGGTTGCGGAAATGGCAGATTAGGATGGATTTGCACATGAGAAGCAGTTCAGAGAAGCAACCCAGCCGAGCAGAGGCATTCCTGTGATGATGGGAAGATGGATAATAGCTTGGTTTGCCTGATAAGTGATCCAGGCTGAACTTGGACAAACTAGGCAGAAATGGCGCAGAGAGAAGCTTGGGGCTGGTGGTAGGAAGACGGGTGGACTAAGGGGAGCTCTTTTAAAAAGCCCATGAGTGCTATTAAACCAAGTTAAGCCTGTGATCAGTGATCAGTCAGTGGGCCTGTGCATTTCTGTGCTGGGGAAAGTTTGTATTAATATTGTAAGATTTCCTCCCACTGACATGAAAGAGCTTGCCCCAGTGTGCCAGCCCTGAAGGGGTTGACCCTGACAGCACAGGGCTGTTAGGACTGACTCTTTCTCGGAGGTTGCCAGGGACCTCTTAGATGCCAAATCCAGTGCCCTTTCTCAGCTCCTCCCCTGCTGGATCTCTAAGCAAACATTAGTCAGACACTGTTAACCACTTCATTCTTCCTTTATTTTGACAGTTTCCTTTCAACATTTCTGATCATTCCTTCTTTCCTTCTCTCTTTCTATTTTTCAACAAGAAAATCAATCCATCAAAAAATGGTCAGCGACTGCTTACTATGAGCTAGATGCTGTAGCAAGAGCTAGGAGTACAAAAGGGAATAAGCCACAGCTCCGGCTTTCAAGGAGCTCAAGTTCACAGGAAAACCACCAGGTAAAGAGCACAATATGGCATGATAAGTGCAGCAATAAAAAGGGTGCACATGGGTGAAAAGTAGCACAGAAGGATAAATGGCAAGGCATATGTTTGGGAGCAGGGGGAGATGGCACATCTGTGCCTAGCACTGTGAACTCTGGCAGAGGACAGTAAATAGTATAGAAAGATATATGTGTTCAGGATCTGTAAGATGTCAGAATATTGCTAAACATGCAAAGCAAGGCCGAGGCAGTGGTTGGGAATGATACTGGAAATTGTGTGCCAAGCTGAGGAACTTGTGCTTCATTCTGCATGCACCAGGTGTGGGGAGAAAATGAGTTCAATTTTGAAAATGTTGAGTTTAAAGTTCCTGTGAGATACTCAGATAGGGATGCTGAGTTGCCAGGCGGGTATACGGGACTGGAGCCCCGCCAAGGGTTTTTAGTGGGAGATAGAGATTGTTTGGAGTCATCAGTGTATAATGGGTGGCTAATCCATAGGAAGAGGTAAGGTTACACGTGGCAAGGTTACATGGAAGCATTTCTCAAAGTGTGGTCCTTGGGCCACCTGCATCAAAACCCCACAGGGGCTTTCTAAAGATGCAGATTCCTCAGGCAGAACCCCACACACCCACTGACTCAGGAACCTCTGAGGTTTCACCTGGGAACCTGTATTTTAAAGCTACTTGTAGGGAACATATTTACACAGATATGTTCCATAACCACTGGTGTGGAGGGAGAAGCTAAGTGGCTAAAGGAGGGAACACAGAGGGGGGAGACCCAATCATTTAAGGGGCCGTGTCCTTCCCCCCGCCCCCCCCCTCCAATGGCTGTCTAAGCTTCCTCCTTTCTCCTGCTGCTCACTGTCTCTTGGCAAGCTCGTCTCTAGGTCGCTGAGGCTGATATTTGGATTGATCAAGTCTCCTTAGCTCTGGTCCTCCATTTCCACCTGCCTTCTTGACACCTCTACCAAATGGAGCTTGTCTCCTCCCAAATCATCTTCTGACAAAGAGCCACCACCTCCCAATCCTTCAGCTCCTCCAGACACCGCAGGTCAGTGGCCATGTCCCATTTTCTTTTTTCATGATAGCTCTCTCCATCCTCCCACTCTTCCCCATTTCTACTGCCAATCACTTGTTCGGCCCCTCCCTAGCTCCCACTTGGGCTGCTGCACTAGTTTGTTAACAGATATCCCTGACTCCAGTCTCTTTCTTCTTTAATTCGTGTAACTCATTGTTGACAAAGTTGTCTCCCTGAAGCACTGCACACCATTGCTCAGAGATGTTCAGAGTCACTGTGTTGCCTGCACAATAAACCTTAATTACCTTAACCTGACTCTCAGATCCCATGGTGATCTGCCCCGAATTACCTTTCCAATCCCATTTCCCACTCTTGCCTCTCATGTATCCTGAGCAATAGCCGTGCCTCTTTGTCATTGTATGAGCCAGACCCTCTGCCCAGAGTGCCTGACTCTACACCTTCCTTATCCACTAAGTGCACATGCTATCTCCTTCAAGAAGTCATTCCTACACCTCCCACCTACATCCCCAGAAGTAATTTATCCTTTGTTCTCAAAGCACATTTTAGGCCTTTTTTGCTGCACACATTTTTTTCCTATCTAGTATTAGAAGTTCTCGTTTTGTTTTTTAATGTTTTACTGGTGGAAAGGTATGCAAGCAGAGAAACAAGGGCTGAACATCAGGGAACTTGGGTCCAAATCTTGGTTCTATCACTTTTCACTGGATGACAATAGGGAAATTATTAACTTCGCTGCACCTCAGTTTTCTCATCGTAGAATGGGATGATAATGTCTACCACATTGGGAGAAATTATGTATGTGAAGAAGGGGAAGATAGAAAACACAGGGGCCACTACAGGCAACAGAAGCACTGCAGTGCTGGATAGGAAGGAGGTGCTTGATAAATGTGTACTGAGTCCATGAGAAAGGGCATATTTCCAATCTTTGAAGGCTTGTGGGAATATAAAAATTAAGTGATAGAATGCAGGGAGGAATTTAGTTTGGGTTTTATGTTTGTTTTTGTTTTTTGAGACAGAGTCTCACTCTGTTACCCAGGCTAGAGTGCAGTGGCATCATCATAGCTCACAGCAACCTCAAATTCTTGGGTTCAAGAGATCCTCCTGCCTCAGTCTCCCAAATAACTGGGACTATAGGCACATACCACCACGCCCAGCTAATTTTTCTATTTTTGGTAGAGATGGGATCTTGCTCTTGCTCAGGCTGGTCTCCAACTCCTGACCTTAAGTGATCCTCCCATCTCAGCCTCCTTGAGTGCTAGGATTACGGGCGTGAGCCACCACACCTGGGCTGGGATTTTTTTTTTTTTTTTTTTTTTTACTTTTATTTTAGCTAAGGTTCATAGATAGACCTTTTACCTTCCAACAGCTTCAAAGTTTAGTTTGTTTTTAAGACTAGGGGTGGCCGGGTGCAGTGGCTCATGCCTATAATCTTAGCACTCTGGGAGGCCAAGGTGGGAGGATGGCTCAAGGTCAGGAGTTCAAGACCAGCCTGAGCAAGAGCGAGACCCCATCTCTACTAAAAATAGAAAAGAAATTAGCTGGACAACTAAAAATATATAGAAAATATTAGCCGGGCATGGTGGCACATGCCTGTAGTGCCCAGCTACTCAGGAGGCTGGGACAGGAGGATCGCTTGAGCCCAGGAATCTGAGGTTGCTGTGAGTTAGGCTGACGCCACGGCACTCTAGCCCGGGCAACAGAGCAAGACGCTGTCTCAAAAAAAAAAAAAAAAAAAAAAAAAAAGACTAGGGTCCTCTTTTCATGGAATCCTTAAGCTTTCCATTCCAGACGCATGTGTTTGCCCACTCCCCAGCCTGGTACCTTCTTCCTTGGTGCAGAACTCTGATTTTATTTAGGTGTCAATGTGCCTGCCCCAGGGTGTGAATCATGACTAGTCTAAGTCAACTGCAGGAAACTAATAGTGTTCCCAGCGATGGTCATGTGACCCAGTTCTAGCTAATGAGATAAAAGTTGAAAGGGGGCTTCTAGGAAAGTGCCTCCTTTCTGATAAAAGAATGTTCCACAAGAAGAGATGCTCCATCCCACTTCACTGTCCTGCTAGTTATCACGGTAGGATTGGAGGCTTTGAGATACTGGGGAGGGGGGTGATCAGAGTGACATCTTGGAGGTGAGGAGGTGAACTAACCTTGGACCCACTGAGCTCCAGTCTTATTAAGTGAGAGGAGAGTTGTCTTTATGAAGACACCTTTAGCAGGGCCGCCCATTACATGTAGCTAACAGCATCTTAATTAATATAAGGAAGAACTTAGTGTTGTGATTTCCTGATAGTGTTCTATCACCACCCAAGTACAGATCTTTTAAAAATATTTCAACAACCTCAAAGTATAAAATTCTTTTATAAAAGGATCTTTTGTCACAGAATTCTAAGGCTTTTCACTTGTATGTGTGAGATGAATTTGAATTTTTAAGACTTTTTTTGGCATGTGGCAATATCTTCAGTGCACATTCCATTGACCCTAGATGATACACTTAATCAAAACTCAGAGCTGCTGATTTGCTTATCTTTTCTTTAGGAGAAATATATGGCCTGGCAGATTTGAGCTAGTTTGTCTGGTTGAGTTGGATGTTTAAATACGTAGAAGGCAGAACAACAATGGCAAGTAAGGGTATGTTTTTTTGTTTATTTGTTTAGTATTTTTAAATTTCCTTGTGTTCTTTTGACATTATTTCATTGATTCCAAACTTTAGAATGTTAAGTCCTACACCGCTGAGAAGGGAAGGTAGTGAGCAGTAGGGAGGGTGGTGATTAGCAAGATGGCTGAGAGTTGGGCGAAGCCAGGGCTATGACTGGATGGCCAAAGAGAGCCCATACTAACAATTTGGGTCCAACAGGGCTTTAGGCATGAGACTACAATGCCCACCCTATTTAATACTGCATCCTGTCCTGTCACTGCCCTGTCGTCTCCTGCACCCCATTTTCCCTTACCTAGTGTTCCTAACCCTTTTCCCCCTCTGTGGCCTCCTCAGCAGCCTGGTGAAGCATGGGGATCCCCTTCTCGGAAAAATGTTTTTAAATGTAGTAAGTAAAACAGGTAAGGTTACAAAAGAAACTAATTATACTGAGATACAGTTACCAAATGTATGTTTCCTTATTGATACACTAAATAACAAGATGTAACCACAGGTCTAATAGCTACAAAGTAGTGAAGAGTGTAAACAATAGTTCAAGAAATCTGCAACAACTGTCAAAATGATACAAAGTATCTGTGATTTCAATTGGTAACAAAGTCTCGGGTACTGCTGTTACTGCTGCAGTTGGATGCCTATGGTCAGATCTGAAAGTTTAATGAAAAGAAAGGTGTCATTTCCCCCCAAGTTCCCCCCACTCAAGTTCACAGATCACCTGAATTCTATCTATGAACACTTGTGAGTCTGGGACTCCAGTATAAGAATCCCTGCTCTTATCCTAGTCTGCTATATTTGCATAACATTTTCCATCTTCTAACACCTTATATTTACTTATTTTTAATGTTCATTATTTATTGTCTAATTCTTCCTATTGGAGTGTAAGTTTCACAAAGCCTTTGTCTATTTTGTTTACTGATGTATTCCAAGTGTCTAGAACAGTGCCTGGCACTTACTAGAGGCTCAATAAATAATCCACACACAAATAAGGCCCCAGTGCACCAGCATCTGAGTCTAGGCACAGGGAAGATGTTCTCTTGCCTTCTCTCCTATTTCCATTTCTCTTCTCTTCCTTCTCTGTTTTCTATCCTCTTTCTTTTACCTTGACAATCTCTCTCTCTCTTTTTTTTTTTTGTCTTTTAATATCCTCTCTTCATTTCTCTTTCATTCAAGAAATTCATTCAACATGTTTTTACTGAGAATACAATTGTGACAAGACAGACCCAGACCTTGGGTGACTAGCATGCATCACCACTGGGCAATTGCTAAGGAGTCAAACCAACCTGAATTCAGCATCTGCCTCTGCATCTACTTGCTGTCTGACCAAGGGCAAATTCATTAACCTTTCTGTGACTTACTTTGTTGTTGTTTTTGTTGTTACATCATTTATTCACTTATTTGTTAATCATTAGAGGGCTTACTGTGTGCCTAGTACTGTCCTCAGTGCTTGTGGTCGAGTGGGGAAAGAGACAAGTAAACACACAATTACAGTGTAGTGTGATCAATGCTCTGATGGGCCAAGGACGAGGTGTACTAAGAGGGTAACTCTTGAACTCCTGAGCCCCATGAAATTCAGTCTTAGGATACTGCCATAGTCAGGAAGGACAGTCCATCAGTGCCAAGTAATTTGAAATGAATTCTGTTAGTTATTTGCATTTCCAAAACAACATCAAGGGGGATCCAAATTCATAGCACATGACAAGAATGATTAAATCTCCTTTTATGCCACCCCTGGGCACCCCAGGACTTCATGGTGTGTCTTGACTTAAACTCTCATCTTCCTTTTGGGGGTTAAAGAAGTGGGAAGAGCAGGAATTTCAGGGCTGGTGATTTCTGGGTTCTGTTTGGTAGACAGTGGAGAAGCGAGGGCTGTCTGACTGCTAATTCTGCGCAGACACAGAAGCACATGGGATGGCAGAAGTGATGTGAAAACCAAACCTTGAAGGACAAGGAGGTAATCAGAGTGTTCCTGGCAGCACAAAGGTTTGGAGAACGAGAGATCATTGACTTACCTGAGGGAGGTTCAGTCTGCCTGGAGCATGTGGGATAAGGGAGAGGCTAGTGGGCCCTGTCACACATGCCCTTCTAAACCTCATCAGAGAGTCAGGATTTGCCCTGAGATCATGGGAAGTAGGGACTGATGAGATCAGATACAGGGTGTTTTGTTGTTATTGTTTGTTTGTTTTCCTTTCCAGACACTGTTGCCCTGGCTGGAGTGCAGTGGTGTCAGCCTAGCTCACAGCAACCTCAGACTCCTGGGCTCAAGTGATCTTCCTACCTCAGCCTCCCGAGTAGCCGGGACTACAGGTGCATGCCACCACACCTGGCTAATTTTTGTATTTTTTGTAGAGACAGGGTCTTGGACTATGTTGCTTAGGCTAGTCTTGAACTCCTGGTCTCAAGAGGTCCTCCTGCCCTGGCCTCCCAAAGTGCTAGGGTTAAGGTGTGAGCCACTGCACCTGGCCCAGATGTAGGTTTTTAAAGTCCTTATTGGCTGCGGAAAGGGGCACAGAGAGTAGGAGGCAGAGGGTGAGGGAGACTTGGGCCTTGGTGGTGGCAATAATTAGTAGAAATGATTGGTTTCAAGAGACATTCCAGAGTTAGAATCATAGGACTTAATGACTCATAGTGTGGGGGTCAGAGGAAGTATTATGGCTTGAATTGTCTCCCCCTCTCCCCCCAAAAAGAGACAGATTGTAGTTCTAACTCCCAGTTCCTCAGTACCTTATTTGGAAATCAGGTCATTACAGAGGTAATTAGTTGATTTAACATGAGGGTGGGCCCCTGAAGTAGGGTGGACCCTACTTCGATATGACTGGTGTCCTCATAAGAAGGTGGCCAGGTAAAGACAGAGACACAGAGAGAATGCCATGTGAAGACCAAGGATTGGAGTGATGCATCTGCAAGCCAAGGGATGCCAAGGGTTGCCAGCAAACCACTGGGAGCTAGGAACAGTCAAGGAAGGGTTCCCTACAGATTTCAGAGGGAGCATGACCCAGCTGATACCTTGATTTTGGACTTCCAGCCTCCAGAACTTTTTTTTTTTTTTTTTTTTTTTGAGACAGAGTCTTGCTGTGTTGCCCGGGCTAGAGTGAGTGCCGTGGCGTCAGCCTAGCTCACAGCAACCTCAAACTCCTGGGCTTAAGCGAGCCTACTGCTTCAGCCTCCCCAGTAGCTGGGACTACAGGCATGTGCCACCATACCCAGCTAATTTTTTCTCTATATATATATTTTAGTTGGCCAGATAATTTATTTCTATTTTTAGTAAAGACGGGGTCTCACTCTTGCTGAGGCTGATCTCGAACTCCTGACCTTGAGGAATCCACCCGCCTCGGCCTCCCAGAGTGCTAGGATTACAGGCGTGAGCCACCGCACCCAGCCCAGCCTCCAGAACTTTGAGAGAGTAAATTTCTGTTGTTTAGAGCCACCCAATATGTGATACCCTCTTACAGCAGCCCTAGGAAACTAGTGCAGTGGGGAGTTTAGCCACACAGCAGTACATTGAACATCTAGGCTACTCTGAACTTTTATTATTGTAAGTATTACAGAGCAAGAAGAGCTGAAAAATATGAACTCAAAATCAAAAAGGAGAACCAGAAAATGTTTTCAATTGATTCAGAAATGCCTCAAGACCAATAGCAACTGCTGGAACTCACCATCTTTACTCCCCAGGTTTGTTGGGTGGTTTAGACGGGGTGATGCATGTAAGGTCGCTTTGTGCGATCTTAATTTAATTCAATAAAAACACAGGCCATATGTTAGAATTGCCCATGTGAATAGTTACCACCCTCAGGACTGGCTACATAGTTTGTGCAATCCAGTGCAAAGTGAAAATGTAGGGCTCCTTATTCTAAAAGTATGAAGGGTTTCAAGGCAGTGACAGCAGACTTTAAACCAGGAACACAGTCTTCTGAATGTGGGGCCCTGTGCAACCGCACCCATGAAACTGGCAGCCCCCCAGGCCTCTTGCACTTTGGAGGGAGGGAGCCAGGCTGCCGTGTGGAAGAGGATTTGGAAATGCTGGGCTCTGCCCACAGCACCATTAGGGTAGGATGTGTGGAGGGGAAGAGGAACGGCTTAGGGCTGAGACTGAAGGAACGGACGTGGCACATGGCATGACTGTGCCCAAAGGATTGCCCTGCCCCAGACAGGGGACAGATGTTAGGCAATAGCAAATACAAAATGTGCTTAGACAATTAGATGGGGCCTGGATTGAGGGCTTTAGTGCCAAGCAGAGGTATTTGAAACTCTGAATATTTCTGAGCAGGAGTCCAAGTTGGTAGAGAGTGAAAAATGGGAAAGAAGGGTTGGACAACGAAAGCTATCTGGGTTTGAGTCTGAGTAAGTGCCCAGCTTATAAATCATTATCAAAAGCAAGATACAACCCTTTCTCCAATTCCGTGTAGGTGACACCCACTGATTCACTAAACGAGGGTTGTTGGTGTGATGAGTGTCATTCCCACCTGGCTTAGCATCTCACCAGGCATACATATTCACCTTTTTGTCTTTTATGTAGTAATTTGAGAAATTATGGAAAATGCCTATACTTTTAGTATGTTTAATTCCTTTATTAGTGAAATGTCTGACCCAATGGCTAGGATTTACGGTTTTTGTTTTGTTTTTTTTTAAGTATGGCCTCAAATCAGTGTATCCTGTAAGCATATTTTTTCTAGAGTATTTTTAGGTCTGTACATGTAGTTCTAGGTCAATTTCTCCTTCAGCCCACACTGAGCCCTAATTGTGGCTATGTAATCTGGGCAGCATGGGTAGTTAGGCCCATGGATGTGATGCCAAAGTGGTCTGTCTCCATGTTCCGTTATTTCCTCCTCAACATACAGTCTACATGTCTCTCCACAGTTTCCCTTTATTCTACATACCTGTGAGCAAGTGACAACCATTCTACCTCAAACTGCTGCAACAGGATCTTAGGCTCACTAAATAATTTTCCTTAGCTATAAAGTCAGTGGAACTTCAGTTTAAGATGGAAGTAGGGACCATGAGGGTCTTTTGGATTTCGTGTTTGAATGAAACAGTCAAACTATTACTACTACTGAAAGTATTTTTTATGATTTTGAATACTGGAACAATCCAAGTCCTGCTAATTTCCTTAAATTCCCTTTTCTTTCATCTTCCCAACTGCTGTCTATTCACCCTTTATCCTACTGTTAAAGCAAGAAAAACTGAAATGATTATTTAAAGAGTTTCCACTATGTCAAAACAAAACCTATATAGTTTGAGTGATTAGTCAGGGACAGTTGACAAAAGGACAGTGCTCAAAAAGAAAAATGTTTCCCTAAAGTCTCAGAGAAAAGCAAGGAAGTTTGCACTGTGATCAAACTAAATGGGGTTACATAGTAATAAGTAAAAATTTGAATGCCAGGCAATTTTTTTTCTTGCTGCTGTGAATTCATTCTGGCAGGCAAGGTAGATGGCTTAGAACTCCATGTTAAGTTTGTATGAATTAATGAATATTAGGAGAACGTGTAATAAGTGACTGCAGGATTGATACAGATTCTAGATTTTTATGTCTCATCATTCATTTAAAAAAACCCAGAAACACTAATATAGTGGAAGCCATTGCCTCAGTTAAGTAACAGAAACTTCAGTGACAAGTGAACATTTATTTCTCCCTCTTACAGCTGCCCAGTGTGGGTGTCTAGCAGGCGGCCTTCCATGCAGTGATTCAGGGACCCAGGCTTCCCCCACCTGTGAGTGGGAGCCTCGGAGTCCTTTGCTTCCAGCTGGCAGACAAGAGAATGGAGGATACCCCCGGGGAGGGAGGCTTTTATGGGCCAGGCCTAGGAGTGGGATCTTGTCTTCTGTCCACACTCCACAGGCCACAACTCAGTGACATGGCTACATTTAATCCCAGGGAGGCTGGGAAATGATCACGTATGATGCAACTACTAAAAATAATGCTGGAGTTGTATCCATTGGCCCAGGGGAAGGACGCATGATGTATTAGTGAGAGGAGTAAGTTTCAGAGTAAGGTACATTGTATAATATTTACAAACAAAATGTGAAAATCTCTAATATACTGCATATCTTTGTATATTACTGGTAAAAGGTGCAGGAGGCTGCACACCCCAGACTCTCCACATCTACAGGGGCTGGGGATGGAGACAGTGACAGAGATACAAGATTATTAGCAGTTTCTTTACACATCTTTGGAGTTTTTTCTTTTTTTTTTTCATTTCTTGTGGTGATCACATAATTACTTTGGAATTAAAATTTTCAGTATGATTTTAAAGTATTGAAACAAAGAAACATTTTATTATGACCCATGTAAATGGTTGGTAGTCTTTGTGAAATTCAGAAAAAAGAAGTGAAGAGGAAGAATGTATTTGTGTGTCTTCACATTGTAATATTTTGTTTCTCTAGGAAGGTATTTTTTTCCAAGCAGAGCAGGGCTTGTGTGTGTTATCAGGCTACACTATACCCTGTAGAAAGTACACCACATTCTGATCATTCTGATTCTGTACTTAGCAAGCTATCTCCATGTTAGAAATGTATCAGTTTTATGTATACCAGAAGGTAAGTAAGTGCCCTGGACTTATTTGGCCCCTAAAAGGATATATCTCTCACTCTAAATCAACACATCAATATTCTGATTGGAAAAAACAAAGCTACTCTGTGGTTTGGTTAGAATGGATTAACTCATCAGATCCTGATAACTGTTGTGTAAATTGATAAAACAGAGTTTCCAAAACCACAAGGCTGAGACCTGGGCCCCTGACTTCATGGAGATTGTTCCAATACCCAAGGAGGCTGACAGAGCCAACCAGCCTCACCCACGATCTGCTTGCCTCCCGTTGTGTTGTTGTTGTTGTTTGTTTGTTTTTCTCTTTTCAGGTCTCAGAGGTTGAAGACCCCACCTTTTAAGTCAAATTTTCTATAGAATTTGGCCTAGCATCTGGGTACAGTTTGACAATAAAAACAAATAAAGAAAATGGTGGTGAGGATTTAGGTGGTTAGTCGTGAGGGACTGCACGAAGCAGAGTTGGGCAAATGGTTGGCCAGTCTCTTTCCACTGCTAGGGATGCGGGCAGGGACAGGAATCAGGCGCCTTGTCTATTTTTACCCGCAGGAGACCGAGTTTGCTCTTGCTCAGCGCTTTGGCTCCTTGGTAAACTCTGCTGCGAAGGATGAATGAGGGAGGAAAAGGGGCTTACTTTCACTCCTATCCTTTAGAAGAGCTGTCTTGGAAAATGTATTTTTTTAAGTTGTAAGCATCGTTTAGTATCATTCAAGGCCCAGATAAAAGAACATCAATAGGAAACAAGGCAAAATGGTCAAGGAAAAGAAGAATGATAAGAATGCTTGGTGCAACGTTATCCGACCCACACAGAGGGTCTTGTCGGGGTGTCTGTCTGCAGCCTGATTCACGGCTAAATAAGCAAGATGTCCAGACGGGATCACCAGTTTCTAGATATGTAATTGAACGGTTATCTTCTATGCAAATGGCATGAACTAAAAGTAGTAGAAAAATAGTACAAAACATCCCTCTAGAAATTCTATAGTCATTAATACAATTTAAAAAGTATTTGTTGAACACTTACTATGTGCCAAACACCATTTTCGTGACTGGCAAACACCAGTGAACACTTTTTTCTTACAATCTTGTAGTAAAAGGTGAGACAGAGATGCAGAAAAAAACAAACAAATAAGTGTGGTATGTGACACTGGGCCAAATGAAAGATTCTTATTGTAAATTCTATTGGCATTTAGGGGATGGGAAGATCATAGCCTGCTGAAATAGTCAAAGAAAGATTAAATTTTGACCCAGACATTTAGGGATGGATTTGATTTAGAAAGGCAGCGAGGAAAAGGAAGCATATTTCACATGAGATGGTATAGCATAATAATGGGGACATTTACAAAGTGCTTTACAGTTTGCAGAGCATTTTCTCAGCCATGATACACAGGTGAAAGCAAGCAAAGCTTTTCAGAGCCAAGTGCTGGGGCCAATCTGACTTAGCAAAAAATCATCTTCCCTCCTTTCCTCTCTCTCCTGTTTTCTCTTTCCTGATCAAGGTTCATGGCTTCGTATTGAATTGCTAATCCAAGGCCCTTTTATAGGGAAACTTCTCTACAAAGAAGTGGCAAAGAGAACCAGGAAACTGCATTTCTTAAAGAAAATGCATCTTAATGCTTGAGCGTATGTGTGTCTGTCTGTGTCTGTGTCCACACGCGTGTGCACGCGCCTGTGCATGTATGCATGCCTGCTAACAGTTGTCATGAGATGCTTTCTATGCCCTTCGTGGTTTATAATCCCAGATTAGGCCAGGTGCAGTGGCCCATGCCTGTAATCCTAGCACTTGGGAAGTCCAGGCGGGCGGATCGTTTGAACTCAGGAGTTCGAAACCAGCCTGAGCAAGAGCGAGACCCTGTCTCTACTAAAAAATAAAAAGAAATTAGCTGGACAACTAAAAATATATAGAAAAAAATTAGCCGGGCATGGTGGTGCATGCTTGTAGTCCCAGCTACTTGGGAGGCTGAGGCAGGAGGATCGCTTGAGCCCAGGAGTTTGAGGTTGCTGTGAGCTAGGCTGATGCCACAGCACTCAAGCCAGGGTGACAGAGCGGGACTTTGCCTCAAAAAATAAATAAATAAAACAAAAAATATAATCCCAGATTAAATATCTCTTGGACCTTGAAACATTTCCCTTCCCTAGCCAACCTTACTTCTCATCCTTTCCCCAAATCAGATCTCTTCTCCCTCCCTGTTTCCCAGCCCCACCTGACTTTCACACCTCTCCTGGTGCTCTCCGCTCCCTACCCAGGCTCCACCCACCTCTCAGTTTTCAGGTCAAGCCCTTCCCCTCTTCATGAGTTTTCCAGCTACAAATGCAACTGATGATCATTTGTACACCGCCCCCCCCACTGTGGTGGGAGCAGGTGCAATATATCCCTTTGAGAATGTGATGAATGCACTGGGCCTCGGACACATATACACAAAAAATATGTGTCTAATTTCCAGGGATCCATGGTCCCTTGAAAACATTGCTTTTCTGTATCACATTTGTTTGGTACAAACCGTATACTTCAATGCTTTAAAATATACTTTTATATCATTTTATCTAACATCTGTCTTCATAATTAGATTAACCTTGAGGATAAGGCTGTTTTAGAATTTTTTGGCATCCCCCTCATAGAACGTGGTAGAATGTAGAGCACATAGGAATATTTAATGGAAAATGAATGGGTAAACAAACTATGGTTCATCCATACAATGGAATATTATTTAGTGACAAAAGTAAATAAGCTATCAAGCCACAGAAAGACATGCAGGGACCTTAAATGCATACTGATGAGCGAAGGAAGCCTATCTGGAGTGGCTGCATACTGTATGATTCCGACTATGATATTCCAGAATAGGCAAGACCATGGAGACATTAAGAAGACAGGGGTTTCCAGAGATCTGGGGGGGGGGGGGGAGGGGATGAATAAGTGGAACATAGAGAATTTTTAGGACAGTGAAACTATTCTGTCTAGCATTGTAATGGTGGATACATGTCATTAAACATTTGTCAGAACTGATAGGATGTACAACACAAAGAGTTTGAACCCTCATGTAAACTATGGACTTTAGTTAATAACAATGTATCAATATTGGCTCATCTTCTGGTGATGGGCACACTAAAAGCCCCCACTTAAGCATTATACAAAGTATCCATATAACAAAAACATTTGTACCCCTTTAATATTTTGAAATAAAAAAAATTGGTTCATCAATTATAACAAATATACCACACTAATGCAAGATGTTAATGGTAGAGGAAACTGGAGGGTGGGGGAACAGGAGGTGTATGGGAACTCTATTTTCTGCTTATGTTTCTGAGAACCTAAAGCCACCCTTAAAAAAGTCTATTAATTAAAAAAAGAAGAGTTTCAGATTTTGACTATAGCCTCTAATGACTATTGGGATAAAGAATATGCAACACCTTAATGCAATGCAATGCATGTATTTTAGTGTTTCAAAGGTTGTATCCATTGCTGTTAAGCTCAGTTGAACTTGCTGCCTGATATCATGTCGACACAATACCCATTTTTAAATGAACTAACTGGATTAATAAGATATGTGCTCATGATATAGACTCAGTCCAATCTAATGTCAGTGAAAGACTCTACACTTAATGCACAAATTTCAACATGAAGAAAATCCATTAAAATATAATTAGTAAGTCTTACACATAAATAGAAAGAAGGCCTATGTAGACCTTGTTGCCATTTAAAAGAGTTCTTTCTTCTTGATTTGTTTTTATATTTTTAACAGAAGCTTTGAGGAAAAGCCATATCTACCTGGAGCAAAATGAGTATTTGGAGCCGCAGAAAATCAGTTTAGTGAGTAAGAGGACCAAGTTCAGTGTCTTATTTTCAGCTTTGAAAGAACATAGTCAGGTGACTGACCAGGTAACTTCTCCCCTGCGGTTATACCAGCATCGATTATTCTGAGGTCAGGCAGGGATTTGGCCACAATATTAGCCATTGGCCTGACACTGATCCCATATAATTTCATCCTGTTTGATTATTAAAATAGCTGAATTGATAGATTGCACAATTCCAAAGTCCTATTATTGTGTCCACCTTAACAAATATTGTAAATTAACTTCACCAGGTAATGACTCAGCTGGTGGGCTAGAAAGTGCCTCCTTATGAGATGGGCAAAGGCTTTTTCCCCTTCTATTCTGCCAAACTTTCTTTTTTTTTTTTTTTTTTTTTTTTTTTTTTGAGACAGAGTCTCACTTTGTTACCCGGGCTAGAGTGAGTGCCGTGGCATCAGCCTAGCTCACAGCAACCTCAAACTCCTGGGCTTAAGCGATCCTACTGCCTCAGCCTCCCGAGTAGCTGGGACTACAGGCATGAGCCACCATGCCCGGCTAATTTTTTTTTTTTGTATATATATTTTTAGTTGGCCAGATAATTTCTTTCTATTTTTAGTAGAGACGAGGTCTCACTCTTGCTCAGGCTGGTCTCGAACTCCTGACCTCGAGCGATCCACTCGCCTCGGCCTCCCAGAGCTAGGATTACAGGCGTGAGCCACCGCGCCCGGCCTCCTGCCAAACTTTCTTATCCCAAACAAATCTCCCAGCTCTCACCAGCTCTCTGCCTTCCTGTGCGCTCTTTGGCTTTGGGGAAGGAGGAGAAGCTAGAAGAGTTACATAAAGGGCCAGCCCACAGTTGATAAGTGCTGCCGGCTGCTCTGAAGTGTCCACCCCCAAATGCAGATACAGTATTCAAACTTCCTCCAAAAGGGCTATGCTGTCCTCACAGTGACTCCCTGGACCCTGGCCATGGATCTGGCCACAGATCTGGCCACATGGAGCATTCATTCAATTTCGTGTATTACCTTCTTGAATAATTATAAAAATAATGCTTTCCAAATTAAGATATACTTGCTTTAACTCTCCTTCTTGGAACATTCATGATATGCATTCAAGATACTTAGCCTGGGGGTCAGCATTGTGTACACACAATAAATCTTAGTTTATCGAGAATCCAGGCAGTCATGAAGCTCAAAGGACAAGAGTTTTTTTTTAACTGACAGAAGTCAAGGAGGACAGTCACCGCTCAGACAATGAGATTCAAGCAAGTGCCATTCTGAGTCTGTGAGCTCTGTAGAGGGGAGAAGGGAGGAAGGAGGCAAACTGGGGAAAAGGCAGGGCAGCCCAAAGGGAAGAGAGCAGCCAGTAGAGCGGAAAGAAAAGAAAGCATTACAGGGGAGGAAGACAAGAGATGCATGCCCAAGCGAGGGAGAAGGAGGTTGCCAGGCCGGGGAACCAGGGAGGCAGGAGGGAGATCCCGAGTGGGTGGGGTAGTTTCCACTGCGTTGCAAACAGAGGAAGCCGGGAGGTTGTTCCTCAAAGCACGTGATCAGCTGCCTACCCTACGACTTCCGAGGTTCATGAGGAAAACAAGAGCAGAAAACAAAATGCTGTTCAGCTGGGCTAACATTGCAAAATGGTAATCTGTGTAAAGTTTGAGAAGTGTGAGAATAGAAACCCTCCATACAGATCAGTGTCTTTGTGCATTTCATACATCAAGGCTCAGAGAACATTTATCCCCAAACCATGGCAGTTCTGTCGCAGATAAAGTTTCAAACCAACCATAATTCATGTTCCTAAGGGTGACCCTGAAGCACAAGAAGAACCTAAGAAAACATCTGGATTTTCAAACAAAGATTAATTATGTTGAGTGTGGTTTGACTAGTGAGTGCAGTTTGAATGTTCAGTGTATGTTACCATGTTCTAATTTTTTGGAGCCTGTGAATCCATGTGATAGAATCAGACATCAGTGCCATCATCTCCCATTCTCACCATTGGTTCTCTCTTTACCTCCACGTGCTGCCAATCTTTTTTTCTGACGATTTCTTAGTCCCTTCTTTGCCATTCTTGGTGCCTTTAATGAAGCCCAGGTCCTCATTTACTGGCCTTCCCCTTGACACCAATTTCAGCCAGCACGTGTGTCCTAGAACAACTTCCTTACACGTGGCTTTCACTTGGTGGCAGCCCCAGAGTGTATGAGGTCTCCTGGTTCCCTACAGCAACAGGAAACTTATTATCAAGCCCTTACCACTGATTTCCCATCACCCCCCCCACCCACACCTCCTTCTCCACTCCCAAGTTCTAAATCAGAAATTTGTGGGCCATCTTGTATTCCCTGTTCTTCCTTAAACAGCCCATCAGCAAGCCCTGCAGATTTTACTTCCAGTGTTTTCCTGGCTACTACTGTTGTGTCTGTGTTCACCATGCAAGTTCAGGCCAATGCCACCCCTCACTGAGGCTCTGCAAGAATCTCTTGACTCTTCTCCCTGCTTCCTGCTACCCGCTTCTGACCCATTTTCCACACAGTGGCCCAAAAGTAACCTTTAAAAATGCAAATCAGAGGCCACGGGTTGTGGCACATGCCTGTAATCCTAGCACTCTGGGAGGCCAAGGTGGGAAGATCACTTGCAGCCAGGAGTTTGAGATCAGCCTGAGCAAGAGTGAGACCCCATCGCTACAAAAAATAGAATAATATTAGCCAACTGTGGTGGTGCACGTGCCTGTAGTCACAGCTACTTAAGAAGCTGAGGCAGGAGAATCACTTCAGCCCAGGAGTTTGACGCTGCAGTGAGCTATGATGTTGCTACTGCAACTCTAGCCCAGGTGACAGAGCAAGACCTTTTCTCAAAAAATTAAAAAATTGCCAATCAGAATGATTCATCCTTCCAATGGCTTCTCATTGCACTTAGGATAAAGTCCAAAATCCTTGCCATAGCCTCCAAGGCCCTGCCTGGCTCACCCTCTACCTCCCTCCCCCAAGACTTTAATTCCCCAACCACACTGGTCCCCCACTCTTTCCCACTTCCTGGGGGATCTGTTGGGGGCATCTTGTAA